>NC_046308.1:27481374-28689708 GCF_004115265.2 Rhinolophus ferrumequinum
CGGCCAAAACCAAAACCATTTTAGTAGAAGTAAAGGCAAAAGGCAAGAAGAGGATAAGGAGGGAGAAGGCAGAGGGAACTATTGCAAGTTCAAGGCCATAGAGGTAGGAGAATCAGCTCTGAGTGGTGGTGATGTGTGGCTGTGGTGGTCAGCTCAGCTAGTCTCTGAATGGTAGAGTTACGCGATTATCAGCATGAGTGGTGACATACAGGATCAGAAAACGATTGCAGAAGTATAATGGCATTCACACGTTGAAGTCAAGAAAAATTGTGAATGTCCTGGAGCTGTTTGGATAATGAGGACACTAGGGTACGGGCTTCAAAGATTAGCAGATGTCTGGGGATGGTGAAAGGAACACTGGTTTGGATAGGCAGTGTGCATGAGTATAGACCCCTTGTTCTTGTTCTGGGTGTCAGCAGTGGGAGTGCAGAAATGAAGCTTGTGGGAGGCCTCTAGGGGAGACAACAATGCATGATGGTGACAAGCAGCGGTTTTTGATCAAACTATTTGGTTTCTATCCTGGTCTGTCCCTTCCTAGCTGGGTGATCATGGTTAAGCTACTCAACCACTCTGTTCCTCAGTCTTCTCATCTCTAAAATGGCGATAATGGTGGTATCCACCTCATAGGATTGCTATAAGGATTAACTGAAAAAATTAATAAAAGAGAGTAGCATAAACCCACTATGTAGTAAACACTCAATCAGAATTATCTTTTGTGGTGTTGTGATTTTTTTTTTTAAATTTTTATGATTATTAGAAAGAGTATACAGGAAGTGGCATCATCAGGGAGACAAGTCGGTTTCACTTTATTTGGCCATGTGGGAAGGGGTATTTAAAGAAAATATCACACATGCAAGAGATTTGATACACAATAGCATTGGGGTTCCAAGGTTCAACTGGTTCTGCTTCTCAGGGGAGCAGTGGTCTTCAAGAGAAATGGGAACAGCTATTTGGGGAAGTGACCAGGGGCTGGGAAAGGAAGGAGGGGTTCATGCTGGAACATCAAGAGTGGATTATATAGTGAAGAGAGCCTGGTGTTGGGATTCAGGACAGAGGCAGGAACACTCCTGATCAAAGCTTTTCTTAATGTTCTTTTTGTTTTTTTCTTTTTTGTCTTGATTTGCCCTACAATGAGTTGGAAAAATGCTTTCTTTTGCTAGAGAATAATAATCCCCAGCTTGCTTTGGAAATTTTAAGTTTTGAATGCAGAAAGTCTTTTGCCCTAGTTTTACCAAAAAAAAAGAATAGTAAATTTAATGAAGGTCTTCTGTTTCACTAATCTTGGTAGTTTTTTGAAGTCTTTTTAAATATACGACATTAATTTGAACAAAAATATATTGAAGTGTCAGTTCTTATAATTCTAATCCCTTTTGCTTGTAAAATGACAGATCTCAAACAAAGAGAGGTGATTTTGTTTTCTGTTCACTGGAAAAGGCACAACCAAGGAATAAGTGCTCCTGGAAGAAGAGGGAAAAAGAGGCAGGGCCATTCAAAGAGAGGGTTGTCCGAAGGGATTTGTGAGAGATTGAAGAGATATGTGAGTGATAAAGTTAGCTTTTCCTAAGGAACAGAACTTTGGGGAAAGAAAAATGTTTAAAAGCACTTTTTAAATAAAATTTTACTATAAAAATTTAAAAGCTTACAGAAAAGTAGAAAACTAGTTCAATAAATAACAACATATTCACTATCTATATTTAACAAGTGCCAATGTTATGATGAGTTTGCTCCATCTATCTATCTGAATGTCTTTGTATATATTTTGGGGGAACTGTTTAAAAATAAGCTAAAGGTATCATGGCATTCCATCCCTGGGGTCTTTAGCATACATCTCTGAAAAATATCAAAGACAGTTACAGCTACCATTTTTGCTAAACAAGCCGCTCCAAACCAAGAGGCACAAAATAGCCACCATGTCATTACTCTCATGGATTCCGTGGGTCAGGCATGCACAAAGGGATTGCTGGCCCCACCCCACACCACCAGGGACTTCAGTTCAGAATAGTCAGATGGCTAGGGGCTGGAATTACCTGGCATCCTGTGCGGAGAAACCCAGGAATGACTTAAGGTCTGGTTTTAGTTGGGCCTATGGACTGGAGCAGTCACATGTGGCCCTTTCATGTAACCTGGGTGTCACAGCACGTCATTTGGTTCTGAGAGGGGACATGTGAAGAAAAGAAGGGCCATTTCAGGAGAATCTCATAGGCCTTTCTGAGATATCCTGGGTTGCATCATTTCCACTGAAGCCTGTTGTTCAAAGCAATTATTAGGTTGGTGCAAAAGTAATTGTGGTTTCAGACCGTGAATTTTAAATCATTTAACTAGGCTCAAACACATCTTTATTAATCAAAATAGGAACCATGACAATTGACACATTTTTGCCAATGAGAAATAAGTTTGTTTATTCCTGTAGCATAAAAATTGGTGCTTCTGGATTCAACGAACTCTTGGAAAGCATTTTCTGCATCCTGCTTGTTGTGGAAGTGTTTTCCATGAAAAAGTTGTTGAAATGCTTGAAGAAGTGGTAGTCAGTTGGCAAGAGGTCAGGTGAATATGGCGGATGAGGCAAAACTTCATAGCCCAATTCGTTCAACTTTTGAAGCGTTGGTTGTGTGAGGTGTAGTCAGGTGTTGTCGTGAAGAATTGGGCCCTTTCTGTTGCCCAATGCCGGCTGCAGGCATTGCAGTTTTGGTGTATCTCATCGATTTGCTGAGCATACTTCTCAGATGTAATGGTTTCACTGGAATTCAGAAAGCAGTAGTGGATCAGACCGGCAGCAGACCACCAAACAGTGTCCATGACCTTTTTTTGGTGCAAGTTTGGCTTTGGAAAGTTCTTTGGAGCTTCTTCTCAGTCCAACCACTGAGCTGGTTGTCACCGGTTGTCGTATAAAATCCACTTTTCATCTCACATCACAATCCGATCGAGAAATGGTTCGTTGTTTTTGCATAGAATAAGCGAAGACGACACTTCAAAGCAATAATTTTTTTGATATTTTGGTCAGCTCATGAGGCACCCACTTATCGAGGTTTTTCACCTTTACAATTTGCTTCAAATGCTGAATGACCATAGAATAGTCTCTTTGAGTTCTTCGGCAACTTCTCGTGTAATTGTAAGAGGATCAGCTTCGATGATTGCTCTCAATTGGTCGTTGTCAACTTCCGATGGCCAGCCACTACACTCCTCATCTTCAAGCCTCTTGTCTCCTTTGCAAAACTTCTTGAACCACCACTGCACTGTACGCTTGTTAGCAGTTTCTGGGCCAAATGCGTTGCTGATGTGAGTTTTCTCCGCTGCTTTACGACCCATTTTGAACTCGAATAAGAAAATCGCTCAAATTTGCTTTTTGTCTAAATCATTTCCATAGTCTAAAATAAATATAAAATAAACAGCAAGTAAAAAGTCATTAGCCAAAAATCATAAAACAAGAAATGTGCATTAAAATGATGTATAACAAAACCACATTTATTTAAGAATGTATTCCAATATCAAACGGCAAATTTCAACAATTTAAAAACTGCAATTACGTTTGTGGCAACTTAATATAAATATGCCCATATTCAAGGAAAGGGATTCAGATCCCCTCCTCTCCCATGGGATGAGTGTCAGAGAGTTTGTAGCTACTTTTAAAAGCCACCACAAAGACAATCTCCTACATAACACAATGTTATTATCATGCTAACAAAAAATAATATCTCAATATCATCTAATACCAGCTATCCCCTAATTATCTCAAAAATGTCTTTAGTAGCTGTTTTTTTGTTTTGTTTTTTAAATCTAGGATCTAATCAAGAACAATGCATTAGTTTTTTATTCTATATCTTAGTTTAGGGAACGTGTAAGGACGTCTTCTGGTGTAATATGCAATATACATCTTTCTCCATTTGCCCAAGTAGCTGACTGTTAGTAAAAATCTAAATAGCTCTTCGATGATTTCGGGGGCAAATTTGCAGTCTGTCTTTGTTTTGGATGCAGTAAGTATGCTGAGACTGGCCTCAGATCAGACTGATTACATTTGGATCATTCACTCATTCATTAATTAATTCATTTAATAATAACACTTTGAGGGCATGCTATATTCCAGGCACTAGATGTAAACATGAAAAAGACAGTTAAATATGGAAAACAAAACAAAATCCTCACACTCAATCGGCTCTCACTTAGGCAATGTACTGTAAACTCAACAGGCAGTTATAACAGAGTGGGATTGCGGGTATAACAGAGGAAGTTTAGTAGGAGCTATGGGAGCAGAGAGATAGGAGGGTCTCTCTCTTGAGGATTCAGTGCAGAGTCTAACAGGGAGATAGATGTCTGCAGATAAATCAGGAGACAAGTCCTATAACAGATATAAGAACAGGGCATGGTGAAGAAAGTACATATAAAAATATTTAATGATCCATTTCCCATGAAATAAAGTCCAACTGCCTTAACACATTTTACTTTATCTCTCCTTCCTTCACTCTTTTCTGATTCACCTCCCTGTGTCCAAAGTGTGTTCCTACGAGTCTTGGTCCTCTTGTGTTCTCTGGCCGAACCCATTGACCCAGTTGGCTCATTTGAACGTTTTATTTAATTAACTTTATACTTATCCCCATATTTAGACTTATTTCTGGGCCCAGACACAAAGCCTGCAAATTCTACTCCCTACCTCCCCTTGAGTTTTTCCTGGGGAAGTTAGAAAGCTGAAGGGCTCCTACTGACTCTCCCATTTTGGACAACATCACTGCTTCCCTGGGGAAGCCATAAAGCCTGGTTCATTTGCATGAATCTCTGCAGTGGTTCTTCTGACCCCAGGCCTCTTAGAAGTACTCATTAGATCCTCTTTAATTAAATATGTAACACACATCGTGCCATCAAGCATAGGAAAAAAATAATTACAAATCTAACAACAGCTCCTGCTCCTAATTAAAAGCAGGCTGTCTTTGCCCGAGAGCAAGCTGAGGACAGTGCTTTTATCCTGGGCACAACCGTGGAACCCCTGGTGCCAAAGCCAGGGGGCAGGGACATGAAGCTTTGGATGTGCCAAAAGGGCTGAGCTTTGTTGGGTGACACACGCTCTCTCCCTTCCCAGTAGGTGAGATCTAATTTCAGCTCCTGATATATGATTCAAGGTAAGGGCGGGCTTTCATCCCACTTTCAAATGCTCTTTGACTCAATACCATATAGTTGCATGGTAGGTAAACAGAATATGAACACAGTGGGATGGTCTCACCAAGCAAAACCTTGGGAAAGCTTAAAGAAAATGAACCATATGCATCAATGTTCGCATGTGATGCCAGTAGGAAGTGAAGGAGCAGATTGGCATGGGACACAGGGATAGGCTCCCAGAGTCTTTATTGTATACAGAGCTGAAGGTTGAAAATAGCATCCATTAGTAGGAGACTTCTTCATTCACGATCTTGGTTCTTAAATACCCCTTGAATTTTCCTCCACCCCTCTCCTCATCTCTTCTCATCTCCACTCCACCTTTGCTCCACCTTCTCTTTTTTCTAGTGAACCTCAGCAGAACCTCTCCACTCTCTTGAACTGCATTTCCTATTATGTCCGAATCTTGAAACAGCTTCCCCTTGCTCAACTAAATCAAAATACCTCTTACTCATCTTTTCAATAATGGTGGCTTCTGAATTTTTTTATTGGAGGAATAAATTTGTTGGAGTGGAGGAAGGGCAGAAAGTGTGGCTGGGATGAAACTTATCCTGACACTACGTATGCTTTCCAAGCCCACTTTATATTGATTGTGTTTATTCATTTGTTTGTTTGTTTAAAGGGAAGTTAGAAACTCCCACTTGAGGCACTGCCCTCAAATTAAGTAGGAATTATAGATTCTTTATAAGACTTTCTTGAAGTGGAAAGGATTCTTTTTTATCCCTGTTGTTCTCTTTAATTTTTTACTCCAGTCTTCATGCAATGTAGTGTCCTCTTGGCCATCAGGGAGGGCAAGATATTCAAAATATTCATTTGCCAGTTTTGCTGCCAACTCTTTGGGCACAAGGGCCATTGACTCTATCAAGATTCCTCACCCACAAACCCATTCATTTAGCGTTATCAGACCCTATTCTGTGGCAGGCCTTGTTTCAAATGCTAGGGGCACAGCTGCAAAGGAGACGATGCTCCTACTCTCATGGAGTTTACATTTTAGTGTGTGAGTCAGATAACAAAAGAAACACCTAAATGTATGAGATATTAGGTAGTAAAAATGTCAAAGAAGGAAAAATAGCAGGTGAAGTGATAGGAAGTGAGAGGGGTGCTGGTTTAGAGAGGGTGGTTGAAAAAGTCTCTCTGATGTGTGCATATTTGAGCAAAAACCTGTGTGAAGTGAAAGCTTGGACTATGTGACTAGGTACTTGGGGGAAGAGGAGTTTCAAGATAGCGGGTTCAAAGGCACTGAGGTTAGAGCATTGTGTATTTGAGAACTAGCAAGGATGCCACTGTGGCGGGAACAGAGTAAGCCAATAGAGAGCTATTAGAAGTCTTACAGTTGACTCAATAGCATCACAGTCCAATTTTTAACCTGGTCATAACTTTGGACCACACCTACATCTTCATCCTAATGTATGAAGGTTGGAGAAAGGAGACGATTAGCTGCTGTCATATTCCCAGTTCAAAAAATCAGGGTAGGGAACGGAGATCTTGTAATATACAAAGGTTTTCAAGGGTTCAATGTTATGTAAGTCAATAATGGGAATCAGAGACACGAACATAGACAACTCTTTCAAGACTTAGAACTTTGAAAGATGGAAAAGAGATGAACTGAGGCAAGAGGGTGAAGCAGGAGTAATAGAGGTTTAAAAACTTTCTATTTATTTACAGGGGTAAAAAGGTATGGATTTGGATAGAAAAGGCTCAGGTCAATTTTTGACACAAGGAGAAGAGCCAAAGTAGAATCAGACTCGTGATTTAAAAAAGAAGAAAAATTAGAAAGTAGCTGAAGGAACAAATTGGAGTGGAGAGGTGAAGGATGGAATCAAGAGCATAAGTTAG
The DNA here is from genome assembly GCF_004115265.2 of Rhinolophus ferrumequinum. Taxonomy (NCBI): domain Eukaryota; kingdom Metazoa; phylum Chordata; class Mammalia; order Chiroptera; family Rhinolophidae; genus Rhinolophus; species Rhinolophus ferrumequinum. The sequence continues at coordinate 27,488,353 of NC_046308.1, forward strand.
GTGTTAGATTTGGGAAGGGCCCTAGCCCAGAAAGGAGAAAGGACTCATGGGTGTAGAAAATAGAGAACTACGGACATTGTATCTCCAGTCCAGAACACTCTCCCAAATTCATAGATTTGTATACCTAGTTGCCTCCTCAACATACCCACTTGATTGTATAATATTCCTAGACTCTTCAAACTCATTGTATCCAGAACTAAACTACAGATCTCTACTCACCCACGGATCTACTCCGCCTTTAGCCTCCCCATCTCAGATGAGAACAATTCCATCTTTCCAGTTGTTCAAGCCTTCCACAATCCTTCTTTTTCTAACACCTTATCAGCAACTTCTGTTGTCTCTATCTTCAAAATACATCCAAACCTAGCTACTTCTTACCAGCTGAATAACTACCATCTTGCTCTGAGTCACCATCATCTCTCCCACATCATTTACTGTGATTGTCTCCAAACCAGTCTTTCTGCTTCTATACTTGCCTTCCCTTGACCCCAAAGTCTACTCTTACTCAGAAGCCAGAGTGATCCCTTAAAAATCAATGTCAGATCACTCCTCTGCTTGAAACTCTGGAATGGCTTCCAATTTCTGTCAGAGTGAAACCCAAAGCAGCTACAATCACTAACAGACTCTATGTGATCTGTTTCCTCCACATGCCCTTACCTTTCTGACGGCATTACTACACATGGCGCACTGCTCTCCAGCCACTTTGGCTTCCCCAGTGATTCTTGAAGACGTCCGTTATCCTTCTTTCAGAGGGCCATTGCTGGATTCTTTCCCTAGATCTGAGTGCTTTTGCCCCATACCTAGCGAATTGCTTTACCTCCTTCAAGTCTGCTCAAATTTTACCTTCTCAACAAGGCCGACCCTAACTATGATTTCAACACTTCCTTTTTCCTGCCACTCCCTCTCCCCCCAGACGAACTCCTTGCCCTTCACTCTGTACTATGGTCTTATCGTCATATAACATATATGATACTAACTTACTATATTTAGCTTTTATCCCCCTGACTGAATGCTCCTCATGTAACTTTGTGGCCTTTTTTTAAGGAGAAAATAAATTTTATTAAATACTTAGTGTGCATTGACTACCAGTACATGTATATACTATCTTTTTGCTGTGTCTTTTTTAGACATTCAATATTATTTTATATTCATTTCAGGTGTAGAGCATAGTGGTTAGACATTTATATAATTTAAGAAGTGATCCCCGTGACTAGTCTAGTACCCACCTGGCCCTATACCTAGTTATTACCATATTATTGACTATATTCCCTGTGCTTTATTTTACATCCCCATGACTATTTTGTAACTACCAATTTGTACTTCTTTTTATTTATTTATTTATTTATTTATTTATTTATTTATTTATTTATTTTTAATTAAAGTTTACTGGGGCAACAATTATTAGGGGACAGGATGGAAAAAGTGAAGGCATTAAGAAGTCCAAATTGTGATATATAGATGATGTATCACACAATTTGTGCTTCTTAATGCCTTCACCTTTTTCACCCTGCCCCCCAACCCCCTCCCATCTATCACCCCAACAAACCTAGTACCCATCTGACACCGTACATAGTCATTACAACATTACTGACTATATTCCTTATGCTATATTCTATATCCCCATAACTACTTTGTAACAACAAATTTATACTTCTTAATCCCTTCTCCTTCTTTCACACACACCTCCAGACCCCTATCATCTGGCAACCATCAAAATGTGTTCTGTTTCTATAAGTTTGTTTGTTAATTTTGTTCTCAGATTCCACATACAAATGAAACCACATTGCATTTGTCTTTCACTGTCTGCCATACTCCACCCAGCACAATACGCTTCAGGTCTATCCCTGCCACCACAGATGGCAAAACCCATTCCCTTCCATGTCCAAGCTATTTTCCATTGTATATATGTACCACCTCCTCTTTATCCATTCATCCATTGACAGACAACAATGGATGACAGACAGCCTTTGTTTTAAAGTCTATTTTGTCTTGTATTGCTACCCCAGCTTCTTTGTTTGTTTGTTTCCATTTTCAAAAAATATCTTTTTTCATCCCTTTACTTTCTGTCTCTGTGTGTCTTTCAATCTGAAGTGAGTCTCTTATAGATAGAATATGTAAGGGTTTTGTTTTCTTATCCATTTACCCACCAATGTCTTTCGATTGCAGCATTTAATCCATTTACATTGAAAGTAATTGATAGATATGTAGCTATTGCCATTTTATTATTCATAATTTTGATTTTATTTTTTCCTTCCTAAAGAAGTCCCTCTAACATTCCTTGTAATACTGGTTTGGTGGTGATGAACTCCTTTAGTTTTGTTTCTTTGTTTGCTTGTTTGTCTGTTTGTTTTCTTGTCTGGGAAGTTCTTTATCTGTATTTCTATTTTAAATGATAACATTGCTGGGTACAGTAGTCTTAGTTGTAGGTCCTTGCTTTCCTTCAGGTTGAATATTTTGTGCCAATCCCTTCTGGCCTGCAAAGTATCTGTTGAGAAATCAACTGACAATCTTGCAGAAATTCCCTTATAAATTTCTAGTTGCCTTTCTCTTGCTGCTTTTAGGATTCTCTCTTTGTTTTTAACCTTTGCCATTTTCATTACAATGTTAGGTGTAGGCCTGTTTGGACTCTTCCTATTTGGGACTCTGTGCTTTCTGGACTCGTATGTCTATTTCCTTTGCCAGGTTAGAAACATTTTCAGTCATTATTTCTTCAAATAGGTTTTCAGTCTCTTGTTTTCTCTCTTCGTCTTATACCCCTGTGCAGCAAATATTGTTACACTTGATGTTGTCCCAGAGGACTCGTAAATTCTCCTTATTTTTAAAAAAAGTTTATTGGGCTGACTATTTGTTAGTAAAGTTACATAGATCTCAGGTGTACAATTCTGTAATACATCATCTATATATCACATTGTGTGTTCACCACCCAGAGTCAGTTTTCTTTCTATCACCATATATTTGATCCCCCTGACCCTCATCTCCCACCCCCCACCCCTCTTACCCTCTGGTAACCACTAAACTATTGTCTGTGTCTATGAGTTTTCATTTCTTCGTTTCTTTGTCTTATTCTTTTGTTGTTTTTAGTTTTATATACCACATATCAGTGAAATCATATAGTTTTCTACTTTTTCTGTCTGACTATTTCGCTTAGCATTACAATCTAAAGATCCACCCATGTTGTCACAAATGGTACTATTTCATCTTTTCTTATGGCAGTATAGTATGCCATTGTGTATATATACCACAACTTCTTTATCCATTCATCTATAGAAGGACATTTTGGTTGTTTCCATGTCTTGGCCACCGTAAACAAAGCTGCAATGAACGTTGGAGCACATGTGTCTTTATGGATAAATGTTTTCAGATTTTTTGGGTAGATACCCAGGAGAGGGATTTCTGTGTCATATGATAATTCTATTCTTAATTTTTTGAGGAACCTCCACACTGCCTTCCATAGCGGCTGCACCAATCTGCATTCCCACCAATAATGTATGAGGGTTCCTTTTTCTCCACAGCCTCTCCAAAATTTGTTACCATTTGTCTTGTTGATGATAGCCATTCTAACTGGTATGAGGTGATATCTCATTGTGGTTTTTATTTGCATTTCTCTGATGATTAGTGACGCTGAGCATGTTTTCATATGTCTATTGGCCATTTGTATGTCCTCTTTGGAGAAATGTCTCTTCAGGTCCTCTGTCCATTTTTTAATTGCATTGTTTGTTTTTGTTGTTGAGTTGCATGAGTTCCATGTATATTTTGGATATTAGCCCCTTATTGGAGGCGTTGTTTGCAAAAATCTTCTCCCAGTCATTTGGTTGCCTCTTTATTTTGTTGATGGTTTCTTTTGCTGTGCAGAAGCTTTTAAGTTTGATATAGTCCCATTCGTTTATTTTAGCTTTTATTTCCCTCGCCTTTGGAATCAAATTCATAAAATTCTCTTTGAACCCAAGGTCCATAAGTGTAGTACCTATTTTTTCTTCTATACCGTTTATTGTTTCAGGTCTTATGTTTAGGTCTTTAATCCATTTTGAGTTAATTTTGGTGCACCGTGACAGACAGCAGTCTACTTTCATTCCTTTGCATGTGGCTTTCCAATTTTCCTAGCACCATTTATTTAAGAGGCTATCTTTTCTGCATTGTATATTTTTGGCTTCTTTGTTAAAAATTATCTGCCCATATTTATGTGGATTTACTTCTAGATTCTCAATTCTATTTCATTGGTCTGTGTGTCTGTTTTTCTGCCAATACTGTATTGTTTTGTTTATTGTTGCCTTGTAGTACAAGCTGAAGTCAGGGAGTGTGATACCTCCAACATTGTTCTTTTTTCTTTAGATTGCTTTGGCTATTCGGGGTCTTTTGTGGTTCCATAGAAATCTGATGATTTTTTTGTTCTATTTCTTTAAAAAATGCCATTGGGATTTTGAGGGGGATTGCATTAAATCTGTATATTACTTTGGGTAATATGGCCATTTTAATTATGTTGATTCTTCCAATCCATGAACATGGAATGTCTTTCCATTTCTTTGTGTCTTCTTCAATTTCTGTTAAAAATGTCTTATACTTTACGGTATATAACTCTTTCACATCCTTGGTTAAGTTTATTGCTAGGTATTTTATTCTTTTTGCTGAAATTGCAGAAGAAATTTTTTAAAAATTTCTTTTTCTGAGATTTCATTGTTAAGTCTAAGGTATGCAATAGACTTTTGTACATTAATTTTTTTATTTTGTAACCGGCAACTTTACTGTGTTCATTTATTATGTTTAATAGCTTTTTGCTGGAGTCTTTAAGATTTTTTATATATTGCATCATGTCATCTTTAAAGAGTGACAATTCAACTTCTTCATTCCAAATTTGGATGCCTTTTATTTCTTTCTCTTGCCTGATTTCTCCGGCTAGGACTTCCAATACTATGCTGAAAAGCAGAGAAGATACAGGACAGCCCTGCCGTGTTCCTGAATGTAGAGCTAAGGGCTTCAGTTTTTCACCATTAATTATGAGATTAGCTGAGGGCTTGTCATATATGGCCTTTATTATGTTAAGGTATTTTCCTTCTATACCTATTTTATTAAGTGTTTTAATCATAAATGTATGTTGTATCTTCTCAAATGCTTTTTCTGAATCAATTGATATAATCATATGATTTTTGTCCTTTATTTTGTTTATCTGATGTATCACATTGATGGATTTGCAGATGTTGAACCATCCTTCTGCCCCAGGGATGAACCCCACTTGGTCGTGATGAATAATCTTTTTAGTGTATTGTTGTATTCGATTTGCTACAATTTTGTTTAGGATTTTTGCATCTGTATTCATCAGAGATATTGGTCTGTAGTTTTCTTGTTTTTTGTTGTCCTTACCAGGTTTTGGTATCAGGGTAATGTTGGCCTCATAAAATGAGTTAGGGAGTACTGTCTCTTCTTCAATATTTTGGAAGAGTTTGAGCAGGATTGGTATTAGATCCTCTTTGAAGGTTTGGTAGAATTCACGAGTGAAGCCATCTGGTCCCAGACTTTTGCTTTTGGGAAGGTTTTGGATGACTGATTCAATTTCGTTACTGGTGATCGGTCTGTTTAGATTTTCGCGTTCTTCATGGTTCAGTCTAAGAAGGCTATATGTTTCTAAGAACTTGCCCATTTCTTCTAAGTTACTGAATTTGGTGGCATATAGTCCTTCATAGTATTCTTGGATGATCCTTTGTATTTCTGTGGTGTCTGTGATAACTTCCCCTTTTTCATTTCTGATTTTGTTAGTGTCTTCTCTCTTTTTATCTTAGTGAGTCTAGCCAAGGGTTTGTCAATTTTGTTAATCTTTTCAAAGAACCAGCTCTTTGTAACACTAATTTTTTCTATTGTGTTTTTGTTCTCTATTTCATTTAGTTCTGCTCTGATTTTTGTTATTTCCTTTCTTCTGCTGACCTTGGGTTTCACTTGTTCTTCTTTTTCTAGTTCTTTAAGGTGTAATATGAGGTTATTTATTTAGGATTTTTCTTGTTTCTTGAGATAGGCCTGTAATGATATAAATTTACATCTTAAAACTGCTTTTGCTGCATCCCCAAAATTTTGGTAGGATGTATTTTCATTGTCATTTGTTTCTATGTATCTTTTGATCTCTCCTCTAATTTCTTCTTTGACCCAGTCGTTCTTTAAAATTATGTTGTTTAATTTCCATGTATTTGTCTTTTTTCCTGCTTTTTTTTTTTGCAGTTGATATCCAATTTCAAAGCCTTGTGATCAGAGAACATGCTTGGTACAATTTCAATCTTCTTAAATTTGCTGAGGCTGATTTTATGTCCCAGTATATGGTCTATCCTTGAGAATGTTCCATGTACACGAGAAAAGAATGTATAGTCTGATGTTTTAGGATGAAGTGTTCTATATATGTCAATTATGTCCATTTCATCTAATGTGTCATTTAGTGCTGCTATTTCGTTATTTATTTTCTGTTTGGATGATCTATCCATAGCTGCCAATGATGTATTTAAGTCCCCTAGTATAATTGTGTTTTGGTCAATTTTTCCCTTTAGTTCTGTTAATAGTTGCTTGGTATATTTCGGTGCTCCCTGATTGGGGGCATAAATATTGATGACTGTTATGTCTTCTTGTTGTGTAGTCCCTAATACCATTATGAAATGTCCATCTTTATCTCTTGTTATCTTTTTCACCCTGAAGTCTGTTTCATCTGATGTCATTATCACTACACCTGATTTTCTCTGGGTACCATTTGCTTGGAGTGTCAATTGCCACTCTTTCACTTTCAGTCTATGCTTGTCCTTGTAGCTGAGATGTGTCTCTTGGGGACAGCATATGGTTGGGTTTAGTTTTTTGATCCAATCTGCTACTCTGTGCCTTTTTATTGGTGAGTTCAGTCCATTTACATTTAGGGTGATTATTGATATGTGAGGATTTCCTGTCATTCTATCTTTAGTTTTCTGGTAAGGCTGTGTCTCCATTGTTTCTTTGCCTTTTTGTTGTTGTCTATTATTTCTGTGTGGTGGTACTCTATGATGTTTCCCTCTGTTTCTTCTTTTATTACAGTATATATTTCAGTTCTGGATTTTTTTTTTTTGAGTGGTTATCCTTAAGTTTATGTGAAAGAAAGTTTGATATTTAGAGTATTCCATTTTCTTCAGTACGCTTACTTTCTCCATTCTCATATTCCGGTTCAGGCCTTTACTCTCCCCCTTTTTATGTTTTGGTTGCCACAAATTGTCCCTGTTGATGGTGGTCGAATAGCCTCCTTTACTATTTCTTGTAGTGCAAGTCGTGTATTAGAAAATTCCCTCAGTTTCTGTATGTGTAGAAATTTCTTTATTCTTCCTTCATATCTAAAGGATATCTTTGCTGGATATATTATTCTTGGCTCATAATTTCTCTCTTTCAATAGTTTGAATATTTGGTTCCACTCCCTCCTGGCTTGTGGAATTTCTGCTGAAAAATCTGATGATAATCTAATGGGCTTTCCTTTGTAGGTTACCGTCTTCTTTTCCCTGGCTGCCTTGAGGATTCTTTCTTTGTTGTTGATTTTAGACAGCTTCAATACAATGTGCCTTGGAGAAGGCCTGTTAGGGTTCAGGTAATTAGGTGTTCTATTTGCTTCTTGGATTTGAGGATCCAGTTCTGTCCACAAGTGTGTGACGTTCTCATCAACAATTTGTTTGAATATATTCTCTGTTCCCTTCTCTTTCTTCTCCTTCTGCTTTGCCCATTATTCTTATATTGCTCTTTCTGATGGAGTCAGAAAGTTGTTGTAGAGTTCTTTCATTTCTTTTAAGTCTCAAATCTCTCTCTTCTTCCATCTGTGTCATTTCCAGATGTCTATCTTTGATGTCACTGATTCTTTCTTCCTTCTGGTCAGCTCTATTACCTAAGCTGGCTATTTCTTCATTTCCTTTATTGAGTTCTTAATCTCCAGAAATTCTATTTGGTTCTTTTTTAAAATTTTAATCCCTTTGGTAGAATGTTCATTTTGTTCTTTGGTTGTGTTGTAAGTTCATTAAACTGCCTGCCTGTGTTTTCTTGCATCTTTTTGCATTTTTTCAGAACTGCAATCTTTTTTTTTTTTTAAATTGGGAAATATTGGGGAAAAGTGTGTTTCTCCAGTGCCCATCAGCTCCAAGTTGTTGTCCTTCAATCTAGTTGTGGAGGGCACAGCTCAGCTCCAAGTCCAGTTGCCATTTTCAGTGTTTTATTTGCAGGGGGTGTGCCAGATGGCTCAGTTGGTTAAAGCATGGGCTCTGAACAGAACCTGCAATCTTGACTTCTCTGTCATTTAAGTTACATATTTCCATGTCTTTAAGTTAATTTTCTGGAGACCTTTCATTTTCTTTCTGAGCTGCCTTGTTTCCTCAGTTATTCATGGCCACTAGTGAATTATTATTTCTCTTTCTAGGCATCGATAGAAATGTGTTTTGCAACAGATTGGTAGGAAGAGGTATTTCCTTTGCTTTGCAGTAGGTGTTGGTAGAATGTTGCATTTTCTTTCCAATTACAGCCTTTAATTCTCTCTCATGCTGTAGTGTTATATTTTCTCTGCACTGTTCTGGCTTCTCACACAATGGGGGGATTCCCTGGAAGGTGGGCTTCTCCTCTGTGAGCAGATTGCCTGGATCTCAGCACCACCTCAATTGGAGGATGTGGAAAGCTTCTGAAATTTGGAAGCTCCTCCTGCACCAGATTCAGGGCCTGTGTATTTCAGCAGCTCTGTTTACCCCTGCAGGGATCCACCCAGATAGGTGGAGGCAGGGCGAGTTTTGGGGGGATGGCTGTGAGCAATGGCTGGGACCACCAGCATAGCCCCCAGGGCTCCCTCTCCTTCGCTGAACTAGTTGGTATTGAGAGTCTGGGGCTGTGGGCTGCAGTTCTCAAGAACTGCAAATATTGTGTTCTTTTGATCTGACACTGCTACCATTCTGCTTCTAGCACTGGGGGTGGGTGGGGGGTGGGGAGAGGTTGGCTAGGCTCCGTGACTAAGCCTTCCATCCTCTGCTTGGCAGTGAGGGCTTAAACCACCATTTTCACTCTTCTTCCCTCAATCTTTGCTCCGAAGTCTCTGTCTTGAGTGTTGGGTTCAGCTCTGTTATATGCTGATCCCTCAGGCGGAACTGTGGGCCATAAGGGAAGTGCTAGCAGTCTGAATTCTTTCCTCTCCTGTGGCTGTGGTAGTTCCAGAATCCAGTGAGCTTGGCACTCTGAGCTAGGTCTGTGTCCTGCACCTGCCTGGTCCGCGTCTCCACACTTTCCCCTTCCCGCCTCCCCCACTCGCCCAATTTGCCCACCTTTAGATGATTTCAGTTGTGCGTCTCTTAGTCTTGCCTATCTGCTGTGCAGGTAGTCGTTTGTGGAATTATAGTTTTTCAATTTGTTGTAAATTCCAGGGGAGATTTCAAGAGGCTCACCTCATGCCGCCATTTCTGTGACAGCATCCAAATTCTCCTATTTTTGGGTTCTTTTTTCTTTTTACTGTTCTGATTGAGTGTTTTTTGCTACTTTGTCTTCCAGATCACTGATTTGATTCTCTGTTTCATACAGTCTGCTGGTGATTCTTTCTAGTGCATTCTTCATTTCAATTACTGTATTCTTAACTGCCAACTGGTTCTTATTTATGGTTTCTATGTCCATTTTTATGCTTGCTATCTCTTTGTTGAAGTTCTCACTAAGTTCCTTGAGTATCCTTATAACTATTGTTTTGAAGTCTGTCTCTGGTAGGTTGCTTGCCTCCATTTTGTTTAGTTCTTTTTCTGGATTTTTCTCCTTTTCTTTCATTTGGACACATTTCTTTATTTCCTCATTTTGGCTGCCTGTCTGTATTTGTTTCTATGTATTAGATAGATCTGTTATGTCGCCCAGTCTTGGCTGCCTGGTCTTATGTAGTAAGTAGGTGTCCTGTGGGGCCCAGTAACACAGTCTCTCTGGTCACCTGACCTGGTTGCTCCAGGAGTGTCCCTTGCATTGGGTTGTGTGTGCACTCCTGTTATAGTTGAGCCTTGATTGCTATTGGCATGTCAGTAGGTTGACTGGCTGTGGGGTTTGGCCATGTCCATAGCTTATGGGTTACTGTGCAGGGAGCTTACCCCACTGAGTATGATTTGTCCCAACAGGCTCTGGTGCCCATTGAGACCATCCTTTGTGTGTGACACTGGTGGGACTAATTGGGTGGTGTTCTGCTGTAGTCTAAAGCCACACTCCAAGTATCTTGGTTCTGGGGCCTCTTAGGTGGGGCTCCATTGCAGGCTCAAGTTACCCACAGCCTGTGACTCTTTGGGGACTACCTGGTTGGAGCTACAAAATGAACCATGGTTGTTTGCTGTCTATGGTATACCTCTAGGCACATGGGAGAGGCCACACTGCAAACCAAGGACAGCAGCCACAAGTACCGCACCTAGGGTAGCTCCACAAAAAGCCAGGACACCCTGAGGCCTGCTGCCACCTGCTGGCTCCCTTAAGATTTAGCCACTGATAGAGCCTCAACATTATGCAAGTTGGGTGAAACAGGATCTCAGGGAGTCACTAGAATGGGAAGAATTGTGGTTACCATGTTAATGTAAATTCTGGTTTGGTGCCATTACTGAACTTGGAGCTACTCAGCAAAAGTCTCACAGCACACTGAGGTCAGTTGCTGCTGCCCACTGAGGGCCTGCCAGACTCCCATAGTTTTCCAAGAAAGAGTGCAATGTGGGCATGGTTGGCTGCTTATGGAGAAAGTGCCTCAGGCATTGGGGGAGTTGGGTGAGGCCAGGTCCCAGTGAGTCAGCATTATGGAGCAGTGGAGCTCACCAGGCTAATAAGATTCAGATTTGGCCATGTGGGGGCTGGCTCATCACAGGAAAGATGGTGCCTGCTTGCCGGCTACCCAGGAAGAGGACCTCTTCACAAGGAAAATTCCGGGTGTCCTCCAGTCCTACCCCCAAAGCCACATACCTCAGTCTGTCCCTCCCTACCCCCATGACTCCAATGCTGCCTAAGTCACCATCCCTCTGCTGGAGCCCAAGGTGAGTGCCTGCGAATAAGTAAGTGTCTGTGTGAGTCACTTAAGAGGACGTCTGGGTTTCCTGACACCTCCTGTCCCTCCTGGATGGTCAGAATCCCCACTATTTTTCACAGCCAGATATCGTGGGTGCTCCTCTTCTTGGCTCCCATACTCCGGACTGGAGAGCTTGCTCTGTGGGGCTGACGTCCCTCATTTCTTTGGGGTAAACCTTTGTGGCCAAGATATTCCTCCTGATTCTCAACCACCTCATGGAGGTTTGGGGCCTGTTCTGCATCTCAGTGCCTCCTACCATTCTCTACTTGGCTTCTTTTTTATATTTTTAGTCATAGAACATCTATTCAGCTAGACCTCAGAGAGTTTTCCAGTTTAGTTGTAATTTTAATGTGTGCATGGAAGGATGCAGGCACAGTATTTATCTACTCTGCCATCTTGTATCTCTCCCATGTATATACTTTTTTGTGTGGTTTTGTTGTTGTTTATTTGATTTTGTATTGTCTTAATTCACAGATATATCCCAAACACTAGGAAAAGTTTAGATACTTTGTTTAATAAATTGAATAAGCAGATAATAGAGAATCAGAAAAGAACTTGTACTGGGTGAACCTTATTTTCCTGGTAAAATATGAGGCAAGGTTCTTTGCTGAAAGTAAGGTAGATGGTTGAGAAGTTGAGATTTGAAAAGATTTTGGAACTATCTATGAAGAAAAGAGATGGGGAGTCATCCAGGTAGAAATGAAGATATTATCACTAAGGGTTAAGCTTTGATTTAAAAAGATGAAAATATATTATGCATGATTATATTTTTGTCTTTAAAAAGGTTTATTATCCAGTCTTTAGTAAGCCAAATGGTGGTCTGATTAAGTTAATAACCCTGAGAAGAAAAAAATTATCCCATATAATTTGGGCGGGCCAAAACTGCAATCCCATGTATCCTGATAAAAGAGAGACAGCAAATTTTGAGATAGATGAACAGAGGGGTTGGGGAAAACACATATAGAGAAGACAGTGTGAAAATGGAGGCAGAGATTGAAGTGACACAACCACAAGCCAAAGGATGTCAAGGATTGCCAGAAACTACTAGAAGCTAGGAGAAAGACATAGGATTAATTCTGCCCTAGAGCCCCTGGATGGAGTGTGGCCCTGCCAACACCTGGATTTCAAACTTCTGGCCTTCAGAACTGTGAGGGATTTTATATGTGTTGTTTTTAGCCACCCAGTTTTGATCATTTGCTATAGCAACCCTAGGAAACCAATACAGATTTTGGTACTGGGAAAATACATGGTGCTACTGTAATAAACATAAACATAAAAATAAGAAAGTGGCTTTGGAACCAGGTAATGGATAAAGGCTGGAAGAATTTTGAGGTGCATGACAAAAAAAAAAAAAAATCCTAGATTTCCTTAAGAGATGGTTGGTAGAAAGATGGCAATTCTGATGAGCACTCAGAAAGAAGTGAGGAGCACAGTAGGAAAGTTTCTATACTTAAGGGATGTATTATATATGTAGTGGCAGAAAATTTGGTGAATTACATTCTGCAGTTGTGTAGAAAGCAGAATTCGAAATGATGAGCACAGATATTTAGTTGAATACATTTCCAAGGAAAGTTTGAAGGTGCAGACTGACTTTGTTGTTTGTTTGTTTGTTCATTTATTTTGTTGTTGTTGTTGTTTATAGCAAAATGTGATAGAAAATAGATACATTGAAGAAAAGCTATTAAGCAAAATGAAATAAAAACTTGATAAGTTGGGAATTTTTCAATCTATCCATACTGAAGAAGATGATGAAATTAGATTCATTGTTAGGGAAGTGTGCTCTAGAAAGTACAAGGATGTATCTGGATAATCATTTGCTTAAGAGATTAGGTGTGTGACAAATGGATCCCCTCAACCATCTCAGCAGAAACAAGAAATAAAGATGTAATTATACAGGAAAGATCTGTGAATCCCATTGCATACATGGAAAATCCACAAGATTTTTGAAAATGTTATACCAGTAGAAGCACTGCCAATGGCACCAACAGGGACAGAAGCATGATACTATGAAAGACGGCTATTGGACTCCCAAAATTCTACACATAGGAAACTAATGCACAATTTAAAAAAATTGTTATACAACAGAAGCATTTACCCAAGGCTGAGGGATAGCAAAATAAGTGTTACAGAACTTCAAAAACAGGAACACTAGAACACTAATAAAAGTACAAATAAAATGACTCACTAGAGGTCCAATCAGAGAGGGAGGCAAGCAGTGCCATGAGTAAGAGGGGTCAATTTCCTGAAGTCTCGATGAAGTCAAAATACGTGTCAACTGGGAGAGACTGTGGGAGAAATACAGGACATTGGGATCAAGGAAAGGATTTATTAAATTTGAAATATTGAGGGTCAACATTTTTTAATGACAATGACATCTAGTGAGTGATCATACTGTGGATAGTTGTAACATAGGAGAGGTGAAACCACGCAAAGGAATAAGGCTGAGTAGTTGAGAGATTAGGGTACATGATAAATGAGTAATATACATTTTAGTAATGCAGGTGATTTTAAATACCATATTTATGCCATGGGTGATAGGATCAGATATGTGTGTGTGTGTATATATATATATATATATATATATATATATATATATATATCTCAGATATATAAATAGATATAGATATAGATATAGATATAGATATAGATATATATCTCAAAATTCTGTCCCCAAAGATTTGGAGCCAAAACAAAGACAGGTTCAGTCTCACCCTCTCTGTATTCAGAAATTGAGCAGAAGGGAAGAGTTAAGAAGATGCTCAGAGAAAAGCCAAGTTGAGAGAGAGAGAGAGAGGATATTGTGTAGGTCATCTTTTAAAGACATGGCTGTACTCAGACCCCCTCTGACTCTTGATTCTTGATATACCCCTGTAACCTTATATCTCTGTTTACATTATGATAACTGGTGTTGGTTTTGTGGCTTTAAAAAAGAACAACAACAACAAAAAACTCTAATCAATACACTTTGTCCATCCTTCCTTTTTATTTTTTAAATCTCTATTGACATTAACTTAGTTCAAATGTTAATGCTCCATCCCCCCATACTGAAATGCAAATGTGTTACCTTATTATTTTTAATTTGGTTTCATTTTAATCATATGAGGCCTAATATAGTAAAACCTCATTGTCACAAATAGCTTGATCTTTAGAATGGCAAACCATTCTCCTTATTTAAAAAATTCAGTGGTAAGTGTATATTTTTACCTTTTATTTGGAAGAGCATCATACATACAGAAGTGTCTACATGAAACATACATACAGTTATATAAAATTTAAGGAGTATTTATAAAGCAAAACCCATTACCCACCAGGCTGGTTAAGAATAATTCATTGCCAATTTCCAACAAGCAAACCCAAATATATCCTGTTGCCTTTCCCCAGAGTAAAAATAATTTTTCTTAATTTTTGTGATAATCATACTCTCAATTTTTTTTTAGTTCCATCCGTGTATGTATTCTAAGCAACATATTGATAATTTTCAAAATTTTGAAATTTATAGACACTATATTGAATATGCTCTTTGGAATTTTTTGTTTGTCTTTTTGCTCAATATTATGTTTACTATTCATTCCTGTTGATGCATGTAACAGATAATTCATTTCTCTCCACACCAACTTTAAGCACCACCTCTTCCATAAAGTTTTTCCAATCTTTCTATTAAATCTGATATGCTCTTTGATGGAACATTGAATTTTATTCTTGTTTTTTGGAGTTCCCATATTCAGCCTTATGATATACTTTTGCATATCTCTTCTATTCCCTTCTGGTGTATTAGATCCTGAAAGGTAGTGTTTGTCTCAGATATCTTTGTATCTTCAATAGCACTAGACCTAGTTTTATGCATAACTTATGCTTATAAAATGCTTAACCTGCAGTATATATTTGGACAGAAGACCCTATATTACATATTCTCCAAAGTCTAGAGAGCTCAATAATAAATACCTCTCATCTATTTCTCATCTACTAAACCATTGTGTACAATCTGCTTAGTGTTTGACTTCAATCACATTCTCAATAACATTTTTTCATCACTGAAAAATCTGCTAACTTGTATCTGGCTAATATTGAAAATTTTGATCAAAGAAAACAATTGGGTAAACAAAATGTAAGTGGTGAAGGATTAATCAGAGTTAGGGCTCTTAATTGTATGTCTCTTGGACTAAACAAATGTAATTGGTGGGGGGGAATCCCATAATAAAAGCATGAAGACTGAGAAACAGCCCTTGAGAGTGTGGATGGATATAAAAGTTTCCTGTAGTCCCTGCTGAAAGGAATACAATGAATCCCCTGGCTTAACACTGTGGAGCCCCTAGGATGATAGCCCTTCTGAAATACTTCTGGAAGATGCCTTTGCCTCATCTGAGCCAAAGAACAAATGTATGTGGGAAAGCCAAAGTGAATTCCCTTAAGCTCAAAGCACACAGAGAAAAACACAACTTCCTTCTGAAAAGGAAATGAAGTGTTTTGTTTCTTTATTTATTAGATTTCTTACTAACTGTACCCTGTGCCAGAGGCCTCAAGGCAAAAAAGCTTATTGTAAAATAATAGAGATAATTAAATTTTGTATTATGAAACAGCAATCAATGCCGCAAAACTACTATCTGATCCACTGGGGATATCTAAACTAAAGAGGTGGGTTCTGCATGATGTCCCAAAGCCAAACACCATTGCTCTCTCTATTCCTCTCTCCCCCCTCCTTGTCCATTAATATTTATCAAAAATTATGGTTACTGGGCACTTCATATATATTTTTTTTTTCCTACAAAGTAAGATTGGAGCTAAATTGTATAAGCAATGGAGGGAAATCTTCTTGGATAATGTTTTGGATATTCACCCATGGAGAACTTCAAGAGTATACACCATCATCCTAAGACAAATTTGTAAAATTGGTTAATTGTGTCCTCAGAGAGCTTTCACCCTGTTGGTGCTGCAGTTCTCCTCTTGGAAGTTTCTTCCTCAGAGCTCCCAGTATCCACATCATATCCCCAGCTCATTTGTGTAGAATTCCATGTAGAACTTACCATACCTATTCCAACACTCTCCTAAACCCCTACTTTTCTCTTAAATTTTACCTGCTTTGGGTTAGGCACTTGCATTTTTTCAGTAAACATATTTGCAAATATATATTTCCCATGAGGATAATAGTGTAGAGATTAAAAACATAGGACTTAGTGTAGAAGACTTGGGTTTAAGTCCTGGCTTGCTTACTTAAGTCACTGTATGAACTTGGGAGAATTTCTTAGTCCCTTTTAGATGTATTTTCTGGTTTCACTGAGAAAACAAAAGTACAAATTTACTTTTCTTTTGAAAGAGAAGTAAACCAATAACTTGTTTATTGGCTAACAAGAATTTGTTCTCACAAGAAAGAGAAACAGATCCCCGCAAAAGACAATAAACAGCCATCTCAGAGACCCAGAGACTGCGGTCTGGAGCCATATGGATACTTGTCCCAGAAAAATGTAATTACAGAGCTGAATGAACTGGTAAGCTGATAGGCATTCCACCATCACAGTAGCAATAAGACATGAAGTTTACAGAGAACATCCACAGAAGTCTCCACCACTTTAGAAGCCACACATTTTGACATTTGAGAATCCAAGGGGACTGCGGACTTATATGGTAAGTATGAACAATAAGGTACAGTTCTGTAGAAGATGAGGAAATTGAGGCACAGAGAGTCTACATGACTCGCTGAAGAACACATAGCTAGTAAGTAGTGGAACTTGGAATCACTTGCAAAGCCCTTTGATTTAAGATCAGCCCCACAAAAAGAATCAGGGTTCCTTGATTTTGTATTGACTTGACTCAACAGGGACTCAGTTTTACAGTGTAAACATCATCCATGTCGACTCTGGACTCCTGGAAAAATGAGATACATGAAGTTTAAAGTAATAATGACATTCATTTAGATAAGAATTCTCCATCATCTTCTAAAGTACTTGCAAGTGGGCAGGAGGGCTCTAACTCTAAGGTCTTCTATTTGAACATCACTTTACAATGTTCAAATATTTTAATTATCAATTAACTTATTTGTTGCACATCTTTCAGTCTGTATTTTCACCACTGGATATTGAATACAAGGGATTAGGGTATTTTCCAGTAGAGCACTAAAGCCAGAATTTTTGCAGAAGAAGCAGCATCCTGTGCTACCCAGAGGAATAGAGCAGGTGTAGGAGCTCCCATTATGGGCCCAAGAGGACAAGATATGTAATGATGAGCACCACAGAAATGGCCAGTGTACACGTGACACGTGCAAATTGCAAAGCATGCTGCCTTCCTTGTGCACCTACATTACCAGACATTCAGAGCACTACTTATCTCATGTTTCACAAGAGGAAAAAAGTAGAGCTAAAAGAGAAATAAAAAATGCCTTTATTGAATTGGACTACCTGACTAGAGACTGAACACCTAAGCTTTAAAAAATGGTTTTCTTTCCCATCTTCCCTGTGGTAATAGCAACCAATGGACATTAAAACATCTTTGGAGGTTCTTAGAGTTGTGAGACTATGTTATATGTTACAGTAGGGAGAAAAGCAAAAGGTTTGAAATCAGACAAATTTAGGGTGAATGGTGGATTCAACACCTACTAGTTATGAGAATTCAATCATGTTAAATGGGAAAGGGTCCTGGATTCCTCATCTGTCATGGTTGTTATAAGGATTACATATAATGTACATAAAAACATTAAGTCTGGTGCATCCAAAACCTCCATTACTTATAACTGTGGCTGTTATTTTTATTATTACTAGGAGGAGAATATGAGAAATAATCTGCTGACTGCACTAATAAGGAAAACAATTGTGTTTCTGCATTGTGGCTCATTATAAAAGAATGATGTTCTTTGAAGAAATGATGGAGAACATCACTGAAACACCTGGAAAAATGTGGAAACATACTCATCAACGTGATCAAAATTAAAAAATAAACATTTTGTGAAAAGGCGGAGGAAGGCCCAAATCAACTGCAAAATTAATGCTATGGAAAGCAAATAGTGTGCCTCAGGAGAGAAAAACAATGAAAAAGTCATGAACATAATAGGAACAATATCCGTGGGCCTCAGAGATCCACGTCTCAGACACTGAATATTGTCAATAAATTAACTATGGTGGTGCTTTTGAATACAAAGTTTTATATAAATATATAATATATACATATTATAATATACATATATATCTAACTCTCTCTCTCTCTTTCTCTCTCTCTCTCTCTATATATATATATACACATACATATATATATATATATATATATATATATATATATATATATATATATATATATAAAATCCCATTAAAGCATCACTGAAATTTAGTGCGGTTTGAATGTGGCTACAATGTACTAATAGAGAGGATACCTTTCATAACAAAACTAATAAAAATGGCAGAACTAGCACCATATGAAGATATGCATATCAGTATGAATCTTCACCTTACGGTTGGAGCATGATGGCATCAATCTGAATGTTGGATAAAAGCAGAAATAAATAAAAGTGTTATAACGGCAGAGGAACATTACAGCCTCTCTAAACCATATAGCACACAGTACAAAACTCCTCAGGGGAAAGATGCTGACCTAATGGGATATTTTAACTATGCAGGCAGCACTTGAAAATCTGAATCTTCTAAAATGAAGCATCTTGTTAAACCATGACATGACTTGCTCTTATTTTGTATTTTAAGTGATAAAGTCACAAGGAGAAAATTGTTGCACTGATTTAATTCTGACCATTGATGCAAATCTGGTCACTGTCATGAGAAGTGATCTTGGAGAGAGTAATCTTGTGATAGTCACAAAAGTCTAGAAAAACACACAGTTGACTTCAAAACAACAAAGTTAAAAATAATCAGAATGTGTATATGGGTGTGCAATCCCAAGGAAAGAGAACTGAAAAGGATGGTAAGAAAATTCAGGGGAGAAAAAATATCTATATCTATATCTATACATCTATATCTATCTATCTATCTAACTATCTATCTATACATAATCAGAAATTATTCTAATGATAAAGAAAAGGGGTATAAATCTAAAGGAACTAATATAGCTGAAACTCAAGTTCACATTTTAAAAGGACATGTATTAAATATTGAAGGAGGAGAATAAACATCAAGAGAATACAAAAGAGCAGCACCAGACTGTAAGAATAATGGTTAGGTAGCCTAAATGGTAAAAGAAGACAAAGATTTGAGAAAGATGCTTTAAAATTCATAAAGAGATTTAAAAGCTATGTGCAGAGCAAGATGAGCAAGAGAGGTGTCCCAGCCCAGGTATCCCAGAAAGCAGAGCCTGAGACAAAGGCTGTGTGCTGGCTATGTATTTAGAAGTGATCTCAAGGAGCAGTCTTGAGGACAGAGGAAGTGAAACAGGGAGGGAGGGAAAGACAAAACTGACACAAGGATGCATTATAGAGTAGGTCACTGTCTAGAGAGACAAGTCCTAGATGCCATGGGTAGGTCTCATGTGTGTCTGACCTAGAAATGGAAGCTAGTCGTATGCCCCATCAGTCCCCATTCTTCATTGTTGACGATGGTGCTGGTGTTTATTCCTCTGAAATTCTGGGTTGTGACTGGGTGAGGACCAGGTAGGCTAGCTGGCACTCAGAGTAGGGCTGGGCAGGAAGGGAGAAGGGCAACAGAGAGGTGCGGTGGTTTAGGTTGGCAAAAGCGTTCTTGGAACAGGTTCCTAAGGAGGTAGGGCCAAAAGGACTTGAAGTCTGTCCAAGAGGTGTTTGATCAAGAAGGGTGAGGCAGTCTGCGGGAGGACAATTGTATAACGTATACAGAGAGTAGAAAAGCAAAGTAAAACATCTCAACTACAACATCAGTGTCAAGGCAGGAATCACAAAATTGTGAAGGAGAAGCCACGCATAACTAAGGGAGAAGCCATTAAAAATGTAACATTCATGAAGACACAACAAAATAAGATGCAGTAGAACTAAAATTAAAAGAAAAATTATAGAAAGCAAAGCATAAAGCTATGTGTATGGAAAGCTTGGTATTTATGGAAGCATTTCAACTTAGGTTAAGATAGGGGGCATGTGTATGTAAATATGTGCATATAACCAACTCCTGTATCTCTTACTGTGTGACCTTGGGTAAGGTATTTAGTTCTCTCAATGTTCCCTCGATGTTTAGGTCCTGTTTCTAGAGGTCCTCCCCCACCATGCTCATTGCTCACTGCTGTGTTCTCAGTACCTAGAAGTGAGCCTGACACAAGAAGGTGCTTAGTGACACTTACTAAATAAATAAATGAGAAATTGATTGAAACATGATTGTTATAGGAAATATTAAAATATATCTTGAGGACATAAACTATTTTAATATTATAATAAATTTAATTCATGAATATATTGAATTTTGTATGCTGCACTCAGAGCATATATCTTATTTTCAAATTTCAATAAACAATTATAAAAATTGATTCAATTTTCTAGGTCACAAATAAAGTTCTCAAATCAGAAATTGAGCAGGAAAATGGTGTCCTGTCACAATATAGCTCACTGTAAATTAATAACCAATGTTTAAAAAACAAACAAAAATAAATCCCAGCAATTTAGTAATTTAAAGCATTCTTTAAAAAACCTATTAGGACAAAAAAGAAATCAAAATTACAATAATAGGTTATTTAGAAAATAATAGAAATGAAAAAAAAAGCATTACTCATTATTGTAGCGCAATGCAGCCAAAGTTATTCTCAGAGGCAATAATCTTAAGTGCTTTTATTATTAAAATAATAATAAAATAAAGGAATTCAGCAATCAACTCAGTAAGTTTAAAAAAAGCAAACACAATATAAAACTAAGCAAATGGAGGAGAACATGTAATAAGCCTAAGAGAGATTTTTAATGAATTCAAAACCCAAAGAATATAATTTCTCAGTAAATCCAAGAGCTATTTCTTTAAACACAACACACCAATGCCAATGAAAATAACAAAAAGCGAATTCCATTAAGTCAAAAGAGAGAAAACAAAAATAATTTTTTAAATAGGGACATCATAAGAGAGATTTTCTTTAATTCAAGAAAATATTACACACAAGTTATGCTAAATAACTTAAAACTACATTAAATGGATGATTTCCTAGGAAAAATATCAATCATCAAAATTAAGTTAAGGAAAAGTAGAAAATTTAATTTGAGCAATAATGTAAAATAAATTATCAAAAAGTCTTTTATGACAGATCCATGATCAGATAATTTTACTGTTAGAATTTCACAGAGGGGTTTATTCTATGCTTCATAAACTGTTCTAGAACATTGAAAACGAGAGACTGTTACCTACTTCATTTTCTTAACCTTGAATGATACAAAAAGACCTGTACAAGAAAGTACCCACCCACCAGGAAACAAACAAACCAACCAAAAACCCATAAATGAGTTCATTGAGAAGTATTGATGAAAAACCTTTAAACTATTAGCAAATCAAATTCAAGGTATCTGCAGTTAATCAATCACCCACCATGACCAGTTAAGATTTGCCCTGATTGAAAATCTGGTATATATAAGGAGAGAGATAATTATAATATGCCATATCTCTATGTTGAATAAAAAATAATCTTAAAAGATGCTGTAAAATGTTTGATAACAATCAATATTCTTCTTCATATACATACATACATATATATATATATATATATATGTAAATATATATATATAAAAGTAGGAACATATTAAGGAAACTAGGTTTTGAAGATGAAGCCCTCAGTTGAAAAAGGGTATCCATCTGAAATCAGTAGCTAAGACCATACTTGATGGCAAAACACTAGAGGCAATCTCATTTAAAAAAAAAAAAAAAGAACATGACTCATGTCCACTATCTTCTTTACTATTTAACTATTTTTTTAAAAGGAGGAACAGAGACAAATAAAGGAGAGGAAAATTTAGTAATACTCACTGAGCTAATAAAGAATTCACTGTACTGTGTTCAAGTCACTTGGTGTCAATAATATACATCTCAGGGTATTAAAAAAAAATGGTAGAAACAATTCAGGAATCAATTGTGAAGTGACTTTGAAAAATGGACCCATGCCAGAGATAAACAAACTTGAGATAAACAAAGTTTGTTTTACTGTTTAAATATGAAAATAAAAGGTTGATTCTAAACTACAGACTAAGACCATTGACAATTATCTCTGGGCAATTTAAAAATATATAGTAATGATATTAGTCTTTAACAAAGAACACAATTTGAATTAAGATTTGAATTGAATTTGAACTTCAAAGTTTACTAAGAATATTTACGTTAAGAAATTCAGTCATATCAATTTTAGGTCATTAAAAAACCAGGATTAAAGGTAGATGATAAAGTAATGCTGTAAGTTCAGTGCATTTCCAATTGCAACTAGTTTTTGGCAAAATTTATTTTGATATTCTTGTGGAAAATATGGCAAGTGTGTGCTAGGCATCATATATTGGGTTTGTATTGGTTTAGAAACTGCATCCAAGCCAGGCTGTGCAAGGTGGAGGCGGTACAAAAGACAGAGCTTAGGTTTGGAAGCCAGATGACCCTGAATCACCAGACCACTTTCATGTTACATTTGTGAATCTTGGATAAGTTGCTAAATTTTTGCTCATCTTTTAATAAGAATGATTATCGTACACGGAAATAATGAAGATTAAAGGTAATTCATAGAAAGTACCTGAGACAGTGTCTGGTGTACAGCTCAGTGCCGGGAAAGCATCTCTTGTCCTATGGTTATTTTAGGTGGCTTGAATAAAAGACCTTAGTGGAATGTATATTAACTCTATTTCCTCACTTTCTGTATTCTTGATACTCTGGCATCTGAGGCCTCACTACTTGGAGACTAACCCTCCCAGGGTCACTTAATTCCTAGAGAAAGCACTCTCCGAAGAGAGCTTGCTCCAAATGCAAACCAACAAATTCAGAGCCCACATCCCTACCTGCTTTCTTTTATCAGGGGCCTGCTGTCCAGCACACTATTCTACCCACAAGTACTGGGCAAATAGAGACTACCACTATATCCCAGAGCACTCTGAAATTATTTAAACTAGCCAATCCTAAACCTATCTACCCTGCTTACCCTGCCTTGCCCATTCCTTTGCATAAAAAATGGAGAAAAGGGAAGCCTCATGCACTGTTGGTGGGATTGCAGATTGGTGCAGCCACTATGGAAATCAGTATGGAGGTATTTCAAAAGATTGAAAATGGAACTACCTTATGACCCAGCAATTCCACTCTTAGGTATCTACACTGTTTTCCCGAAAATAAGACTTAGCCGGACAATCAGCTCTAATGCGTCTCTTGGAGCAAAAATTAATATAAGATCTGGTCTTATTTAACTATAATATAAGACCCAGTCTTTAATATAATATAATATAATATAATATAATATAATATAATATAATATAATATAATATAATATAATATAATATAATACTGGGTCTCATATTAATTTTTGCTCCAAAAGACACATTAGAGCTGATTGTCTGGCTAGGTCTTATTTTCGGGGAAACACGGTATCTAGAGAAATTAAAAATACTAACGCAAAAAAATATATGCATCTCTTTGTTTATTGCAGCACTATTCACAATAGCCAAGATATGGAAACAACCGAAATGCCCATCAGTAGACTGGATTAAGAAATTGTGGTACATTTATACAATGGCGTATTACTTGGCCATAAAGAAGAGTGAAATCTTACCATTTGCAACGATATGGATGGACATAGAGACTATTAAGCTAAGTGAAATAAGTCAAACAGAGAAAGACAAATACTATATGATCTCGTTTATATGTGGAATCTAAAGAACAGAATAAATGAGCAAATTAAACAGAAATAGTCTCAGAAATATAGAGAAAAAACTGATGGTTGCTAGATGGGAGGGGGGAGGGGTTGGGGGAGAAAGTGAGGAGATTAGAAAGTACAAATTAGCAGCCACGATATAGCCACGGGGACACGAAAGGCAGTGTGGGGAATATAATCAATAATGTTGTACAGATTTTGTAGGGTATCCAATGGACACCTGTCTTATTAGGGAGACCACTTCATGGATGGTGTAGATGCCTGACCACTGCAGTGTACACCTGAAGCTGAAGCTGAATAACAATGAATGTCAACTATAATTTTATATATATATATACATATATGTGTGTGTGTGTATATATATATATATATATATATATATATATATATATATATATATGGTCACAGGATGTGGAGTACAGCATAGGGAATAGAGTGAATGGAGTTGTAACAGCTATATACAATGTCAGAGGGGTAGTAGATTTGGTAGGAGGGTTATCACTTTGTGAGGGGTGTAAATGTCTAATTATTACATTGTATTGTACAACTGAAACTAATAAAAAAAAGTGGTTAAAAGAAAAAAAAATAAACACACTAAAGTCTCGCCCCCGTGCTTCCCTTTGCTCCCGACGGATCCTGTTCCTCCCTCGTGGCCGGCCTAGCATCCTGTGCCTTCTGCTTCTTGGAACACGTGAGTGTAAACTTGTCCCTTCCAAACAGTTATTTTCATGTCTGTGCATCTTACCATATCCGATTAAAACAAATCCTGGTACATTTTAAGAAGACTGCTGCTGCTTATCTTGTTTATGATGATTATGTTTAATATGACATGTTTAAAAAGAGTAGTCCTAGATTTAGATAAATTAGATCTGGAATAAAGTAAATTATGGGTAAAAATTGAAAGTCTAAAAGATCTTGACAGGTTGGACTTACAAAAGCATATAATACAGAGTGAAATTTTAAAAATATATACGATATATATACGATATAAAAGCTATATATATTCTATATCATATATATTCTATATCATATATATTATATATATATATATTTTTTTCTGTACTTTAAAAAAGTGATGCATTAAATGCAGAATGGGGAAAGTGTGGCCTAACCATCCATCAGGAGAAAAAAACTCTATACGTATCTATGCGTTTGAATGGCTTCAATTCAATTGCTAGGATGAGGCTGATGATGTGACATGGCTATTAAAAAGGTGGATGCAAATTTGGGCTGTGCTAATAGTTTCACTGCCAACGCCAAGCAGAGGCTATCGTCACTGCAGTGTGTGCTGATTAGACAAAATTTGGAACTAAGGAACATAATTGGAGTTGGAGAATTAGAAAATTGAAAGGTGTAAAATAATTTTGGAGGAACTGTAAAAGCGAAAGGAACATAGTTATTTTTAAGTATCGGAAATGTTCTCATGTAGAAGAGGAAACAGACATTCTCCTTTCTCTTTATTAGACAGAACCATGTTCAATGAATGAAAGTTGAAAAGAGGAATGTTCATCTCAGTAAAGTTACGGGGAAGGAATTAACATTTCATTTTTTGAACTTAAATTATGTATAAAACACTGCTGTCTTATACTCACATATGCCTTACTTTCTAATATTAAAATTCCCCAAAAACACTACTGTCATTTTGCTAGTAAAAGTCCATAAAGTATTTTATAAGGGATCTCATGGAAACTATGATTTGATATCCTCTAAGCCCTCTTCAAATACTAAGATCTGTTTATGATCTTTTAGCTAGCAGTCTGACTTTAGGGAATGAGGTCGGGACAAGGGCTGAAATAGTTCTCAAGCCTCGTTATCCCAATATAACCATAGTCATAGAGAACACAAGGTGGAGTGAAACAAATCTTCTTCCTCTAGCAAATTAAAACTCTGTTCCCCATTATATGTCATATAAATAGGATTTTTATCTGCTTATCTTTAAAAGAAAGGATCACACGTTTAGTAACATGTATCTAATAGGAGCTTACCTCAAATTCAATATCATTTTCATGGGTCATGTTACCACAGTTGGCTGTCTGAGGCCAGGCGTAAGCATTGGTTAATTGACACTGCCTTAATGACACTGAGGTTTTTTTGACTTTGTGGCCTGCTGTAACTATATGTAACATAGAAAAAGCAACTTCAAAAATGTGTCTTTGTCTAAAACCAGTAGATGGCTGCCATTTTGCCTCCTAGAGGAGGGACATGACTCTTTCCTAAGAGAATGGCTTCTGTTTAGCAAAATACCTTGCTCATATGTGTGAAAAACAAAGTCCGGAGAACTTCTGGAAAAAGGCCATGCAATGAAGAGACAGTTAAATTGTTTTGCATGAAAGTTAGCACTTATTTGAGAGCGCAAAATGTAAGGGAAGGGGGAAAGTCCTGAAAACAGAAGTAGGGGCTGAGCAGATCGGGAGAAGTGGGGGTGTAGATGAGAAGAATTCCCTGAAGAAATATTGTGCAATGAGAATTTCCTGGTGGTAGGGATGGCTGGAGGAATTTTAGGAAGATTACTTTAAACATTATTTCTGTGTATAGTAGCAATGTAAAAGCCATTTGCTACATAGAAATGTCTTCTAGGAATTGAGTTTTAGGGAATAAAGGGGCTGTATTTGTGTATGAGTTAGCACTGGACAAGAACAAGAGACCAATCATAGGAGGGGAGATACAATTTCAATGGGCTTAGTTAATTAAAATTACAGATAACCATGAGAAGGTGCATTTAAGATGTGTGCAAAAATCTTAGGGAGGATATGGAGCTGATTATTAAAGATGAGAATAGGGGTGGAGGCTAATTTTACGTAAGTCTCAAAGAACAGAAAGACCTCAGCTGGCATCTAGATTGAAAGTATAATTGCCTCAATTCTCTGTGCCTCAATTCTCTTTTCACTGTGCTTCTGTAGCAATATCTTGAAAGTCAAGCTTGTAGAACAATTACAAATATGTTCCTATTATTCATATGGCTCACATTTTTAATTTATTTTTTTCATTGAAAAGCCTGAATTATTTCATGTTGAAAGCAGAAAAGGTAATATGCCTATTGGACAGACATGTTTTTTCTTCCAAATTAACTCACTGGATTTGACCCTTATACACCATGAGGTAGTCTGGAGCTAGTTTTATAAATTGGGAAGACATTAATTTTTAAGATGGTACCTGTAGTTAAAAGCTAGAGTGATTCAAAATTCACTGTTACAAAATACCAAAGCAGAATCCATGTCATGCCACTGCCCCACAAATTTCCATGAGGTTTCTAATTGGTAGCTACAGTTACATGTTTTTAAACTGAAATCCCATAGATAGGTGGCCACAGAACTTCCCCTGGGCCAGGCCCTCTGATTCCTCGTTTGCTGACTCTTTGAAGCATCTGGCAAGCTACAACTGCAGCAATTAAACTGTGTATCGGTAAACTTTCTTCCTGTGTTTCCGTTATTGATCTAGTACAATGACATAGAAATACATGTCCAAATTAAGGCAAAGATGAAATTGACACCTGAACAGTTTTAGAATAGTTTCTGCTTTACTAGATTCTGAACTATTTTCTCCCTCAAGTTATTTGAATGTGAGCTGAGGTGTGAACAGGCTGGAATGAGAATCAATAATTAAGCCTGTTCTCTTTATACCCACTATGATGGGAAATTCATTTCTTTTTCTCAGCCTGATTATTTAGTATTTATCCAGTACCTTTAAGCCAGGTCTCCACAGCAGTAGAATAATACTTCAGTAAAATGAAACAAAAACCAGAACAACATACCAGAACAATCCACTTAGACTGTTTCCATGAGGGTATTTTATTGTCTAGGAGTGGTCAATCCTGGGGGAAGAGGCGGATGTAGCAAAAGAGGGGAGCTCTTTTAGTTATCTGTTTTCATCCAGTGGGGCCATCATGTGTGACTGCTGGAAAAAAAAAAAAAAGGGAACAAGGGCCCCTAGAGATGCCTCTTCCAATTTCATTAGTCTGCCTTACTCACCTGTAATTCCTCCAGATACAGTGAGTATTTCCACCCTCACTGATTAGACAGCAGGTCATAGCAAATAGGAAATGCTTTGTGAAAATAGGTCCAAAACCCTGAACCTTGAGACTATACCACAAAACTTTGCTGACAGACTTTCTAGGGATTCAGTTCTATATGGTACAGCAATGTGCCTTAAAAGACAAAAGGAAAATCATGACCTAAGAGGTGATACTTGTTTGTTCTCTCATGGCTGGGCAATAAGATATACGGAGAGCTTAGGTCTTCTGAGTTTGCTGGTTCCAAGCTGATTGCCTTAATGCAGTGTGGGGAAATTGGTCACAGCTGGAGACAAGCTTTGCTTACCACATTTCTCTTTTCATTATTTTTCCCCAGAAGACTACAAATCATCAGAAAAATCATGCCTTTCTCAATGTCTCCCTGAGCTCTGATATTGTCCAGACACAGTTGCAGGTGTCAGTTTAATGGCTCTCTACTGGGACAATGCATGGACGGATATTTTGTTTCAAGAAGAAACAGGACAATTCTTCAGGTAATCCACATGTCTGTCCAGGCCATACATCCTCTAAAACTAAGCAATGTCCTAGAGAATCAGGCTGGCATAGTTTTTCACACTTGATGTTTAATCTTTTAAGACATCTTTACTCTGTGTTTTGCTTTCTTGTCTCTTACTCTGTCTTCACTTATCTGAAATTTGACTTCCGTTGACACCAGCATACGAAAAGTAACTCACTACCCTCCTTCAGGGTCTAATATGGTTCTCTCTCCCATCGTTCTGGTCAACTTTCCCAGCTTTCCAATCTCTTAAGCCACTGCTCAGACTATATTGTGACTCCTTCTCTTGCTAAAACAAAGATGATTTAGGTGTTTGTTTATAGTTCTTCCTCTGACTCTATCCATTTTCTTGTTGAGATCATCTATTTCTACTGTATTTGTTTGTTTGTTTGTTTATTTTACTTTAGCCTATATGCACTTGGTTCTTCCTCTTCTCACTTCAATCCTGAGCTTTTGATTGGCATTTCCATATAATCCAAGCTTCGGGTTCAATCTTTCTCATCCAAATTTTTCATCTTTTTTAACCTCCCTCTGTTCCAATGTCACATAGTTCAGTTATTGCCATCT
This sequence comes from Rhinolophus ferrumequinum, assembly GCF_004115265.2. NCBI lineage: Eukaryota > Metazoa > Chordata > Mammalia > Chiroptera > Rhinolophidae > Rhinolophus > Rhinolophus ferrumequinum. The sequence goes on from NC_046308.1 coordinate 27,517,222, forward strand.
TTATGTTTCCATTGCTCAGGCTCAATATGCCTTTGTTTCTTACTGCTGTTCAACTCAATCACTATCTTCCCAATAAGGCCCTAGGTCTTTCCAGTTACAGGTAATCCTCTACAAATCTATAGAATATTGTTATTATTTCTGTTATCTTGTGTACAAAAGCCTGCTTTGTATTACTTGTATTTTATATAATGCTTTACAACTCATATCTACCATTTCATAAACTGTATTTCTCACTTTTCTATGAATCTCTTTGAGGTCAGAGAACTTGGATTATTTGCAACCAAACCGTATCTGCTAAAGTTTCTAACACTGGACATTGTGTGCAGTAGGTATGCAATAAATCATTGCGGGTTAGAAAACATCTTAAGTTTTAACTCTTTTGTCTATCCAGTCCAACATTTCTCTTGAGTAGCTCAATGCTTCAATTATTCCACTTCTGAACAATTCTTTCTCTTGTTACTCATGCTCCAAAATATGTATGAGATATGTATATGAGTTTTGTGCATGATGAGCATGAGAACCAAAAACATTGACAATAGTTGCAGATACTGGTGAAATATTTTAAGTGGGTTGACTATAAAAGTAATACTAATCACAATCATTTAAATGAACTGCATACCATGCATTCCAGTAGTAATAATTCATAATAAGTAATACATGTTAAATTAACTCTGTTATCAATTTTACTTGATATGAATTTCTTGATTGGACTGCTAAAATATTCATATGTATTTAATTGTCATAAATTATTTCAATTTTCACATGGTTGTCTATTCAAAATTTAAAAAGAAACTGATGAAACTGTGCTTAGCATGATCTTCGGTGTTGTTGGTTTTACCAGAGGAATAAATAAGAATTGCAGTCATTAAATAGATTATAATGTCATTAAAAGATAATGAACATACTATAAAATTCATTTTTGTGAATAGATCTATGAATTTTAACACATGTATAGATTTGTGTAGCTACCACCAAAATCAGGATATGAAATAGGTCTGTTCATCAAGAAAAATTTCTTGTGCTGCCCTTTTGTAGTCAAATCTTTCTCCCACCCTCTGCACCTAGCAACTGCCACTCTATTTTCAATTTCTATAGTTTTGCGTTTCCCAAAATGTCATATAAATAGAACCGTGTGAGACTGGAATCTTCACTTAATTCATCATGTTGTGTGTGCATCATAGTCTCTTGCTTTCGTTTCTGACTAGCATTCCTTTACATGGATGCACCTCAGTTGGTTTACTCACCCACTGAAGGACATTTGAGCTGAGTCCAGTTTCTGGCAATTATGAATAAGCTGCCATACACATTTGTGTACAGGTTCCGCATGAATATAAGTTTTAATTTTTCTAGAGTAACACTCAAGAGTGCAATTTCTGGGTCATATGGTAATTGTATGTTTAATATTATAAGAAACTGCCAAACTTTTTCTAGAGTGCCTGCACCATTTTGCATCCCTACCTGCATTGTATGAGAGTCTAATTGTGCTATACCCTTTCCAGTACTTGGTATTGTCAGTTTTTAAAAACTTGATCTATTCTAATAAATGTGCGTTAGTATTCCATGATGGTTTTAGTTTGCATTTCCTTAATGTCTAATGATACTGAGTACTTACTCATGTGCTTATTTGCCATCCATAAATCCTGTTTGGTGAAGTGTCTGATCACATCTTACCCATTTGTTTTTAAAATTGTTTGTTTTCTTATTTTTGAGTCTTGAGAATTCTGTATACACTCTGGATATAAATATTTTGTCAAATATGTAAATTGCAACTATATCTTGTCTTTTAATTTTCTTAATAGTGTATTTTTCAGTACTAAAAACTTTTTGTTTTGCTGAAATTTCATCAATTTTTTTTTCATGTATTGATTGTACCCTTGGGTCGTATTTTGGCATTCTTTGCCAAACGCCAAAAGCATGAAGATTTTCTCCTATGTTTTCTTTTAAGAATTTTATAGTTTTACATTTTACAAATTTATGGTGCATTTTAAGTTACTTGTTGTAAGAGGTGTAAGGTATAAATTTAGGTCCCTTTTCTTTTTAACATATGAATGTTTTATTGTTTGAACACAAAATCTTGAAAAGACAATTCCTTTCCTCATTGAATTCCTTTTGTATCTTTCCATTTTTAATTTATTTTATTTTTTTAATATTAGATTCAGGTGTACAAAACATAATGATTACACATTTACACCCCTCACAGAGTGATAATCCTCCTCCAAGTCTACTACCTCTCTGACATTGTTTATAGCTGTTACAATACCCTTGAAGGTAGTCCCTATGCTATACTATATTTAATTAAAGTTAACATTCAATGTTATTCTACATCAGCTTCAGGTGTATATAGTACAATGGTTAGACATCTATACAATCTATGAAGTGATCCCCTCGATAAGTCCAGTACCCATCTAATGTCCTACATAATCTATACATTATTGATTACATTCCCCATACTGTATTTCATATTCCTGTGACTATTTTGTTACTATCAATTTGTACTTCCTAATCCTTTCAACTTTTCCCCCATCCTTCAACCTCCCTCCCATCTAGCAACCATCAGTTTGTTCTCTGTATCTCTGTATCTATTTGTTTTATTTGCTCATTTATTCTGTTCTTTAGATTCCACATGCAAGTAAGATCATATAGTATTTGTCTTTCTCAGTCTGACTTATTTCACTTAGTGTAAAATTCTCTAGGTCTATCCATGTTGTTGAAAATTGTATCTTTCTCAAAAAGTAATTTGTAAAGTTTTTATGACTATATATCTGGACACTAGTCTGTTCAACTGATCTATGCCTATCAATGCCATACTGTCTTGATTATTGTAGCTTTATAGTAAGTCCTAAAATTGGGTAGTGCTTGCTCTCTAACTTTGGTGTTTTTTTTCAAAATTGTTTTGGCTGTTCTAGTTTATTTTCCACTCTCTATGATTGTTAAGGATATACTCTGTCTCAAAAAAAAATGTCCTGCTGAGATTTTGATTGGAATTCTGTTGACGTATAGACTAATTTAGGAATAATAGAAATCTTTACTATATTGAGGTGTTCAGTCCATGAACATGGTATGGCTCATCTCTTGCTTATGTCTTCTATCCATTGGGCTTTAAACTTTTCCTTTTTATACATTTTTCCCCCAGTGATTGTTCAAGGGATATAATATTAATATTTAATTTTTCACAGCCTACTTAGAATTAATATTTTACCACTTCAAATGGAATGTATAGAACTTGCCACCATGCAGTTCCATTTACTCTACCCCTTTTATGTTGTCGTTGTCAATAAAAATTGAAAAACACCTTCAAAAAATGTTATGATTTTTATTTTTAACAGTCATACATAATTTAAAATTTTTAAAAGGATAAAATTCATCTATTATACGTATTCAGATATTTACTTTGCTATTGCTCTTTCTCATTCCTAAAGTGCCAAGTGTCCCTCTAGTGACAGATCTCTGCCTCTTGAATTTTTTTAGCATTTCTTTTTTTTTTAAATTAAAGTTTATTGGGGTGACAATTGTTAGTAAAGTTATGTAGATTTCAGGTGTACAATTCTGTAATACATTATCTATATCTCACATTATGTATTCACCTCCCAGTCAGTTCCTTTTCCATCACCATATATTAGACTCTATTTAGCCTCTTCTAGAGCCCCCCGCCACCTACCCTCTGGTAACCTTTAAACTATCGTCTATGTCTATGAGTTGTTGTTCCTTCATTTTATTTTCTTGTTCTTTCATTGTTTTCAGTTTTATATACCACATATCAGTGAAATCATATGGTTCTCTACTTTTTCTGTCTGACTTATTTCGCTTAGCTTTATAACCTCAAGATCCATCCATGTTGTCACAAATGGTCCTATTTCATCTTTTCTTACTGCCAAATAGTATTCCATTGTGTATATATACCACAATTTCTTTATCCATTCATCTATCGAGGGACATTTTGGTTGTTTCCATGTCTTGGTCACTGTAAATAAAGCTGCAATGAACATTGGAGCACACATGTCTTTATGGATAAATGTTTTCAGATTTATTGGGTAGATACCCAGGAGAGGGATTGCTGGGTCATATGGTAATTCTATTCTTAATTTTTTGAGGAACCTCCACACTGCCTTCCATAGTGGCTGCACGAGTCTGCATTCCCACCGACAGTGTATGAGGTGTATGAGGTCATTTTTCTCCACAGCCTCTCCAACACTTGTTACTGTTTGTCTTGTTGATGATAGCCATTCTGACTGGGGTGAGGTGATATCTCATTGTGGTTTTTATTTGCATTTATCTGATGATTAGTGATGTTGAGCATTTTTTCATATGTGTATTTGCCATTTGTATGTCATTTTTGGAGAAATGTCTCTTCAGGTCCTCTGCCCATTTTTCAATTGGGTTGTTTGTTTTTTCGGTGTTGAGTTGTATGAGTTCCTTGTGTATTTTGGATATTAGCCCTTATGGGAGGCATTGTTTGCAAAAATCTTCTCCCGTTCAGTTGGTTGCCTCTTTAGCATTTCAGAGCTTATCAGTTGGAGATTAATCTTCTTGGTTTTCTTTTAGTCTAGAATTTCTTTATTTTGTCTTTATTTCTAAATACAGATATAGGATAATTGTATATAGAATTATGGGTTGACAGTTCTTTGCTTTCAGCACTTTTAAAATGATGTTCCATTATTTTCTGCTCTCCATGATTTTTCATGAGGAATCTGCAGTCATTTGGATTGACTGTAATCAATTCAAGGTGTTGCCCATATGTAATATGTTGTTTTTCTATGGTTGCTTTTAAGATGTTTTGTCTTTTTTTCAGCACTTTGATATATTTGGGCATGTATTTCTCTGAGGTATCCTGTTTGGGGTGAGTTGAGACTTTTTTATTGGCCAATTTAACTAACCTCCAGTGTAATAGTATTAGGCGGTAAGGCCTAGGTGAGTGTGGGAGGTGATTAGGTCATGGGGTGGAGTCTTCATGAACAGGATAAGTGCCTTATAAAAGAGACCCCAGAGAACTCCCTTGACTCTTCTGCCATGTCAAGGAAACAGCAAAAAGACAGGCATCTATGGACCAGGAAGTGGGCTCTTACCAGACACCAAATTTGTGGTACCTTAATCTTGGACTTCCTAGCTTCCAAAACTATGAGAAATAAATTTTATTTGTTTATAAGCCAACCAGCCTATGGTATTTTGTTATAGAAACCTGAACAGACTAGGACAATTACCTCAGCTCTTCTTCTTCTTTTTTTTTTTTTAACTTTTGTTTATTTAAGTGTGTATTTCCAGGACCCGTCAGCTCCAAGTCAAGTAGTTGTTTCGATTTAGTTGTGGAGGGTGCAGCTCAGTGTCCCATGTGGGGATCAAACCGGTAGCCTTGTTGTTAACAGCACCATGCTCTAACCAACTGAGCCAACTGGCCGCCCCACCTTAGCTATTCATATTGCTTTGAGTTTTCAAGTTAATTTTAAAATCAGTTTGTATATTTGTATAAAATAACCTCTGGGCATGTTTATTAGAATTGTATTTAATGGATAGATTAATTTGGTAGAATTGATGTATTTATGATATTGCATTTGTCAAACGTGGAAGATAGTATATATATGTATGTATATATATATATTTAAGTATTCCTTAATTTCTCTCAGTAATACTTTATATTTTTCTGCAAAAGGATATTGCATATCTTCTATTATATGTTTTGAGATGATATAGTAAATATTTTTTAAATGATCTAATATTATATTAGCCAAAAGAGATATATTTAAAATAAGCAGACCAATAAATGTTGAAAATAAACAATAAGAAATATACAATAAGTGAAGATGAACCAAAAAACTCTGTGAGATGAATCTTAATATTTTAAAACCAAAAATTAAGTTACTAAAATCATAAAGAACAAAGAATGACCTCACATTGTTGTAAAATTAAATATAAAAAAGTAAGGAATATTCATCACACACACATTTGGATCTATCCATATAGTCCCTGAATATATTATACAACAACTAAAAGAACTAAAATGAGCAATAGATAAGACCAAATTTTAGATGGAGTTTGAACCTACACCTTTCAGACACTGGTTGCACAAAGGGATAAAATGTAACCGGACATATTAAGCACGTAAATAATAAATTTATTAAGCTCAAGCAACTATATATGGAATTGTATACCCAACAGGCAGAAAGGATACATTTTTTTTCTAGGACACGTGTCATATTTATAAAAGATAGATGCTGTATTTGGCATTCCAAATGTTCAATGCATACAGACTGTCTTCTTTAACCACAGTGCAATACAATTTTTAAAAAAGAAAACAGCAAAAATAGGAGGAGCTTTAAAAACCTATGAGTTTGGACTTCAGCTTATGGGTAAAATGGAGTAACAGGGACTGAATTTACTCTCACACCTCAAATAACTAAAGAAATAATCAGAATATTAAATAAAATGGTTCTCAAAACACTGGATATCCAGCAACAAGGACAATGATGCTTTAGAGATAGAAAATAAATAAAGTGAGTGCTATGATTGTTTCAGCTTATTGCTTGGAAAAGGTTTCTTGGATGTGGAGAGAGAACCAAGAAAGAGCCCAGAGGGTCTCTGTTAGTTGAGGAGATGGAGCTGAAAGTTCAAAGAGACCAAGGAAGCTAGAAAAATAATGATAAAAAAATTTCCAAATTCAGTGAAACAAACCCACAGCTTCAAGAAGCTCAATAAATCCCAAACACAAGAAACATGAAGGAAGTTACAGCAAAATACATAAGAATCATTGTACTTAAAATCAGTGATAATGAGAAAATCTTGAAAATGGGCAGAGAAAAAAAAGGACACATCATACACAGAATAACAAAGAAAAAATTAGATTTCTTATGGGAAACAATGCAAGCCAGACAGTGGAACAACATCTTTATACCACTAAAAACAAACAAATAAAACTCTGTCAACTTAGAATTATCTTATGACATTATCTTTCAAAATTTAAGGTAAAATGAAGACATTTTTAGACACACAATAGCTGAAAGAGTTCATTACCAGTACACTTGCATTATAAGAAATGTTAAAGGAAGGAAAATGGTAGTGGGTGGAGAGATCTGGAACAATGAAAAAGAAGGAAGAACACTGAAGATAGTAATTATGTGGATAAATATAAAAACTGTTTTCCTATTATTTAAAACCACTTAAAAGATGATTGAGTGATTAAAGCAAATATAATAACAATGTTGTGAAGTTTATAACATATGTAGAAAGAAAATATATGACAACAGTAGCATAGAGGCAGAATGAGTAGAAATGGAAATAAACTGTTGTAAGCTTCTTTCATGAAGAAGTACAATATTACTTGAAGGTAGACTCTGATAAGTTAAAATGTATGTCAGAAACCCTAAATATAATACAATGAAGAGTTGTAGCTAATAAGCAAACAAAAATGGAATCACAAAGGGATATTTAATACAAAACAAGGCAGGAAAAGAGTAAAAAAAAGAACAAAGAACAAATTAGACAAATAGCAAAATGGTAGATTTAAACACAACCTATATCACATTAAATATAAATGTTTTAAACACCCTAATTAAAAGGTAAAGATTGTCATATTGGATAAAAAAGCAAGACCTAACTATATGCTGCTAACAAGAAATCCACTTTAAATATAAAGACATAAGTTAAAAGTATGGAAAAGGTAACCATACGAAGTAATTAAAAGAATGCTGGAGTGGCTATGTTAATATTCAATAGAGCGGATTTTATAACAGAGATTATTACCAAGAATGAAGGGGATCATTTCATAATAATGAAATTGACTCAGTAGAGAACATAATCCTGAACAGTTTTTCACCCAATAGCAGTTATAAAATAAATACAAGAAGTGAAACTGATAAGGTAAATGGACAGATCAACAATCATTGTTTGGGATTTCAATATTCCTCTCACAGTAATTGATAGAACAAACAGAGAGCAAATAAAGAAGAAAGACTGCCATTACAGAAGACTTAACTCTATCAATCAATTTGACCTAATTGCATGTATAGAACAATTCTCCCAATAACAGAATACACACTATTTAAGTTGTACACAGAACATTTACTAAGATAGACCATACTCTAGGCTGGGAGTCACAGACCAAATATGGCCCATTGTCTATTTTTGTAAATAAAGATTTATGAGAACACAGACATGCCAATGTGTACTACAACAATAGAACAGTATATTTATGACAGAGGCTATATGGCCCAGTCTAAATTGTTCACCATCTGACCTTTTACAGAGAAAGTTTGTTGATACCTGCTTTAGGCTATAAAACACATCTCAACATAAAAATCACAATCTATAAAAGAACAAATTAACAAATTGGACTTCATTAAAATTAAGAATTTATGCCCTTTTAAATGACACTGTTAAGGGAATGAGAAAATACACAGACTGGGAGAAAAATCCTGGCAAACCACATATTTTATAGAGGACTTGTATTCATAATATGTAAAGAGCTCTCAAACTTGATAATAACTCAGTAAAAATCCAATAAAATGGGTAAAAGATATGTGAATGACAAATAAACACATAAAAATGTGGTCAACATCATCAGTCTTTAAGGAAACGCAAATTGAAACCATGAGATAGCATTGCATATCTAGTAGAATATCTAAAATTAAGGACTGTTTCAAATATTAGTGAAACAACGGGAACACTCATACATCCTAGCAGGGGCATGAAATGCTATATTTTGGAAGAGAGTTTGAAAGTTTCTTTAAGAAGGTTAATATACAAGGTCAGACAAATAAGTTTGCGAATCATCCTAGAAAAAGTGCTACGTAATTCATTGCTGAATATTATTACGGTCACCTTTGAAACACTCCCTTTGGGAAGCTATGCACTGACACCAGTGCCTAGTCCATTCTTCAAAGCAGTTTTGGAACTTTTTCTAGAATGATCATCAGAGTTGTTGTCATATTACACTTGATGTCCTGAATGTCATCAACATGTTTTCCTTTCAATATTCCCTTTATCTTTGGGTAAAGAAAGAAGTCATTGGGGGCCAGATCAGGTAAATAGGGAGGGTGTTCCAATACAGTTATTTGTTTACTGGCTAAAACCTCTCTCACAGACAGTGTCACGTGAGCTGGGGTATTGTCATACTACAAGAGCCATGAATTGTTGGCGAAAGTTCAGGTCATCTAACTTTTTCACGCAGCCTTTTCAGCACTTCCAAATAGTAAACTTGGTTAACTGTTTATCCAATGGGTGCAAATTCATAATGAATAATCCCCCTAATATCAAAAAAGGTTAGCAGCATCGTTTCAACAAGTTCACGAACTTGTCAGGCCTTGTACATCTATTAACTCAGTCTTTCTACTACTGATATATGTAACAGAAATAAATATGTATATTTATACAAAGACTGATACAGAAATGACCATAGCAGGTTTATTTGTAATTGTCCCAAACTGGAAATAACCTAATTGTCTATCAACAGGTAAATGGATAAACAAATCGTGGTATAGTCATACAATGAAATACTACTCAGAAATAAAAACTGAACTACTCATACGTGCAATTGCATGAATACATCTCAAAATAATTATATTGAGTAAAAGAATTGGGTAAAATAAGAATACACACTCTATGATTTCATATATGTAAAGTTTTAGAAAACATAAACTAAAATATATAGTGACTGAATGCAGATCCATGGTTGCCTAGGGTTAGTGGAGAGTGGAAGGGGAGGGAGGCATGACAGGGGAGCACAAGACAGCATTTGGAGTTGATGGATGTATTCATTATCTTGGCTGAAAGGAAAATATAGAATTTAATAATGAAGACATGACATCAGCCCCAGCCAAACTGAGCAACTTAGTAGTTCTGAATTTACTGTGTGGTTATTTACCTATGTGCCTCCATTGATATTAGTTCTTTAACCTGGAATGATTTCCTCTGTATCCCAGTCACTGCACTTAAAAATTAACTTATTTTTACAAAGTTGAGATTTACTACTGAGTCTCACATTTTTAACTTATTTGAAGTTCCATAATATTTTATATTTTCCTGTATTGTATCATATGTCAAGTAGGACTTCATTGCTATTATGACCCTTCATGAAATTGTGATAAACATTTGATTCATGTGGCATATTTATTCTATCACAGAAAAATCCTAATGAGAAAAAAAATATTTTATTAAAAACAAAAATAAACAAGATAAAATATCACAATACATGTTAAAAAGTAAGACTAGATATACAAGATAAACCGTGTTTGATGGCTTACCAGACCATGTTTACTGAGGTTTTGCAATTATCTCTAGCATAACAAACAAAGTCCATTAGTATTTACTGAATAAACAAATGGAGGAGTGAATGTATCAGTGAAAACTTCAAGGTAGACACTAAATAATGCTGGTTGAAAATTTTGTGCATTGTCATAATTTCTGTAGAAGGTCTAGTTAGACATCCTTTAAGACATCTTGTTATCTCTAAAATACTGTAATTTTCTGAAGATTTTGAATTTCCTCTTTTATAATATTATGATTTTGAACTAAAATGATCTCTGAAGTCCATTCTTATTTTTCATTTCCTATTATCTTGTTATTCTGTAAAAGGTTAAAATATGTTACCCCGGAGATTTTCCCCCCTGGGTGCTCATACAGAGTGTCCCCAAAAATATTTGGGTGTGAAGGAGTGCCCATAAAAAAAGAAAGTGATACATAGAATAGGTTTTTTCATAAAAAGTATTTTGAAAACCATCTATGTATGAAAAACTATTGAAAACATTTATATCCTTATTTGTTTTACTAGGCTGTAATCTGCCTTTTAAGAAATGGAGTGCAATCATGAAGAATGCCAAGATGTTGCATGATTGATCACCTGATGCATGTATAAATGACATTCAGTTTGTGCATTGATGCATAGACAGCATTTACAAACTAACTATCACATTGATGTATGCAGGCTATTTTGTCTTTGCTGGTCTATCTGGTATATCTTGTCCTATTTTTTAAACATACATTGTGATGTTTTATTATCTTGATTTTTTAAATAAAATATTTTCTCTCTCTCATTTGGATTTTTTCTATTATAGAATACAAAATCCACATGGATCCCATTTTTATCACTCCTCACAATAATTACGTAATCTGTGATACCACTTTTCCTTGTCTACTTCCATTCATGTGCACACGATATATTATGATCTCTTAGTGGTCTTAGAGCATTGCATTTTCATTTTTAATAAATTCTGTGCTCCAGAGTTTGGGAAATGCTGACTTAGTCAAATGATTATTGGTATGACTATTTGATTAATGTTTCTATCTCTCTCAAGAAAATAAGTTTCAAAACAGTTCCCATGTCTATTTATTGCTCACTGTTGAGTCTCTGGACCCAGCTCAGTGCCTGGTGCACTCACTAAAAAAACAAACAAACAAACAAACAAAAAACTTGTGCATTAATATCCAAGCAATAAGGAAATGGTAATTTCTGACGCTAAGTTCACAAGGATTCACATTATATATCAAGCCTCGCGATGGATTACATCGCAAGTCCTTTTACTTCCACTGGAATGTTTTTACCACTAGTTTTGGTTTGCTCCAATCTCAACTAGTAATCTATCTGTCTGGTCTTTATGGAATTACATATTCCCACTAATTGAATATTTGAATATGTTATCTAATTTCTGCCTTGTCATTTATGGCAAATCTTACTTTGGTGGGAAGGAAATATTTAATTTACCTGATGGTATTTAAAACTACCTTTAGTCGTTTAGAACTTTAAATTCACTATTAAAGTAACTTGCTCCTATATTTTTAAATGTTGTATTATCCTTCTAAAATATTTCAACTTGTATTTAAATTGAACATGTTGTGAAGCATAGTTACAGAGATGTTACTCCACAAGTTGTAAGTGTAGCTAAATGAGATTTAAGGACATATACATTTGTACTTCTAGATTTTAAAAACTGTTTAATTTGCCATTTGATTGGTGACAACTTCTGCTATATTGTATTCATGAGAAGGGAGTCATTAAGTTTAGCCCACATTCAAGGAGAGGGTATTTAGTCTCTATTTTGAGAGATAGATTGTGAAAGAATTTGTAGGAATATTTTAAAACCACTATACAGAGGTACATACAAAAATCAATATTCTTAGATAGAAGAAAATACTTCATTTCTAAAATAAACACACAGATGGAATAGTCAGATAACAAGATAATTCCTAAAAATGAAGGGAAAAAAAATCACTAATATGATTGCCAAAATACATGTATACAAACATAATAGAAGGGATAAATCATGAAAATTGAGAAAGTTGCCCAGATTTATTATGAAAACCTATAAGATAAAAATTTAGAAAGCAAAGAATAAGTATATAGATAATTGATAATGAAGATCCAACATCCAACTGATAGGAAATGCAGCATGGAAAAATAGAAAGAAGTACTTATCAACAAAGAAGAAGAAAGAGGTAGAAGAGAAGGAGTGTAAGGGAAGGAGGAAGGGTAGGCAGCAAGGAAAAGAGAAGGAAGGAGAAGAGACAAAGAGGCAAAGGAAAACGAAAATTTCCCAGATCCAATGAAGCTGTGTTCTCGTCAGCAACTCTGAGTGCTGGAAGATAATGTGGTAAATGACTTAAAAAGTCTGAGTAAAAAAGATGGTCAAACTCAACTACCATAGCCAGAAAAAGTTCCAGTCAAATGGGATAGTGCTATTTTCAAGACATGTGAGGACAGAGAATTTTTATCTTTCACAAGGGCAAGTTTAGGAAGTCAATAGTTCAGACTGGAGCAGAAGGATTGATGGTTTGGGAAGAAAGTCTCCAGAAGAAAAATGGGAGTCATTATATAAATATCAACCTTAAAAGGCAACCGAGACTTCCTCTTCTACAAAAGGCAGACTAGATAGCTTACACTAACCCTCCCAAAGAGGAAAACTAGAAAATCTGGAGTGAAAAATCTGTTAGAAGCACTGAGAATTAACCAGGCAGTGAAGAAGTATGAAGCCAAAGATCCCTAAGAAGAAACCCTAGGGATGTGAGCTTTTCACTAAAGGGACATCTATAAATTTAAGAAGCATAGCTGGGCAGAACTTTAGTGGACTCAAATGACATGGGAACAAATATTGTAGTTCACAGTCTACAAGTATAGAGAACTCAGTGAATCCCAACTGTGGGTTAAGGCTAGGAAGGGAAATATGCTAGGATTAAAGGCAAATCCTAAATGAACCAGCCTTCGCATGGACTGCTGCCTAGCTTTTAATCATACAAATCTTTTATTGGCTTAAAGTGATTTGGGATTGTTACTTCCCTAGTTACCTGTCAGAAGAAAATGTGCTGAAGGAAGATAATATCGTTCTAGCCTACAAATATCTCTATATTTTTATATACAATGTTCAATATCCTTAAACCCTAGCAACCACTAAAATGTTCTCCATTTCTAAAATTTTGTAATTTCAAAAATGTTGTATAAATGGAATCATAAAGTATGTAATCTTTGGCATTTCTTTACTCAGCACAATCCCACTGGATATTCATCACACTGTTGTGTGTATCAACAGTTGGTTACTTGTCATTTCTGAATGGTATTTCAGATATGTATCATAATTTAACAATTCACTGGTTGAAGGAACTCTGAGCTGTTTTCAGTTTTTGGATATTATAAATAAAGCTGGTATGCATAAGTTTCTGTGTGGATATGTTTTTATTTTTCTGGGATAAATGCTGAAGGAGGCAACTGCTGGTTCATTCAGTAATTGGATGTTTAATTTTATAAGAAATTGCTAAACTATTTTCTAGAGTGGCTGCACCATTTTATGTTATCACCAGCCATGTATGAACGATCCTGTTTCTCCACATCCTCGCCAGCATTTGGAGTTGTTCCTTTATTTATTTTAGTCATTCTGATACCTGTATAGTGATATCTCATCATGGTTTCTAATTTGCATTTCCCTCAAGGCTAATACATAAAGCACCATTTCATGTGATTATTTGTTGTATGTATATCCTCTTCAGTGAAATGTCTCTTCCTGTCTTTTGTTCATTTTCTAATTGGATGTTTTTTTGCTGTTGAATTTTGATGGTTCTTTATATATTCTAGACACTAGTCCTTTGTTAGAATATTTTCTCCCAGTCTCTAGCTTATCTTTTCATAATCTTCACATGGGCTTTTGTAGAACAAAAATTTTAATTTTGATGAGGTTCAATTTATCAAGTTTGCCTTTTACAGATTATACCATTGGTGTCGAGTCTAAAAATCCTTTGCCAAGCCCTAAATCCTGAAAATTTTCTCCTATTTTTTTCAAGTTTTATAGTTTTACCTTTTGTATTTAAGTGTGTAATACAATTTTGAATAAATTTTTATGTGAGAAAGACTGACCCATTTCATTTTGGGTTTCTCTCTGAATAAATACAATTTTAAAAGATGGCAACATATGTCTTTAATTTTTAGAAAAACAAGGTCACATGTACATAAATTAAAAGAATATTGGTAGTTACAAAATAGTCACAGCAATATAAAGTACAGCATACAGAATATAGTCAATAATGTTGCATCAACTCTGGATAGTGCCAGGTAGGTACTAGACTAACTGGGGGATCACTGCATAAATTATATAAATGTCCAACCACTATCCTGTACCCCTGAAGCTAATATAAAATCATACTGAGTGTCAACTGTAACTGAAAAAAAAAGTTTTTTAAAAGAATGGCAATTAAAAGGAGATAACATGTTTTACACTTTCATACTCCCATGCCTTTGTTTTTGCTGTGCCAGTTGCCAGAAATACTTAGTACTTTCCCTTCTAAAATTTTATTTTCTTTCAAGTTGACCTCCAACTCCCATTTTCTCCAGGAAGGTTTTCCTGACCACCTCTCCTGAATGGAGACATCCCCTCCTTTTATATTCAATAGCACTCATTGTTTGCATAGTTAATGCTATGTGCAACTAGATTCTAGTGTCGTGTCACGTCTTTACTGTGTTCTCTCCTTCTACAGGGACTTTGCACATGCTGTTCTGATTGCAGTTCTTCCACTACTCCCTCAACCTGGTTGCCTCTTTCTTATCTTTCAGTTCTCAGGTGAAATGTTACTTTTATGGAATGGAGTAAGTCCTCCACTCTTAACCTTTCATCTGACTGGTATTTACTACAGGTCCGAATTAGGATTTGTCGGTTTCATTATTTGACTTTTTGTTTTTCCCACTAGACTATAATCCCTCTCAGGGAGGAGCAATTTGGTTGTGGTCACCCTTGTACGCCATGTATATACTGTGTTTCCCTGAAAATAAGACCTGACCGGAAAATAAGCCCTAGCATGATTTTCCAGGATGACACCCCCTGAACATAAGCCCTAATGTGTCTTTTGGAGCAAAAATTATTATAAGACCCAGTCTTATTTTCGGGGAAACACAGTAGCACAATGCCTGGCAAATAACTGAAGCTCCATTAGTGTTTCTTGGGGGAAAAAAACAAAAAAGAGTGAATGAATGAATCTTTGGTTTGTAAATTTTTAAAGACAGGGACTATGACTTACAACTCATGGACAGAGAATCTACGTGCTAGAAAGATTTAATAGTTGATTTCCAAGTGAGAAAACTGAGCACTTAAGTTTGTGGACCCAACAAAACGTTCAGGAGAACAGCAACATTTACCCAGATAATTTTTTATTGGGGGCGGGGGCCAGGTGGTATATATGAGTAAAACCTTTTCTGAAATATCCATGTAATTAAGTAACCATAAAAATTTAAACAATCAGAGCAATTCAAATCTTTAAATCCTTTCAAATGTAGTCATTACCTAACAAAGCCTCTTATAATTTCTTCATATAGTAAAATAAAATGCATTAAGAAAAGTGGGGATGGCCGGGCAAAAAGAGATACTAGTGGCCGGATTGTACCAGAACACTTTATAAATACTGAATATAATTTTGCTGGCCTATTTATGAGTTAAAAATATATATTATGTTGTTTGGCCTATTTTCAATTTTATGCACTCCTGGGAGCCCAGGTGAACTGTGGCTCATTTTTAACTCCCTCCCATACTTCCATATTTTCCATCCACCCAGGCTGGATGGGAATGAAAGTCACTTTGCTGTTGTCAGCTGCCCTGCAGCACACTGGATCCTCCCAGAATCAGGGAAGGTAAAAGCCCCTTGTAGAGGACTTTCCATTCTTAGCTAAGCCTAATTGTTGTGGCCTGGGGGGCTAATCAAGTACTATAAACACTGATTAAATCAGGTAGGTCGTTTCCATCGCCATTTTCCAGAGGGGGAAATGGAGGCACCTCACAGGGGAATGATATTTGCAGACTCAGGAAGACAGTTTGCTGTGGCTTAATTTCTTTCCCCTTGCAAATGGCAGCAGAGAGCTCCGGAGGAGTTAAGAGTTTGAATAGTATTGAAACAGGTCACATTTGGGGGCAGAGGAGGCATCTCATTAAAAACTTCCTGTTTTACTGCTGTATATATCCATATGCTGTATATCCAAATCCATGACAGAGGCACAGCACAGCTCCTGTCTTCATATCTAATAGTTCTTGCCAGGTAGAATAAAAAAAGTTGATTACACACAACTTTGCCAATGTCTCTTGACAGGAAAGAGAAAAAAAAATCCTCCTGAACAAATGAAATGCCAATCAAAGCTCAAACATATTAAAGCAAGATACGCTAGCTATTTTCTTAGATTAGAGATTAACTGCTTTCGAGTTAATTCCCAGCATGTATAATAAGCTAGCTTGACTGGTTCTATGATTTAGGAATATTCTTTAATCCAGGATCATTGTTTTTATTTTTTCACTCATGTGCCCACTTCCTTGTAAAGTTGGTGTTATCAGGCAACTTGGAAAGCCACTGCAAGGGGAATTGAAAGAGGGGTAGTTCTCACAATTTCTTCTTTCTTTCTTAATAAGCTACAGTCTACAGGGTGTTAAATCAAAATTTGAAGGGAAAAAAACTGAATTTGACAGGCCCCCACTCTCAACTCTGCTCTGAGCTCTGGTTTGCCTCACAGAAATGTTTTTTTTTTAAAAAATGAGTTGTGTGGCAGCGTAGGTGGGAGGCAGGAAGGACAAGGAGAATTGTAGAATTAAATAGGACTTTGAAATGTGTCACACATTTTTCATGGCAGCGAACGTGGCATTGGAAATGGATTAGTGCAGATTCTATGACATTCACATTCCTACTTTCTCTCCGGTGGCTTTTCTTCTGGGAGGCTGGGTGGGAGCAAATCTCTATGTCTTCCATGAGTGACTCATAGGATCCTGAGGAGAGACACCCCCCATTCTGGGTTCTTGCTGTGGGTAGAGTTTATGAAATTGTAATCCAGAGACTGTCATACAGCCTCCAGACAATTTCTTTCTTAGTTTAAATTTCAGAGCTAAATGTTGCCTTCCAGGTAATCTAGATCTTTGCTATAGAAAATATGGTCCAAGGAATAACAGCGCTGCCCTCACCAGGAAGCTTGTTAGAAACATAAAATTCCCACCCCAGACCTACTGAGTCTGATCAAGTCTTTTAATGAGATCCCCAGGTGATTCATATGCACATTAAAGTGGAAGAAGCCGTGTTCTTGATCAAAGCCCTCCTTTTCTAGATTAGGACACTATGGCCCTGGTCTGCTGAGTTATTAGTTAGTGTCACACAGCATATCAGACAGAGCCCACTGTTCTAGTTTTTCCAGGCACACTGCTCTCCCTCCACGTCACTGCTTCTCCTGAACTTTGAATTGAGAGTTATTTGCATTTGTGTTGACTAGTAAAAAGGGAAATGGCCCCTTGTTCACACAGAGATAAACTGTGTCTGTGTTTCCATTATCTCTAGCTTTTGGAAAACACTTAGCATAGTGACTGTGTTTGTAGTAGGTGCCCTATTGACACTATGATCATATTAATAAGATCATTAATACTAGTAGCTATTATTGTCACTAATTTTGTATGTGTAGTCAAAGTAACAGAAAAATAGTGAAAATTTGCCATGGAGATTGTCTTATGCACCCAACTAGTAGTTTGCAGATCAAACCCAGAAATCAGAGGCTGGTGTGGTGGGACACAGGTTTTATTGTCACTTAAATTCCTGCCAAAGGGTAGGAGGCAGTTAGCTGGTAAAACATCTACCAGTACCTCACAGCTCCTTGTAATCATAAAAGGATTACCGTTCCCAGCTTTCCTGGCATTGGTAAAGTAAAAAGATGCAGGGTCATTAAAAACACTAAGTTGTCTTCTGGGGGAATTACTTCTTCTAACTGTAGGCTCAATCTTTCTGCATAATTGGCAGACAACTCACCTCCTGGCCAGGGATGTCAATTCTCTTGATTCTCTTCTTGCTGTTCTCCTACCCTCTTTTCTTTCTTCTTCCCTCAACATTTGTTGAGCAACTACTATATAGTAAGTTCCATGATAAGTACTGGCAAACTACATAGTGCATATTTTTTCCTTCAGAAAGATGTTATTGTAGCAAGGGAAACAGACAGGTCTATCTATCTATCTATCTATCTATCTATCTATCTATCTATCTATCTACTTATAGCACTTATGATTTATGAGAAATGTATATTGGACCATTCAGATGGCAAAAATATATTTCTCATTTATATTTTGTCTTCCTCCAACCTTTCTGGCTCCCAAAACCCTTGGAATTTCCTGTGTTGAGAGTGATAAATGTGTCTTTTGTTGTGTTAATAAGGTGACTTCTGGAGGCACCTAAGGATGAGGGCCTGTTGCCAGCTGGAGCCAACCATGTGATTAGAAGGTTGGAACTTTCAGTCCCACCCCCTGACCTCTTGGGAGGGGAGAGAGACTGGAGATTGAGCTTAATCATCAATGGCCAATGAGTTAATCAATCATGCCTATGTAACGAAGCCTCCATCAAAACCCAAAGGTTGGGACTTGGAGAGTTTCAGGGTTGGTGAACATGTAGAGATACTGGGAGAATGGTGCTCCTGGAGAAGGCATGGAAGCTCCTCACCCCTTCTCACAGACCTTGCCCTGGGCATCTCTTCCATCTGGCAGTGCCTGAGTTACATCATTTTATAATAAACCAGTGATTTGTAAATAAAATGTTTCCCTGAGTTCTGTGAGCTGCTCTAGCAAACTATTCAAAAACCAAGTTCAGGAAAGAATTGTTAAGCCCTTGAGCCAGAGCCAATGCAGACGGAACAGGTAAGTTACACATGAGGTCCGACAATTAACTTTGCGAACTTGTTGCAATGATGTTGCTAATTTTTTTTTAAATATCAGAGGGATTGTTTATTATGAATTTGTACCAATTGAACAGCTAACCAAGTTTACTGAGTAAGACTTCTGTTCTGAGATAGAACAACCTCAGAAGGGGATCCTTTTTGGAAGTGCTGAAAAGGCTCTGTGGAAAAGTTAGATGACCTGAAGTTTTCGCCAACAATTCATGGCTCTTTGTCATGCAGGGTGTCATGTGGGGTCTCTGGTCCCACTTCCCACATAAGAATGCAGGACATGGTGAGGCCAAAAAGAAACACCCACTGAGCCATAGATGGGGAGTCATACCACTCTATAGTCTCGCTGGAGGCTGGATTGGAGACACAGGAAGCAGGAGCCACAGGATCCGCAATCCCCGTGCACTTCTCTGCCTAGCAACCAATCCCACTTGTTAGCTGCTATCCGCCATGCTAACTGCAATGGCGTTTGCTAGCTCAGCCACCATCTGCTGCTAGCGTAGCCACTGCAGTTATATTAGTGGCCAATGGCTGACGGCCAACTAGCCAAACTGATGGCCATCCAATCACAGTTGGTGGCCATTTACTACCCGAGCCAGCACCTTTCCACGTGAGGCCAAGAGCTTGGAAACTGCACTCCTGGCTCTGTCCCCACACTCCTGCGTCACGACAATGCACCAGCTCACATGGCACTGTCTGTGAGGGAGTTTTTAGGCAGTAAACAAATAATTGTATTGGAACACCCTTCCTACTCACCTGATCTGGCCCCCAATGACTTCTTTCTTTACCCAAAGATTAAGGAAATATTGAAAGGAAGACATTTTGATGACATTCAGGACATCAAGGATAATACGATGACAGTTCTGATGGTCATTCCAGAAAGAGTTCCAAAATTGCTTTGAAGGGTGGACTAGGTACTGGCATCAGTGCATAGCTTCCCAAGGGGAGTACTTCCAAGGTGACCATAGTGATATTCAGCAATGAGGTATGTAGCACTTTTTCTAGGATGAGTTCATGGACTTTATTGTCAGACCTTGTAGAAATATCTTCTATTCTCTGCCCTGTGTCTCTGAAAAGAGCAGAGAGTGAGCTGCCTACTGTACCATCTAGACTTGAGTCTCATAGGATCACCTGTGACAGGGTTTCTTTGTTCACTCATATGGAAATACAAGAAAAGCTATAAAGCGAAGGCAATTGAGTAGCTACTTAGTTATAATTGGAAGTTCTTCATGCATCTCTGGTACTTTTTACTCACTGGATTGTAAATCAGAAGCAATTGTATGTTTTTAACAAATCTCCTCACCTATATTCCTAAATCAGAGTCCTTCCTGTTCTTCCTTTTCCTACAGGTGATTTAGAACTATGTTCAAACTTTGACAACCCTAATTTACGGGATTACTCGTTCTCTTTGAGAGAATCCCACTTCCTGGACATAAGATGCCAGATGATGAGCATGTCAAGTGACAAAATGCCTGTCTATTGTAGATGTTAAAGTTCCTGGCTTTAGGGTCAGACTTTTTTTCCTTTTGCGTAATGCTATGCGACAAGGCAGCGATGGTAGGAATTTGGTATGCACTCTTCCTTTCCTTTGGAGGAGGGATCTAGGTCAGTCTGTGCCAATGGGTTCCACACATAGACATGAATTGTTAGGATTCTACTAATTGCACAGGTTAGGACCCTACTAACTGGAGTGTTTTACTTCAAAGGATTGAACCACTGTTACATCTTGTTCTTAAATAAGAGAATTTAAATAATAATGCCATGTTTAATTAGGGACTGAGTAAGGCTTCTGCTCTGAGATAGAACAACCTCAGAAGGCGATCCTTTCATCTGTGAAAGGTATGTCATAAAATTAAAGCCTTATCCATGTGTAATAAATAAAGGTAAGGTGAATTAGAATTTGGTAGAGGCCTGAATTATAGTACCGTGTTTCCCCGAAAATAAGACCAGCAGGACCATCAGCTCTCATGCATCTTTTGGAGCAAAAATTAATATAAGACCCGGTCTTATTTTACTATAATATAAGACCCGGTCTTATCTAACATAATATAAAAGACCGGGTCTTATATTAATTTTTGCTCCAAAAGATGCATTAGAGCTGATGCTCCGGCTAGGTCTTATTTTGGGGAAACATGGTATTTGGGGAAGAATTTTCTAGAACTATACAGAAAAACTAACCAATACCTAATAAGATATTTTCAAGTAGAAATCCTACTGGGGCTAGTGGAATAAATAGATATGTTTTACGTTATAAATATAGTTTTAAAAGTGATTAGGAAACTTATATTTTAAGTAGTATTAACATATCATCTTAATTAAGTGATGGGATAGCATAGCAGGTAGGCATGAGTTTTTGAAAACAGACAAATGTCTTTTCAAATTTTATACCTTTATTTATTAGCTATCTAATCTTGGACACTTTATTTAACTTTAATGTCCATTTATCATCTTTAATGTGAGAAAAATAAAATCCAACCAACTGAAGAGTTGTACGGATTGAATGAGATAATGTATGTAAAGTGTCTGTCATATAAAGGTGTGAACAAATTCATGTTTCTGCAGACTTTTTCCCCATAGAATAAAATGAGCTCCCTTTTAGACATATTGGTTGGATGTCATTTTATTTTTTAAATTTCCTCATAATAAAATTAAATATTTTGGGGGCATACAGTTCTATGACTATTACTACATTTATAGATCAGCATAAATACAGAATGCAGAATTGTTCCATCTCTCCCAAAAAACTCTCTTGTGCTAGACCCTTTGTAGACTCCCCATGCCCCTGATTCTTGGAAAACAATGATACAACCTCACTTAATATAGATTGGTCTTTTTGAAAATATCATATAAATGGAATTCTGCACTATGTAACCTTTGAAGACTGGCAACTTTCATTCTACAGAATGCCTTTGAGAGTCATCCAAGTTGTTGTGTGTATCTGTGTGTGTCTGTTGCTTTCTATGGCTGTATAGAATTCCATTGTAGAGATGTATTGCATTGTGTTTATCTATTCACTCATTGTAAATACTTGGATTGTTTCCAGATTTGACAATTATTAATACCTTTGCTATAAACATTTGATGTCAGCTTTTTGCGTGAATACAAATTTTTCATATCTCTAAGATAAAATACCCAGGAACAAGATTACTGGGTCCTACGGTACATATATGTGGAGCTTTATACAAACTGCCAAACTATTTTTCAGAATGTTCGTACTATTTTGGACTTCCACTACCAGTGTTTGACAGAGAGAGTTCCAGCTGCTCTAAGTCTTCACCAGCACTTGGCATTATCAGTGTGTTTTATTTTAGCCTTTCCAATAGGTGTCTAGAAGTCCCTCTTGTGTTTTTAATTTGTATTTCCCCAGTGGCTGGTGATGCTGATTCTCTCTCTCTCTCTCTCTCTCTCTCTCTCTCTCTCTCTCTGTGTGTGTGTGTGTTTTACCATATAAACATATTCTTAGCTGAAGGGTTTGTTCAAATTTTTGCCCATTTTTTAGGTCTTTGATTTCTTTTATCAGCATTTTACACTGTTCAGCATAAAGATACAATACAGGTTTTTTGAGATTTATATCTAAGTACTTTGTGTTTTTTAAAGCTACTGTAAGCAGTGTTTTTAAAAATTTTTGTTCCCAGCTGTTTATTGTCACTATATATAAATACAGTTGATTTTTGTGTGTTGCGTTATGTCCTGTGATTTGCTAAACTTATTATTTCTAGGAGCTTTTTGTAGAATTCTTGAGATTTCCTACACAGCAAATCACGTCATCTGTGAATAAGGACAGTTTTATTTCTTTCCCAGGCTTATCCTGAAGTGTTCTCTGTTCACAGGTCAGTGGCCACTTCTGGGTTTTATGTCATTATGTATCCACCGTGGGGGAGAGAGGAGGGAAAATGTGAAACTCCCTGCCAATTTGGTAATACATCAAATTTTAGTCTTCTTTCTTAACCTTCCTGCTACTATTTACTATTTAGAGTCCTCAAGAGATTTACCATGCATTCTCTCCTAGTTGTATAGCTGCATTCGATGGGAAAGACCGCGTGGGTTGTGCTTCCTCCATTTCAACCTTGAACAGAAACCAGAGATTCTATCTGGGGCCTTCGCCCCGCCCCACCCCCAGTAATTAAAGTATATTTGTATTTCTCCAGTCACACTCTTTAACTTCCTGCTCCTTAACTTCCTCTTCTGACCTTAGCCAGGGTATAAGCGAGAAGCATGTCAGTGGAACACAGGAAAATCAAGTGGGTCTTGTACATACGGAGTTTTGGCCTCCTTAGCAGTATGCTCCAAGAAATTGAGTTAAATGAATCTCATCACAGAGCCAGAGAAAACTTTAACACCACTTGTGTTCAGATTATTTTAAATTAGTAAATTAATGAACCCCTTAAACCACAGAAATTATCTGGATCAATTTACAACACAGAAAATCAATGGGAGCTTTCTTTGCTTGGCCACTGTGGTTATTGGTAATTCTGCAACATTTGCATTTCAAAATCAGTGTGTGCATGTTTCCAGCATGGGTGATGAGTTGCACTGAGAACTCAATGGAAAGAATAAATCGAAGGAAAATGGTGATGTGGAGCTCTTGAGACCTTCTTTTAACTAGGTCCATTGGTTTCATTGTTTTGTCTCTTGTGTTGGAGTCACCGAGTAAACCTTGGCTTTCTGGTAACATGGCTCCTTTCACGGGTGATCTGGTTGGTGCGGTTAAGCGGATCTAACTCCAAGGAAGCTGCTTGGAAGCTTCTTAACTGTTTCAGAATGAACTTTGGAAGGAAAGTTATCCCCGGTTTTAAGTTGCTGTTGTTCTTTGCACTGCATTTGATTTTTCAGTTAGGGACCCCCACTACAACACACTCCAGGCTTCCCGTTTCATACTTCCTTCCATTCTCACATTTCAACTACATGCAGAGGCTCTAAGCGCTGGTCTGCAACATCGCCATCTGGTGGCTCCAAAGCTACATGGCTCAGGGGGAAAAAAAGACACTGCTGTCTAGATTTTGTTCAAGCTACTTTCAGCTGCTCTTAGATGATTTAGGATGAACTCACGACAGAATTGTGCACACTTTTAGCCTTCTGCTCAAGCCATTTCTCTCTTCCTACGTTTACATGCCCAGCGGTGTGTGCGTTTAAGAAGAAAGAAGGCAGAGGGATTTAGAAAGCAACAGGATTTCTGATAAGAAACTCTAAGAATTGTATAGAGAAGAGGATGCTACCGAAATGCATGCAGTTGTATCGAGTTTCCTTCTTTGCTTGGGTAATTTTAGGAGTTCTTCGTCTCCTTAGCACGACACCGTGTTTGGACTGAGATATCTTTTTACTTGCATGGTTCCGGGCGTTTGGGTCATTGATGGAGAATGACCCGCCTCCCAACCCCTCCTTCAACTCCTGCTCCTGCCTTAGCGACCAAATGTGCGTGGTCGTTTCATGTTAACTTTTGTTTGTTTTGCCTAAGTAAATCTGGAGAGATTTTCTGTTCTCTGAAATTTTAATATTCTAGTTGAAAATGCCAAAGGAACACTAACTGCTTCAGTGATGCTGATGGAAACATAAACTCACAAGGAACAGGAATCTATGCAGTTTGTGTTTCACCACCGTTTGGCATCTCATCTCTCTCCCCAAATTGCTCACCTTAAGAATTCCTCTTTCATTTCTCTTCCAATTTCTCCTTCATGTGATATCTATATATGTGTGTGTCTTTCTGTATGTGTGAATGTGAGGTGTGGGTATGTGTATTATACAGAAGAGAGAGAGTGAAGATGAAAAGATACCAAATTATCTATAAGTTGGATGATCAACCTATGAGCAGTTGCGTATCAGAGTGATTTATTACACATGAATTTAAAAACATTTAAGGACAAGGAATAAATCTACTTCATATTAAAAAAAACAAACTTTAAAAGTCTTGGAAATTGCAGACTAAGCCGCTCAAAAATATACATAGAGACCCAGTGATCAGTTGGAACCCAAATGTTAATTAAAACTGGGGATTTATTATCAAACAAACTCATGAAAAGAATATAACTATCCAGACAACTGATAGTTTCACCAAAAATACAGAAGTAAAAAGGTAAAAAGAAGTTCCCTCACTATCCAAAATTGATGTTGCAAAACCAATGTACCAAAATTTAAAGTTCACTTCTTTATTCATAAGTGAATTCCTTACATCCACAATGAGTCTACATAAATGATTGTTAAATTGCTACTGAATTACCTTTATAAGCTTGGCTATATGGTTTTTGAAAACCACATTAAAAATGCCAAGTTCAATAGTAGAAGTTCTATTTTAAGCAAACAAATTGATAGCACTAGAAAGTTATAGTAGGTGACAATTTTGAGAGAATTTTAAAAAACACAAAAATGAAAGTAAGAAGTTTCAGTGGTCTGGATCATTTTGTGTTGGAGCAAGTACCCTCACCTATCATACTACCTATAATGGTTCTACCATATTACAGTATCCCATAAAATATTAATGGAACCCCAGGATCTAGACTAAATTCTTCATCCTGTGTTTGAAATGCAATGTATATGTGGTATATATGCTAGAAATATTTTTGTAGCAAAGATGGTTATAAAAGTAAGGACACTAAAATTGAAACCCTGTGCTCTCTAGAAATTAGACATATCACTCACATTTCTGTTTCCAAAGTGGACCGGCTGAGGAGCCATAGTCACATACAAGTATAAAGCATAGAGGCAGTAGTGAACTTCTTGGAAGAAATTGCTGTGAATAGAACTAAAAGTAGGGGAAGAAGGTGATTCTCATGCAGGTGATTCAAAGTCCAGAATTTGATATAGAAAGGAAGTGATGGGAAGGAGGAACGAAGGAATGGAAAGAGGAAAGGAGAGAAATTAAGAAGAAATCTCTTCCATTTTCATGTACCTTATAATTGACTAATTTAACAAATATTTATTGAATATCCTACAGCAAAAACAAAAATAAACATTGGTCTCTAAGGCAATTCTAGCATTCACATTTCTTGGTTAATTTCCCAAATAAGTTTCTTGTTTTAAGGAAAATCAAGAGTTGATAAAACTATGAACACAAACCATGTAGCAAGCAATTGAGAGTATTTTTAGACCTTCACGGTCCATGGATCATTATCATAAGTTTCACCTGGGTGCTTATTAGAAATAAGTTTCTTGTGGTAATCATTTCACAACATATACATATATCAAATCATTATGTTGTACACCTAAAACTAATACCATGGTATATTAGATTTTCGCTCAATGAAAATAAATAAACAAACTTATTATGAAGTATGAAAGATACTAGGCAAACGAGGTAATTACAAGTAGCAAACACTGAGAAAAGGACTTGATTGCTAATTGAGGAACATATTCTTATACAACCAGTATGGGCATGAGTGTGGACTGAATATCAGATGGCAAGACTTGTCTCATGAATGAAATGACAGTTGGCATAATTATTCTTAAAAAGAGAAACTATTTAAAATGTAAACTCTTAGGTGAGCTTCTGGAGGGTATTGTGTATTTGCAAATGAGTTAAAGCATTCTACTCTGGAATGAATGATATTGACATAAAACAAAGTAAATTGAATATTAATTAAAAGATTGTATTATTTTATGATCTGTTTGTGTTCTTATGTGAAAAAAAAATTCATAAGCTTTATTTAGCAATAGGTAGATATGTTGATGGTGTTAGGAGCCAGGATTTTCAGCGGGAGAGAGAAGAGATGCAGGTATAAAATTAGAGAAGTGAAATAAATCCCTATAGTCCTGAAATTGAATTGGAAATATCAGTTTGAACTCAATGACATTCTTTTTATTTAAGAAAAAGTATTTGCTAGCTCTGTTCACTGAAAAGTTTTAAAAACAATGAGCAATCCAGTTGCAATGCCCATATTGTGGTATCCTCATAAAATTTCTTACTGAAACACAGTCAGGCTTTATATTTGGTTGAGTTCCTTGAGCAGAGCCTGAGAAAGGGAATTCTTCTGAAAGTGATTTGTTGAGGAGGAGCTCTCAGAAGAGTCAGAGAAGAAGGACGGGGTGGGGTCAATCTAAGTGAGGAGGTAGGTTCTGCTGGAGACTAACTTTGACTTGGTCCTACACTGGCATCTGATGCACAAATTACATTACAAAGTTTATTGCAGCTTGAAGCAAGCCTTTTGTCCCCTACCTCAGTTACCAAGGTGGGGGTATGAGGAAGCTGTGTTTAGCCCTGGGAATTCTTTGAAGAAAGATGGTTGTGACACATTAGCAGTCCACACAGAGCAGCTGGAAGAGTACTGACCATGTAAGGGGGTCTGGACAAGGTACTCACAGCAGCCAATAAAGATTCCTCGGAGAAATGGCTGATTCTATTTCAGCGAGGAAGTGTAGAATAAGCCTGGCATATTTTAAAAAAAAATCATAAAAGTATCTGGGGGTTCTGTCTATTATTCTCTTCTTTGGTTGAAATTCAGTAAAATTGGAATTATTTTTTTCTAATGTTTTGATAGAACCCACTTTTAAAACTATCTGACCTTGATATTTCTTCAAGAGAAAACTTTGAGCTATTGGTTTAATTTCTTAAATTATTTTACAATTATTCTGGGTTGTCTTTTTCTTAATGAGTGAATTACGTAGTTTTTTCCCCCTGGGAATTTGTCCATTTTATCTAAGTTTTCAAATTTATCAACATAAAGATGATGATAATCTATTTTTAAATATTCTACTTTATTTGTGATTATATTCACTCTTTTTTTCCTTAGTATTGTTCATTTGTGCTATCTCTTTTTTTTCTTGGTCAATCTAGCTGTGGTTGTTCTCTTTTCAGTCTTTTAAATAAACTCACTTTGGCTCACATATTTTTTCCTCTAGTTTATTAATTTCTCTTATGTTCTTCCTTTTCTTTTTTCTTTCATTATGCTACTTACTCTTTTCCTAACTTCTTAATTTGACTATTTGGCTCATTTTTAAATAACTTCCTCTCATTTAACATTAGTAATTTAAAGTTATAAATTTGGAGTGTATCATTTTATAAGTATTTTAGTGATTGTGTACTATTAAATATTATCTTTTTATTTTTAGTTTGATATATTTTATATATTCTGTGACTTCTTTTTATTAGTTTCAGGTGCACAAGACAAAGTAATACTTAGATGTTTATCATTTCTATCCCTCACACTGTGTGAACCCCCTCCCCCCCACTATCCCTCTGACATTACATTTCCACTGTCTCTATTCCTAATGCTGTACTCTGCTTCTTATAAGTATATACATATACATATATATATATATACATATATATACATATATATATATATATATATATATATATATATATATACACAAACTTGCAGTTGACATTCATTATTGTTCAGCTTCAGCTTCAGGTGTACAGTGCAGTGATCAGGCATCTACATCATCCCTGAGGTGGTCTCCCTAATGAGACAAGTGTCCATCAGATACCCTACAAAATCTTTACAACATTATTGATTACATTCCCCAAATTAATTTTCAAAACCCCGTGGCCATCTTGTGGTTACTGACTGTTTTCTAATCCCCTCACCTTCCCCCTTATCCCCACCCCCCTCCCATCTAGCAACCCTCGGTTTTTCCTCTATGTTTCCAAAACTGTTTCTGACTAGTTCATTCACTTATTTTTTTCTTTAGACTCCACATATAAGTGAGATCATATGGTATTTGTCTTTCTCTGTCTGACTTATTTCACTTACCATAATGTTCTCTAGATCCATCCATGGTGTTGCAAATGGTAAGATTTCTTTCTTCTTTATGGCTGCATAATACTCCATTGTATAAATGTACCACAGTTTCTTAATCCAGTCATCTACTGATGGGCATTTCAGTTGTTTCCATGTCTTGGCTATTGTGTACAGTGCTGCAATAAACATAGGAGTGCATAAAGTTTTTTGAATTAGAGTTTTGGATTTCTCCAGATAGATACCTAGGAGTGGAACTGCTGGATCATAAAGTAGCTCCATTTTCAGATTTTTGAGATACCTCCATACTGATTTCCATAATGGCTGCACCAATGTGCAATCCCACCAACAGTGCACATGTGTTCCCTTTTCTCCACATCCACACCAGCACTTGTTATTTGTTGATTTATTGATGATAGCCATTTTGACTGGGGTGAGGTTGTATCTCATTGTGGTTTTTATTTGCATTTCTCTGATGATTAGTGAGGTTGAGCATTTTTTCATATGTCTGTTTGCCATCTGTATGTCCTTTTTAGAAAAATGTCTCTTCATGTCCTCTGCCCATTTTTTAATTGGGTTGTTTTTTTTTTTAGAGTTGAGTAGAGTGAATTTTTTATAAATTTGTGATATTAACCCCTTATCAAATATATCATTGGCAAATATCTTTTCCCATTCATTAGGATCCCTTTTTGTTTTATTGATGGTTTCCTTTGCTCTGAAAAAACTTTTTAGTTTGATGTAATCCCACATGTTTATTTTTCTCTTACTTCCCTTGCACGAGGGGATATATCAGTAAAAATCTTACTCCGGGGAATGTCTGTAAACTTTCTTCCTATATTTTCTTCTAGGAATTTTATGGTTTCAGACCTTACATTTAAGTCTCTAAGCCATTTTGAATTTATTTTTGTATATGGTATAAGGAGGTGGTCCAGCTTCATTTTTTTGCATGTGTCTGTCCAGGTTTCCCAGCACCATTTATTGAATAGACTGTCTTTACCCCACCATACATTCTTGCTTCCATTGTCATAGATTAAATGGCCATATAGAGATGGATTTATTTCTGGACTCTCTATTCTGTTCCATGATCTATGTGTCTGTTTTTATGCCAGTACCATGCTGTTTTGATTACTGTAGCCTTGTAATATAATTTGATGTCAGGTATCATTATACCTCCCACTTTGTTCTTATTTCTCAAGATTGCTGAGGCTAACTGGGGTCTTTTATGGTCCTATATAAATTTTAGGATTATATGTTCTATTTCTGTGAAAAACATCATTGGTAGTTTGATAGGAATTGCGTTGAATATGTATATTGCCTTAGGCAGTATGGACATTTTAACTATATTAATTCTTCCTATCCATGAACATGGTATGTGTTTCCATGTATTTGTATCTTCTTTCATGTCTTTCTTCAGTGTCTTATAATTTTCTGAGTACAGATCTTTTACTTCTTTGGTTACATTTATTCCCAGGTATTTTATAGTCCTTGAAGCAATTGTAAATGGGATTTTTTTTTAATTTCTCCTTCTGATGTTTTATTATTGGTATATACAAATGCAACTGATTTCTGAATATTAATTTTGCATTCTGCTACTTTACTAAATTCATCTATCAGCTCTAACAGTTTCTTGGTGGAGTCTTTAGGCTTCTCTATATATAGTATCATGTCATCTGCATATAATGACAATTTTACTTCTTCCTTACCAATTTGGATGCCTTTTATTTCTTTTTCTTGTCTGATTGCTGTGGCTAGAACTTCCAGCACTATGTTGAATAGAAGTGGAGAAAATGGGCAAACTTGCCTTGTTCCTGATCTTAAGGGGAATGGTTTTAGCTTTTCCCAATTGAGTCTGATGTTAGCTGTGGGTTTATCATATATAGCCTTTATTATGTTGAGATATGATCCCTCTATTCCCACTCTCTTAAGGGTTTTTATCATAAATGGCTGTTGGATTTTATCAAATGCTTTTTCTGCATCTATTGATATGATCATGTGATTTTTATTTTTCATTTTGTTAATGTGGTGTATCACATTAATTGATTTGCGGATGTTGAACCACCCTTGCATATCAGGGATGAATCCCACTTGATCATGGTGTATGATCTTTCTAATGTATTGCTGGATTCTGTTTGCTCATATTTTGTTGAGGATTTTTGCATCTATGTTCATTAGAGATATCGGCCTGTAGTTTTCTTTTTTTGTGGTGTCTTTGTCTGATTTTGGGATCAGGGTGATAGTGGCTTTGTAAAAAGTGCTTGGGAGACTTCCCTCCTGGATTTTTTGGAAGAGCTTGAGGAGAATAGGTGATAATTCTTTTTTGAACATTTTGTAAAATTCACCTGTAAAGCCATCTGGTCCAAGGCTTTTGTTTGTTGGGAGATTGTTGATTACTGATTCAATTTCCGTGGTGATAATCAGTCTATTCAGGTTTTCTGTTTTTTCTTGAGTTAGCCTTGGAAGGTTGTACACCTCTAGAAAATTGTCCATTTCTTCCAGATTGTCAAATTTGTTGGCATATAGTTGCTCATAGTAATTTCTTAATTTTTTTTTGTATTTCTGCAGTGTCTGCTGTCACTTCTCCTCTTTCATTTCTGATTTTATTAATTTGGGTTCTCTCTTTCTTTTTTTTAATGAGTTGGCTAAAGGTTTGTCGATTTTGTTTATCTTCTCTAAGAACCAACTCTTGGATTCATTGATCTTTTGTATTGTTTTTCTGGTTTCTATTTCATTTATTTCCGCTCTGCTCTTTATTATCGCCTTCCTTGTACTCCCTTTGAGCTTATTTTGCTGTTCTTTATCCAGGTCCCTTAAGTGTGAAGATAAACTGTTGATTAGTGATGTTTCTTGTTTCTTTAGGTAGGCCTGCAATGCTATGAATTCCCTCTTAGGACTGCTTTCGCGGCATCCCATAAATTTTGGGTCGTTGTGTTTTCATTTTCGTTTGTCTCGAGATATCTTTTGATTTCTTCCTTGATCTCCTGGTTGACCCATTCATTATTTAGTAACATGTTATTCAGCCTCCATGAATTGGTGTGTCTTCCAGTTTTTTTCCTGTAGTTCATTTCTAATTTCATAGCACTGTGGTCAGAGAAGACAATTGGTATGATTTTAATTTTCTTAAATTTATCAAGACTTGTTTTGTGGCCTAACATATGGTCTATCTTGGAAAATGTTCCATGTGCGCTTGAGAAAAATGTGTATTCTGCAGCTTTGGGGTGAAATGCTCTGAAAATATGGATTAAATCCAAGTGGTCCAATTTGTCATTTAAGGCTGTTGTTTCCATATTGATTTTCTGTCTGGAAGAGCTGTCCCTTGTTGTCAGAGGTGTGTTGAAGACCCTACTAAGATAGTGTTACTGTTGATCTCTGTATTTATGTCATCAATATCTGTTTTATATATTTAGGTGCTTCTATGTTGGGTGCATAGATGTTTACTAGGGTTATGTCCTGTTGTCGGATCGATCCCTTTATTATTATATAGTGCCCATCTTTGTCTTTTACTATGTTCTTCATTTTAAAGTCTATTTTGTCAGATATAAGTATTGCAGCTCCAGCTTTTTTCTCATTTCCATTTGCATGAAATATCTTACTCCAACCCTTCACTTTCAGCCTGTGTGTGTCTTTTGATCTGAGGTGAGTCTCTTGTATACAGCATGTACAAGGGTCTTGCTTTCCTATCCACTCAGCCACCCTATGTCTCTTGATTGGAGCATTTAATCCGTTTACATTTAAAGTGATTATTGATAGGTACATAGTTATTGCCATTTTTAAATTTGTAGTTAGATTGTTTTCATCTTTCTTCTATTTACAGAAGTCCTTTTAGTATTTCTTGCAATGCTGGCTTGGTGGTCATAAATTCCTTTAGCTTATTCTTTTCTGGAAAGCTCTGTATCTCTCCATCGACTTTAAATGATAGCCTTGCTGGATAAAGCAATCTAGGTTGTAGGCCTTTGTTTTGCATCATTTTGAGTATCTCCTGCCACTCCCTTCTGGCCTGCAATATTTCTGTAGAAAAGTCATTTGATAGTCTTATAGGAGTTCCCTTGTATGTAACCCTCTGTCTTTCTCTTGCTGCTTTTAGGATTCTCTCTTTGTCTTTACCCTTTGCCATTTTAACTATAATGTGTCTTGTTGTGGACCTGTTTGGGTTTATCCTGGTTGGAATCTCTGCACTTCCTGGGCTTGTATGTTGGTTTCCTTCATCAGGTTGGGGAAGTTTTCAGACATTATTACTTCAAATATGTTCTTAATACCTTGCTTCCTCTCTTCACCTTCTGGTATTCCTATGATGCGCATGTTGTTGCACTTGATGTTATCCCAGAGGTCTCTTAAGCCATCCTCATTGTTTTTTATTCTTTTTTCTTTCTGTTGTTCTGTTTGGGTGATCTCTGCTAACTTGTCTTCTAAGTCGCTGATTTGATCCTCTGCTTCATCTAACCTGCTGTTAATTCCTTCAAGTGAGTTCTTTATTTCAGTAAATGTGTTCTTTAGTTCTAACTGGTTGTTCATTATGACTTCTCTTTCCTTCTTTATGTCGTCTCTAAGCTCCTTAAACACTCTTATCATCAGTGTTCTGAACTCTGTCTCTGATAGGTTGGTTACCTCTGTTTCATTTGGTTCCATTTTTGGAGGTTTCTTCTGTTCTTCTATTGGGGACATGTTTCTTTGTTCCCCATTCTGGTTGACCTTCTGTGTTTGCTTCGATGTATTAGGTAGTTCTTAGTTCTTGCTGGGTTATCTTATGTAGTATGTGTCCTTTATATTTGACTTGCACTACTTCGTTCTTTTCCTTTGCAAGTGCTCCAAAGGTGACTCTTGTGTTTGTATATTGTCCTGTTAAAGAAGATCATTAATTGCTTTTCACTTGTGAATAGGTGGGGTTAACTCCTAGGCTGACTAGTTGTGAGACTTGGCTCTGACCACCACAGTGTGTTCTGCTGCATGAGGGTTGACCACTTAAATGTGGTTTGGCCACTATGGGTTCTTGGGCCTGTAGAGAATTCCCTCTGCATGTGTCACTTGTAGGTCAAACCCGGTAGTACTCTGGGTTGGTCTGGAGTTGGCCTCTGTGTGTGTTGAATCTTGTGCCTCTTAAGCTGGGCCCTGGTAGGGCAATTTCAGAACAAAGCAAATCACCAAGCACAACAACAACAACAAAGGAAAAATCAAATACATTCACATGTAAAAACAACCAATAACCCGCACTCAACACAGGCAAAGATATCAAAGAGATAAAGACAAAACAAAACAAAACAAAACAAAAAGCAGCACCAGTCTTGGCTTAAGCCCATGAAGTAATCTCCAGGTTGTCCTCTGCTGTACAAAAGAGTCCTCTGTGTATTGTGCAGAGAGAAACGGTCACCTGGTGCCCAGAGTGACATTGGGACTGCAGATTTAGATGCTTAGGGTTGAGGAGTCTGGATGGTAGTTTCTACAAAGTCAGTGCAGTTTCTGCCCTTGCCTGCATTTATGCGCACTGAGAGTAGCACCACCAGCCCTATGTACAGTTCTCCTGAGTTTTAGGACACTTCTTCCGTGTGTGTTTGTGTGTGTGTGTGTGTGTGTGTGTGTGTGTGTGTGTGTATGGCGGGCGGGAGATTTCTGAGCTGCTGAAAGCCCAGAGCTGAGTCTGCTGCCTACTGCTGATCTCTGGGAGTGCCTCTGCAGTTGTATTGCCCTGCCCTAGGCAGGCCAGAAAGGGTGGGGGCTGGGGATGGAGGGGTCTTCTCTCTCCCAGCCCAGCCGTGTCACACTCTTCCCGCAGGCCAGAAAAGGTGGTGGCTGGGGGTGGAGGAGTCTCTTCTCTCCTAGCCCAGTAAAAATCACACTCTTCCCAGCCTCTTCCCTGGGTCAGAGCTGCACGCAGGTCTTCCCAGAGCCTGAGCACTAAGGCTCCTCTGTAATCTGACACTACTCTTCAGTTCATGGGCCAGTTGAAGTCTCTGGAAGAGCAGGGGTAAGATTGGAAGGGGGTGGAGGAGCCCACATATGGAGTTTGTGTCCTTTGTCCGACCTAGGGCCCAACTGGAGGTCTCAGCTGAGGTTATTACCTCAAATGCTGGATATGCTGCCCCCTTGGTGGGAGAGATCAGCTGTGGGACACAGGGACAGAGCCACCTCCTGGCTTTTGTGCTCTCTGTTCCGTCCTGGGATCCCCTGCGTCTCTGCAGCTGCGGGCCGCGTCTCCACTCCGCTCCCTTCCCTCTTCCCCTGCTCACCCAATTTGCCCACTTCAAGTAATCCTTGCACGAGTCTATTAGCTGTTCTGCTTGATGAACAGAGAGTCCTTTGATGGGTTATAGATGTCCCGTTTATGATAAGATCTGGAGGAGAACTCAAAAAGTATGGCCCGCTGCCACCATTCCTATGACGTCACTCTAAATATTACCTTATTTCTATTGTGATTGTATCACTTCTGAGGTTTGATTTTTAAAAACTTTGCAGTTCCATCTTGTTTGTTTGTTTTTTCTCACTCACTGAAACCAGCTGCCATGTTTTGATCAACCCCATCAAAAGGCCCATGTGGTGAGTAATTAAGCAACAGCCAGCAAGGAACTGAGGCTATTTGCCAATAGCTGCATTAGTGATGCTGGAAGCACATCTCCCAGCCCCAATCAAGCCATTAGATTACTGTAACCCTGAAAAACATCTTGATGTGCAATCTCTTAAAAGATACAGAACCAGAACTACCCAGCTAAGCCACTGCTGAATTCCTGGCTCACTGAAACTGTAAGATAATAAATGATATGCTTTTTAAGCTTAGTTTTGGGAGTAATTTGATATACAATAATAGATAACTAATACTGTGTCTATGTTTATAAATATAAATATGTGTTTTTGTTTTTTATTTCAAGTTATTTTTTTAACCCCATCTACTAGTTTGGAAATTATGTAGACTAATGCTACTCTTTTAGTGGTTATGCAATAAATTATGTCACATGTAATAATTAAAATTACTAAATTTTTTTATGAGGATCATCATTTCATTTTAAGGTTTTAGACATTTGTATTTGACTTATTAAATTTACAAATGCAGAAAACTATTTCTGAGAATAATATTTTTAAGGCTAATGATGCAGGGACCAAAGACATCTGTATATTAATTAATTGATATTAATTTTATTGTTCTAGCTTTATTTTAGAATGGGGATTTATAACCAGACGTTGTTCTGGGTATTGATGAGCTTCAGGTTCAAGTGCTATCATGTTAGTATGAGCCATTTGCATGATATAAGGAAAATGTCTCACAGGAAAATAACTCATGAAGACTTATTAGTAGGATGGAAGAACCCACTAAACTGAGAGTAAAGTTTCCCTCTTCCCCTGGGTCAGAGGTTGCCTGGCTTCCTTCAGGGGAATTTTTTTTAAGTTTTTAATTTTAACTTTTTTTTTTTTTTTTTAATTGGGGAAGGGGAACAGGACTTTATTGGGGAACAGTTTGTACTTCCAGGACTTTTTTCCAAGTCAAGTTGTTGTCCTTTCAATCTTAGTTGTGGAGGGTGCCATTCAGCTTCAAGTTGTTGTCCTTTCAGTCTTAGTTGTGGAGGGCGCAGCTCAGCTCCAGGTCAAGTTGCTGTTGTTGGTTGCAGGGGGCACATCCCACCATCCCTTGCGGGAGTCAAACCGGCAACCTTGTGGTTGAGAGGATGTGCTCCAACCAACTGAGCCATCCGGGAGCTCAGCGGTAGCTCAGCTCAAGGTGCCATGTTCAATCTTAGTTGCAGGGGGCGCTGCCCACCATCCCTTGTGGTACTCGAGGAACTGAACTGGCAACCTTGTGGTTGAGAGCTCACTGGCCCATGTGGGAATTGAACAGGCAGCCTTCGGAGTTAGGAGCATGGAGCTCTAACCGTCTGAGTCACTGGGCCGGCCTAATTTTAACTTTTTAAATTACAGTTGACATCAATATTATATTAGTTTCAGGGGCACAGAATAGTGGTCAGACATTTATATAATTTATGAAGTAATCCTGCTGATAAGGCTAGTACCCACCTGGCACCATACATAGTTATTACAATATTATTGAATATATTCTCTATGCTGTACTTTACAGCCCCATGACTATTTTGTAACTACCAATTTGTACTTAATTCCTTCACCTTTTTCACCCAGCTCCCCAATGTCACTCTCATCTGGCAACCATCAGTTTGTTCTCTGTACCTATGAGAGTCTGTTTCTGTTTTTTTGTTTATTTATTTATTTTTTTTGCATTTCACAAATAAGTAAAATCATATGGTGTATGTCTTTCACTGTCTGACTTATTTCCCTGAGCATAATACCCTCTAGGTCCTTTTGTGTTGTCACAAATCATGAGACTTCATTCTTTTTTAGGACAGAGTAATATTTCATTACATATACATATATACATACATATGTGTATATATGTACACATGTACATATGAATATGTATCTGTACACGTATATATGTATATACGTATATATGTGTATATACACACACACATATACCATATATTTGTATGTATACACACACACACACACACACACACACACACACACAAGGTCTGACAATTAAGTTTGTGAACTTCTTGCAACGTGTTGCTAATGTTTTTTGATATCAGAGAGACTATTTATTATAAATTTGTACCAATTGAACAAACAGTTCACCAAGTCTATTATTTGGAAGTGCTGACAAAGCTGCATGAAACAGTTAGATAACCTGAACTTTTCGCCAACAACTCATGGCTCTAGCATCACAACAATGTACCAGCTCACACAGCACTGTCTGTGAGGGAGTTTTTAGCCAGTAAACAAATAACTAGTGGAACAGCCTTTCTACTCACCAGACCTGGCTCCCCATGATTTCTTTCTTTACCCGAAGATAAAGGAAATATTGAAAGGAACACATTTTGATGACATTCAGGACATCAAGGGTAATACGACAGCTCTGATGGCCATTCCAGGAAAAGAGTTCCAAAATTTCTTTGAAGGGTGGACTAGGTGCTGGCGTCAGTGCATAGCTTCCCAAGGGAAGTAATTCAAAGATGGCTATAGTCATATTCAGAATGAGGTATGTAGCACTTTTTCTAGGATGAGTGCGTGGACTTAATTGTCAGACCTTTGTATATAATTTCTTCTTTATCCCAGTCATCTACAAATAGACGCAGAGGTTGCGTCCATAATATGACTATTGTAAATAACATGGCAATGAATACAAGGGTACAAACCTCTTTTCAAATTAGTGTTTTGGATTTCTTCTGATAAATACCCAGAAGTGGAATTTCTGGGTCATAAGTTGGTTCTATTTTTATTTTTTGAGGAATCTCTATATGGTGCTCCATAGTGGCTGCACCAATTTGCAATCACACCAACAATGCAAGAGGGTCCCCTTTTCTCCACATCCTCACCAACATGTGTTTGTTGAATTATTGATGATAGCCATTCTGACAGGGGTGAGGTGATATCTCATTGAGGTTTTAATTTGCGTTTCCCTGATGGTTAGTGATGTTGAGCATCTTTTCATACTGTGTTTTCCAAAAGTAAGTCCTAGCCAGACAATCAGCTCTAATGCGTCCTCTGGAGCAAAAATTAATATAAGACCTGATTTTATTTTACTATAATATAAGACCTGGTCTATATTACTATAATATAAGACCAGGTATAGTATAATATAATATAATATAATATAATATAATATAATATAATATAATATAATATAATATCAGGTCTTATATTAATTTTTGCTCCAAAAGGCGCATTACAGTTAATTGTCCAGCACGGTCTTATTTTCGGGGAAACACGGTATGTCTATTGACCATCTGTATGTTGTCTCTGGATAATTATCTGTTTAGGCCCTCTGCCATTTTTAATTGGATTGTTTGTCCTTTCAGTGTTAAGTGGTATGAATTCTTTATGAATTTTGGGTATTAATCTCCTCCCTATTAAATGTATCATTGGTGAATATCTTCTCCCATTAGGTAGATTCTCTTTTTGTTTTAAAATTAGCTCTGATCAATAAAAGGAGCTTTGAGTACTTTTTCATCACTCTTTTCTCACCTTATATTTTTATCCAGGAATTCTTTCTCTCATTGATATATTTCTTTCTGATTTATTTTTCTTGTGAAAGGATTCCCTCTATCAGTTAATTAACATATCCATCACCTCACATATTTACCTTTTTTTTGTGAGAACATTTAAATTCTACTCTCTCAGCAAATTTCAATTATACATACAGTGTTATTAACGACAGTCATCATGTTATACATTAGATACTCAGACTTCATTCATCTTCAAACTGAAAGTTACTTATCTGACAAATTAAAAGTGGTTAATATTATCTTATTAAATCAATATTTGTTTAGATTATCCATCCATTTACTAATTTCTTTGTTAACCACTACTCCTATCATTTCAGATATTCTATCTGTAATCAATTTACTTCTTCCATTTAAAAACCATTAAATGCCTCTATGCATGATGAATGCTCTGATGGTATGATGCTGTCAGTTTGGCTTCTCTGAAAATACTTTTATTTCAAACTTGCTTTAAATTTTTTTATTGCAATACACTATACTCACAGAAAACCACAGAAATCAGAAGCACCAGTCTGAAGAAACTTTAAAAAGTGAAAACATCATGTCACCAGCATCTAAAGCAAGAAATAGGACAATAAGCACCATTGCAGCTCCCACATGACCCTTCCTCTACACTAGCCCCCCAAACTTAACAACTACCCTGCATTCTAAAAGCCTAGATTAGCTTTGCCTTTTGTGAAATATATATACAATAGAACTACACATCCTATAATTGTTTATGTCTGAACTACACAGCATATAATTGTTTATATAATTGCATATGTCTTATATATTGTTCGAAGACATGTTTGTGAGATTCATCATACTGTTGCATGTAATTGTAGTTCATATTCATGGGTGTAGACTATTCCATTGTCTTATCCATTTGACCAGTAATAGACATTTTGATTAATTTCAGTATTTGTCTATTACAGAGTGTTGCTATGAACTTTCTTGTATATATCTTTTGGTATACATAGGTATGTGTTTCTTTGTAATCAAATAGAATTACTGATTCATAAGTATCCATATACTCAGCTTTAATAGATACTGCTTACACTTTTCCAAAGTTCTTGTATCAATTAATACTTCCATGATCAATCTGTCAAACTTCCAGTCGTTCCACATTCCACATTGTCGTTCCACATTGTTGGATTTGGAATTCTTTTTCTGGACTAACAATACTGTGTTGAATAGAAGTGATGAAAGTGGACACCCTTGTCTTATTCCTGATCTTAAGGAGAATGCTTTTACCTTTTCACCATTGAGTGATGATGTTAGCCATAGATTTGTTGTATATGGTCTTTATTATGTTGAGGTATGTTCTTTCTGTTCCCTCTTTGCTGAGTGTTCTTATCATAAACGGATGCTGGATTTTGTCAAAAGCTCTTTCTGCATCTATTGATATGATCATATGATTTTTAATCCATCATTTTTTATGTGGTGTATCATGTTAATTGATTTGCAGATATTGAATTACATCCCAAGAATACATCCCAAGAATAAATTTTACTTGATCACAGTGTATGGTCTTTGTAATGTATTGCTAAATTCAGTTTGCTAATATTTTGTTGAGGATGTTTGCATCCATGTTCATCAGGGATATTAGCTTATACTTTTCTTTTTTGTAATGTCTTTGTCTGGTTTTGGTTGAAGAACAACAAAAAGAACAACCAGGGAGTTTGGTCTCTACCTCAATCATCCACCTGCTCCTGCACTCAGGTTCCACCAAAGACTGAGGCTGGAGAGGAGGAGGAGAAGTGCCGTGTGTCAGGTGACAAAAAAGAAGCCTTATCTCACCACAGGGTAGCTACTAGACCATCTACCCAGTAGCGGAAACTTTCCATCATCACAGGAGACCAACATTTTAAGTCAGACAAAAAGAGAAATTCAAGATGAAATTCAAGATGAAATTCAAGAGAAATTCAAGTGTCAATATCTGAGGAAGAGCAACACTAGAAAGGGAGGCAATTCAGAAAACAACAGAGGGAGATATTTCTACTATATGATAAAACAGGATTCATGACATGTGGTATTAAGTACCAGTTAGGGTGCCTGAATGAAGAGTCAATGCTAACACGTTAAAGAAATGAAGAGTGAGCGTAGCTGTGGATCCCACTAGGGAGGCACACATCCAGTGGAGGCCTCACCCTCCAAATGCAGGAAAAGTTAGGAGACATCGGGGATAGATTCAGAAGTTGTAGCGTACATTTAACAGCAAATTGAGAATTAGAGAAATTTCAGAAGAGTAAAGAATAAAATTCATAATAGCTTACAGAGATTTTGAGAAGATGACCTACAAAGGAATGAGAAGGAGATGGAAATGAGATTTATCACTGACACCTTTTGTTTCAATAAGACAATGGAGATTATCTTGAAAGTAATGAGGAAAAATTGTTTTTGAACAACAACAAAAAAGCTATTTCAGCCATGTTATCATTCAGGTATGAGAACTAAATAAAGATATGTTCAGAAATGAAGAGTCTCAGAAATTGTACTACTCTGTGAGCATGTATTACTAATTCAGGTGAATACAAAATAAAAGAGGATAGGGCAAGATGATAGCTTGGCCGCATACAACTACTTCTATTCCTTCCTGAAATCTCACTAAAATAACTCTGGAGGTACTGTAAAAGCAAGACCCTTCAAAGATAGAAAAGTTAATAGCAAAATTTTGAATGATGTCAATCAAATGGACAATGAATGAAATATTTTTGAAGCTTGAGAAAACTGAATTCCAAATAAATAGGAGAGAAAGCCAAAAGCAAACCCAATTTATATCAGAATCTCCAAAAGACACAATAATTGGGGAAACCAGCATGTAAAAACCAGTTTGAAGAAGAGGAGCTAAATTAATGAGGGTTGGTTAAAAATTGATTTAAGAAACAGTCAGCTCTTCTCACCAACCTGGTTTAGCTTGTTGCCAGTCTTTCCCTCATGCTGGTACAAGACTGGAGATTTATATTTCGAGAGAACACAATAGCACCTCTCTTTACTGGTGGGCACCAGGCACAGTTAGGACAGGAGTCGGTATACTTAAAACATGGGACTTAAGTACATGTATGGATACTGGATACTGACAACTCCTGTCCTATTTTTCTATTCAGCTCCAAGAATGATTACCATTCTGGTGGGCAATTAGCTATTCAGCCACTAAGCAAGAGACTAATAATGTCTTCTCTGTGAAATCTGACCATGCCAAGAGGAAAGACCTAAGGAAATCAGTGTAAGAGGTTTCCCCACTAACTGGCCCAGCCAGATACCTTACAGTCTACAATCCACAGCCATATACTCCAATGAGAATCAAATGAGCTTTGTAAGGTTGACTGAAATAAGAGCTGAAAATCAAGGATTACCAATCAGCTGAGGATACTTTATAATATGAAATATAGAAACCAAAACAGATATAAATAAACACAGTCCTCACCCCCCCCCCCAAAAAAAGAGAATAAAAACAGAGACTGTGCAGAGAGAGAAACAAACAAAAGAAACTTCTTATCTCTCTGCTTTCAATAAGAAAAAAATGCAATCATGAAACAGGAATAGGATGCCAAGTAAAGAATCACTGGGTGCTCCAAAAGGAGGCCCTGGAAATCATAAAAAAATAATATAGCAGAATGGGTAAACTAAGAAGTTTAGAGGATAGCATTGAGGAACCCATACAATATGTAGAAGAAACAAAACAAAACAAAACAAAACAAAACAAAACAAAACAAACAAACAACAAAAAAGAGAGAGTTGGAAAACAGAAAGCAAAGATGAGGAAATGAGAGGACCAGTCAAGGAGGTACAAATATAGATGAACAAAGCTGGGTCACTTTTGCAGTCCTCCTGAAATCAAAGATTTGTAACTGTGGACGTCTTTGAGCAAGTGAGTAGAGAGGATAGAGTGTGGGAAGAAAACTAGCAGAATCTTGTCAGGAAAGAAAACAAGGGAGAGAATTTCCTTTTAGTGGCCGCTCATGTTTCAGTGAAGGCATGTAAAATAAAAATGGAAAAGCAATCCTAAGATTTAGCAATTAATAGGCCGTTGGTCACTTGGGTCTTGGAAGCTAAGCTCTCCATAGCAGTTTTATGGGGCAGCATCCAGATGACACTAGACTGAGTACTGGTTGGTAAATGAGAAAGTGAGAAAATGACTGTTGGCTACTTTATAAAATTTTATTTTAAAGGCTGTGGGTATGAATGGGACTGTGCCGTGCTGTTGGATCTGCGTGACTTCACGTCAGCCAGAATGCACAGTCTGCTAGAAAGGTTTAGCCTAGAGGAAAAATTACAGAAACCCACCTCTCAGGCCTATAGTGAATGAAAGTTTTCTCAAAAAGAAAGGCAAAACCAAGACAAAAACAAAGGAAAGAACACTCATATCCTATCAGGGGAAGGAGTCTCAGAGCTTGCCTTTGTCATAACCACCTCAGGGCCTTCCTCCTCACAGGATCAGCCTAAGAAATAGAGGTTGCCCACTATCCGAAAGCAGAGTGTTCCTATGAAAACTTTCCTAAGCCAAAATGGCATAAAGCGAAAGCAATTACCTT
Source organism: Rhinolophus ferrumequinum (assembly GCF_004115265.2). Lineage (NCBI taxonomy): Eukaryota > Metazoa > Chordata > Mammalia > Chiroptera > Rhinolophidae > Rhinolophus > Rhinolophus ferrumequinum. Next base: position 27,560,585 of record NC_046308.1, read on the forward strand.
AGGACACATCTTGCTTACGGATGCACCAAATAAATCAAGATAAAGCACAGATGCTCACAGACACAGTTCAAAGCTCTGGAGACTTGAGGCTGAGATGCTGAGTGTGGTTCCCAGGGAAAGACATTGTGGGGGCCACTGTCACTGCAAAAAAAAAAAAAAAATGCTAAATGCTATGTTCACTTTTTGTCTTTTTTCATCAAAGTGAAAATCCTCTCTGGATTTCTGTCAGTTAGTGAAAACAAGTACTAATATAGGTCTTTTGCAAAAGTACAGTGGTGAACTTTGGGAAAGCAGGAGGGAGCCTGTACCATAAATACACCTCTGCTCTGAAGAAGGTTGACTTTTGGAAGATTTTTTAAGATCTTCCCCCTGAATCTCTTTTGAGCCATCTTGACAATTGCATGCGTCAGACTTTTTATCCTCAGATCTGCATCTTCTTACACTTTCATCTGGTCCTTTCAGACCTTCCCAGCTTCTTGACTCACCTGAATTTATAACCCAGACTTCAGCAACACTGTGCTTCATGCTGTGCAATCAACCGAGCAGTTAGAATCCAGACCTAGAGCAAGCTCTAACCGTTGTACCGCCCTTCGGGCAAAGGAGCCAGGGGATAAGAAGGGAGGGAGCAAGTGGTAGGAAGAGGGTGCCTAAGAAGAGGGACATTACTCCACTGTGTGTGTCAGATGCTAAGAGGGTGACATGTGATGCTCCATGTTCAGCACGGTGCCCGGCATACCGTAAGCATCAAAGTCAGTTGTTGTTTTGGTGGTCGATGTTATTCAGACAGAACCACCAGCTCACCTGCCACCAGTCACAACAAAAAGGAAGCAGACATGAAGAGTGAAAGATGAGGGTCTAAACTCCCTGTTGTGAGCCAGGCTACTTGCATGTATTTATCATTTCCTCTAATCTTCACAATAATGTTGCAAGGCACCCATTCACCTCGAATTTTACAGATGATGAAAATGAGGTTCAGAGAAGAAAGAGCCTTGCCTAAAGCTATTAAGTGGCTGAACCAAAATGTGAATGAGTCTGTCCACTTCCATACCATGAGGAAAACATTTTACAGTTGAAGGAGATGCGACTACAGGACCTCATTTTTAAGGCATTTGCTTTTTCGATTAATGTAACCTTCCAGAACCAGATGCACCATCCACAGGCTGAATTGGAATGAGCTGACTAGTCTTCAGGCATCGAATGAGCAAAAGGTATTCTAGGGGCCATTTGTTCTCCGGTCTCCTCCTGTGGAGGGACTATCAGATTGCAGAGTTTGGCCTGGAGGCATGAATTCCCCTCCTCTTTTCCATTTTTTCCTAAGTTAGTTTTCATTTCATACCAGTCATGAGCTGAGCTTTGGTAACGAAGTGTAAAAATCCCCCCTCACCTTGGAGCTCTAACTGGCAGCAGTTCCTAGAAACTCCAGCAATCAGAGCTCCATTTAAGCATCAAAACCTCATCAATTAGGCCGCAATGTGCAGGCGTCACGTGGCCTGTGGGTCACGCTGAGCGGGACGCGGAGGAACACCAGAGGCCTCATTACAGGCCTTGAGCTTTTGTGAAATTCCTGAATAAGCAGCGCATGGAGCGTCTGCAGAAGGGCTGCATTTTATTTTTCTGCCTTTAACAACCGCTTTTACGGACAATTTAACACTGTGGGTTGCCAGCTGTGTTAATACCTGACCCCCTTCCCTCATGATGTCCGCCTTGAGAAATGGCCTCTGATGCACAGTCCATACCCCCTCTTCCCAAGAAAGCCCATCCCTTACTTATCATCCAGGCCAGGCTCCACACCAAGGACAAAGAGAGGTTCTCACCCCAGTGTGTGTACACGGTTCCACAGACGCCATCGCACACACTGCCACCTGGGCAGAGGTGAGGAGTGCTAATTTTGAGGGATGCAGCGACTGAGCCCTCAAAGTCTGTGTTCCCAACACAGTTCCTGGATTGCTGAGAAAAGGTTACAAATGGTGTGTGGGGGTTGAAGGGTGGGGGGTGATGCCCAGAGTCTAGGCAGCCTCTCAGTGTGGAGAGGGGAGCAGAGGATGAGCGAGAGTGTTGTTTTGTTTCGGTAACTAGTCTGCAGCCTCTACACTAAAGGGGCTATTTCAGTATACGCATCTCCTTTGTTCTAGCCGCAACTAAGAAGTCCACGTCTTGGGTATCCCTCTGGCTGCTCAGGGATCAACCCAGATCCACGGCTTGCTTCTTCCTGATAAAATTCCGGAGCTGAGTTTTATTGGTTTGCTTAGTGCTGATTAGTTTCTAGTGGCAGCTAATACACTAAGTTCCTGTCAGACATACTGATAAGCCAGACTCTGCCAATATGTTAATTTACAGTTAAAAATGTTACAGAACTTATGTCCCATGGTTACTCTATTCCCTACTCTTCACCATTAAGTAAAATAGGAAACACAAAATAAAAAGCAAAACAAAACAACGACACAAAGAGGCTTGAAATATGTTTCAAAGACATTAGAATACTGTAATCAGAAAATCTGAACTGCAATTCCACCTAAAGAAACTTTAACTAAGAGAGTCATTAGGATTAAATATAACACTTTAGTTACAGGAAGTGTTGTTTATACAAATCTAGTATTTTGGGGAAAAAATACTAACTGTTCACAAATAGAAAATTGACTTTAAAAATTAATTTAGCCATGTGTATTAAGCTGTAGATTACGAGTCACACTAGAAATATAGTATAACATTCTAAGTTAAACACTAGCAATAGCTTCATTTTCCTGCAATAAGTCAGACTAAATAACCTGAAAAACCCTCTTGCAGGAAAAAAAAATCTGGATAAACTATACATCAACTACCTCTACAAGGGCTATAAAAAATGATCAACCACATAAAATGAGCATTTATATCACTCCAATTGTAGTTTTAAACTAGGATTTCCCACTGAAAAAAACAAGACTTCTTGGAAAAATAGCTGATTCTCAGTCTGGGGCATGAATTCTATAAGATGAGCCTAGAACATCTGGGGTCCTGTTGAAAGGGCTTTGGAGGCAACTCGAAGAAGCTCTCAATGGTCAAAAATAATATTTTCAATGGATTTAAACTGATCAAATATATTTAAATCTATGAGTTCCTACTTATATACACACTGCTACTCATATGTGTATGTATATGTATTCATATTTTATATATAAAATATAATAAATATAAAATTATATACATATACACACACAATAATATCTAATTAGTCATCTTCAGGTCAATAGGAAATCAATTCACCCTAGTAAAAACTGATATATAAATAAATCAAGCATTATTTTGCCCTTCCCATGTAAACTGTGTCACTAGATAATCAGCTAGTTGATGAAAAGTGTCTCTTTATAAAAGGATTCCAATTAATAAGTGCAAAAGAAATAATAAAATAAGAATATCATCATTGACACCCCCCAATTAGTGTAGAGATCAATGCACTGAACATAAACATGTGATAATATCACATAAAGAGAGACAACCAGACATGATGTGGCTCTTGATGAAAGGACACACACCACCTAAAGACCTGCCAAAGAGATGGAACCTACACCTGATGCAGCCTCTGGATCCAGCTAACAACTTGCAGCAGATACAGAGAACAGAGGAACATGCTGAATACCACCATAAATATATAATCAGCAAAATCCTCTGTGGATTTTTGTTTTCAATAGATTAATTATAAGAAAAAGGAAGGGTTGTATGAAGAACCCTGTAAATTATAAAAGACATCAAAGACAAATCAAATAAAGAAATGGACGTGATTACATTTTAATGTCTATAAATGTACCTTTGGGTGATTAAATTATATAGAAATGCAAGAAGATGATTACTATAAAAGTCAGGATATGGTTATTTTTGGAGAGGAAGGGAGGATTGATGTAATTGATGTAAAGCAGATGGAGACAGTGGTGAAGTTCTATTTCTTGACCTAAGTATTGATATAAGGGTGTTTACTTTATACATTAAACTATATATACCATTTTTATGCAGGATTCTGTATCTGTTTTTGACATCACTGTAAAAGGTTAAAATATATTAAATGCATCATTGAGTGGGCAGTAAAACAAAGAAAATCCTAAAAGTCCAAACTAGAGTAAAAAGGAGAATTCATAGAAGTCAATGGGTACTGAAACTAGCTGTTTGCCTGAGGGCAAATAATGAATTTTGATGTCTTTGAGCCTCTCTGTTTTGAGGGCAACATAAGGCACTGGTGGGTGGTATCCGAGGGTACCTGTCAGAAGCAAATTAAAATTCTCTCTGAAAGAGCACATCTTCAAATCAGGTATCAAAAAGTTCCCACAGATAAAGTTCCGAAGAGCATGAGCTCATAGCAAAAATGCCAAAACTCAGAAGAAACAGGAAATCATGACTAGGAGACAGCAAAGACTCCTGGCAGCAGACTCGGGAAGGCAAAAAATGGAGAAATGTCAATTGAAAGAAAATAATAGGTAATAAGTATGCTTTGCATGTTTAAAGAAAACAAAGTGTTGAAAGTCTGACTATGTAGGTTTTTTTAAATACATCTAATATAATTCTAGAAGTGAAAGATTAGTAAAACCAAAATTTATGATATAGTAGAAAGACATCAAAATTCAAGTATAATGAAATGGTCTGTGGCAGAAATGTTCTTGCCAAGAACAATTGGAAAAGCAGAAAAAATCTATACAAACACCTATTTGAGGAAACGTTAGAACTAGCAATGTAATCAGGTTTGGAAGGAAAAAAAATTTAGAAAAGAAGAAAGCTTGGGAAGAATTTAATTAACATTCCACAGCAGATTTTAACCTCATAAAGTTTGCTAATTTGTGGTGATATGCCAAGCAAAGAGCTTAGGCACAGGGTCACTCCCAGTAGGTGGAAAAAATAGAGCAACTTTTGATAATCTTGTGGGCTACAGAAAGAAAAATTACAGACTTGAGGGGCCAAATGCTTAAGTGAGAAGAGAGGGGTGAAAACCTGAACCTAAATGCCATTTTTTCCTTCCAGACATAGAACAAATTCTGAGACTGCTTGGGCCAGGAGGCTAACAGGCCAATTAAAAAACTACTGTAAAAACTGTGGTAGTCTCCTGTTGCTCAGAAGAAAGAGATTGGATTTGGGGACCTATCAGTGGGGAGAATTTCTAGTGAATATCCCAGGCTGTCGCTTGGGAAACCTGGAGCTGGAACAAATCAGAAGCAGATGACAGCAGGTGGTACAAAACTAGCAATACGAAGTCTGATAATTAGGTTCAAGAACTCATCCTAGAATAAGTGCTACATACCTCAAGTGCTGAATATCACTATGGTCACCTAGTGACCTTACTTTTAAATGCAAGGTAAAGTATAAAAGACACGAAGGGTTGAATAGAGGTGAAGTGTTATGTAGTTTATGCTTTATCAAATGACTTTTTAAAAATTCAACTAAACTTTAGGAAAGCATGCTATAATCTCTACATTTACCACCGAAACAACAGATATATATATATATATATATATATATATATATATATACACTCTAATGGAGGGAAAAATAAATTAAAATATTTGATTAATCTAAAAGCAGGCAAAAGCAAATAATGAAAGCAACATGGAACAAAGATAAAACAAATAGCAAAATGGTGGATATACATTTGACTATGTTAGCAGTTGTATTAAATTTAATTTATTAAATTAGATTAAATCCAATTAAAGACTAAGATTCCCTGACTGGAGCAGGGATAAAGCAAAAATATGTCACTTATAAAAAAATGTGACTTAAATATAAAGATACAGAATGATTGAAAGTATAGGATAGAAAAATGTTTTCCAAGCAAGCACTAAGACCATCCCTGCCCCAAGGCAGGGATATTACCACCAGGAAATGTGTGTAGTTTTAAAATACGTGACAACTTAGGCCTAAAAAAAAAATACAGGAAATAAAGAAGGCATTTCATAATAATAATAATAGGGTCAACCCACTAGAAAGATATAATCATGTATCTATTGTACCCAATAACACAGTTTCAAAATATATAAAGCAAAATAGAACTAAAAAGAAAAATAGACAAATCCACAATTATACATGGATACTCAAACTCAGCTCTCAATTGAAACTAAAATAAGGATGAAACATTGTAAGCTTATAGAAGATCTAAAAAACATAAATAGCAAGTGTGATATAATTAATATTTGTAGAATGTTGGTACAATAGCCTACAACAGATATTGGCAAACTTTTCCTTAAAGGGCAAAATAGTAAATATTTTAGACTTCTAGAACATATGGTCTCTATTGCAACTACTCAGCTCTGCCACTATAGGTGAAAGCAGCCATAGATAATATGTAAATGAATGAACATGACTGTTTTCCAATTAAAACTTCATTTGCAAAAACAGGTAGTCAATCTGCTTATGAGTCATACTTTGCCAACCCTTGACCCAGGATATACATTTTTTTCAAATCCATGTGGAAAATTTCCCCCCAATTTGGCCAAATGCTGGGTCATAATACAAACCTCAACAAATTTCAAAGAACAGAGCTCATTCAGAATATATTACCTGACCACCATGAATTTAATACAGAAATAAATGAATAAAGATAAGTAGAAAAGTCTTAATACAAAATTAAGCAGTACACTTTAAAATAAACTATATGTCAAAGAAAAGCCACAAAGTAAATGAAAAAAATATTTTAAATTAAATGATAATAAAATATCACATACCAAAACTTAGGAAATATCATAAAGCTATACTTAGACAAATATAGCAAAAAATTAATTATCTAAGAATTTATCTCAAGGAATTAGAAAAAGAGCAACAAGTTAAACACATAAAAAAGAAACATAAATAATAAAGATAAATGCATGAATTAATCAAATATATAAAAGGCATATAGCAGAGAAAAATTAACAAAACTAAAAGCTGGTATTTGGAAAGAATAATAACATTGAGAGAATTCTTATAAGATTTAAAAAGTGGAAAAAGAGATAAAGACACAGATTGTCAAGGGCAGAAATGAAAAGGGAGGTATCAATAACAAATTTTAACATACTAAATACATAATAATATCATCTGTTAAATATGATAATAATTTTTAAATTTCTGATGAAAAGAATAATTGCTTAGTGGTAGACAGCTCTTTTTTTCCTCCCCTCTCTTGGCATTGTCTACCACCTTGATAAATGCATTGACACGTGGATTTGGGGCTTGGCCTTATTACTTGATTTGGCCAACGAAACATGAGCTGCCAATTTGTGACCAAAAGTTTTAAATGTGTTTGCATGGTTTGCCTTTGTTGCTTGTCCTTTTTCCATTCACTAAAAAATAAACAAGCCCTATGTAGACTCTGAATAAGGCTGTGGAGCTGACCTGAACTTTACCTACAACTTGGAGTCAAGCCCAGCTGAGTTCAGCAGAATTATACCTGACCTACAGATCTGTGAAAATCAACCACAAAATAAAAGCATGTGGCAAGCTCCTTGGTTTTAGAGTTGTTCAGCATTATTGTCATCAGTTTTGACTAATATACCCTTGAAAAAAATAAAAGTAATTTGCTAGTATTGAAAAAAAGAAGAAATCGAAAATCTAAATATCCCTATATATACTAAAGAAGAGTGATTTAAATACAAAATAATCATTTAAAAACAAACTTTCTCAGGCCTTGATAACTTTATCAGTAACTTATTCTAAATTATTTGAGGAAGAAGCATCATCAATATTGCAAAAATTCTTCCGCAGAATGCACAAAGAGTGAAGATTTCATAACTCATTTTTAAAAGCTATTATTATCTGGATTATACATCCTGACAAAAGCAATACAAGGGAAATTAAGACTAATCTCTCTTATGAAGAGGGTAAGGGGGGCGGGGAGTGGGAGATGAGGGTAAGGGGGATCAAATATATGGTGATGGAAGGAGAACTGACTCTGGGTGGTGAACACACAATGGGATTTATAGATGATATAATATAGAATTGTACACCTAAAATCTATGTAACTTTACTAACAACTGTCACCCCAATAAACTTTGATTAAAAAAAAAAGGAAAAAAGGAAAAACATGGAGAAATTTAAAAAAAAAAAAAAAGGGACTTGAAAGCACATGACAAAAATCAATTCCCATTAATGATTAAAAACCAATCACATAGCAAATTAAGATGAGAAGAAAGTTTCTTTGTCTAATAAATGATATATTTAAAAATAATGAAAAGCAAATATCATTTTATTTGTTAAATATTGAAAGCTTTCCCCCTGGATTTGGGAGGAAAACAAACATGCATACTACTTCCACTTCTATTCAGCACTATTCAGTCTCTACAAGTACAATAAGTAAGGAAGGAAACAACAACAAAAAGAATAAACAATTAGAAAGAAGATATAAAGCTGTAATGATTCAGATAGGGCATGACTGTTTATCAAAACATTGTATATAAATAACTCATTAGAATTAATAGTAAATTTAGCAAGATACTTGGATAAAATGAACCCAAAAGTCTATTTTTTTTGTACAAACATAAGTGAAAATTAAAAAAAAAAAACTGTACCATTTACAGTAACATAAACATTCAAGTTAGTCTAATGAAAATGTGCAAGATTCTGAAATAAAAGCTACAAAGCATTACTGGGAGAAATTAAAGAAGTCTTTAATAAATGGATAAATAAACCGTGTTCAAAAACTGACACAAATTATGATATTTATTCTCAAATCAATCTATAGAATTTTTATGGAATTCCAATAAAAACTCCAGTAGAACATTTATCTTAGACAAGTTGCCTTTAAAATTTAAATGAAAATATGATAAAAATTTTCAATAAAAATGTGTTGTCAATTGACTAGCCAGATGGAAAAAAGGAATCACGCCTACCTACCTCACACTATATATGGAAAATAATTCACAATAGAACAATAACTCAAAAGGTGATAGAACAATAAATCTTTCAGAAGAAAACATAAGGTGATATTTTTATTATATTGTGGTAGACAAAGATTTCTTTAATGCACACAACGATTAACCAGAAAGAGTATAATTGGTACGCTATACTACATTAAAACTAAGAAATTTTATTTACGAAAAGACACTGTTAAGAGTATGAAAAGTGTTAGTAAAGATATGTGTAGTATCCAATAAAGGACTTGCATCTAGAATATTCAAATGACTCCAATTTCTCAATGTGAAAATGCTGACTGCTCAAAAGAAACATGAGACAAAGTCTTGAAGAGGCATTTCCCAAATGGCCAATGAAAATATGAAAATGGACTTAGCCTCATTAGCCAAAGAAATGCCAATGGAAACCACAACACTCTCCAGAATGGCTAAACTACAAAAGGCAGACAATTCCAAATCCAACAATGTGGAACGACTGGAAGTTCGACACACTGCTCTTGGAAGTATTAATTGATACAAGAACTTTGGAAAAGTGTTAGAAGTATCTATTAAAGCTGAATATAGGAATACCTATGAATCAGTAATTCTATTTGATTACAGAGAAATACATGCCTATGTACATCAAAAGACATATGTAAGAAAGTTCATAGCAACACTGTAGTAGACAGATACTGAAATTAATCAAAATGTCTATTACTGGTCCAATGGATAAGACAATGGAATAGTCTACACCCATGAATATGAACTACAATTACATGCAACAGCATGATGAATCTCACAAACATGTCTTCGAGCAATATATAAGACATGTACAATTATATAAACAATTATATACGGTGTAGTTCAGACATAAACAATTATATGGCGCGTAGTTCTATTGTATACAGTATACAAAAGGCAAAGGTAACCTATGCTTTCAGAATGCAGGATAATTGTTAAGCTTGGGGGGCTAGTGTAACAGAAGGGTCATGAGGGAGCTGCTATGGTGCATAATGTCCTATTTCTTGCTTTGGATGCTGGTTACAAGGATGTTTTCACTTTTTAAAATTTCTTTAGACTGGGCACTTTCGGTTTCTGGGCTTTTTATGTGCATGTAGTCTATTGCAACAAAAAACTTTTAAAGCAAGTTTAAAATAAAAGTATTTTCAGATAAGCCAAACTGAGAGCATTCTACCAACAGAGCATTCATCATGCATACAGGCATTTAATGGTTTTGAAATGGAAGAAGTAAATTGATTATGGATAGAATATCTGAAATGAGAGGAGTAGTGGTTGAAAAAGAAATTAGTAAATGGGTGGATAATCTAAACAAATATTGATTTAATAAGATAATATTAAGCACTTTTAATTTGTCAGATAAGTAACTTTCAGTTTGAAGATGAATGAAGTCTGAGTACCTAATGTATAACATGGTGACTGTAGTTAATAACACCGTGTATAATTGAAATTTGCTGAGAAAGTAGAACTTAAATGTTCTCACAAAAAAGGTAAATATGTGAGGTGATGGATATGTTAATTAACTGATAGAGGGAATCCTTTCACAAGAAAAATAAATCAGAAAGAAATATATCAATGAGAGAATGAATTCCTCGATAAAAATATAAGGTGAAAGGTGAGTGATGTAAAAGTGTTCAAAGCTCCTTTTGTTGATCGAACAGAGTTACATATTAAATTAAGTAATTTTAAAACAAAAAGACAATCTACCTAATCAGAGAAGATATTTGCCAGTGATACATCTGATAAGGAGTTAATACCCAAAATTCATAAACAACTCATACAATTTATCACACACACACACACACACACACACACACACACACAACCAAAACAAAAACCAAAAACAAACAATCCAATTAAAAATGGGCAAAGGGCCTGAATAGACAATTCTCTAAAGAGGACATAGAAATATGAAAATATGCTCAACATCACTAATCATCAGGGAAATGCAAATTAAAACCTCAATGAGATATCATCTCACACCTGTCAGAATGACTATCATCAATAAATCAACAAACACAGGTTGGTGAGGATGTGGACAAAAGGGTACCCTCTTGCATTGTTGGTGAGGTTGCAAATTGGTGCAGCCACTATGGAGCACTGTACAGAGATTCCTCAAAAAATAAAAACAGAACCAACTTGTGATCCAGCAATTCCATTTCTGGGTATTTATCAGAAGAAATCCAAAACACTAATTTGAAAAGAGGTTTGCACCCTTCTATTCATTGCCATGTTATTTACAATAGTCATGTTATGGAAGCAACTTATGCATCCATTTGTAGATGACTGGGATAAAGAAGAAATTATATACAAAGGTCTGACAATTAAGTCCACGAACTCATCCTAGAAAAAGTGCTACATACCTCATTCTGAATATCACTACAGTCATCTTTGAATTATTCCCCTTGGGAAGCTATGCACCGACACCAGCGCCTAGTCCATCCTTCAAAGCAATTTTGGAACTCTTTTTCTGGAGTGGCCAGCAGTTCCACTTCTGGGCATTTATCAGAGGAAATCAAAACACTAATATGAAAAGACACTTTCACCCCTATGTTTATTGCAGTGTTATTTACAATAGCCAAGATACGGAAGAAACCCAAATGTCCATCAATAGGTGAATGGATAAAGGAAAATTGGTACATAGTCGTATATACAATGGAATATTACTCAGCTATAAAAAAAAAGAATGAAACCTTGCCATTTCAGACAACATGGATGGACCTTGCGGGTATTATGCTAAGTGAAATAAGTTAGACAGAGAAAGACAAATACCATATGATCTGACTTATACATATGTGTAATGTAAAGAACAAAATAAATGATGAAACAAAACAGAAACAGCTTCGTAGATACAGAAAACAAGCTGATGTTTGCCAGATAAGAGGGGGTTGGGGGTAGATGAAAAAAATGATATGCATAAGAAGTATATGAATTGATAGTTACAAAATACTCACAGGGATGTAAAGTACAACATAGGGAATATAGTCAATAATACTGTAATAACTATGTATAGTCCCAGTTTGGTACTGGACTGATTGGAGGGATCATTTCGTATATTATGTTGATGTCTGACCACTGCGCTATATATCTGAAGCTAAAATATAATAATGTTGGCTGTGAACTTAACTGAAAATAAAAATAAACAAATAATAAATATATTTTAATACCACCTATCTTTTAATACCATCTGAAATGATGACTACATAGGGAATCTAATATAATTATATATATGTATACATATATATATATAATATAATGTATAATATGAAAAAAATGATCTGACCTATTCTGAGATACAATATATGTAATATTTCAGTTCTTTGATTCAAACAGAATATAATATAACTATATATAATAGTATTTAATGTATAATAGAATATGACAGAAAAATGATCTGAGATGTTATATATTTAATATTTCAGATCATTTTTCTATGGTTCAAGTAAAACATTTAATTGTCTACGCATATGTGGTATAGTCCCCCTTTATCTAACAGGTATCTCATTGTAAGATTATTCAATCAATAATTTACGTGAAAAATTGTCTCTCCTCTTTGAACTCCATTGGTTCTTCATCCTGTCTTTCCTATATATACGGATGTGTGAAAACTAAGGCTTGTGAAGTTCATAAGTGACAAAATATGAAGGAGCTCATATAAAGCATTATCTTACCGTGTGTGTGTGTGTGTGTGTGTATGAGTTCATTTATATATATATATATATATATATATATATATATATATATATATATATATATAATGAGTTCTCTGCCTCACCCCACTTTTTAATACCCATATCTTGGTACAGGTCTTCAGCCTTACCATATCATAGGCTAGTTTCCTGGAGACACAGACTGTGAGGTGGAGATTAGCAATTAGTTTTCAGGTCATTTATCAGGGAGTGCTTTCTGGATCAACCCTTTGGGATGGAGTGGAAGGAAGCAGGATTGGGCAGAAAGAAGCATGGCCATAATGCAGTCTCAGTGAAGTCTTCATGACCTCAGAGGGAGCATTGTAGCTGGGATGGTGCTTCAGAGCTGCCCAAGTTAGGATGGGGAAGCTGGGCCTTTGTACCCACACTGAATAGTCATTACATGTGAGTTGCTCCTGGAAGAAGGTGTGACCTTGGCCACAGCAGTTTGCTCAGTCAAGGCAATCCTCAAACAAGGCTGACAGCTGTGGTCTATCTATTGGCCACACTCCCAGCTGCTGAGGAAGTTCTTTGTCCCTGAAGAGGGATCTGGGTGGCACATCGTAGCATGTCCACCACACTTACATTTTGGGTCACAGAAGCAGCCTTCCTACTGATCTCCCTGAGCTCCCAGTCCCCTCCCCACCCTAATTCATCTTCACACAGCTATTCGAATGAACCTTTAAAAAGATACTTTGTCATATCGTTTCAGTGGCTTCCCATTGCCTTCCAATTACAGTTGAATCCCATTAACAATATGAGATAAAGCTCTTTCACGTTTTTGTCACTTGTATACTTCACCAGTCTCAGCTTTCACTACATCCATATTTCAGCCATGTGCAAATACTTGCTGTTTTCCTGAACCGTGCATTGTTTTTCACATTCTTGTGTATTTAAACCTTTTGTTGTCTCTGGTACTAATGATCCCCTCTTCTCCACCGATCTTCTCTTCCTTCTTAAAATTCAGCCTGCAGATAATTTCTCCTGGTAAATATTACTTAACTTCCACATCTGATCAAATGCTCTCTCCCTGCGTTCTATAGGTCTCTGTGACCACATCTTTCAGAGCATCCATCACAGTGGCTTCCCCCACTCACCCACCCCCAATTGTCTGATTTCTTTAGAACACTGAAATTTCCTCAGGTCCAGGGCCCAAGTCTTTTTCAACTTTGTAGCCTCAACTCTGGTGCAATAACCAAAAGTTTCCAGTCATCAATTCCAATGTGGAAATGTAGGGACTTTCCCCCACCCATCCAACAATTCTCTGGACCCCAGCTGGGCATCCTACAATTCAACTCAATTCTGACACTATTTATATGGAGATAGTATCAGAAAATAGGTTGAGGGCTCAGTCCTACAAGACTGCCCAGCCTCCCACTTCAGATACCAATTGCAAGCCCAGATTGTCAACCTATGTTTCTGACCAACTGGCTACAGCTTGGCAGTTCCCAGGACCCACTACTTGGACTTCAGATGTCAATTGCAAGTTCAGGTAGTTACTTGTATTTCTGATTGACCGACTATCAGTCAGAGGTTCCCAGGACTACTTCTTTGGAACTCACAGAATTCAGGAAATTCATTTCCTCAATAGATTATGGGTTTATTACAAAGAATATTAAAGGATCTCTTCAACAGCCAGATGAAGAGATACAAAGGCCAAGTTCTTGGACAAACGAGTTTCTGTCCTCCTGTATTTGGGGCCTGACGGTGGCAAGTGGAAAAGTTCTGGTTCACCAACCATTCCCCAACCTGGCAGTTCTCCAAACCCACTCTGGTGTGTATATGTGGAGAGTTTATTACATAGGCATGATTGATTCAATTATTGGCCATTGGGGATTGATTCAACCTGTAGCCCTCCTCCCCTCCTTGGAAATCAGGGGGTGGGACTGGAAGTTTCAACTCTCCATTTGTGGTTGGTTCCCCTGGCAACCAGCCCTCATCCTGAGGCACTTTCCAAAAGTCACCTCATTAACATAAACCCAGGTGTGGTGGAAAGGAGCTTATTATGAGTAACAAGGAACTCATTTTACTTTTCTGGATCCGAAACTTTTCAGAAACAGAGGATGAGACCAAATATTGTAGTAAAAGATGCTGGCGTTGCTCTTATCGCTCAGGAAATTCCAAGGGTTTTGGGAGCTGTGAGCCAGGAACCATGGGCAAAGACCAAATATATAATGAAAATTATACTTTGGTCATCTGAATGACCAAATACGTATTTCCCGTAAATCGTATTTCAAACCGGTACAAAACATATGCCCCGTAAATATTTGTTGACTTAATCAGCACATGAATAAAGATGTCATAAAAATAGTGAGCCCAGAGTTAGGGTAGCAGGGCAATGTGCAACGTGGTATTTTTTTTGAGATGGTTCAATTGTGTCCCAACAAACTACCCTGGGCAGACTGGACAAACCTTCACAAAGACCGACCCAGGCAAAGAATTTAGGGTCCCCCACAGGAAGTACATTATGATAAGGAAAGGTACTGGATTTTAAACTAGAAGTTCCAGTATCAATTCTTCCTTATTTATTTATTAGTAATGTAATTTGGCAAGTAAGTTAACTTCCCTGGACTCTTGTAACCTAATCTGTGACAATATTGGATCAGTTTACGTCACTCCTAAAGTCTCTATAAAATCAGTTATTGAATTAATTGATTGTCAAGCAAATGTCTGAATGTTGTCTGGAAAGTTCCACTCTGAATTCAATTCTAAATTGCAGATTCCTGCCTAATCTTCTACAAAGGCATTGCTCCTGTTTTATCTGACAACCCTGGAGTACTTTTGTCTCCACCCAACCAGTCTTTCCCTCAGTAACGTAACACACACATCTCTGAGTTCCAGATAGGCTCTTTGCTGGTGGAAAAGACCAAGGACCTGGCCTGTGGTGGCCTGCACCACCTCAGGTCCCGGGAAGAATAGGCAAAAAGCCTGTAGACCTCACTGTCACCAAACACACTCTAGGTGACCCTGGATATTATGGACACTTGATGACTCTCACCATCTTCCCAAAGGAATATTATTAGCAGTTAGATCCCACAGCATCTATGTGGAAACTAGCATGCACTGAGGACTCAGCAGAATCCAATTCCCTCCCATAATTAATGGAAGAAGGAAAAGTTATAAATCCATATCATTGAAATATTCATTGTTATTTTCTTTATTTAAAAAATACCTAATTTTATTTTTATAAATATGATATATATTTCCAAATTGATGTGCAAATTGTTTGGCACCATAGAGAAAGTGTATACATTACCTTTCCTTTAAATGGTGATCTTTGCTTTATTTTACAGATGAGGAAACAGAGGCACAAAAATGTTTGGTCTTGCCTAGCATCTCCATGTTTGTTATGATAAAGATGAGAGCATTTCAATTTATTGAAATGAACTGTGCTAACGGGTATGCATTTTTTTCCTTAGACTTTTTCTCTTTCTTGGGAAAAACAACCCTTAAATAACTTTGGTCCAGCAGATTGCAAAGCATGTTTTTGGCTGCATATTTTGAGTATCACATCAGAATACGATTCTGGTAAAGAGAAAAGTGATGAGGAAATAAAATTCTGCTCTGGATCGACTTAACGGTACTTGAGCAATATGTTATGGGGTCCTCTGTTCTCCCATAAGTGCCATTGCTGGTGTTTAAGAATATCTGTGTCTAATAGGGACCATATGCTGTGTGGCTGTGCCTGAGCCTGGGGTCACTGTGTCTCTCCCCTTTACCTGCAAAGTTTCACTATATGGTTCTGTGTCTGGTTCTGCCAAATGTGTGATGGTGGCTTGATGATGCATAAACAGTTTGTACCTGGAGTTTTTGATTATGGGCCACCAAGAACATGGCCACACTCAGTGACCTTTAAAAACAAAGAGGAAACTGGTAACTCTAAATCTGAGACTCTATTCTCTTTCGTTCTCTCTCTCTCTCTCTCTCTTTCTCTCTCTCTCTCTCTCTCTCTCTCTCTCTCTCTCTCTCTCTCACACACACACACACACACACACACACACACACACACACCCATGGTTAGGACTGTGATCAGGGTTGGCATCCAAAATGAGAAATGCTAAAGAATGTAAATGCCATTGTCCCTGGCTCATGGTAGGCAATATTATTCAACTGATGTTCAGGAGAGGGGGACCATCAACCCCAGATTAATAGCAGTTCCCAGAAAAGACACAGTTATTAAACTGGTGTGTTTCGGAGAAGGGACCATGAAGGTAATCCTTCCATTGGAAAGCGAAAGACTCATAACCCTGATCAGACTATAGTGACAGTATTAGCTTTGGAAATATCCTCTGAGACCATGAATAAAAGGTCTGAGATAAGTAGCAATTACAAAAATAATAGTGCATCCTTGATGTAATGCATCTCATATATTAGAGTTGTTTAATAACATCTTTACTGTGTCTCTCTAGTACACAAAGTCTGGAATTCCCAAATTAGCCATTGAGGGTTTCAAAGAGTTTTCCCAGACACCTTTATTTCCCTTTATTAGTATGCTAGCTAGATTATTCTTCTGTCCTGTTCATTTTGTAGGAAGAAAATGCTTCTGGGTTGTATGGCTTAAGAGACCAATTTGTTACGTGAGGTGAAATTACCCAAGGTATGCTTCTGCCCTGCACACACTAACCCTTCCTACGATATTGATTTGATGTGTTCCAACAGCACAGTCCACTTAGGGAATATTCCAGCAGGCTGTGGGGAAAAGACACCCAGAGAACAGGCCTTCCTTTGCTTCCCACCCCACATTGAAAATCAGGATATTTTGTTTCAATTACATTTAATACCTATTGCTTCAACAACCCTTTGTCTACTGTGATTAAATATTGATACTGTTCTTTCAGTTTGGGCTTCTGTTTTACTTTCTTTCTTTCTTTCTTTTTTTTCCAACTCTGCTGCACCTTGTGTGTCTCTGAGGAAAGAGTGCTCCTTATATTCTCCAAAAAAAAAACTTTACATAAATGAAACCAGAACCCTAATATTTTATTTTTTTAAAAGAAATTAAGACCTCCTTATAACAGCCATCCTCTGTAATTATCCTTATTCTCTACTGTAGGTGAGGAAAACTTTTCCTTTCTTTCCTTCTAGGTTCCTTGGTCAGCCTAATAATTATATTGACATAAGACAAATTAACAGGAGGGGGAAAAATAATTTCATAGGTGCGGAAGCTCAGAGATATATGAGACTCAAACAAGTGACCAAAGCAGGCAGATTTTATACCTTTCAGACAAAGAAACAATCTACTTTTGAATTGAAAGGCAAAGGAGTAGTAAATTAGTGAGGAAGTAACAAGGTCTGTTTATACAGCCTTCTTAGCTCTAAATTTTCCATCTCTGGTGATAATAACGTGTCTTTTCCTCTTGGTCCAGGAAGGGGAACTTTCACATGGAGGATTTATTTCCTGCTTTCAGAGGGACAAAGGAGGGTCACAGTGTCCTTCCTACACAGGCTGTTTCTTAAATAACTTTATTCAAAAGAATCAATATGCTAACATGTTATATTTTGTGGTGACATATTCTACCCTCCTTCACAACCATGCTAACCAAGGTCTGTGTTTAAAAGTGAAATCCTTTATGGCAGAGTCACATTCTACTATTTTTGTATTTTATCTTTGTCTGCCAGCACAGTGTCTGGTGTGTATCAGATGATCCGTAAAACTTTGGTTAATTTAACTAAATGAAAGATATCCAGTATCTCTCTTTTGTCTTTTTTTGTCATTATTCATACAGAGATTCCACCTCATGTAAATCATAGCCAGTTCAATACTTCCATCTTTTAGAGATGAGATAAATGACTTTCTCAAATTTCGTATAAATGATAAATGGTGCTGCTGGGGAGAAAACCAGGTTTCCTGCAGCCCCAGATCTGTATAGCCAAGCTCTAACGTATGTATTTATTTACCAATTCTGCATTCTTTCCTAATTAGATATGCTCTATAAAGGGAGGTACATGTATTATACTCATTTGCCTAAAAAAGGAAAGGATCAAAGGAAGACACTCCTGAATCTGGCCAATCTGTTTGAAACATAGATTGAAACTAATTTATAGGAAAAGGAGTTTCTTCAAATAATTTACAACGGGGTTTATTCCTAGTGAGTGTAGACAAACCACAGCAGTAATGAATTCTTGGTGGTTACAGAAGTCAGCCTGCTGTGGAGAAGCAAAACAATTTGCTTTAGTGGATTCCTGATGTGTTGACCGGCTGCCCAGAATTGAGATCCAGTAGCCAGAAGGTGCAGGGAAGAACTAAATCTCAGTTTTCCATGGTGCATCACTGTCTCGTGCAAAGGCGGGGTGGAACAACGTGCTGCCCCAGTAATATGGTTTGAAATGAAGGTTTGGGAAGGATTGTGCCTATACCCTGAAATACAAGACTTGATGATTAGAAACTGGCCACAAGCTGTCTTGCAGATGTCAGGAGTGAGGGGGGAAAGAAAGACCTCCACCTGACCATGCATGACCGATGTGTTTCTGCTGAGCCAGACTACCTATCCACAGTGTCCTGACATCTGCAAGGAAATACGTACAGGCTGATTGGCCTCTTTCTTTACTCACTGGTCTTCCTGAGCAGAGGAGGAACTCATGTGATTGGTGAGATGAAGAGAAGGACGTGAGAACATGTCCCCCAACTTCTTTCTCTCTGCCTCTTTTGAATAGTGAATCTTGTGGACCTCAATGCTGTATGCACACCAAAAACAAACAAACAAATAAACAAATAAACAAAAATGCTCAAGTCCAGGCTCCTCCCCCAAGAGAAAGCCTTAGTTCTCCTGGGCTGGAATTCTGGGTATTGCTAGCTTTACAAGTTCCCTAGTTATTTCTAATATGCAGCCAGTACTGAGAAGCAATGAGCTAAGCTGTCCGCAGGAAAGATATACCTCCTTTGCTCCTTCTTGTAATAAGTAGCCTGCACTTGTGGAGGATTGTTATAGGCTGAATTCCATCCCCTCAAAATTCGTATGTACCTAAACTAACCCCCAGGCCCTCATAATGTGGCATTATTTAGAGATAAGGCCTTTACGGAGATTATTAAGGTAACATGAGGCTCTTAGGGTGGACCCTAATCTAATCTGCCTGGTGCCCTGATTAGAAGATGAGATTAGGACACAAACTCCCACAGCGGGAAGATCACACAAGCCAAGGAGAGAGGCCTCAGAAGGAAGCAGACATTCTGATACCTTGATCCTGGACATCCAGCCTCCAGAACTGTGAAAAAAATAATCTGTTGTTGAAGCCACCTGGTCTGTGGAACTTTGTTTTGGCAGTCCTAGTCCAGAATTCAAGGGCTATCTGTGATGTCTCATGGAAACTCGAGTGAGTTTGTCACTTTTGCGGTGACACATTTAAGAAGAGTTCTTCAACGCGTTTCACCAGTAATAAAGCTGACTTTTTTTCTCCAGCATTCTGATGAGTATGCCATATCTCATCTCGTTCCATACTAGAAATGTGATCAGCTTTTAGTTTAAACCACGGGACAAGGTTTTTGACATCTTTGGCTTAACTCCTTCAGCTGCTATTAGCTATTTTTACCCTTGAAGCTACTTCACATCATGCCCTGCACACCCCTGAGAGGGCCAGAGAAGCCAGCTCTAGTGAAGGTTTGGAAATATACTCAGTATCTGTGCCAAGAAAATTCTTTCTTACATTTAAGACATGTAGTGAAAATGGAAGTAGCTTCTGCACATTTGTATTCCATTTATCCTAAAATCTTTAAAACATTTACACATAGATGTCTGGGAAATATTTGTATAAAAGGAGAATGTGTTTCTCAGGAAAAATGAAAATCAAAGAGCTTAATAGCATATGCGATAATGTTAAATACTGCAGAAGGATAGTCACACAAGTTCTTGTTCTGGAGAGATTTCAAGATCCATTATAACCAATCAAACCCCCTGTATTTATGAAACCACCGTTTATTTGAGGAAGTTATCAGTCTATTTTCTTGGAAGAGTCGATGAAGACCATCATTTTTTTTTCTTTCTTTTCTTTTTTTTTTTTACTCAATGGAAAGATCCAATGGAAACCCAATTGAGCATCAGTGAGGCTCTTTGTATCCCATGTGAGAGCCACGTAGAAAGCACCAACTTGGTGGGAAATGTGTTCAGCCTCCCAAC
Source organism: Rhinolophus ferrumequinum (assembly GCF_004115265.2). Taxonomy (NCBI): domain Eukaryota; kingdom Metazoa; phylum Chordata; class Mammalia; order Chiroptera; family Rhinolophidae; genus Rhinolophus; species Rhinolophus ferrumequinum. Next base: position 27,581,213 of record NC_046308.1, read on the forward strand.
CCACACAAAAAACCAAGACTGTGTTGTCTGTGTTGGGAAATGATTGCAAACAGTGCACCAGCTTTATTGCAGCCGCGCCAGCCCCTAATTCCATAAGGGTCTATGGATGCTTTCACCAGGCAGCACAGCACAAAGGGACTAATCTGCTATGTAGCTGCAGTGCTAACGGGCCAACTGCATTATCGCACATTTGCCAGGAAGGAATAGTGGCACCTGAATGAATTGCTATGATTTTTTATAGAGATAGAAGGGCCAACCAGCACAAACCCATGTTGTGGACGCACAGACCATACACAATGATAGCACCTGATAGTTATCTTGCCCCTCTCAGCTCCTGGAGACCTGCAGATTTGGTGCAGAGAGATAAATAAGGAAGAGAACAATTGGAAAGGGAGAAGAAGGTTGTAGGCTTTCTTTAGGTACTCAGATGAGGTAACAAGGCTCTGGTGTGTACTGACTTTGCTGTAGGACAAGGCCACAATCTGTAGCTGACGGTCAGCAAGTGTAGATGGATCAGATCATTTGGTGGCAAAGTGAAGAGGGATTTGAAGTCAGGACTCAGGATTTGCTGTTGGTTCCAATGGTAACTTAGGATATTGCCTTCGTCTCTTTTTGCATCTTTGAAGATAGTAATCGTCTTTCATTAATGCCTAAAGAAAGTTTACTTAGTCTTAGAAATTAATGTTCTTTGTCAAAGCTCAACAGGGTAAGAATGCCAGGTTTGTTCAACACCATCACCTGCATACATGGTCATTTCTGTGGCAGCAGCTGCTGGGTGGCCCTGGTATGCAAATGCAGAGCCAAGATTGATCCTAAGGGAGGCTGAGCTGTGAGAAATTTTTCACTTCCCTCTCTCCATCACTCCATCTTCACATGCACGTGTCATTCTTTTTTTTTTTTCAGACAAAGCTAGAAGAAAGTAAACAATTGCCTAGAAGAGCCGTAAGAACAATAATAGGTCCCAGGTGGAAGAATATTGAAAAGTTTGTATAGGAGGAGGGAAGGCTAAGCCCTCTATATCTCCCTGGTGATGGGAGTCAGGTTTTCCAACTTAAAGTATAAATATCAAGAGGAGAGATGGGCATCTTTGTCTTACTAATCAGAAGCCTGCACCCTATTCCTTAGGCCCTTGATGAGGGAAGAATGAGGATCACCACTGTATGCTCGGAGAGTGCACTGAGCTGCTAAGTGATTAGCAAAATTAACTTGTAAATTATTCATGTAGCTAGATATTCTTTTTGAAATATTGGCCAACTTTTTTTTTTTTCCTTCCAGGCAGTTCTCTTTTTTTCTCTTCCCCTTCCCCATTTAAGAATTACCTCACGAGGGCTTATTCGAGAATAGGAATAAAGGAGTCTTCTTGGTTTTGGTTTTCAAAAGACCCAAAAGAGAAGGAATCATTAAAAAAGGGAAAAAATGGGTTTAAGGGCATTAGTAAGAATATTGTTTAAAAGATGGACCATGAAATCTGAGGTGGATAATAGAGGAGTAATCGAAGATGGATAAAAAGAGAAGAAAGGAATAAAGTCAAAGTAGATGGTTCATAGACTGAAATTATCAATTAGTTTGAAGCACATGAATGATAAGAGGAGGATGGGAAATTTTGAGAGAGAGCAATTATGAGTAATGACAAGGTCTGGCATGTAACGATGGGGATGGGTAGTGTGGTGGGATGGAAATCATCATTTGGAGATGGTGAGTTTGAGGGACTAAAAGGCCATGCTGTTGAAGAGTTGGCACAGATGGACATCCGTGTCTCCCAGGATACTGGTGTTGCCCAAGGTGGATATGAAGACGATCAGCCAGGTTCTTTAACCCTTAATGACTCTGAGGAAGGGACACCTAAGTTAGTGCATGCTGTACCAGTGGATCTCATCTCTCTGGAAGAGATCAGGCTATTTAAAACTTTCTCCACCAGTTTTCATCACTGCTCAAGGCTCTTTTGAGAACTGCACACCTCATCTTCTTGCTTTAATGATCTCAAGATTATACATATTAATCTGATGCCTTTTCAAGCAATAAACTGTGAAGGAAGCCACCCTTGTTTTTCAGTAATTTGATTCTTAACAATAACCCATCAATATAGTAAGATAGAGCTCCCCAAAGTAGAGAGCCACGATGGTCACTCTGATTTACTGAACTATTCCTTCAAATTCTGTTGCGATTTTAAATCTGTCTTAATGTTATCTCAGTATCGATGATTTTTTAAAGGTCAAGATTCTTTTCTACTAGTCTATTTTCAGTAAATTGTTGGTATTATTTCTACTGATTTACTGGTGTGGCAGCTTGTATTGTTCAAAGAAGGCCATGATGATATTTTGTATCCCACATGCTTTTTTTCCAATATGATCTTGACATTCCTTCCATCAAGTGGTGGTGTCTACATATTTCTCTTTGTACCTGGGGAGAACTATTTAACTGCCACTACCACCACAACCAATAGAATACTTCCGAAGGGACACTATATGATTTCTGAGGCCACATTATAAACATGCTTTGTAGTTCCACCTTATTATCTTGGAGCACTTCTTCTTGGAACCCAGCATCCAGGAATGCTGTGTGTGTGTGTGTGTGTGTGTGTGTGTGTGTGTGTGTGTGTGTTCACTAAAAAATAAGCCTCCTCCTGGTTTAAATGAACTCAGACCATCCCAGGAATTAACCTGTCAACCTTCAAAACTGTCAGGGAGTAGGTGGTGTCATTAGCATGTCTTGAAGCCAGAGCCAGCATGAGTGCCGTTCTGAGATAGAAAATAAATTCAGGAAATTCTGCTGGATTTAATCATAATGTTTTCTACTCCTCTTCAGACTCTTCCAGTACTTCCCCATTTACCCTCAGCTACTTTTTTTTTTTTTTTTTGTAGCACAAGTCCTCTTGCTGACTCATGGAAGTTCCTAGGGAATTGTTAGCATCTGACCTCCTCTGTCAAACCCCCTTCTACCTCTACATACTTGTGATTTTAGATCGCAGGTTGGACATCATGCTTAATATTGGCTTTCTCAGAACCAACAAACCCTAACTCTCCCTGGCTTTTATCCTGTCCAATTTCTGTATCATATCACACATACCTGAAACTCATTTTGCCATAAAAAAAATCTCAAATATTGCACCAGACCCAGATGGGTTGCTGGTGAATTCTACAAAACATTTAAAGAACACAATGAACCAATTCTCTATAATCCCTTACAGAGGATAAGAGCACACGGGATACATCTTAACTTATTCTATGAGGACAGCATAACCCTAATCCCCAAACCAAACAAAGACAGAAACATTATAAGTAAAGAAAACTACAAACAAATATCTCTTATGAACATAAATGTAAAATCCTCAATGAAATATTAGCAAATTTAATGCAAAAATGTATAAAAATTATATACCACAACGGAGTGGAATTTATCCAGGGATGCAAGGATGGCTCAATGTTTTAAAATGAATGAACATAAGTCATCTCATTAACAGGCTATAAAAGAAAAATCACATGATAATATCAACAGATGTAGAAAAAGCTTCAGAGAAAATTCAATTCCTTTTTGTGATTAAAAACCCTCAGTAAACTAGGAATAGAGGAGAATTTCCCCAACTTGATAAAGAATATCTGCAGATAATGTGTAGTTCAACTATAATTAATGGTAAGAAACTTAAAACTTTCCCACTAAGATCAGGTACAGGTACTTTCAAAAATGTCCCCCTTCTTGCCATTCTTTTCTAATACTGAGCTGGAAGTTCTAGCTAATGTAATAAGGCAAGAAAGGAAATACAGGTTGTGAAGGAAGACATAAAACTGTTCACAGATTACATGTCTATATAGAAAAAAAACAAAATAATTGACAAGAAAACAGGAACTAATAAGCAATGATAGTAAGTTTAGTTATAAAAGCCCATCACTTTCTTATATATCAACAATGAACAAGTGCGATTTAAAATTTAAAAAAAGATTATCATCACATTAGCACACCCCAAAATGAAGTGCTTAGATGTACATGTAATAAAATATGTACAAAATCTATATGAGGAAAACTATAAAACTCTGACGAACAAAATCAAACAAGAACTAAATAAATTAAGAGAGAGTTCATATCCATGGATAGGAAGAATTATTATTGTCAAAATGGTATTTCTTCCCAAATTGATCTAGAGATTCAATGCAATCCCAGTCAAAATCCCAGAAAGTTATTTTATGGATATCATAAAAACTGATCCTGAAGCCTATATGGAGAGTTTAAAGATCTAGAATAGCCAACATGATATTGAAGAAGACCAAAGTTGGAGGTCTGACACTAACTGACTTCAAGTTTTACTCTAAAACAATAGTAATCAAGGCAGTGTGGTATTGGCAATGAATAAACAAATAGATCAATGGAAGAGAATAGAGAACCCAGGAATAAACACACGTAAGTATAGTCAACTGATATGTGACAAAGGAGCAAAGGCAATAAATACAATGGAACAAACACAGTCTCTTCAACAAATGATTGCTGGAACAACTGGACATCCACATGCAAAAAAAAATAAATAAATCTAGATACAGACCTTATACCATTCACAAAAAATAACTCAAAGTGGATCATAGACCTAAATGTAAAACATAAAACTATAAAATTCCTGAAAGATATCATAAATGACCTTTGGCATGGTGATGTTATTTCTTTTTTTTTCTTCTTTTTTTTTTTCTTTTTTTGGCACAACATCAAAAGCATGATCCATGAAAAAATAATCAATAATTTGGACTTCATTAAAATGAAAAAATACTGCTCTACAAAACACAATGTCAAGAAAATGAAAAGAGAAAGCACTGACTGGGAGAAAATGTTTGCAAGACACATGTAGTGCAGGGGATCCTGCCAACTTCGCCATGTGTCGTGCGGGGTGTCCGGCAAGGTCTCTGTTTCCGCTCCCCACATAAGAACGCAGGACATGGTGAGGCCAAAAAGGAACACCCACGGAGCCATAGGTAGGGGAGTCATACCACTATACTCTCACTGGCGACTAAGTTGGAGACACAGGAACCAGGAGCAACACAGTTCTCAACCCTCACTGTGCCGCTTGCAGACTCAGCCACCATCTTCTTGCTAGCTCCCCCTTTTTTCTCTTCTTCTACTAGCCTAGCCACGGCAGTTATATTCATGGCTAATGGCTCACTGGTTACAGCTGACGACCAACTAGCCACAGCTGATGGCCATTTGATCAGTCGATGGCCATTTACTACCTGAGCCAGCACCTTTCTATGTGAGGCCGAGAGCCTGGAAACTGCTTTTTGGGGCTCTGTCCCCACACTCCACCCCTACAGGCTCTCGCCTCACAATCTACGCGACAAGCGTCTTCCGCGAGGGGCCCTGTGCGAGGAACCTGGAGGTGAATGCCATTTCCTGGACACAGCCAAGCTCTCAGGGCACCACCAGTACTTCTGGGCACAGCCAGACTTCCTGGACTTCTTAGGGTACCACTAGTCTCCCCGGGCACAGCCAGGGTTTCTCAGGGCACCACCAGTACTCCTGGGCACAGCCAGACTTCCTGGACTTCTTAGGGTACCACTAGTCTACCCGGGCACAGCCAGGGTTTCTCAGGGCACCGCCACTCTCTCTGGGCACAGCCCGGCTTCCTGGACACAGCCAGGGCCTCTCAGGGCACCGCCACTCTCTCTGGGCACAGCCCGGCTTCCTGGACACAGCCAGGGCCTCTCAGGGCACTGCCACTCTCTCTGGGCACAGCCCGGCTTCCTGGACACAGCCAGGGCCTCTCAGGGCACCGCCACTCTCTCTGGACCTCTCAGGGTACCGTACTGGCCAGGGCCTCTCACAGTCAAGGTGCTTACATATTCTCAATGGTGGCCAGTCAAGACACAATAGCAAACATCCCCCAGTTCCACTACATGGTGGTATGTTCCCAAACAAATAGTCAAGCTGTCCATTAAATTAGGGATGGAAGGCAATTCCCCATAGTCCATAGTCATTCGCCAGGGCTGTCCTGGGGGTGAGGGATGACCTTGACCTCACCCTCGTCTCCCACGGAGGACTCAGCAAGCGTTTCCTCCTGGGACTACAAGTCCTGCATCCGGGCTGCCTCAGCAAGCACTTCCCAGCTCACAGGGCCGCAACAACCTTTGCTTTCTCCGGCCTCTGCTGGTTGGGGAACCGTCCACGTCTTCCCACCCCTCCACGGGGTCCAGCTCTCAGGCATCTGCTTCTCCTGGTCTTCCTCCATCAGAGTGTTCATACACACAAACCGCTCCACCGCCCTTCGGAGAGCTTTGGCTGGCACCGTACCCTGCTCGCTGCGCCATGTTTAGTGCAGGGGATCCTGCCGACTACGCCATGTGTCGTGCGGGGTGTCCGGCAAGGTCTCTGTTTCCGCTCCCCACATAAGAACGCAGGACATGGTGAGGCCAAAAAGGAACACCCACGGAGCCATAGGTAGGGGAGTCATACCACTATACTCTCACTGGCGACTAAGTTGGAGACACAGGAACCAGGAGCAACACAGTTCTCAACCCTCACTGTGCCGCTTACAGACTCAGCCACCATCTTCTTGCTAGCTCCCCCTTTTTTCTCTTCTTCTACTAGCCTAGCCACGGCAGTTATATTCATGGCTAATGGCTCACTGGTTACAGCTGACGACCAACTAGCCACAGCTGATGGCCATTTGATCAGTCGATGGCCATTTACTACCTGAGCCAGCACCTTTCTATGTGAGGCCGAGAGCCTGGAAACTGCTTTCTGGGGCTCTGTCCCCACAACACATCTGATCAAAGACTGTTATCCAAACTCTTAAAACTTAGTGATAAGTTTAAGTGACAACCCAATTTAAAAAAAAAAATGAGCCAAAGGCTTTAACAGACACCTCACCAAAAAAGACGTACAGATGGCAAATAAACATATGAAAAGATTCTCCACATTATACGTCAGCAGGAAAATGAAAATTAAAACTACAATGAGAGGCCATTACGCCCGTATTAGAATGGCCAAAACCTGGAACACTGACAACACCAAATACTGACAAAGATGTGGAGTAATAGGAACCCCCATTCATTGTTGGTTGAAATACAAAATGGTAACCCCACTTTGGAAGACAGTTTGGCAGTTTACTGTATAACCCAGGAATCGTGCTCCTTGGTATTTACCCAAATGATTTGAAAACTTGTATCCACACAAAAAACTGCACACTGATGTTTACAGCATCTTTACTCATAACTGCCAAAACTTGGAAGTACCCAAGATGTCCTTCGGCAGGTGAATGAATAAATAAACTGGTACATCCAGACCATAGAATATTATTCAACACTGAAAAGAAATGAGCTACTAGGCCATGAAAACACATGGAGGAAACTTAAATGCATATTATTAAGTGAAAGAAACCCATCTGAAAAGTGTACATACTGTATGGTTTTAACAATATGGTATGATGAGAAATACAAAGCTATGGAAACAGTAAAATGATCAATGACTGCCAAATGTTGGGTGGGCAAGGGATGAGTAGGCAGAGCACAGAGGATTTTCAGGGCAGTGAAAATACTCAGTATGATACAATAATGATGGATGCACATCATTATACATTTCTTCAATCCATAGAATGTACAACAACAAGAGTGAACAGTGATGTAAATTATGGTGTAAATTATGATCAAGGTGTGTCACTGTGGGTTCATCAATTGTAATAAATGTACCACTCTGGTGAGGGGTGTTGCTAATGGGGGAGGTGGTGCTTGTGAGGCGACTGGGAATACCTGGGAAATCTCTGTACCTTTTTCTTAAATTTTCTGTGAACCTTTAATTGCTCTAAAAATAAAGTCATTAAAAAATCAAATATCTTTTTTTTAAAAAAATCAAATATCTCTATCCCATTTTGACCATTTATTTATTATAAATAATTTACTACTTACATGTGTATATATTTCAGCGCATCTTTGTATGTAAATGTATAGATCACACACAAAGAGACATGTGGACTTATTTGTTTATATCTGCCCTGGAGTATGTCACTGGATATACAACACAAAGCCCAAATTATTTGGAATGCATAATATACAGACTCCCTTAGGAATACAGTCTCACATCTTTTTACCCTCTGAGTTTCAATGACTTTCCAATTGTCTAGCTTAAAGATTTTATACTAACATTTAAATATATATCCTCTTGGCTTGCCCTGAACAGATACAGAAAAAATAATACAGAGAAAATGATCACAAAACCTGCCATATAATCAAACATTATTCCTTCATAGACTTGAATACTGCCATGAAATATGGTTTCTGAATGCAGAACATATGCAAACCCACTTGAAGAATTCCCCCTTACACAGTATTCCTACCTTGGGTGAATATAATGCTGCAGATGTATTTCCCAGTCCTATTTTTCCCCTCTCAGAATCTCTGCAAAATACACTTGGTCACTCACATTTTGTTTTACCAACAAAACCCAAGAGAAATAATTCTTTTTCCTTCAGAGAAAGAAGTGCATCACTCCAGATATTAATGATCTGGAAGACTAGACCAGAAGACAAAGATTTGTATTTTGACCAATATCTTTGTGAGAAAATCCCTAAGAGTTTTTGTTTGTCTGTTTGTTTTTAAGGACAGGGGACTGTCACTAAAAGGAATAAACTCTGGCAGGAGAAATAGATGAATATTTCAACCTGGTTTTATTTTGCTTTTAGCCCAGAAAGGCAAAACACATTTTTGCTATTAGATTTTTTTTTTCCTCTTGTCACATGTACTGCAGGTTATAGAACGCAAATTATGGTAATTCTCCTGTTCTTTGTATTAGATACAAATAAACAAATAATGCCAACCAAACAAAAGAATATGATTTATAATTCTCTACAATTGCATCTCTTTCGAGCAATATATAATATACTGCCTCTCATTTTACAGCTGGGAGGAATGGAAGAGATTTTTTTTTCCACTTTTGCTGATAAAAAATAATAAGCAGAGTAATAAAATTCATCCATTTTCCTGAGTGTATTGTAGAGAAAGAGGAAAATTCTGTGGCTGTTTATTAATCAGTTGGCTTTGTAAATGCAGAGTATTTGACTTCAATCTGCTCCAAAACAAATATCCCCACAGCATGTTATGTATTAAACCCTTTTTCTGGGATTAAAATATTCCAAGTGGAGCCTCTGGTGCTGCAATCATTCAGGATCTTAAGGCTTACTGGAGATTTTGTTGTGATGGAAAAGACTGTTTTTTTTTCCCCCAACTGCCATTCTCCTGGTCTTTCTCAGGCACATCAGATACCCAGTGTCTCTCTCCATGCCTCCACGCTGAACCCTATCTTGAAAAAAAAATGTGTGGTTTCAGCTGCTGAAGGAGCTCAGCTATGTGTAGAAAAGTTCAGGGTCAGTTGAAAACAGGATCAACTTATCTTAATATAATGTAGGATATTCATTTTTGTCAAATGTTATTCAGGGATTTGATATGTTGCCTACTTTGTAGTATGTTCAGTCTGTCAACATATTGTGATCCATCCGTTTACCCTTTTATTCATGTATTTATTCTTTCATTCATCCATCTAGTCAGTCCGAATTATTTGTTGCGTGCCTTCCTGTATGAGAAGTTACATGAATATGGCAATGAAAAAGATAGATAATATCTATATTCTCCCAGAGCTTACTTACCAATGGGGTAAACCAACAATTACACAAACATATAGACAAGCAACATTTTGTTTATTTACAGATTGTGCTAATGATATGAAGTTCATAAAGAGAGTGGTGCGATAGAGAATAACTGGAGAAACTCTCTTGACAATGGTCAGCAATGACCTTTTTGAGAAGTACTATCTGGGTTTGATTTTTGAAGAAGCACTGCATAAAGCTAAAGGAACAGTGTTTCAATGAAAATGTGGAGTAAGTTGTAAGTTTCCAGATGTGGGGAAGGGTTTGGCATGCTCGGAAATAGAATGTCGGCAACGGAATTGAAGCATCGTTAGTAAAAAGAAGAAATGTGAGATGAGAAGGAAAAAGAAGAAGGCTGTGGAATCAAGTCTGAATTTTAATCTAAGTGCAATAGGGTAGTGTTTCGAGGTTCCCCCTCACCCCCAGATAGTTAATCCTTTTATTTTGAATTCTGTAGGTAGAAAAAAAAAAGCTTTGAGAAAAATGTGTTAAATATCAGCAAAGGCAAGAACACATGCATGAGATATTTTAATCCAAAGGGTGATGCAATCTGATTTATAGTTCTAAGAGATCACCTTGGCTGCCATGTAAAGATATGTAATAACACAAAAGTAGATTAGGGAGATCATTCGAAAATCAGAGTCATCTGGAGAAAAGAGGATAGTAGCTTAGACTAGGGTGATGATCATGTATATTTTGAAAGTAAAACCAATGAGATTTGATGATGGAGGGAAGGTGGAGAATGAGGGCACAGTGCATTGATGGATGAGTGGTATTTGGGTTGATGTACTATGAAGCCTTTCTTTTGATGAAAAGAAAAAAACTGGATGGGGGCAGGAAAAAGATATTTGGATAGGGGAAGGTCATCAAAAGCTCCATTTTGGACACATTCTGTTTAATATACCTATTAAGATCTCTAACTGAAAGTGTGCACATCTAGTACTTAGAAAGGTCAAGAGAGTTAGGTATGGGAGGCATCAGCATAGTCATGGTATCTAAAGACATCACCCTGAGAGACTGCAAAGAAGGGAAGAGGGCCTATGACTGAGGTCTAGGTCATTCAACATGTTCAAGTCCAGTTGGAGAAGTAGCAAAGAGGCAACGAAGAAGAGGCAACCAGTGAGAGGGAAGGCAATCAGAAGAGTATGTGCTCATGGAGTCCTAGAGAAGAAAGTGTTTCAAGAAGACAGAAGTGCTCAACTATATCAGTTCCTAAGGTATGACAATAAGGAAGCGCTTGATCATTTTCAGAAAAGTTTTAATGAGATTGGGAAGGATGAAAGTCTGACAGGAATGGGCTTCAGAGTAGAATGGTGCAGATAACAAATGCAGACAACTTACGGAGCTCAGGTCCTTTGCTTGAAATGGTTAAGAGTTCATACTTTGTATTGAATTACATTTGGAATCTAGGTCTCTGTCCCTTTACTTTTAAAATATAGATATTGGTATTACTTATTTTATATAGTTATTGTGAAGCTTAATTTAGCCAATATATCTAGAACACTTATAAAATAGTGCCTGGCATATAAGTGTTCAATAAATAATGTTGAACTGGAACTTCAAAGTGAGATATCAACACACTGTGGAGCATGTATTGAGTAGGATTTCTCTGAAAAGGGGTTATGACTCTTAAATTCCACTCACCCAGAGAGACATTTGAAAGGAGTCAAACATTTGGATGATTTTGGTGAGAAGAATTTTGGAGAGAAACATGGGAGTGCTGTGAAACCTCCTGCTGGCCCATATCCAGAGGCCTCTTTGAGAAAGTTCCAGAATATCTTCAACAGTCATGGGATATGGGGGACTAATACATGCCTCACAATTAGAAAATCTAGAGGGAAAGAGAGGAATACTAGTGAACCGCTTTGGGTAAAGGACAGCTGTAGCTACTGCATTCGGGTCATGAACGAGACTGTAGACCCCACGAGACTGATTGAGAATCAATCTAGGGGTGTTTAAAACCTTTCCCTAGGGGACCCCGAAGGCGTTTAGATTGCAAAACAAAAGCCTGTGTAGAGGGTACTCATGAGTATACCTGGACTAAAGAGGAAGAAGGAGCTGGAGTAGAATACATCGTCCACATCCTGGAAATTGCAATGTCGGGTTCCAGCAGGAGAGACTCTCAGAACACAGAAAAACACCCACAGGCTACAGAGTCAGCTTATACATTTGCCACCTTAGGACAGTTCAGTGAGATAAGAACTTTCTATGCTTACAAGTTTACAATTCCTCTTTTCTCCCAGTTCCCCTACCCAACCTCCTGCTGAGTCAGTAAGGACAGAGCAAAAGGACAGAGCAGTGAGCTACTTGGCCTTCCCACATGGCAGGCAGATCACATGCCACACAGTCAGGGAGAAAGGAGAAGTCTGACCTTGGTATGAAGACTGAACAGTTGATTACTGCATTGGATTAGAATTCTATGAATAAACTGAGCCATGTCTAGGTGTCCAGGAGAGCCTGCCATGAACACATCTTCTTCAGGGACTATGGAAGCCCCTCGCAGTCTAGGCTGTAGTAACTGTGTGCTGTACAGCCTAAGAGTGTCGACTCTGGAATACACTGGGTAAGGATCCCAGGTCCCTCACTTACCAACTATGTGGCCTCTGTCAGTTTATCTAACCTCTCTGTGTCTTAGGTTTTTTTTCAGTAAAATGGGGGATAATACTATTTCCTACCTCTTGGCATTTTTAGCAGGATTAAACAAATGAATATATGTGAAAAGTTTAGAACAATGTCCATTAAAGAGTAAATAGCTGATAAATATTATCTATTATTGTTACTTTTATTGACAGGATTTGACAGATACATGTTAACAAACCATCCTGGTATTTCTAGGCACAGTAATACCTGAAGGAGGATTAGACAGAGATTTTGATGAATTCATGTCATGATGTTGGGTAGTAGAGATGGAGGGGCCAGCCACATTTCCTTGTTGCCCGCAGTGGGCATACAGTGGTCAGATTGTAATTCCAAGGCTCCTGCATCTATCTCATTGTGCTCAGCCCCTCTCCACCCGTAAATTCTTCTCCAGATCACATGGATCAATTCTAATTTCCTTTTCCTCCCAGTGTATTTTCACACTTGCTCTGATTTTGTTTTTCTATTCATGATCTCAGCTCCTGATTCAGATGGTAGTCTTCTTGAAGGTGGAGACCCGGGGACCATGTTTCCCAACAGGCATCGCAGGTTGCTACGACCTGCAATTCTCCAATTGACTGTGTTTGTTGAGTCAGCATATATTTTCCCCAAACACTTGAAGATTCGGAAGAGGGGCGAAGGGCTAGAATGGTGGTTTGGGGATTCAATTCCCCTCTCATCCCTATAAATAGCTGCTGTGATTTGAGACTGGGGCCCATTTCCATGGGAACCTGGCACTCTCTCTGCCTATAGATCAAGGATGTCAATCTTCCCTGCTGTCAACCTTTAACCAGAGCCAACTGCACAGGGTTTTGTGTTTCCTACTTCCGTGTCCTTGGGTTATTTCCTTTCCGGTTTGTCTGTCCCTGGCTAAAGTTCTGGATTCACATTCCAGGCAACACGAAACTTCCTCTTCCGTATACGTTCACAATCACAACCCCTTAGAATTTGACAAATTGTTTCAGTTCCCACCAAAGCCAGCTTAGCTTGGCAAATCCATCAGACCTGCCAGCACTTCACAGAGTGAGATCAGAGGGGAGAATATCTTGTCTCAACTGGTAGCTCTCTTTTAGGCAGAGTGCCCATAAATTTGTAATGGTCTAAGTCATGAGTGCCTAGCACGTTGTAGGCAATAATTACTATTATTATTGTTATTATTATTATTATTTTTATATTTTGGTCTACCTGTCCTAGGAAATGCTCTGAGATGCATTCTAGATGCATCCTACTTAGATATATTTTACTTTGCCATTTTACTTGTGGCTCAGGCCCCTGGTGTTGAATAGCTAGTGGTGGATGTAAATGCATTCACTCCAAGAGTGCAACAAATTCATTAAGTGTTTAGGGAGCCGATTATGTGAAGACATGTGCTAAACCGAAAGGCGATACCAAGATGACCAACACAAGGTTCTCATCCTGGAGAGATTTATAATCTCAGAGATGAGAGAAGTTCTCAAGTGACTTGGAATAAGACTCGACTATAAAGAGAGTCATCAGGACTACGAGTGGCTGGCTCTGTGAGTTCGGCAGAGGAGACAAATCACGATTGGTCCTCTGAATCAGCAAAGCCTTTGTAAAGAGGCGACATTGGAGCCAGACCTTAGAATACGGTAAGATTTTAACCTGCGATAGAAGAGGACTTCAGGTAAAGGGGCAGCCTTGGTAAATGATCTTTAGGAAAGCTTTCCTTCTTAACAGAAAGAGCACGTTGGAATGAGTTGAGGGGAATGAGGACAGAGAAAATATAGAGACTTTGACTGAGAGTTAGAAAACTGTTCTCAGCCACTAACAGATGATGTGACCTTAATAAGTCATTGAAGGTCACAAGCTCAGCCTCATTGATAAAATGAAAAGTGTGGGTTTCAGAGTCTTGAAATTCTAAGGGTCTTTTTGTTTTCCATTGCTAAGTGTCAACGGTGCCATATTTAGTTTTGGAACATCGCTGTATAAATGCTTACTGGTAAATTATTATATCATAGAAACCATAAGTTTCCTCCAACTTTAAGTGCAGACTTGATAAATGAGGAGGTTCCTTTACATGGCCATATTATTCTGGAGACTTGTCAAATATTTTTCTAAGGGCAGCTTGAAATGTTTCAGTCTAGGGGAGGAAAAAAAGAACAGAAAGGATCAAATGAATTTCCTCAGGAAGTTCTTCCTGGTGTCCTGATGTTATGTGACTTTGCTTTGTGGGGAGACTACTACTCCCACCCTCCTGACTGAGATGTTTCTATTCTGAGAATCCAAGTCCACTGAAAAGAAGCAATCAACACTCCAGTACTTTTGCAAGTTTTCAATTAATGAGAGGTTCATTAATAAGGTTCATTAAATGAGTTGTGAATAAGAGGAAGGCAATAGATAAAGTGGATGGGGATATGTTAATTGAGCATTGTATTAAAAAAAGTGAAAGGCACTAGATCCAGAAGTTCCAGGGCTCTCCAGGAAGAAAACTATTTCTCCTTTTTGTAGAGGCTGAAAGACACGGTGGCTAAAGTTCCCTGTAGGGGTTCTGTGCATTGCGAACAACAGAACTGAAGCTCCAGAAAACAGTCAGTGCTAAAAAGTACCTCTTCAAAAACAATTTAATACATATTTACGAAGGGAATTACCTTCTCTGAATGAGGTATCATAAGTGATGAAATTCAGCCGTGGAGTCTTGGCCCTAATTTATGCTAAGTGGACAATGATTGATGTCAAATTGGAGAAGCATACCTAAGAAATTACTTACCGCAGTCACACAAATATCAGAAGAATTTGTTATAATTAATGATATTGCTCTGAGAAGCAAAGGAAGGATGAGGAGCTTGCATTTTTTTATAAAGTGCTGACTATATTATTTGCTTCAGGTAATAATTACAGCACGCAGGCTTGCTGAATGGCAACAGTTAACACACAGGCGTTGTAAACCAAGCTCTGGCTATAGGGCAGCCCGGTTTAAACTTCAGCCTGCATGTGAGCTGCCTGTGTCTATAACACATAACGTGTCAGCTCCGAGCTTCTATGTTTTGGAGGACCAGAGGTTAGCAGGAACAAAGTGATGTAAACCCCTGATGCTCTCCCGATCACCTGCTGGAGCTGTTCTAAGGAGATCTTCTGAATATCGGAATCAAGTGACATCTCAAATGCTCACTTTGGATTTTGAGCAGATCTATCAATTTGGGATCTCAAAGCTTTACATATCTGGGGAGGTGAGACACCTTTTTCAGATGCAAACAAAATCAGGGAATGTGTCTGGCATATTTTGATTTCTGCTATATGTCATCTGAAGCACTTTACATCCGATCTCTTATTTATACCTCACAACCACCCCTTGGCGGAAATTATCATTTCTAGTTGACAAATAAAGAACTGAGGCAAGGTGACCTTCAGTAAGCTTGCACTAGGTTACACAGTTGGTAAGTGGAGGAGTGAAGACTCGATTCGAAGATGTCTAGATCCTGATACCAGGACCTTCCCATCTATTCTAGAAGGTACTATCTAACTGCTTAGGACACTGCTTACTCTCAGACCACCCTATTCCTTACTCTCAGACCACCCTATTCGCTGGCAATAGTTCTGCACTTATTTTTGAAAAATCAGATTCTTGTGGAAATCATTCCTATGCTACATGATGCAGTGCCCTTCTTTGAGAAACATGAAGAACACTTTTATTTCAAATATCAGAAATTCAGCGAGGTAATTTGGCCAGAGCATTGTAGTAAGAGTAATACTATATTACTGTATCTCACTGTGTCTGGTACTTGTGTGATATACAGTTTGTATTTTTTTTTTTCCAGAACTGGTCTATTTGCATTGATCCGGTCACACTTTCTCACCTTGTAGACACTGGTTTTCGGTGGCAGGACACAGTTTTCTGCGGCTATAGTGTTCCTTGGGGATTAGGTCTGGGGCTTGCCCTCGGCCTTACTAACTTCACTAACCCTGGTAGGTGTTTAGAAGAGGGACTGCTGGCCTCGGCTGGGGTCTATCTTGGGACTTGTCACTCCAGATGCTGAGGCCTGCTAAGCATCTGAGTTGATTTTATTTGGAATTCCTGGGTTGCTCCATGGCTGTAATTACAAGATGTTGTGGAATTAACCACAGCTCTTTCAGGACATTGTTCCTACATGTCTAATGGGCAGGCTATGCCATCCTTGGCTACGAGCATCTCTGTGCACGCGTGTATGACCTGGAAGGCTGGTGAGGCCCATCGTTTCTTCACTGTATGGTTAATTCATCCTCCAAGGATGCTACCATTTTCCTACAATCATAAAGGCTCTGGAATTGCTTCTCTGTGCTGCCATCAGAGCACCTCAATCATTTATTCACTGATGACTTAGTCTGTCTGTGTTACTTTATTGTCACTGTTGTCTTTCCATGAAACTGTGAGTTCCTTCAGAGTAAGAACAGGCCCCTTTATATTTTGTTTATTGCCTTGCACATGATCTAGCACCTCATAAACATTCAATAAATGGCTGTGGAATAAATGCAAAGGAACAAGGTATGATTGACTGGATGTCACTGGCATCAAACCCACGATTCTGGCCTTGTTATCATAATGCCCTAACCATTACAGCTAACCAGCCATGCCCAAGAGCCATCAGTCTAACTCCCAAGAAGAACGAGTTCCAAGAGCAGCAACACAGACATCAGAAAATTGGCAACCTATATAAAATTAGAATCCATGCACTACGTAAAGGGCTGTCTTGTGTGTCCTTGGCTGTGAATAATGAGTAGAGACAACTAAATGAGAAAGGGATTTTTAAGGTTCCTCCCGCCGCCCCACACACACACCTCAGGAATTGGTTCTGTTATTTCAGAGCTGCCTCTACTATCATCCTATCTGATGTTTTGTTTCTCTTGCAGATATCACACAGTTCCTTTAATGGAGCGTACACTATATGCAGAGAGTTGATAAACCTAATGACGAGGAAAAACACTGGTGGCTTTCTTGACTTTGGACTGACTTCCAGAGCCTAGAGCCTGAAGAAAGTCAGGCAGAGTTTGACTTTATCCTCAGCCTAATTTTGCCAGCAGTTTCCCTAAAAGTTGAGGATAATGATCAAGGGAACCAGAGACTTCTTAGGAGATGACATCCCACCAGAAAGGAGTCCAGGCATCCTGGGCTTCCAGATCTCATCTGTGGCGATCTGAAATAGTTAGACCATAAAATAAATTGTATTCGTTCTATTATCAGATGACAAGAATAGAAGTGTATGGGGAGTTGAGTGTTGGGGAGAGAGAGTAAAGGATGATGTTTGCCTACCAATTCAGTTTCCCATGGAACAAGATCAGCTGAGAAAATCCTGCAAAATACAGTGGAAAAATTAAATAGACTTTGGACATGGTTTCAAATTCTGACCCTACTCTTACTGTGTGGCTTTAGGCAAATTGTTGACACCCTCTGAGCTTTAGTTCCCTCACTTGTAAAATGGAAAAGCATTACCTTTGGCATTGGGTTGCAGTACAAATAAATAAAACAATGTACACAAACTCATAGTAAATGCCTACTACATAATAAGTACTCGGTAAATATTTAGTTTCCTGTACTTACCGATAGTTGTAAACATGGGATTTCATATCCTTTATGCTTTGAGTAGTCTCTTCCTGCTTTTGCACACGATTGGCTCCTATCAAACCTTCAAAGGAGTGGTCCCCTCTCTGAAGCTTTCTTGGCCCTCCAAACTGAATTGCTTTCCTTCCTCAGCTCCACATCCCCCAGCTTTGTAGTCATACTTGAATTATTATATTCGTCACCATGTGGTAAACCTATTTATATATCTGGCTTTCGTTGTAGTGTGTTCTTTAAAACAAGAGCCTCATGTCACATTCTTCTCTGTGAACTAAGGTAGATAGCAAGGGTATGAATACACTGAGTCATAAATAGAAGGTCACTTCATACTCTGTTTAATTCAATATGGGAAAATTTGGGAAAGTAGAATGCTTTTGATGGGGCCTGAAATGGTATACCGGAGACGGTATATTATAAAGGGATAATGTGGTGATCAGGACCAAGGTCAGCCAAACCAAAGGTAGTATTTTCATTAAACTGAAACACTAGTAGGCTAGTGGCACTTTCACTACTGAAGGGACCTATTCATTCATATCAGTCATCAGATTATTTTTAAAAAGACAGAAAGCTTTTATACCCCATTGGTAAACGAAGAGATACTATAAAAAATATGTCCTTGAAAAATAACTAAGCAATAACTAAAGGTTATTAAGTGAGCCTAAGAGAGGAGTAGGAGAAGTAAGGAATGAGTTAAGTGGTTTCCATCTGTGATTCAGGTGATGAAGCTATATGGAGAGAAATAGGGGATCCAGCTGGGGTCCTAGGACTCTGTATAGGAGTACCATTGTTTTATGAAAAAAAATAAACACACCTGTGCTCTAAGTTTGCCAGCAAAGCCAATCTGTTTCACATTTTAAACTCAACTCAATTATAAAATCAACTGGTCTCTCTGGAATAGAACTGTGTCAGGATTACATCCTCCTTCTCCAAATTGGTGTCAACCATCCAATACTGGTGCCCAAGCTAGAGCTTTGTCACATATGTGAGGCTGCAGAACTACCAGCCTGGTTGGTGGCATCAGGATCTCTGCCTGGTTATATACCTTACAGAAAAATAAAACAAAGAACAAACAAGAAATCAGATACTCAGACAACACTTTAGTGGTTATCAGAGGGAAAGTGGGGAAGGGGAGGTAAAAGAGTGTAAAGGTGGTCAAATATATGGTGATAAAAGAACTGACTCTGGGTGGTGAGCACACAATGCAATATACAGATGAT
Organism: Rhinolophus ferrumequinum; assembly: GCF_004115265.2. Taxonomy (NCBI): domain Eukaryota; kingdom Metazoa; phylum Chordata; class Mammalia; order Chiroptera; family Rhinolophidae; genus Rhinolophus; species Rhinolophus ferrumequinum. The sequence continues at coordinate 27,600,228 of NC_046308.1, forward strand.
GTATTATAGAACTCTACACTTGAGACCCATATAAATTTACTAACCAATGTCACCCCAATAAATTTAATAAAATAAAAATCACAAAAAATAAAGTAAAACAAGAAAAAATAAGCCCACTGTGTCATTTTTTGGGCTTTCTTCATTAGAGTATGAAAAAGATATTTTGTGTGCTTGTGTGTGTGTGTGTGTGTGTGTGTGTGTGTTGCACTTGTAGTGTCACTGGAAACAAGAAAGAATTATTTTGATTATTTTGTTATTTGTAGATGATGTTTCACGATGTTTGATACCTCTTATGAATGGGGTTACTTTTGGACTCGTGCATAAATGCAGAACTACCCAACACAAGGGCTGTAGAATGGGGCCAAATAAAATGATGCTTATTATTTTTTTTTCTTTCAGACAACTCTGCTGTGCTTTTCTTTTCTTTCTCTTAAATTTTTGGATTGTTGGATCTTGAGACTGAAATTCCATAGACTCTCGAGCTGATCTTCCCTTCACTGTCCACTGTAATAGATACAGAGGTGGCAGGCGACAGCAGGCATATACTGGGCAAGTGGGACCTAGAGCAAAATTTGTAATTTCTCTCATGTATGAATAAAACTCTGATGAGGTCATGTGGCAAAATACCTGTATAGAACCAAAATGCCTGAGAAATGTTTCATTGTATTGTCAGGTCTTGAGTAACCAAGAATTGACATTTCGTCTTTTCTTTCCTGTTTTCCTTTACTTCCTCCCCCTGCTCTGCTCCCTTCTTTCATCCTGATCTTCCTCCTTCCACTTCTAAACACATATTTACTGAGTGTTTATGAGATTTTGGGAAGAGATCAGTGAACAAACAATGGTTCCTATTCTCATGGAGCTTACTTACAATCAGGAACACAGATTATAAAATTAATTATTAAAGAACATCTTGATAAGTGCAATAAAGGAGAAATATGGGATGAAAAGCAAACAAAAAGCCTTAACAGCAAGAAGACTTGACCTGGCCTGGGAAATAGAGATGGAGGAATAGTGAATACTGATACTCTGTTTACCCTTTATTAATTGATTCTTCCCCTGAAGGGCTAGGTAAAGTGTAGTATAAACATATGACATTTCTGATATTTCTTTCGTGGTGACTAAGCCTCTCTGAGCCTGTGACCCACATTTCAAGGCTGATCTCATGAAGCTGTTCTCAGAGCAAGAGTTAAGAATTACTGCAGGTGAAAAGAATGCAAGACAGTTGGGAATAGCTGAAAAGTGCGGGGGTGCTACTGTGAGCAATTTTCTATAACACAAAAATAAATTTGTTCTACCGAGGGCTCAGGAGGGGAAAGGTGAGGGCACACACATGTTTCTTTCTTGGCATTTATGTTTTCTTGGCAGTTTTGTTACTCTGGACCCGTCAATGTCAACTCATTGATCCCGACTTAGCTTGCTGGCTCTCTCCACCGGATTAGGAAAAAAAAAATGCTATAGTAGATAGGATTCCATGACAAAATATATTCAGCTGTCCCCATTGCTGCAAGATTGCCCTGGCTTCTGTGGTTACATTATGAGTTGTGCTTTTTTTCTCCATTCATCTCTTTTGTCTTTATTATTGCTCATTTGGTCACAGCATCTTTGCCTTTCTTCTCCATCCTGCTCAGATTCTGACTGATGATAAAGTATGGGCTGTTAATTGCTGATGCCTATGAAACTCTGAGTGATTGCTTATTAAAGGGTTCAGGGTCTTCCTTTGATGACACTTAAGAAATATGAAAATGCGTTAGAATATATATAACAGTATGCGTGCGTGTGTGTGCGTGCATATGGTTAGTCTTTTCTCAAATATGCGCATGCAGTGTTACTTTTGGAATGCAGTTGTCTCCTCAAAGTGGCTATCAAGGGAATTAGGACTCAAATTAAGGATTATTAAAAAGACATTCACACTGAAATATGTTATTACTACAAAAGCTGTTCTTGCCTTAGCAAAATGAAGTTAGTGGAACAACTGGCATTTACAGCTGCGGCTCTAAATCAAAATTCTGCAAAGCAGTCCTGTTTTTCTACTCCAATAGCATCCTCTCCTCTACAATTCTGTCACCATGAACTTTGGCAAGCACCTCATTTTACAGAACACCAGGCAGGCTTACAAACCAGGAGAATGCTTGGCTACTGCTTCCTGCATTTGCCCCAGACACTGGCTATTTCCTTTTTGGCTTTTGGGAAATTGGCTCAGCAGGAATTTCAGCTTCTGGACACTCCATTTGGGAATCTAGCCTTATTGCAGTTTATCCAGTCTGCTATTTGATTTGTGGTTGGAGCTACTAGGTGAAAACTACACATACCTGGTCTTCAAGAACAAAATTTTTTCAGCTTTTCCTAAACTCGATCTTCCTGCTGTTTTTCTCTCGCTCACATGTTGGTTGAAATACCGCCGGATCACTGTGCTGGGAATCTGGGCCTGATCCTTGATTCCTCTTTCTTCTCACCCTCCTCTTGCAAGCAATATGAAAAACTGACCGGACATATCATAACTCCTGTTGTTAACCTCCTTAATATTTCTTGAATCTGCTTTCTCTACTGTTCTTCGCCTCATCGTCTTTAGTCTGTGCCATATTGTCATTATTTCTTGCCTACGTGATTAGTGAAAAGTAGACAAATAAATCAATAAAGCCACATAAATACAGTCAACTGATCTTTGAAAAAGGAGCAAAGGCTGTACCATAGAGTAAGATAGTCTTTTCAACAAATGGTGCTGGAAAAACTGGACATCCACTTGCAAAAACTGAAATCTGGACACAGAGCTTATACTTGTCACAAAAATTAATTCAAAATGAATCATAGACCTACATGTAAAATAAAAAAACTTGGAAAATCCTACAAGATAACAGGAGAAAACCTAGATGATCTGTGTGGTGATGCTTTTTTGATATAACTCCAAAGGCGTGACCCAGGAAAGAAATAATGATAATCTGGGCTTCATTAAAATAAAAACTTCTGCTCTGAGAGGAAAAAAAAAAGTCAAATGAATAAGAAGATAAGCCACAGACTGGAAGAAAATACTTGCAAAAGGCATATCTGAGAAAGGACTATTATCCAAAATATACAAAGAACTCTTAACATTCAACAACAAGAAAACAACCCAATTAAAAAGTGAGCGAAAAATATTAATAGGCACTTCATCAAAAAAGATATACAAGTGGCAAATAAGTATGTGAAATGCCGTTCCGTATCATATGTCATCAGCGGAATGCAAATTAAATGGATGATGAGATGCCACCACACACCTATCGGAATGTCCAAAACCTAGAACACTGAAAACACTAAATGCTGATGAGAATATGCTACAACAGGCCACGTCATTCATTGCTGGTGGGAATGCAAAATGGTTTAGCCACTATGGAAGACAACTTGGCAGTTTCTTACAAAACTAAACGTACTATTACCATATGATCCGGCAACCACACTCCTTAGTACTAATAACCTAAAGGAAACAAAAACTTTTGTTAACACAAACATATGCACATAGATATTTATAACAGCTTTATTCATAATTGCCAAAACTTGGAAGCAACCAAGATGGCTTTCAGTAGGTAAACGGATAAATAAACCGTGGTACGTTCAGACAACGAAATATCTTTCAGCACTGAAAGGAAATGAGGTATCAAACCATGGAAAAACATGGAGGAAACTTAAATGCATATTACTCAGTAAAACAAGGCAATCTAAAAGGCTACATATTGTAGATTCCAACTATATAACATTCTGAAATAGGCGGAATTATAGAGACAAAAAGATCAGCGGTGAGTTGAGGGGGTGTGGAATGAATAGGCAGAGAGCAGAGGATATTTAGGACAGTAAAAATACTCTGTATGATGTTATAATGATAGATGTATGCCATTACACATTTGTTTAAACCCGTGGAAAGTACAATATTCTGACTTCGTTCTTCTCGGTCAGTATTGTGGGTCTTTTGCCTCTCCCAAAACTTTAGACCTGCTTTATCAATATCCATAAAATAACTTGCTGGGATTTTGATTGGGATTACATTGAATCTTGGGAAGAAGTGATAACTTGATAACATTGAGTCTTCCTATCATCAGAGGTTTTAAATTTTCCTCATAGATCTGGCACATGTTTTGTTAGTTACATCTATGTATTTCCTTTCTGGTGGTGTGAATGTTAATGATAATATGTTTTTAATTTCAGATTTCACTTGTTCATTGATGGTATATAGGAAAGTGATTGACTTTTGTATATCAATCTTGAATCCTGCAACCTGCTATGATTGCATATTAGTTCTAGCAGTGTTTTTGTTGTTGTTCTTGATTTTATTAGATTTTATTTATACATGATCATGCCATCTGCAAACAAACAAACACAGTTTTATTCCTTCCTTTCCAATTTGCATACCTTTGTTTCCTTCTTGCCTTCTTGCATTAGCTAGACCATCCAGTATGATGTTGAAATTGAAAACAAGTGGTGTAGTGAGATATCCTTGCCTTGTACTTGGTCTTTGAAGGAAAGCTTTGAGTTTCTGGCTATTAAAAATAATGATAGTCATAGACATTTTATAGATGTTTATTTTTATCAAGTTGAGGAGGTGTCTCTCTATTCCTAGCTTACTTAGAATTTTTGTCATGAATTGGTGTTGGATTTTGTCAAATGCTTTTTGTGCATCTATTGATGCGATCATGTGATTTTTCATTTTGGCTTCTTGATGTAATAGATTACATTAACTGATTTTGAATGTTGAACCAGCCTTGTATACCTGGGATAAATCCCACTTGGTCATGATGTATAATTCTGCTTATACATTCTAGGTTTTGATGTGCTAATATTTTGTTGAGGATTTTTGCATTTATGTTTATGAGAGATATTGGTCGATTGCTCTATTCTTGTAATGTCTTTGTCTGACTTTGGTATTAGGGTAAATCTAGCTGAATAGAAGGAATTAGGAAGTATTCCTTCTGCTTCTATCCTCTGGGAAGTTGTAGAGAGTTAGTATAATTTCTTCCTTAAATGTGTGGTAGAATCCACTGTTAACTCATCTGAGCCTTCTGCTTTCTGTTTGGAAAGTTATGAATTATTGATTAAAAATTTTAAATAGATATAGGCCTATTCAGCTGATCTATATATTCTTGTGTGAGTTTTGACAGGTTGTGTCTTATAAGTAATCGGTCCATTCATCTAGATTATCAAATTTGTGGGCATAGGTAAATTTGTGGTCAAATTTGTGGGTTTAAATTACTTTCTGGAGTTTGTCCTTCTTAGCAAAATTGTGCTTTTGGCCTGAACAACTTTAGTATCTCCTGTAACATAGGTCTGCTAGCAATAAATTCTCTCAAATTTTGTATATCTGGAAATGTCTTTATTTTGCATTTATTTTTATTTTTTTTAAGATTTTTATTGGGAAAGGGGAACAGGACTTTATTGGGGAACAGTGTGTACTTCCAGGACTTTTTCCAAGGCAAGTTGTTGTCCTTTCAATCTTAGTTGTGGAGGGCGCAGTCCAGCTCCAGGTCCAGTTGCCGTTGTTAGTTGCAGGGGGCGCAGCCCACCATCCCTTGCAAGAGTCGAGGAATCGAACAGGCAACCTTGTGGTTGAGAGCCCACTGACCCTTGTGGGAATCGAACTGTCACCCTTCGGAGTTAGGAGCACGGAACTCCAACTGCCTGAGCCACCGGGCCGGCCCCCTTGCCTTTAATTTTTAAAGATTGTTTTTCTGGAGATAAAATTCTTAGTTGTTAGCATGTTGAATATGTCATTAACTTCTTCCTAGTCTCCATTGTTTCTGGTGAGGAATAAGAATTTTCTTTGGTGTTTCTTGTGCATGGGAATTTTTTTTTTCCACTGCTTTTAAGATTTTTGTCTTTTTATTTCAGTATTTTCAGTATTATGTGTTGAGTGTATATCTCTTTGCATTTAATTTAATTAGAGTTTCTTGAGCTTCCTGGATGCGTAGATTAATACCTGTCATCAAATTTGAGATGTTACCTGCCCTTCTTTTGGAATATATTTTGAATATTTTCCTGCATCATTCTCCTCTACTTCTGCAAATGTCATTACAATATCTTGCCTGCACTTACATTTTTCTGAGGCTCCGTAATATTTTGCCCCTCTTTTTTCTTCAGATTACACTCTATTAATCTGTCTTCAAGTTTACTACTTTTAAGTTTTTGTCAAGTAAACATCTGAGCCCCTTTCTCTATTAAAGGCAGTTTCTGTTGTTTGCCTTTTTTTTTTTAATGCATGTTTACACTTTTCTGTTTCCATGTCTCAATTATTTTGTTGAAAACTGGACATTTTGGATAATTTAGCAACTTTAGATACTTATCCCTCCTTCCTGAGCTTTCTGTTGTTGTTTGCTTGTTTATTTTCTTAACGATCTGGCTAGACTATAAAGTATATTTCTCCCACAGTGTAAAGCCTCTGATGGCACTCCACAGAGGGCAAGTCACCTTGGGATGACAGTGGTTTTCAGCAAATCTCCTTCCACTTAGAGCTTCCTGCCTCTGTTGGCAGTGCATACAGCTTTGCACTGCAATTATTACTGGTTATTGTTCTATCGTTTTGACAACTCTCAAGGCATAAATTGTGTCTTATCCAATTAAATTTGGGACCCTGTGCAAGGGGAGTTTTTGAAGCAAAACTTTGAGATTAGTTTTATCCGCAGGAAGTCTCTTCTTAGTTGTTTCTTTCCATGTTTCTCTCTGGTCAATAAGCTGGACTATGGTGTATCTTATTGCTCTCATGGAACTACTAACCTCCTCATAATGGCTTAATCCCAAAATCTCCATTATTTTCAAAGCTCGGTCTTCCCTATACTCTGTTTCATAGTATGTTGTTCCTTTGAGCAAAGTTTCAGACTTTGCCCTTCTTTTTGCCTGCCTCCTCCCACCCCCCGGGGCAAAATCTTAAACTACTGATTTAGAGCTGGGACAGGAACTGTGGCCTGCTTCTCTGAGGGAAATATTCTACTTTACAGTCAAGGTGCTGGGTGAGGGCAATAGCCTCGGCTCTTCTCTCCTGCATGGAACCTCCTTGTTAAAAGCAAGTCGGGGTGAGGATAATCAGGGCTTCCTTATTTTCAGCAGGCAGGCCTCTACTCATATCAGTGGGGCTGGGCTGAGAAAGGGAGTTACTGATCTGTCAGCCACACTTACCTGGAATTTAACTTCTGCCACATGAAACTGTAGCCAATGAGAAATGCCTGTGGCCTGCCCTTCCTGGGCAGGTACTAGAGCCCTGGACTGGAACTGTAGGATAAGGAGCTCCATCTTCTTGGCCATATCCACACAGAGTAGGGCTACCATTGTGCTGAGCTGAGGTGAACAGAGTGAACATGTGAAGCTCAAGTGACACAAACTTACTGGTTTTACCAAGATTTAGTAGATTATAAAAATAAATATTTCTCTTTTTGTTGCATGACATTACAACAATGTCCAGAGACTTTAAATGTTGTTTTAAATAAGTTTAAGCAATTATGGTTGCTTCACGGGGGACTGGGCCCTCAAAGCTCCTCAGACCACTACTGTTGACATTGTATTTTTGATTGAGTATGTGTGTGTATGTGTGTATTGCAGGGTGCACTGTTAGACTTTTTTATTTCTAGAATTTTCTTTTATATATGGCAATGGTACTGGTAGTGATTTACAATACTGATTAAAGTTTCTTTTAAAAGTAGATTAATTTAAATTGTATGTTTCTGTAATAGAAAGACTTAGTAGTAATGAAATCATAGCCCTTACCAAAGTAGAGAACATCAACATACTATGTTAAATTGGGGAAATAAAAAAGAAAGAAAGTAAATGAATGGTCCTAAAATGAAATATCTTTTAGCTCTGACTCTAAACACGGACAAATAGTAACCACAGTACTTTATTCATCACCAACATTCATATTCACTCCTAGCACCCAGATTTTGGTTTCTAATATTCTCCACTAAAAAAGAACTAGGACTCCGAAGAAAATAGTTTGAGGAAAGAAAAAAAAAAAATCAGGATAACTCTAGAAAAGATTATTATTGACAGAAAGTAAAGACAATTTTTAAAACTGTCAAGGGTAGTAATAAAAACAAAAGAAATTGGCTTAAAGGAGCTCTACTAGGAAATATAAAATAATTTGAATATTAAAGAGGATGACAGTTATGGTTAATTATAAAAGTTTTGAAAGGTTAGGAAGTTTTCATACAAAAGTAGGATAAAATTTAAAGTTGTTTAATTTTATTTGTTTGATTAGTGGACGAATGTTATTATATGTGGGTATTTATCTAGTCTTCTAAGTACATATTTGCAAAGCACAGTTATTTCCTTTCTTGTATCTGCGTAAATAGAATTTGGTAAACATAGGATACTTGGAGTAAGTCAGATAATTTTAGACAAATTGGGAGTTGTACCAAGGACTCATTAAAAACTCATACATAAAATTGATCATACATATTCTGATGGCTTATCACTTAGAAAAGGTTAATAACCACAAATTATCACTTACTACCAAATTTTAGTTTGTTCAAGATTTTTACATGTGTCAAATAACATATGCCCCCAAAGAAATCTAAATGTGCAATTGATTCTGTACTCCAAGGACATAGCAACCTTCGATTGACACTTTTAATTAGAATAAGATGCCTGTAAGGCCTACATTTGTTTTTAGTAATGATAATAAAGTTAGTGAATTTGTTATTATCGCAGACAGTGGCAGGTAAATAAATATGGTAGGGAGATAGCCCAGACAGTGCTAAAAAAACAAGATTCCAAGCGAATATTATTCATGGAAAGATCCCAATTGACAACATACTTAAAACTAAAGAAAAGACATGGACCCAAAAGCTTTACCAACATATCTAGTGAAATTAAGACATGGAAAGGAAACTCAATCTGACCTTATGTGGCTCAAGTTTGAGTCGCATTTGAAAAAAGCAGCTATGCATTGCACTCTGACCAAGAATCCATTATTTTATAACCCAGATCCTGGAACCTTGGCTGATCTGAGATGGTACCATTTATCCATTTTGTCTGGTAAAATTACCACAATATTGAGAATATATCTGAATAAGTTTAAAAACAACTTTAGGAAGGTGTCATCTGAGTATGACTATAGGTAAGTATAAACACCAATCCATAAATAATGATGAAATGAACTAAATCCAGGGGACCTATAATTTAGAATAGGTTTTCTAGTGAGCACAGTGGTTTTTTTCCTGGAAAATTTAGATAATAAATAATAGATAATACTTGTGTATATTTCACTTGTTATTTAAAGTATTTGAAGCATTTAAAAGAATCAGTTATGCTGAATTTGTAAATGTGGCTTAAATTGTTTAAGAAAATTTTATTAATACCATAAGTCCATCCGTGTCTAAATAAATTTGTTTAAAATTTATTAAATATGCATGTAATAAATTGAATATTTAATAAAGTACAAATGGTGAGTATTTTTCTTTATGAAAAATAAACCCCTGGACATGAATCTAACTAACAGTGAAAAATGAGTGACTCAAAGAAAAGTATTAAATAATGGCACATGAGTAAGGGTTTTCAGACAAAAACAGACATGAAGGAGATATGAAGATAACTGATATTTGGGAAAACCTGTTTTAAGGGTGAAAAACAGCTATTGGTCTTATGTAGATCTGTGTTTGAATCCCTGGTACACCACTTATTAGCTACGTGATTTGAAAGACAGTTATCATAACTTTCAATCCCTTATTGTCCTCATCTGAAAAAGTAAGAAAACAATACCTCCCTCCCAAGAGTAAGGTTAATACATGATCCAGGGTGACATTTTCAATAAATGGTCAGTATTAGTTTTACCATCTTTTAAAAATGCAAATATTCTCAGGAAGGACAGTGAAATAGATTAAGCCAATTCATGTTTATTGTAATTTTATGATGCCTCCCCCCTTTTTTTCTTTCACAGTCAAACCCTTTAAAATATTACATACATAGTTTTCTCCCATTTCTTCTACCTTTATTCACCTCTCAGCCTACTGCAATCTAGCTTCTGTTCTTACTATTTTACTGAAATATCTTTTAAATTTTTCAGGCTTTATTAAAAATCATCTATCTGTAGCATTTGACAATATTGATATATCTTCCAATCTAATATAATTTCCTTTCATTGTCTCCTTGCTAACATCTGTTATTTCTTCTCTTCCTCTAACCATTTCTCAGCCCTTTTGGCTGAGGCTTCTAGATCTGGTAGTCCTAAATAAGAGCATTCATCAGGGTCCTATTCCCTGACTTTTTTCTCAGTCAGCCCACCCTTACTAGGGAATCTCATCCAATCCAATTCCATGATGATTCTGAAATCTTTATTCATGGCCTTGACCTCTCACAAGTTCCAGTACTACATAGTCAAATAACAAATAATCCAATATATGAGCATCTCTAGCTTAACAAATTAAAATCCAAATACATTATCTTGTCTATTTTTCTTAATTTAGAAATAACACCATTCGTCTCATTCAAGAGTGAAAACTGGGATTTTCTTCTCTCCTTTTTTCCTCACACTATGAGTGCCCACATTGTGGTGTGTGTGTGAGAGAGAAAGAGACAGAGACAGAGACAGAGACAGAGAGAGAAAGAGAGAAGATAACATTTCTGTCCTCATGGAGTTTGCAATCCCTATGGAGGAGAACACAGTAATATAGAAATCACAAAAATAAATGTGCACTGTGAAAACACTTCATTTTGGTAAATGACTACGAAAGTTGAGGATATTTTCAAGAAAGTGTTGATTGAGTTGGTGCTAAAAGAGGTTAGCTAGGCAAAGTGAATGGCATTCCACTCAGAGGGAACAGTATGTGCAAAGGCTCTAGGGAGTGAGGGATCATGATGTCCAGAAATGGAAAGCAATTGTAGCAAGAGCAGGTAGAATACTAAATGAGGCCAAACGGTATGTCGAAGCTAGGATTTTGGTCTTCACCTGAAGGTTAATTTTAATCATTATGGGTTTAGCTTTAACTCATTATTTATTTTTCTTATATTTATTGAATTGGGCTAGGGACCAGGAGATTGTCAAGGCTCTTGGGATTTATCAGAGAATAAATAGACAGAGTTCAGGTTGCTATAAACAGAGTGGGATGGAATATTTAATGACTAAAATTTCGTGGGAGAGACTATATAGTGATTGAACAGGAATAAATTAGAGATCAATGGATAATATGTTTAGAGAATGGTCTAGTCTAAGGGCATCAACCTCAAAGGAGATAGCTAAATTTTCACAGGAGGAGCAATAAGAAGCGATAGGGAAGTAGGAGAACAGCACTTGTACTTCTTTATCTAAAACTTAAAACAGCTGTGAGCAAATAATTACATACCACTTAAAGGAAGTATAAAAACAAGTGCATTAATAATGATGAAAGGAAGTAAACCTATGATATAATACCTATAATTTGAACAGATTTTATATATATATATAGAAAGAGAGAGAGAGGAGAGAGAGAGAGGAGAGAGAAGAGGAGAGAGAGAGGAGAGGAGAGAGAAGAGAGAGCCAAAAAAGTACACACATTTTAAGAAAGGACAAAACTGTATTAAATTGTTACAACTCAATATATACAGATAACAAAAGATGAATACAAGTCACGTTAGACTTCTGCAATTACAAGAGGTGTTCAAAGAGGTTATCATCAGTATAATTTTAGTACAGTTTTTTCTTTTCTTAAAATGTGTATAAATTTTTTTTGGCACCCTCACACACACACATACACACACACACCACTTCATATAGCAAAGTTGGTGGTTTCAGAGGTTATAGCAGAATGGTTTGAAAGTGGGAGACTGAGTAAGGAGTAAGGGATTACACAAAACTATGTGATGATGGTACAGTGGAGAACAGACTGAAGGGCCTACACCATACAACATGATAGATTTGGACTCAGTGGTCACTTTAAAATAGGTGGGTATCAGGCTTATATCCAGTCAATCATTTATCCTATATCAAAACAATTTTACAAAAGTTTCTCCAACCTGTGTTATCATTTTTATAGAATATCATATATCATTTTAGAATATTGTCTCTCACTTTTAGATCTTAGCGTATTTTCCTAATCGATTTCCCTATCTCCACTCTTGATCCCCTTTAAATTCATTCTTTGCAAAGCTACCTGAACAACCATTATATAATGCAGTTTGATCATATAACTGACCTTCAAAATGCCCATCAGTGGTTTCCTACCATAAGGTTGTTTTATAGGATCCTACTTCTCTCCTAAATCTCTTCTTTTCTTCCCCCAGGAATGTTAATTCTCCATCAATATGGAGCCAAGTTTTCCAGAGAATTTTCCATGTGTTTTACACCTTTAAGCCTTTGTCCATGCATATTCTCTGCCTGGAGCTTCCCTTCCATTTCTTACATCAGATATTATTCTCCCATAGCCACGCTTCTAAATCAAGCCTTTCCTTGGTTTTAGTTTTCCAGAAAGGGTTAATCAATTTCTGTAGTGTAACTTGTATATATCTCTAACCAAATTGCTTTGACAAATGTTTGTTGAATCTATTTTTTTCCTTAACAGTTTTCTCTACTAGACAATGTGCTCCTTGAACAATGATATCTGTAACATAGAAGATGCTTAACAAAGGCTTGCCAGATTGAAGTGGACTTCACGCACCTGCTCTTGCCATAGCACATTGCTTTCAAGTAAGTTCTCTCTCTTTTGGCTCCACTCTTGAAATACAAATTGACCTCTTGAAATTTTTCCTCTAGTGCCCTAGTTGGAAAATGTTAATAACTGGTCAGTGACAGGTGTGATTAAACCTCGCCGTCTCCTTTATTTAGATTGGTGTCACAGCCCTGGCTCTGAGAGAGCTGTAAAGAACATTAACACTGCATCGACAGTGACACAACAGACCATTCTCTAGAAATTGATCAGGGCCTTTTTCTGGAAATGAATTTGGTTGTGGCAAAACAAATGGTCGTCTCAATCACCATGCATCTCCCTTTCTGTAATAACGTTCATTTATTTCACCACATCCCTTTCTCCGATTAGTATAATGGATGCATTTATCTTTGAAGGATGGGAATTGGCAGAATTTTCCAACACAGAGGAAAACTACATGTCCCTTAACCAAGCCCCTTTCCCTGTTTTAAAATATCATTTGTTTGAGAGTTTTGTCAACCATTTGAAATTCTGGGTCTTACTTTTCTAACAGGAATCAATGCTCCTGAAAAGAAATTTAAAAGCAGATTTTAATTCCTTGACTGGGATACAATAGTCACACATGTAGTATATTAAAGAGGTTATCAAGATATTTCAAGTAAGTATTATTAAATGATATGGCATCAGGATAAAATAAAATTTCATTTCTTGTTCTGGGGAAAAAAAGAAAGCACAACTAGTTGGCGTCTTAAAATCACAAGGTAAACAAATCTGGCAAATGTATATCGAACAAACATTTGTAATGTGCAAATATGTATTAAAAAATGTGGATCTTTTGTTCCGTTAAATCTTATTTGCCAATAAAGAGTTAAGAAGAAGAACAAACTAGCACCTTTTGTGGGAGTGACAGACTTACCTATTTTTCCCTTGGTTTAAAAAAATTTCTTTTTCTATTTTTGTTTTTTTTTATCAAAACTTATTGGTCAGTAGGCCTCAAGCATCCCCTGTTCTCTACAAAATAAGAATACTTAGGGCTCCGCAGAAAAAAATAGGTTTAAAAATATGGCTCATCTCTTCAAATCTGCCTTAGTTAGATTCCTTTCAGACCATGGATTTGAATAAATACTGAATCAGGGAAAACACACACGTGTGCACATGTGTGCAGACGCACATCACAAAACAAAGCAGAAAAGCAAACAAACAGCAACAACAACAAATACACATTCTTGTATTTCCTCCGAATTAACCCAATTCTGAAAGTCTTTCACAGAACTTGTCAATGGCTTTAGAATTTCTATCTTCAGTTATAAATGAAGCAATCATACAAGTTGTCTGGGTTCCCTACCAGCTCTGATGATCAACCACTTTAATGAAAATACTTTTTCACACCTTATAATAATACCATTTTACATCTGGAGAATAGAAATGTTCAAAAAGTTCAGTTTTTCAAGACATTCTCCACTACTCTTTTAACCTACTTTTTGATATACACCCTGTAGGGACTTCCAATCTCATTCTGAAGATAAGAAAGCTTGTAATAAATAAAGGGATTTTTGTCCAAGGTCACTCATTTTAACTAGGAACAGAGGCCAGGAACATGAATAATCTGATGATTTATATCTTTGGACTACTCATAGTTATATTTAAAGTCCTGCACCCCTATGCTAGCTGGTAAATAAAATACAATGATATCTTATGAATCCAGAACCATCAGGAAATAAAAAGTTGCATGGGAATTTTAAGGATACTAATAATGTCTAATATCCATTCATTGCTTTTCTATATGCATAAGGCTTTCACATCCATTGTTTCATTTCATCTTCACAACTTAGGTTATTTTATAGCTGTGGGAAGACTGCAGGAAAGAAAATAGAGGTTAAGAAATTTACCCATGTTTACAAACTTAGTTGTCAGTGGTGGGATTTGAACCCTGGTCTTTTAAACGTATAGTCACATATTCTTGTTACTCCAGGGAACTCGTAAGGACAAAATTTATCTCTAGAAATACTGAAATAAGTTTTATAGTTGTTTTACAAATATTTACAAACATCTTTTATGTCTTTCTTTCCTGGTATTCACAGAGAAAGGGTACTGAATATAATTTTAAAAATTTTCCCCTTGAGTCTGAATTGGCTTAATTTCCATTACTGTACTTTGCTGTAATAAACACAGGTCTATATCCACATTTTAGTGTTTCTTTCCTATTTCTCAATAGGAGTTTGTCAGATATCACCTCTCCTGATATGTGTGCTTGCTTCAAGGAGCCTTTCCTTTTCTTTCCCATTTCATCTTCTAATGTTATGCTTCTAATATACTTTAGGCGGAGAGACTAGGTCATTAATCTTATTAAATGTGTTGGCCATGGTAATGGGTAAAACGATCCGTGAGAGACTAAAATTCCCAAACATTAACGTGCATAAGCACTGCTTGCAGAGTCTATAAAATACAGATTCATGGGACCTACTCTCAGAGATTCTGATTTGGTAGATCTGAAATGGAGCTCAGGAATTTTAACCAATGTCCCATATTCTCCTGAAGGAGGCTTTTTCCTGTCTGTAGTTTAATAAACACTAATATAGGAGCAAAATACATGTTTCATGCATGAAGCATGTGATATCAGTTCCATTCCTTTTCAAATGTTTCCTAGATTCTGGCAAAGGCAACATGGTCTAGTACCTAGAATTCGGAGTCAGTGGGTTGTGTGGATTAAAATCCAATTTTGTCACTTTCAAGTTAAGTGACCTTAATTTCTTAGTCTCCTTGACTGCCCTCCCCCCAACATATCATCTGGAAAATACCTCATCACCTCATCTTGAATTGTTGTTCCTGATCAAATGAGATCAGGCCTGTGAAAATATTTTCATGCTTGTATACCTATACAGGTTTTTTTTTTTAATTTTATACTTTGTTGTTGCCAGAAGACTTACTGCTAGAGCAATCAATTATCTCTTTTCTGAGGTTCAATGTTTTTCTACCAGGTATAGACCAAATACTGCTACACTATAATTCCTATCTTCTTCAGCAACCAAGATACAATGTTCAAAACCAGTAAACCCTGGCTATCAGCACTTCTGGACACAGCAAGAGCCAAGTTTGTTCAAGATCCTGCAAGAATGTAGGAGAAAACACACACACACACACACACACACACACACACACACACACACACACACACAAATGGAGAGAGGAAAAGTAAAGAAGAAGCAGGGAAGAGCCTGCTTCCATTGAAATGGAAACTAGAAGTTTTTATTGCAGCAGATTCTTCCTCCAGGTTTAGCACCTGCTCAGTCACCCAACCCTCCCAATTTGAATAAGTGATTAACAACTCATTAACAGATCATTAGCTAAATCAGCCCAGTGTAGTGAAGAGGACACAGGTTCACGAATTTCCCTGGATTATCACCAAGCGCAGACCAAAAAGGAAATTAAATATGTCTGATAAAAATGCTAGTAATTATTCTATTTTTATGTCAGGGTGGAGTAAAGTGGTTTCTGGAAAATGACTCTTCCCCCTTTTCATCCATGAAGGCAGGGGCTTGTCCTTATACTTGTGACCCTCCTGAGAACAATTCTGGAACAGTTTTACCCCTAACTCCTCTCCTCATCTCAGATTTCCTCAGGTGACTGGTTGGATGCCTGATGGCTGCTGGGTAATTGGATATTTCAGTTATGAGTCTCTACTCTCAACAGCTTCCTGCGCACATGTCAGATGTTGGTTTCGGTGCCCAGTGACTGTTCTCTGTACTTTATATAAGAAATTACCTTTTTCCCCTTGGTTATGGTCTAATGAAGGGATAGACACATTATACAAACCAATCCACTTAGATGCTTCCTTCCTAAATACAATGTCTTGCACAGAGATTTAAAAACACTGAAAATGGTTGTCATTTCATTTCAGAAGTGGCTTAAATCAGTCACGTCTTGTTCCCGCCTCCAAAAGTACCTTGGTTTCTGCCTGTCTCCAAGCCTGGCTCTCTAGCTTCTTGATTCTGTGAGTCTCCATTGTCTTTCCCACACATCTTCTTTGCCTAAGCTATCCTGAGTCCATTTCTGTTGCTTTCCACCAAATAATTCTAACTGATAATGTGGATGTTTTAGTGCCTGCTTTCAAACTGGAGGAGAGAAACTGAGTTAAATCTGAACACTGGAACCAGTGCTCTCACCCCTCTTATTTAGATGGCTTCCCACCTAAAAGTCTTCTCCATCTCAGAAATTGTCACCTCTATCCACCCAGTGGGTATGCCAGAAGACTGGAGTTCATTTTTAATTCTTTTCTCTACCACCCCCTACATTTAACCATCGGCAGATCTGATTGTTTTATCTCCAGATTACATATAGATTCTGTTTATTGGTCTCAATCTTCACTGTTACTCTTGCTTTCCTACAGAATATTTTCACACAGCAGCCCCCCAGCCCTGCACATTTTTAAAATAAAGTGGATAATCTCACAGATTACATAAACATCTTCAATGGCTTCCTATTACATTTTGAATAAAATCCTATTTGACCCACTTGCTCTCTACTCACTTTTTCAGTCTTTTCTTATGCCATTTCCCTCATTGGTGCAGTCTAGAGACTCTGCATCCCTTTTAGTTTTTTGGACCAGCAGATCTATTTCTCAGCTCAGGTCTTATCAAATTGTGATGTTACTCTCTCTTCACATGAATCTTCCCTTTTTCATCCTTTAGGTCTTAGTTTAATATCACCTCCACAGAATCCTCTCCCAATCATTTTATACAAATAAATTTTGTTTCCTTTAAAGGGCTCATAAACTTATAATTTCATATTTATTTGTTTGTTTACTGATTTATTTTCTATTTTCTCCATTAGTAGCAGTTCTAGTCTATTCCTGTCATCCCAGTAAATTATTAAATATAAAAATGTCCAGATTTAAAGTCCTAAACTTTAGATTATAAGCATCATGAAGGCCGATATTTTTGTTGTTGTGGGGGTGGTGGTTGTGATTGCTATTTTTAAAATGTTGCCAATATAGTCAAGTTCCTAGAAGAGGACCTGACTAAAACTCTCATGATTAATTTATTACCATTAAAAAATCTCACCAAAGGGATCTTCTGGAACATTATAACACTGTAGTCTCCAGCCCTAATTCACTGTGGCCTATGATATATTTTTTCTTTCTCCCAATGAAAACTTGTATTTCCTGACCCTTCCTAAGCTGTTAAAATTAGATTAAGTATGATTACTTGATTAAAAAGATGCCAACGTTCTTTGTTTCCTATTTACCATCATCTTTCACTCCCTCCTCTTTTTTAAAACTAATACCATCATTCATCTGGCCACCTGAATTTTATCTCTCTTTATCTTTCACAATGTGCTCATCTCTTCATAGCCTCTCTTTAAAAGTATACTCTTACTTCCAGATTCACACTCTTGCTTCCTTGTTGATTTCAGGCTTCCCACCCTTCCAACAATTTGGGATGATAGCAAGGCAACTAAAAGCATAAGTGAGTTTCATAGTAACAAGGTCCAGATTACTATCATTACTGTGCCACTTTTTAGCTTTGTGACCTTGGGTAGGTTACTGAAACTCTCAAATCCTGAATTTCCACATTTGTGAAGTGGACATAATACCACAGAGGTATGGTGAAGATGCATGGAGACATGTACGTAAAGCATTTAGTAGAGAACAGCTAATAATATGGTTGATGAATGCCACCAACACCACCAGTATCCTTCCATCATCATCACCATCATCACCATCGTCATCGTAATTGTTACCTGAAGCACTTGTGCCTGGGACAAGTGCACGCTATCATAATAAATGGCGTCGGCATCCATCTTGACCACCAAGATGACATCCAAGAACTCTGACATTCACTGCTCCCTGGATCTTCATTTCACCTCTTCCTGAGTCTTGCAGCGGGAGCACCATCAGACTCTAAATCTCATCTTTACTCATAGTAGTTCAAATTTAAATTTTTGTTTTACTTTCTTCCTTCTTTTTTCGCCTTCCTACTTACTCATCTTTGTTCTTTTCTGATATTTATACCTATACCAGCCAACTAGCAAAGATAAATATATTTTTTATCCCTAGAGACTTAATGTGTTTTAAATTTTTTAGCAGAAGCATAATTTAAGAAAAAAAAACAAACCAGAATTTGGAAGTATTTAAAGAAATATACTTGGATACTTTTAAAAATATTCATTAAGTCACATCAAGTGTAATCCTGATCTAACAGCCAGACACTAAGGTTGCTCCAACTGAGCTCTGCCTGCTGGTATTTATACCCTTGTCTAATCCCCTGTCTTTGAGTGTGGGCTGGACCCAGTGACTCCTTCTAATCAATAGAGTAGGAAACATTTGATGAAATGTCACTTCCATGAGTAGGCAACAAAAGGTTGAGACTTCTGCCTTGCTAGCTGAATCCCTCTATTGCCTTCTTAGATTGCACACATTGATGAAACAAACTGTCATGCTGTTTAGACCAGCATGATAAGGAACTGATGGCAGTTTTTGGACAGCACCCAACAAAGAACAGAAGACGTTTGCTCTATAGCCTGTGAAGAACTAAATCCTGCAAACAACCATACAAGCTTGGAAGTAGAACCTTCCTGAGTCAAGCCTTGAGATGACAACAGCCCAGCCAGCACCTTGATTGCAGGCTATGAGAGACTGAGTAGGAGGGTCCAATTAAGACATGCTAACATAGTATGGCTTTTTAAGCTTTGAAAGAATTTGTCCTATAAAAGTAGATAACTAACGCACCTGGGTAGCCTTTTATATTTGGCTTTTCTCATCTCAAATTCAGGGTGTTGAACATGGGTTTTTTAAAACCCTGCTGCCCGGATGCCCTATAACCTTGTACTATCTATCTGCCTTAATTTGTCTTCACTGTTGCTTGGAAAGTGTTTGATTTATTCATGAGTTTCTTTCTGTGGCTCTACACACATTTCAAAATTGCTCCTACAGCAGCATTCTCAGCCGGTAACCCACCCGCAACTTTACTGAGAAGTTTAACCTTAGGTATTTTATGGATCCCCTGGATCCCTTCTTTTCACTTTGATGTTGCCCTGTGTTTTTAACCATTCCCCTTTACTTCTCTATCAGAGGATGAGTTGGCTCTCCTCCTTTCTGACAATCACTCTTCTACCGCTCCTCATTATTCTGTTCTCTCCTACCGTCTCTTGGACTTTGTTATAGCAATTAAATTCTCCTTTCTTTCTTCATTTCCCTCTTCCTATCTAGTAACATCGACCCCTTGACACAAATGTTGTATCTCACCTATCCTTTAAAAATAATACTAACCACTAAACTGTTGTCTGTGTCTATGAGTTTTTCTTTCTTTCTTTCTTTGTCTTGTTCCTTTGTTGCCTTCAGTTTTATATCCCACATGTGAGTGAAGTCATATGGTTCTCAACTTTTTCTGACTTGTTTCGCATAGACACAGAGAACAGTTTAGTGGTTACCAGAGGGTAACGAGAGAGGGGGTATAGTAGAAGAGGGAAAGGGGAGCAAATATATGGTGATGTAAGGAGAACTGACTCTGGGTGGTGAACACATAATGCAATATATAGATGATGCATTATAGAATTGTACATTTGAAACCTATGTAGTTTTGTGACCATTGTCACCCCAATAAATTTTTAATAAACAAACAAACAAACAAATAAATAAATATATCTAGCCAAAGACTATAAAATAAAAATATAATAATAAACCTCCAAGTAAAACCATACAAAAAAATGCAAGCTTTCTTTCTACTCTAAGTTCTCCTTATTCTTTAACAGCCATAGTTTCTACTCACTTCTTCGTTTCCTCACTGTTTTCTTCAACCGTTTATAAACTTTAGCCTACTTTCATAGTAGAGCTGCTGTCCTAGTGAAATATAATTCTCTCTTTAACCACCATCGTAATTATACTCTATCCTCCACAGTCTTTTTGAAACTTAAAACAATATATTTGTGTCTTTTTATAGTTCCATTTTTATCTCCAGTTCTGTGCCTTATTTCTTCTGCTCATTAAAAGGGAACCCTGGAAAAGATTCTATCCTCAGCTCCTATTTTCTTTGTTTATTCTTTGAACACATATGTATTAAGCACTTTCTATGTAATATACATTGTGTTAGGCACTACATTTATCTGTTATTTTAGATTCTTCCTTCTCCTTTGTCTCCATCCCTATTTTACTTTTCACTGTTGCCTGGAAATCATTATACAAACTTCTTTTCAATTCCCCATGGAAGTCCTTATAACTACTTTTACATTTTTTTTCTCCCTCAAACCTCAAACTTTATTCCATCTACCTTTATCTCTTTCTGCTTATGGCTAAATTAGTATATGGTGTGTATTATTTTGACTCTATTCTCTCAATTACTTCTGACTGCCATCACCCTAGGTCAGACCCTAACAGTTTATTATTTCTAACAGTTTCTCTTTCTCTTAATCTATTTCTGTTCTCTTCTAATTTATTCTGTTCAGATTCTGTTCCATTCCTTCTCTTTTCTCTCCTCCCTTTCTTTTTCTATTTTTTTTAATTAATTTATTTTTAATTTATTGGGGTGACAATTGTTAGTAAAATTACATAGATTTCAGGTGTGCAATTCTGTATCACATCATCCATAAATCACACTGTGTGTTCACCACCCTCTCTTCTCCCTTTCCATTGCCTTCTCTTCCCTTGTCTTCCTACTACTGCCATTATGCAAACTTGGTTTTATCTACAATACCTTTCAAAGGATTTGTTCTGATGTAGAGATTCTGATTTAAGTGGTCCAGTATGGAGACGAAATATTGGCATTTTCAGTTTTAGTATGCAGCCAGAGTTAAAACAACACTGACTCACAGAGAAAGACAAACACCATATGATTTCACTTTATGTGGAATTTAAAGGACAAAATAAAGGAGCAAACAAAATGGAAACAAACTCATAGACACAGAGAACATTTTGATGGTTGCCAGGTAGGAGGAGCGTTGGGGGGATGGGTGAAAAAGGGAAAAGTATTAAGAAGTACAAATTGGTAGTTACAAAATAGTCATTGGAATGTAAAGTAAAGGATAGGGAATATAGTTAATAATATTGTAATAACTAAGTATGGTGTCAGATGGGTACTAGATTTCTTGGAGTAATCACTTTATAAGTCTTATAAATGTCTAATCACTATGTTGTATACCTGAAACTAATATAATATTGTATATCAACTATAATTGAAAAATAAAAAATGTATAAAACAAACAAAAAAACACTGACTCAGATCAGTTGAGAAGCATTAATGCTTTCCCACCTATCTTTGAAAGAAGCCTCAATTTTTAAATCTGGAATTTAAAAAGATCCACACTATAGTGCCAAAGTTTTTAAAATCTTAATTTTTAGTACATTCCCATATGGATACTTACCCAACTGAACTACCTGTGACACTCATGCATTACGTGGGGTCTCCTGTAATTATATTTCTGCCCATAAAATTTCCATTACCTAAAATTTACAATTGTAGCAAACCTGAAATCACTGCCTCATCCTGATTTTTCCATTTGTGAAAATTCTGGTTGATACATTTCAAACTCTTGCAAAATGTTGAGAAACAAACTAAAACTACACCACTCAAAAATTCAGGCAAAAGGCATGAACAGATATTCAAAGAAGAAAAATTGCTTATGGCTAGTAAGCATAAGAAAAACTTTACCAAATCAAATATAGATTTAAAGGCAATAAGATACCTGCTTATTTCAAATAAAATAGTAATGCCTTTTTAAAAAATAATATTTAATTCTGGCCAGGAGCTCATGAGACCACCAACTTCATTTTCTGTTACTGAGAACATAACTTGTATTTTCTTTTTTTTTGTCATATGTGGCAAAATGTAATGAGAATTCTAAAATCATTTTTGATCTAGTAATTTCACTCATATAAATTTATCCTGAGGAAATTATCAGAAATTCAGACAAAGATTTATATGTAAAGATATTTAACAAAGTGTTATTTATCATAGCAAAAACACTGGAAAATAATTAAATGTCTAATAGTAGGAGAATGGCTACATAAATCATTCGCATGTTGCAATGTTTCCACTAGAAATAATGTTTACAAAAGACATAACAACATAGAAAAATATGTACAATTTAAGTGACGATCATCTAACACCTTCCTGTACATTGTAGTTTGGAGTGGGAACTCACTCCTTACTCTGGATGTTCCCTTCCTTGCAGGGAATGGAAGATGCATTTACTAGGGATATTTGTGGTCTTTCTTTGTTCCCTCACACACTCCACCCCTTAAAAATAGTAACTTGATAGATGGGCAAATTTGCACACTCAGCTGTTCCTCTGCTTTTTCTAGTCATATTTTTTTGGCTCAAAGAACTCACATTCTGGATTTGCCTATATGTAAAAGTTTTATAAGGGCAGCCCCTGATACAGGGAACCCCACAGCTGTCCAACCTATGTGGGTATATCTAACAAATTTTATGTTCAAATGTGCTAGATGATTTATTTATATCACCTCATTAATCCTCACCAAAATTTAGAGAATGTCCCCCTTTTACAGTTGGGAGAAATTGAGGTTAAGTAACTTATTTATCTACCTAGTATTCCCCAATTAGAAAACTGACTGAGAGAATATTGGACCTTAGGTCTGATTGACTAAAAGATTTGTGCTTCTAATCATTAGTATCATTACCTACTTGGCAGAAGAGGCTGCTTCCTACTTAAAAACAAACAAACAAACAAAAACAAAATGAAACCCTAATTTTGTTTGTGAGAAACGAATTGATTTCCAAACACTTTTATTTTGGAATTTCTAGGAACTGCTGGGTATAAATTGAAGTGTCAAAAAATTACACATAAAAAATGTCCAATATCCAGGCAGTGGTTCTGGGGCAGTAAGAAGCTTGAAGTGAGAGGATGATTGTATGAATCACTGCCCTTTTCACCCTCTTCCCTGAACTGTGAGTGCCCATGCCAGAGAACAACAACTCTCCAGGAGCTCCTTCAGCAACTCGCCATTCTTCAGTAAGATGCTGTCTAATAGTGCGTGCTGCCTTCAGAACTCCAATAATTGCTTGCAAATCCTACTAAGCCCTGGGAGTTTTTGGTCCATTTGTTCAGCTCCAATGTGCTGTGAACTAATAAACCAGAATGAGAAGCCGGTTCTCGGAATCATCTCTTGAGAATTAAATGCCCCAGTAAAATGCAAGTTTGTTCCCAATAGACATGATGGCTTAGAGCAAACATCTATTGGATGGTGGGCTGACATGCAAAACATGTGTGCAAGATGCCTCTTTTCTTGGGATGCAAGGAGCAACCGGAGACTTCCATATTAACCGGAGACAGTCATATTATCAGTGGGGTTCAGTGGAACACAGATCAGAGATTAAGTCCAAAAATGAGCACACTTCTCTTTATTGCCAAAAGACATTTAAATAGTGCTTGTTTGACTATAGCACTGAGCTAGACACAGAAACTCAAAAACTGGACAATATACTTATTATCTTAGAGTTTACAAAGGGTATGCTTAATATGTCTTTGTTCTACCATTGAAAAAATAAAGAGGAAGCTCCTCAGTAAAACGGAAGCAGCACCCATTACTCCTTTTTTCTCTCTTCATATAGGTACAATGAGCTAATGAACATTAATCCACATCTTAATCAACTTACATCCTTCAATTGTACCCACCATGTACTTGAGTCCCCCTTTAGCTGCAAAATCTTATTGAAGGGGTTTCCTAACTCCTCATTCCTCTCCATTCATTCCCTAAACTTGCAGCCTAAAATCTGTATAACTTATAAGAAAATATTTCAGAAACAGCACCTCCGTCAAGAAAGTCTCCTACTTAAAAGCTATCAAACACTCATTCTTCAGTTATTTGCAAAGCCCAGACATGTCAACCTAGCATGCAAGCTTGAAAAATAATCTATGGGTATATTTTATAACCAATTCCTTATTTCCTACTATTGTTCAACACAAAGTTTTCCAGCGAGGCTACATGTTTTATTGTATTCAAAGCATAACAACATAACAGGCTTTGCTCTCTCTCTTTCTGTCTCTCTGTCTCTTTCTCTCAATCTGTAAATATATATATATACACATATATATGTATATATATGCACATATATCACATATATTTACTACATATATTTTACTATATATATTTTATATATTAGAACATTATCTCTAGGTTTAGTTTCATCAACCTAGACTCCCTTCTCCCAATTTCTCTGCCTACCAAAATTCCATCCAGCTTGCTATTGCAACCCTGAGTAGGGGAGACTTCTGGTCAAGATGGTGCAATAGGTAAATGCCATGCTTTCCTCCTCCCATGACCATATCAAAATTACAACTAAACTACACAACAGCCATCATTGAGCATCACCTAAGTCTAACAAACAGAAGTTCTATAAATAAGAATATGCAGAAGATGTCATGTTGAGACTGGTAGGAGGGGCAGAGATGTGGAATGGGCTGGTCCCACACTCATGTGTGGTGGTTAAAAATTGGGAGGGATATCTCAGCTGCAGAGATCCCTCTCTTAGGAGAAAGAGGTGTCAGCCCCACACCAGGCTCCCTAGCCCAGGGTTCCAATGCCAGGAAGAGAAGTCCCCATAACTGCTGGCTGTGAAAACCAATGGAGATTGTATCTCAGTGAGATGGAGGGCAGCTGGAGTCCTATGCATTCCTCTTAAAGGGCCCATGTGTGGACTTACTCACTTACTCTGAGCTCCAGCACTAGAGCAGCAGCTCAAAAATTGACAGGGAAAAAGAAAACAGAGAGGAACTGAATTTTCTGGCTACAGGGTGAGGGCTGTAGGGATAGCATTCTTCCAGATAGAAATGCTGTTAGACACCATTGTTCCTTTGCCAAGTCCTCCCCCAGCCCAGCCTGCATGTGCAGGCAGGCACCATATCTGAGTCTCCATCACCTAGCTAACACTTCACCCTGCCCTTGTGACTCCCTGAGACCCTGCCCCACCCAACTTGTGGGCCCACAAAAGCCACTTTCAGTGGCCTTTTCCTTACAAATGGCCTGTATTGGTTTATGCTGCAGCATTTCCTAAAATCTCTCAGAGGTTCACAAAACAAGCAGTGTCTGACTTTGGCATACCCTGTACCTCTTGTTAAGAAGCCCCAAGTCTGGCACTAGGAACAGTTAGCCTCA
Source organism: Rhinolophus ferrumequinum (assembly GCF_004115265.2). Taxonomy (NCBI): domain Eukaryota; kingdom Metazoa; phylum Chordata; class Mammalia; order Chiroptera; family Rhinolophidae; genus Rhinolophus; species Rhinolophus ferrumequinum. The sequence continues at coordinate 27,625,902 of NC_046308.1, forward strand.
GTTCACAACTTAGCCTCTCCCAGGCACCTCCAAGCCCAGCAAAAGTGGCAACCATTTGCAGATCACTTCATATTTTATACCAGATGGCCCTGGGCCAGGCAGGCAGTGGCAGAACTTGGCCTGCACCAGAGCCTCTCCCAAGAAGCCCCCAAATGAATACACCTGGTGGCCAGCTTCAGACCACACCAGAGCAACACCCAATCACCTAGACAAATGACACACACAAAGAGTGGACTCAGCTGGTACCAGAGTCCTTCTAAAGCAAATTCTTCTCTGTGGGGTCAGTCCCAGCATAATAGTAAATCTGATATGGTCATCACCAGTACTCACAACCAATCAGCCAGAGGGGCAATCCTTCCAAATGACATGCAAACAGTAACTAAGACTAAACTACAACAGGAGGGCACACAAAACCCACACAAGGACACCCAGCTCAGGTGACCAGGGTGACTGTGACACTGGGCCCCACAGGACACAACTACATAAGGCTTCTCTACCAAGCCCAATAGACACAGCAGCTCTTCATAATACATACCATGTTTCCCCAAAAGTAAGACCTAACTAAAAAATAAGCCCTAGCATGATTTTTCAGGAGGGCATTCCCTGAACATAAGCCTTAATGCATCTTTTGGAGCAAAATTTAATATAAGACCTAGTCTTATTTTGGGGGAAACACAGTAGAAACAAACAGAGGGAGGCAGCCAAAATGAGGAGGCAAAGAAACATGTTCTAAATAAAAGAATAGAACAAAACTCCAGGAAAAGAATTAAGCAAAATGAAGACAAGCAATCTACCAGATACAGAGTTCAAAACATTGGTTGTTACAAAGTAGGCATGAGGATGTAGGGTATAGCATAAGAAATATAGTCAATAATATTGTAATATCTATGAATGGTGTCAGATATGTATTAGACTAGTCAGGGGATGCTCAATGAACTTAGGGGAGGAATAGATGAACTCAGTGAGAACTTTAACAAAGACATAGGAAACATAAAAAAGAATAAGTCAGAAACAAAGAATACAATAACTGAAATGAAAAAAAATATATATTAGAGGGAATCAACAGTAGACAGATGAAGCAGGAAACTGAATTAATAATTTGGGAGGCAAGGTAGCAGAAAACACCCAATCAGAACAGCAAAAAGAAAAAAGAATCCAAAAAAATGAGGATAGTTTAAGGGGCTTCTGGGACAAAATCAAGCATAACAATATTTGCATCATAGGGGTACCAGAAGGAGAAGAGAGAGAACAAGGAATTGAAAAACTATTTGGAGAAAAAATGAGAGAAAACTTCCCTAACCTGGTGAAGAAAATAGATATACAGCCCAGGAAGTGTGACGAGTCCCAAATAATATGAACCCAAACAGGCTCACACGAAGACACATCATAATTAAAATGAGAAAGGTTAAAGACAAAGAGAGAATCTTAAAAGCAGCAAGAGAAAAGCAGTTAGTTACATACAAGGAAGCTCCCATAAGACTGTCAACTGATTTCTCAATAGAATTTTGCAGACCAAAAGGGATTGACAAAAAATATTCAAAGTGATGAAAAGCAAAGACCTACAACCAAGATTACTCTATTCAGGAAAGCTGTCATTCAGAATTGAAGGACAGATGAAGGGCTTACCTCACAAGAAAAAGCTAAAGGAGTTCATCACCACCAAACCAGTATTACAAGGAATATTAGCGGGACTTCTTTAAGATGGAAAAAAATAAATAAGGTAAAAAATATCAGTAATACAATGGAAATCACTACATATCTCTCAACAATTACTTTACTGTAAATGGATTAAAATGCTCCAATCAAAAGATTGGGTGGCTGAATGGTTAAGAAAACAAGACCCTTATATATGCTGCCTACAAAAAAACTCACTTCAGATTGAAGGACACACACACACTGATGGAAAGTAAAGGGATGGAACAAGATATTTCATGAAAATGGAAACAAACAAACAAAAAAGCTCAGATAGCAATACTTATACCAGACAAAATAGACTTTAAAACAAAAGCTATAACAGGAGATGAGCAGGTTACCCAGTGATCCCACTTCCGGGTGTTTGTCAGAGGAGACCTAAGGCATTAATTTGGGAGGACCTGTGTATCCATATGTTCATTGCAGCATTGTTTACAGTGGCTAAGATATGGAGTCAGCCTGGATGTCTATCAATGCAAGAATGGATAAAGACGATGTGGTACATAGATACAACGGAATATTGCTTGGTTATGGAAAGGAATGGTTCTTGCCATCTGCAGCAGCATTGATGGAGCAGGAGGGTGTTGTGCTGAATGGAGTATGTCAGACAGAGAAAGACAGATGCAATGTGATTTTGCTTATATGAATCTAAACAACAAAATAAACGAGCAAAATAGGAACAAACTCATAGACACAGAGAACATTTTGATAGTTGCCAGGTGGGAGGGGTGTTGGGGTGGGTGAAAACACGGTAGGAATTAAGAAGTATAAATTGGTTGTTACAAAGTAGTCATGAAGATGTAGTGTATAGCACAAGTAATATAGTCAATATTACTGTAATAATTATGTAAGGTATCAGATAGGTACTAGTCAGGGGGATCACTTGTTAAATTACATAAATGTCTAGCCACTATGTTATACCCATGAAATAAATATAAAATAATATCAAATGTCAACTGCAATTGAAAACTTTTTAAAGGGAGGTGGAAGTTGAAGGGAGTTAAGAGGTTTAAATTTCCAGGTATAAAACAAGTAAGTCATGGGGATATAATGTATAGCATAAGGAATATATTCAATAATATTGTAATAGATAGTATGGTGTCAGATGGTTGCTGGATTTATCATGGATTTATCAAAGATAACTTCTTTAGGTATATAAATGTTGAATAACTATGGTGTACACCTGAATCTAATATAATCCTGTATGTTAGCTATATTTTAATTAAAAGCTTAAAAAAATAAAAAAAATAAAAAACCTCAGTAGGAAGAACTGTCTCCTGGCTCTGAACAATAAGTATGAAGATCTTTCCAAGTATGGCAGTGCTGAGACTTTGAAATCTTCTGTTTCACAGGACAATTTAAATTATATAGAAATACTAATACAAGGTGGTGTCCTTTGTTATCTTCTAAATAAAAACAAAATTATAACAGTCAATTATTTTCTATTTTAGGAGAGATAAATGACTGGACATAAGTCTGCCAAGGCCGGCTCTTTAAGATGCCTGGGAGATTTGCAAGGGGATACAGATACAGGAAATTTCTAAAACACATCAAATGCATTGACTTAATTTTCTGCTGACTAGTGTGAGACCAAATGATATAATCAGAGCAAAAGTGTTATGTATCTTTAATGATTTTGAGGTTCTGAACATAAGATTAAGAAAACAGTGGTAATAGCAAGTGTTGCTTTTTCAACTCCTTTTCCAATTACAGATTGTAAGTTTGGCAGAAAATAAAATACGCGTAGGGAACAGCTGGTTGTATAGATGGTGTCAAAGCAGGATTTGTTTTCCAGGACCCTGGCTTTCCAGAACAAAGAGTTTCTGGCAAGAGATGGTGTTCATTTCACCGGGAACGTGGGAGGAGAGTTGCTGACCTGACCAAAGAGCTTTAAAATGAAATTTGTAGAAGAAAGTGAAAAATGCCCAAATAAAACTGCAAAATTGGATGCCCCTGAGGATAAAAATGACACAGAGAGAAGCATCACGATGCAGGCTCTATTCTGTTATTTTCGGGAGAAAATAAGAGAGCAGGGGATCAAGACACTCTGGCCCCGATGTCTATATTCCAGGTCAGCCCCTGCCCTGTTCCCCAGGGTTTGCTCTTTTTCAGCTTCCTGCAACTCTATTTGATGGTGTGCTTTGGTTACAGACCCAGACTGGGCTTCTCATTCAATTCTGATCAGGGTGGAGAGCAAGTAATATGCCTAAGACATCTCTGTATTCAACCAAAGGCATGTGGCACCTGGTGAGCCTGTCACCACTGCTCCAGGTTTTCTGTGCTGCCAATGAAGCTCATACCTGAAGTATCACACAATGAGCATTAGGCATCTGCATAAATCTGAGCTCTGCCTGGGCTGACCTGCTCTTTTCAACTGAGTTTCTGCTTTGATTTCCTTCTTTTAAATATCTTTGCTTGAGTCACCTAATACTTCAGCTTTTTTTTTTTATAATCAGGGACATGTCCTAAACTCTAGAAAATGACTAAACCAGGATAGTGCAGATATGATGATTAAGGGATTTGGGGTCAAACTCATGCCACTTACAAATCTCTGTGTTAATATCCTTATTACTATAACGTGGATTACTGTAGTCTGTAAGTCCTAAAGAAGTTATTAGTACATGTAACAACTTAGGTTGGTGCTTCACTCATTATAATGACCTGATACTTCTTAGCTCTTATTCATTTTATTATTATTTTCATCACCGTTATTACCATCAACCCAAGGTTCCGCCTGGTGTCGTTCTCTAGGGTTGGTCAGATGCTGGCAATGAAGACACGATCTATCGTTGCTTCTCAAGGCCCCACCAATTGGGATATTGATTTGATCCATGAAACTTGTACATCAGGTTCTTCCTGCCATGTAAGACATTCAATACTGCCGTCCATTTGATCCGTTCCTGTTTTAACGTTGTGTTGAGGGCTGCAACCCAAGCTTTTTAACTAGGTAAAAGCTACACAGTCTTTCCTTATGCCTTCTTAAATGGGTCTCCACCTATTCCCAGCACTTTCCTCTACTCAGCCAGTCTCTGTATGTCAGCTCATAACCATGGGAAAATCAAATCAAGGGGATGTTTTCCCATAAGACGAAGGGTACCATTTCATAGGCATCCCTGAGGTTTTAAATTGGGTGACATTAATGAAAGGAATGTGGCAAGAGAAAGATATACTCATTTGAAAAGGGGAAAAAAAAGATCAGGCTAAATGTGTCGGAGGTTTATCTTCAAATACTAGAAGACTTTTTTGGAGATTTAGCAGCATATTTAGTTTGCGTTATTTCAGCTAGCAGATCTAGGACCAACGGACAGAAATTACAGGGAGGCGAATGTCAACTAATTAAAGATGAGTTTTCTAACAACTAGAGTTGGTGGAAATAAAATGAAATGGCTTAAAATCTTTGTTTCTTCAAGATTCAAGCAGCAATAACAACTACGTTAAATAATTATCATGCTAACAATTAATTACTCCCCCTTGAATTTAGGGTCAGTTTAACAGCATGATTTTCACTTACTGTCTTCTGTGCTCAATGCTGGGCCTTCCAGACTCCAGAAATAAAGCTGAAAACATTCCTAGTGAAAATGAAAGCCACAGACACAAAAATAAAAGTAGACTCTGACATAGAGGCCTTTAACACATGGGCCAAAAATTTAGCAGAATATCCCAAACTGCTAACAGAAACCAAGCTTTCTGCAAAACCTCCAAAAAAATATCCTTATCATACCACTCACTACTTTGGGTGCTGAAATCCTTTCTTCCACCTAATATCAGAACATGACTGAGATTGGTCTAGTTAAGGGAACAATTAGCAGATGGTTAGAAAGATAAAGTCAGATCCACTCACCTGGTGAGTCAGCTGCTGGGGGCAGAAGACTGTTTCAGTACACAGAGCGTACTTTGCCTGAACTTAAGACCGAAGCAGAGCTTCCTTCTGGCCCAGGTCACAGGTAACAAGCCCAGCAGAGAGCTGGGTGCCAGGGAGGCTCAGGACTGGCTAAGAGTGTGCCTCAACCAACAATAAGGAAATCTTGGAATGGGTGGTATTCAGAAGTCAGGGTGGGTAAAAATCTACCATCATGCACCACCCTACTCTACCCCTCCAGCTGCCAACCTGTGGTTTAGGGGAAAAACTCAGTCTCAGAGAAGGATATTGAAAAAAAATACAGTAAGGACTCAGACTCACTGGACAGGGGAATCAAGGAGATTATGATAACACAGAATCTGGTACAGTACCAAAAAGCCAAAAGGCGATAGCCTCTATAGCTAGATGCAAGATGTGGGAGAAGGAGAGGGAAAGGGTTGGGTTAGTAAAACAAAGTAGAATTTCAGTTTCCAAAATAGATATCCACATAGTTTCCCAAGTCTCAGTCTCTCTCTTTCTTAGCTCCCAGTCCTGATCATGGGACTCATGGAAAACCTCAGTTAGTACCTCCATTCCACATAAGTAGGTTTTTAGATAAAATTCTGTTACAATTGAGAGCACAGACTCTGGAGCCAGATTGGGTGGGTCAAATCCCAGCTCTGCAATTCAGTCCTTGGGGGGTGGGGGGGGGTATCAGGAAAGCTACTTAACCTCTCTGTGGTCTATTTTCCTCATTTGTGAAATAGTAATAATAATAGTACCTATGCCGTAAGGTTGTTAGAGGGGCAAATAGTTAATATAGGTAAAATGCTGAAAATGGTGTCTGATGCATAGTTATCTAAAAATAGTATTATCTATCAAATTCAACAAAAGGGGGAGAGGCTTGTATTTGAGAGCAGTTCTAGTGCAAATGCCCCTATCTTAAATGGGGAACTGATGAAGATGATGCTGATTGTTTGCAAATACTTTGCCATTAGCAACTCTCTGAACTCCATCTCCTCTCAGGATCTTCTTCATTTCCTTTGGGCGGTTGGCCACTGCCCTCTCTTTGCAAGTTTACTTAATCAAGGAAAGCATAACTCTAGGGTCTTAAGAGGTTCTCCTGGCAAGTAACATTCTGCTGTGAAGGCTGCCAACTATGTGAGAGCCACTAATGAATTTGTGGAGAAGGGTGGGCCGTGGAGGATAACCCAAGCTCTTGATTGTCCAAATGGGGTACAATCCAATCACCCCTGATATTGATTAACACAGAATAGAAATAGAAATATAGTTTTCATCTTCATGGTTTCATGATCTTTGTATTAGGGTTCTCTAGAGAAACAGAATCAATAGGAGATCTCTATCTCTCTATCTCTCTCTCTATCTATCTATCTAGCTATCTTACACACACACACACACACACACACGCATACACAGGCACACAAATATATTATACATATGGGATTATTATAAGGTATCGGCTCACACACTGATGGAGGCTGAGAAATCCCTTGATCTGCCCTTTGCAGTTAGAGGCTCAGTAAAGCCAGTGGTGTAGTTTGAGGCCCTGACACCTGGAATGCTGTTGATGTAGATTCCAGTTCAACTCTGAAGGTTTGAGAACCAGGTGCGCGAAGGGGAGGAGAACAAAGTCCCAGCTCAACAGTCAGGCAGAGAGTGAATTCAACCTTCTTCCACCTTTTTGTTCTATTCTGCCCCTCAATATATTGGATGATGCCCACGCACACTGCTTTAGTCAGTCCACCAATTCTAGTGTTAAGCTCTTCCAGAAAGAGCCTCACAGATACATCCAGAGACAAAGTGTAACCAGGTATCTGGGCATCCCTTGGCCTGCTCAAGTTGGCACATAAAATTAAGCATCACAGTCCTCAGTGGTCATGACTGAGCCAATGTGCTCTAGCAGAGAGAGCGCAGGCCTAGCTTAGAACCTGAGCGAACCCTAACTGGGTAGCCTTCCATCAGTCACCTCATCTTTCTGAATCTCCATTTCTTTATCTATCAAGTGGACTTAACATCACCCATTTAGAGAAGTGGTGACTATTAAATTATATCAGATATGTAGAGCTGTTAGTAAAGTGCCTTCTTATAGACAAACTTCCACCTCCTTCTTCTATTTAATTATTATAGAAATAGACACAGTAGCATATGCGATTTTCCCAAGTGCTTCTGGTGCCATGCTTCCCTATACCAGGTGTTAGCAAAAACATTCTGAAGAGGGGAAGATTTGATTAAGTAGAGGCAGATGATGTCTAGGATGCTGAGTGGCTGAGTGCTCCGTATTTCCTCTGGGTCTTCAGGCATTTTCTGAAATGGAATTGAGTACAATCAGTAAAGGGCCACTTCAGTGATCAAGGAGGTAGAAAGATTGACAATGAAAAGAAACTTGTTATACATGAAATAGGTTTATGGGAACTGTTGACAAGGCTTTGCTGTGGAAGACTTCAGGGCCCCCTCTGAAGCAACGAAGAGCCAATTTCGTAGTGCAAAGAAAATTTAGTGTGCGGTTGGGAGCGAGGTCGTAGACTTCATTCCCACAAAAAGTGGACCAGGTTAAAGTGTTAAAAGTTCAACTAGGGTGACATAGACTCATTGATTGGTTATGGGGAGAGATGAGGTTTTGAGGGCCCATATTTACTCACGTGATGCCGTTCTTGCCAGACAGAATACTGATGATGAGTCCCAGGGCTAATCCAGATCCAATCTTTGAGGGATTTTTTTCATCGGCATAGAAAGAGCAAATGTCCCTACACATTTCTAGGCCACTGTTCAATGCAAGGAAGTAGTTAGCATAGAAGCCGAGAGGGAAGCAATGTAGGGACTTGTCTAAAAACAGGGATTCTGGACTGTGATTGCACAAGTTCCTATCAAGTCTCCAACTCCTACCACAAGTGTGATATGGGGCAAGTTATTTAGCCTCTCAGCTTCAGTTTGCCCATATGTATGACGAGGAGGATGACAGTTCTTACCGCATAGAGTGTTGTGAAGATTAAATGAGCCATCTCATGGAGAGATTTTATCACAGTGCCCAGTGTGTAATAAGTTCCATTAGTGTGTGATCGTCACAATTAAGATTGAGCCAGATTCTAGAAGTCAGGGCTAAGTCAGGGAAAGAGGGTTCTGAGTGTCATCCCTCCAAAATAGTTCGTACCGTCCCTCCTATTATAACTATTTGTTTTGTTGGGACCACTCTAAGTCCTGTGTAGCACATGTAAAACTCAGACTGAAAACACCTTGCTAAGGTGGGTTCTGTAAACACTTACTATTTACATGGTTTGTCTTTTTTAGTCACCAAAATCTTGATTCTGAGTCAGGTATGGTCAACTCATTTTAGAAAATTACCTTTAAAACTACCTAGAGCTTTGTGCACTCACACAAAAGATTTTGTGAGATTGTAAGAACCAACACTGGGGTATGAGGACAATATACATTTTACTATCAATTTAACTTAGGCATAAAACTGTACCATAAAATGTGAGTTTCATAGAAAACTTTGATAACAATTTCCAATTGCTCTCACTAGTTATACCCTCAGCCCTGACTGACAATACCTTCTGTCTGGCATGTCTGGACTCTGCTTCTTCCAGATCATTCACTCATAGTCTTCTTGTGTGAGTTACATCCTAAGGCCATCATCCTAATCCCCTTCTGGAGACAGTTCTTAGTGTTTAGCAGTTTCTGACCCTAATGCTGTTGGCATTTTGGGTCTTATAAGATATTGTTGTGGGGACTGTCCTGTGCATTGTAGGATGTTTGGCAAGATCTCTGCTCTCTACTCACTAGATGCAAACTGATCATATTCCCCCATCCCAGATGTGACAGCCAAAAATGTCTCCAGACATTTCCAAATATCCCAACCTGGGGCAGGGGGCAATCATCTCTGATTGAGAACCACTGATCTAAAAGATCACTTGAAGAAAATACAAAGTGAAGATATTAAGGAAAAGGACAATAACAACATTGATTGAGTGCTGTGTGGACCAAGGTTTTATATGCAGCTGTAGTAAAGGTTCAGTGTTATAACCTCAGCATAGTATAGTGGTTGCATAGCATGAGACAGGGATCCTGACTCCGTGGTCATTAAAATCTTCATGCCAGTTTTCTCATTTTTGAAATGGGAATGAGAGTTCCTCACTGACTCTGTGTGTGTGTGTGTGTGTGTGTGTGTGTGTGTGTGTGTGTGTGTGTGTTTGTAGTGCTAGGAACAGGGGCACGTAAAATGTGATAATGTTTTTTTTTTATTTCTTTTCTTTTCTTATTTATTTTCTAACTTTATTGTATTTACAGAAACCTTATGGCATAGGCATTATTACTGTTATTTCCATTTTATTGATGAGCATATAGAAGTTCAGAGAGGATAAGGAATAAGTGCTTTGCCCATAGAAACACATGGAGGAATTGACATTATAACTCAGGTCTGTCTGACTTCAAATTCAGTACCTTTATCTTTCCCCCTTCAGCACTTAGTTTTACTTTGAATTCTTGTTTACTTTAATATGCTCTACCTATTTGTTTCTTTTTGCGTGCAAAGCAGTGTTTATTTTTTAATTCTATTTTATTTTAGTTGTTTAGCTTTATTGAGGTATAAATGACACATATGAATTGCATATATTTAAAGTGCATAACTTTATGCTTTGCTATATGTATTCATTTGGAAATGTTTACCACAATCAAGCTAATTATCATATCCATCACCTCACATGGTTACTTCTATTAAGTTTCTATTCTTTCTTTCCCTCTTTCTTTTTTCCTTCTTTTTCTTTCTTTTTTTCCTTCCTTATTTCCTTCCTTTTCCTTTCTTCCTTGTGAGAACACGTAAGATCCCCTCTTAGAAATTGGCAAGTGTGCAGTACAGTGTTGTTCACAGTAGTCTCCATGCTATATGTTAGATCCCTAGAACTCATTCATCCTGTATAACTGAAACTCTGCGTCCTTTGACCAATCTGTTGCCCTGTCTCTCTAATATGTGTTTTAGGTTCTTTTTCAGTCTCTCACTCTGCAAGGCTATGTTTTAAATTCCTTCAGGTGGGTACCTACTCCGTCGCTCAGTTTTAAGGTATTAACTAAAACAACATTTTTAAAACACGAAGCACAGTAATCTTTGGATCGTCAAAATGCAGTAAATGTTGGCTATTGTTATGGCAACGATCCTCCTGTGGGAGGGAACTACAAAGCAGATGACACTTTCTGTATAATATTATTAACCTCTGTTCTTGGCTGTAGTGGCTCATTCCATGACCAGTAATCATATTCATTACTTTTAGATTCCAGGAAGCTGCCAGTTCTCTTATACTTGTGGTTTAGTGTTTAGCAGTGCTAAATGGAAATACCACAGTAGACCCTGTTCATTGGTGGACACTGCATTTCTAACTTCTTTCTCTCTAACCTCCTCCAATAAGGAGGCAGGGAAAATTAAATACAATTTCCCTGATTCCCTTGCAGCTCGAGCTGACAAAATCCTTTAACATAGATCTGAACTACAACATACAAGTCAAAGTCTCCTGGGAGCTCTGGGAAGGCTCTTGGTTCTCCTGACTAAAGGACAGCCATGGTTACTACCTCTGTCTTGTTTGGATACGGGCACTATATTTGAAGATGCAACAATAATCTTGCTCCATGGAGGAGAGATCGAGGGAATCAGAGATGACAGTGCTGACTCATGGAGCTAGTGAACCAATGTCAAAAAGAAGCAGATTATTATGTGAGAAAACTAAATCCCTACTTGCTAATGACATTAAATCAGGGTCTCTGTTATCTGTAGCCAAGTGTATTCATAACATATATAGACATAGGTTATGCATTTTCTTAGGGCAGAAAGGCAGTAAATTGGGAAGTATATAATTGGGGGTGATTTCCTCTCTTATGAATGAAGAGACAGAGGATGGGTAGGAGGAATTCAAGTTTTTACGTTTCTGGCAGACATATAGTGATTTTACATTCATGACCTCATTTAGTCCTCAACAACCCTCAGATGTTAGGTATTATTTTCTCCCTTTTACAGACGAAAAACGTGAGGTACAGTGAGGCTGTATGACCTGCTCAAAATTGCACAACTAGTAACTGGTAGAGCCAGAATCGGAGCTGAGAATTAAGTAATGATGAAACCTATACAAAAAGCATGCTTTCCCCAGTACATCAGAATAAATGCCTTAAACCTCACGGAGGTGAAAAAATTAGATAACTGAAATATCTGAACCTAAATGACTGCCTTTATCAGGAATGGGGGATGAGAGAAGTCTCTCATCTCACACATTTTTGCTCCCCAATTTCCACCAATAAATTCTGTGAAATCTGGTGTTCTGTGTCAGTCTGAATAGAAGGAAATTTTCCTCCCTCAGCTTGTGTTCTCAGAACCATTTTGCTGCCCCTCCCCTCTCTGTTCCCTGCCCCTCCCCCCACACACACACTCATTTCAGGCCGAAAACCACAACTTTCCTGGTTTCTCCAGTAGATAGGCTCTTCTCTGATGAACAGAATTCACAAACCTGAGGCTTCATATACAGATTTCCTAACAGTTTCAAAGAAATGATTTTTGACAGCTGAATGATGTCAACCAACTGAGAAATGCAAAATAAAACACAAGGAAAAAAAAAAACTCAAGGGATGCTGTGCTGAAAGAGCGACTCGTTTTATGAAACCTTAGCAAGCATCTCAGGATGATGGACATGGAACTGGCAGGAAGAGAAGTACTGCTGCTCCTCCCGGATGTTCATCACTGTCCTCTTCTGGGTAGCAGATGCTCGAGAGAAAAAGGGCAGCAGCACCCCGAGGTCCTGCTTTGGGGGAGGGTCACCACGTCACTAGAGCTCTGCAAGATTGCAGTAGATGTATGTTGCTGGGACTTGGTAGGGGGAGGAGTTGGAGATGGTGGACACTGGTGAAGACTGGGGTGGGGGTGGGGTTCTCTTGACAAGCCAGAATCCAAGCAGAGTCTGCCAGAAGCTAATTGGAGGCTGACAGCTTTCTAATGTCACCTCAAGCTCAGGGTCAGCTCTGTTATGGTACTTGCCATAACACCAGAATGCGCCCCTGAGAAAGGCAACTGGCAACCAGCTCTACTGCTTCTCCATTTCTCAGTCCTTGGATTCAACATGAGGACTCTCTCAGACTTCAAATCTGGAGAACAGCTGCACTTTTCTCTACCCCCATCAGGCACCACATCAGTTCCCATTGGTTGGGGCTTGGCAGGACCCCAGCTTGGTTTTGGGGATCACTTCTCACTCCTGTAGTCCCAGGATCAGTCTTCAAGAAGTGATTGTGGGAAATACAAACCACAGAGTGGGACTGATTGTAAACGCTGCAATATTATAAAGCATTTTAAAGGGAGCCAAAGTTTCTGTCTCTGAAAACTTAACTTGGTCACTCCAGCAGCTCCATGAATATGTGTGGAAACTAATCAACTTCCTGGGCTCCGACTGAGAGCCCAGCAGTCACCTCCGTGATACTGAGTTTTTGTTGGGGTATGGAAGCAAATAATCTCAAAACTGGAAAGGCCCTAGGAAGCCATTTCTTATCGCACCTGAGAAACAAAGCTCACAATAAAACAGCCAGCTAGAGCAGGAATGCCTCCGATGAAAAAAGATCTTAACGGAGGGCTTGAGGAATGCTGGACAGCAGGAATAACAAGACAGAATCGGGAAGTGAGGGTGGAGCCAGAGCTGCACTGAGCTCTTATTATTATTTTTTTTCACGTGATAAATGAAGAAATGCATTAGGCATTAGGCATTAGGGTTAAGGAGCAGGCAAAATTTCTTGGTTATACAAAGTCTGACAATGAAGTTCGTGAACTCATCCTAGAGAAAGTGCTATATACCTTACTGCTGAATATCACTATGGTCACCTTCCAAGTACTCCCCTTGGGAAGCTATGTACTGATGCCAGCGCCTAGTCCACTGTTCAAAGCAATTTTGGAACTCTTTTTCTGGAATGGCCATCAGAGCTGTCGTCATATTATCCTTGATGTCCTGAATGTCATCAAAATGTTTTCCTTTCAATATTCCCTTTTATCTTTGGATAAAGAAAGAAGTCATTGGGGGCCAGATCAGGTGAGTAGGGAGGGTGTTCCAATAGTTATTTGTTTACTGGCTAAAAACTCCCTCACAGACAATGTGTGTGAGCTGGTGCATTGTTGTGGTGCAAGAGCCATGAATTGTTGGCGAAAAGTCCAGGTCGTCTCACTTTTTCACGCAGCCTTTTCAGCACTTCCAAATAGTAAATTTGGTTAATTGCATGTCCACTTGGTACTAATTCAAAATGAACAATCCCTCTAATATCAAAAAATATTAGCAACATCATTGCAACAAGTTCACAAACTTAATTATCAAACCTCGTAGACCTTACATTACTACACGTATTTAAAAAAATTAAAAAGATGTCACAGGACCTGCAGAGGGTATAAAACAAACTGGAATTCCTTTCTTTTACTTACATGTTGCTGCACATGCACCCAGCCCACACTTTCTACTTTGCTGCTGTGCCATTCAGACCTCTCTTCCTCCTTACCCAGTCCCAGGCATGGAACTCCACGTCAACCGTTTGGGGATGCTAGCTTTAGAAAGTGGGGACATTGAAAAGGCAAAAAAGAAAAAAAAAAAAAACACTAAAGGAAAGAATAAACGTTAGGGGAGGGAGAGAGGGAAGGCAGAACATCTCTGTCTAGAGGGATGCATCTCTGCCAGACCATTATCACATACTTCCAGTCAGTGCTTCTCATGTGCTGTCCCAAGATCAGCAGCAGTGTATCCCCTGAGGACTTGTTAGAAATGCAAATTCTCAGACTCCACCCAGCCTTACTCTAAAATTCTGGATCGGACCCAGCAGAAAGTTTCAGAACTTCTCTAATGCCTTTGGTACAAAGAAGCTTGCTATTTCTGAAGGCAGCATATTCTCTCTTTGTAGAGCTCCCCTGCAATAATGTTTGTTCTCCTTATAACAAGCAGAATAACATCTATTTCTCTGGGATTTCTAGTTCTCCTTTCATTTATCAGAATAATATGAATTTATGCTTTAATTCAGCTACGACAGATACGTCCTGAATTTGGCTCATCTATCTTCACAGTACCTATATTATCCCCATTTTAAAGACGCCAAAGATTAAGGCCCGAATAGGTGGTCCATCCAGGGAGCACCCACTGACTGAGAGCTCTTTGCAGTAAATGATCAGAATTTCTTGTAATGCTAGCTGAAGCTGACAGTCCCTACAAGATAAAAAATACCTGGCAAATAAAAATCTTAAAAGGAGGAACAAACGCTAATGGAAGAAAATATTCCTGGCAAATAGGATGCGAATAAAACTGACGCTTGGTGAGTGTTACTGAAAGAAAATATTAGCTGAATAAAAATGCTAACGATAGACACAAACGTTAACAGCTGAGCGTTGCTGGCAATGCACAGCACATAATATTTGCTGAAGGAAAATATATTAACTGCAGGAGAAAGGGAAGGAGCTGGAGTGATTTATAACAAACAAACACCTAGAGAGGAAGATGCTTCCTATGGTAATTGATTGTTGTTGTAGCATTCATAGCTCCAGTGTCAAAACGTCTCAACCTGACTTGGAAGCTTTTTTATTTTGCATTCTTACAAGATGGCTTTACGTTCCAGCCACCAACAGCATGTATTCATTTATAAAAGAATTGTTCCCCACGCTGCCCTGGATTGTTTGCCGAATTGCTCTCCTGTAGCTCATACACCTGGCATCACACACATCCCTGACACCACTTCTCACCTCCTGCAGTGTCAGGGGGATAGAACTTCAGACACTGAGGTCCCCAGGCTTGGAGTTGTGTGGTGGCCTTTTAAAGGAAAGGCCAAATTGAAACAAAGTCCTTATATTCTGCAAACAACTTTCTGGATCACTCTGCTCAAAGGAAATTTAAAAATAAAAGAAATAGGTTGCCAGTCCCTGTCTATAAGAGGTAATTGTTTTGACACCTTCACTTAATTACATGAATGAAACAAGGAGTGTGCTGCAATCCACCATGGCAAATGAAAAAAAAAAAAGCCCCTTTGTACATGTCTACACAAATTGACTTTGTGGTGCATTATGGGAAGTGTCAACTGATATGGGTGAATTGGATTTTTTTGTTGTTTGTTCTTGGATTTATTTATGCTTTTTTTTTTTTTTTTTTTTTTTTTTTTTTTTTTGCAGCAAGGCTGAGATTTCGCCTGTCTCTTGTACATAGTCTTTCTTCTGAGTATTGTGTTTGTTTTATTAATCTGATTTCCAGATGTTTTCTGGGCTTTACCAGAACTTTAAAGGTTCCAATAGGTGGATAATAAATTATAAAACAAAATTCTCGCAGTGTGTCTTACTTGGTAGCCAACCCCTATACCCTACTATGTGCATGACACATAGTAGGCAGACAATAACATTGTATGGAATAAATTAATGTTATATGTGTCTAGAACTAGGTATCTTTCACTCACTCTCATGGTTGCTCCCCCACAACCTGTCAAAATACTGAAAGCAAGCAAATTTCACCCTTAAATGTACCATATTGTAAACTGGGGGGCACAAAGGGTGACTCATTCAACGGAATGTTGGTTTAATGAATCCTTTGTGCACTCACTACCTTGTTCTGCAACCGTCTCAGAAGGGGTTAATGTCTGTGGAGTGCTTGGAGAGTGGCTAATGTTGTGTGAACAGCAGAGTAAATAATTACTGCTCTGCCTTTATGAGACAGCTTCTTCACAGAGGGAAGGAGTAGGAGCCTTCAGTGGATATCTGCTAAGGTTAAGGAACTCGACCCTTAGGCAGGTCAGAGCAACCTGAAGGCTTGTGGCCTCAGCTTTGGGCAAACATGTTGTTCCAGAGGACCTGAATTGTAGTGGGGAGATGGTCCCTGTCATGGTGTTCTGGATGGGAAGCTGTGAGAGATAAGCTACTAGCCACTGAAAAGGTTAACCCCTAACACTTGTCTCAAATACAGTCAAGAAAAAGGCAGGACTCTGCTGGTACAGTTTTTATCCTCAGAGGTTTTAGGATTTTGATTGTGTGTGTGTGTGTGGGGGGGGGTGGTTGGGGATAGGAAATTGCCTATGGCAGGAATACAATGGGGTGTAGAGGATCTAACCAACATTCCGAGCGAACACTGCTCTGCCAGATTATCCCACTCTTGTTTATACGTCTCCAAATGGGTCTGTATCCAACCCTTTTTGTTCAAATAGCCTGACAAACTGAAGCTGTGTTTGCGTTAGGTTTCATCCAACCTGGTTATGACAGCACTGGCCCCAGAAGTCAAGCAATTGGATACAGGTTCTGATTCTTTTACAGACTTGCCATATGGCTCCAGTGGGAGATTTCTGCAAGCTTCAGTCTCCTTGACCATAAAATAGGGTGTAGTGACAACTGGCTTTTTGACCCACACTGGATTACTGTGAAGATGAAACGAAATAATAATTGGGAAAGCTCTTTGAAAGGTGTGAACTATATATAGATATCACATACAGTTCTTAGCAACTGTGATTCTGTGACTTTGAATAATCATGGAAAGAACTGGAGAGGTAACGCTGAGAGGATGCTGGAGGCAGGCAGGCAGGCAGGCAGCCTCTGGCCAGGCTTTAGAGGTAAGCAATGGTGCTGGTCCTCCACAGAGGGCGAAGGCCACCCCAGAGCTGAAGTTCAGACTAAAGTTCCAGGATCTGGGAAGACAGCAGAGAGCTGTGTAAAGCTAAGCTGAATGTCAGACTGTACCAGGGATGACCACCCAAACCAAGTCAGAACCAGTCCCCCCAAACCAGTCTTAAGGAAGGTCATGCAGTGTAACAGAAACAACACGGGCCTGGACATGTGGGTCCTGACTCTCTCCCATGTGATGCTTTTTGTGATGCTTGGACAGGTAGATCCACTTAACTTCTCTGAGCACCAGTATCCTCATCCAGAGAATGAGGGTGATTTTAGAACCTGCCAGATAGAGTTGTCAGAAGGGACTGATACTGTAATTTGTGTGAAACCCTAGCACATTTTAGGCTGTCAGTAAGAGGTGGCTCAGTGATCCACTTATCCGTGTATTCATTCTTTCATGGATCGGAGCATCTCACAGTCTTGGGTTGGTGCTTTGGCCCAGGAGGTCATTAAGAGTTAAGAACTTTTTTAATGGAAAAAGAAGACAGCTCCTAAATACCATCACCAGCAGAAGTCAAGAGAAGTGAGAATACATGACGGCACCTTGATCTGTACATGAAATTATTCTTTATTACTCACAGAGAAGGTTTGGATCAGATCCTCTCCTTTTTGGTGCCTGAGTGTGGGGAGGGGTTCCACTGAGCCAGGCTCCCCCAAAAGAAGGAAAAATAATAGGCTTGCTGCCTTTTCCTCCATGAAAAATGCTCCCCGAGGTGCCATATAATCAGAGCAAGACTGTGACAATCAGCATGTCTCTGCTCTCCCCACATCCCAGCCATAATACAACATTAGAAGCAATTAGAGCTTGTTCTAGGTTGTTTGTAAGATGATTATTATAGCCATTGCAGAGACATTTCAAAACAGGGAAGTTAAGGATTACAAACCGTTCCACATTTCCAGTGTTGATGGGGGTGGTGCTGAGAAGACCCTAAGAAACAGAGACAGACAAAGCCCAGCCCATCTCCCCTGCCAACAAGGTCCTGGGCCTAGATGTGCATACTCAACGCGGGGCACCTGAGGGCTGATGGCAAGTATTGTCTCCCTTGCAAAGCTGCTCTGCACTGAAGGCACTGCATGCGTGCACTGGACCGTTAGCTCAACTTCCTTCCTTTTGTTTGCCCAGGCATATACGAGGTCTGACAATTCAGTTCATGAACTTGTTGTAACACTGTTGCTAGCCTTTTTTGATATCAAAGGGATTGTTCATTATTAATGTATACCAACTGGACAAACTGTTAACCAAGTTGACTATTTGGAAGTGCTGAAAAGGTTGCGTGAAAATGTTAGACAACCTGAACTTTTTGCCCACAATTCATGGCTCTTGCATCACGACAATGTACCAGCTCACACAGCACTGTCTGTGAGGGAGTTTTTAACCAGTAAACAAATAACTATTGGAACACCTTCCCTACTCACCTGATCTGGCCCCAATGACTTCTTTCTTTACCCGAAGATAAAGGAAATATTGAAAGGAAAACATTTGATGACATTCAGGGCATCAAGGGTAATATGACGACAGCTCTGATGGCCATTCCAGAAAAAGAGTTCCAACATTGCTTTGAAGGGTGGACTAGGCACTGGCATCGGTGCATAGCTTCCCAAGGAGAGTATTTGGAAGGTGACTGTGGTGATATTCATCAATGAGGTATGTAGCACTTTTTCTAGGATGAGTTCGTGAACTTCACTTTCAGACCTCATGTATCAAAAAGTCCCTCAGTATTAGAACATCTGAAAGCGCCGGACATCTGAACCATAGGAGGGCTCTAGCCACAGAACTTTTCCCTCCACACACAAATACTTGACCAAAATTGATCTGGGCACTCTTTAACCCCAATCTTCCACAATTGCATTAAGCCCTCTTTTGTTTAGAGGAAATAGAATACAGCCTGTCGGCTTGCTGTCTGATCGTGTTCATCTGCTTTTTTTCTATAATGATTGGTGAACACCGTTCTTCTAGCACCTAAAGCACAGAATTCTGGGGCTACCTTGTACGTTTTCCCCTTTTCACTCCAAGGAGTATTTAATGTTCTTTTACCATGTGCCAAGCAAGGTAGGTGCTTGGATTACATCATCAATGAGTGGAACAAAGACCTCAGCCCTCATAAAACTTACTTGATAAATATGTAAATAATGTAGTATGGTAGAAAGGGAAAAGTATTAAGGAGAAAAGAAAAAGTGGGGCAGAGGAAGGAGATTGGTTATTAAGGCACTCACACAGTCTGACTTGACTGTGACAATGGTCTCTTTTCTGTGGTTTCCCTTCTCCTAAAGCCCAGCTCTGGTGTCATCACTGCCTTTTGCATTAAGTCTTACCGCCACTCTATTACCTGGACAGCTCGGCATCCCAGGGCTGACAGGCGTTATTCCCAGCCTGTTTACACCTGATCTTCCTCTACTTTAGAAGCCCTGTCTTCGAGCCAAAATGAACACCCCAGTATTCCCCAACACATCCTGCCTTTTCCTGCCTGGTAAGTATAGTATTTGTGGAGAAAGGAAGCTAATATTTACTGAGACTTGCTAACAGACAGGATTTTGTATACCTTTTATGTCTTCTTCTTTAGATTTCATAGCAGTTCTGGGATGTATAAGGTGAGGGAACAGAGGTTGACTTGCCTGAAGTCATACAGTACAATGTGGCAGAGACAGGATTCAGATCTCAGTCTGTCTGAGTCCACATCCAGTGCTCTCTCTCTCAGATCACACAATTTATTATGTTTCTGTTCTCTAATTTCCGATAGAAACTACCGGTAGAAAAGCTGTGTGTATTCACCTTTGTGCTATGTCTAGTGGCTGGCACAAAACTTCGCACAAACTGGATTAAAACAATATTATCTGGATTAAAAAAATATTACCTAAATTAAATTTCTTTAAATATAATTGAATGAAGTTGAACGTGTTTTTAGACGGTTGTTAATTAACTGATCTTCCAGAGCCTCTTGTGTAGATTGTAATTTGCTAGATCTAGTTGACAGCCTTTTAGTACCCTCCTTGTTCTCTCCTGACTTCTACCCTTGTTCTTTGAAACTTTCCACGGACCCACAGCTGGATGCAACAGAGAACATTTTCAAGGCTAATAATGGCAGATTTCTTTACCTATGTCTTTCAATTGTCTTTCCTTCACCTTTCCCTACCTGCTTCATTTTTCCATTTGAGATCCCCTTGAGGACAACTATTACCCTGCCCAAATTTCATTTTTACTGGCACACATACTAAGCCTGACCTGTGGGATCTTTGGTTCTGGCTCTGCCTTGCTACTTCATTTGTTGGGGAGTTGGGGTGGCCTCGGGAGTACTGCAATTTCTCTGGGCTTTTGTTTCTTTGTAGGGAACTGCACGTATGGTTTTAAAATTCCTACCAGATCTACTATGTGCAATTCTCATTGTTTAATGTACTGTAATTAATAAGTAAATACTTTTAGATCTTAGTGATCACTTTAGAGGTTCTCTCCAGAGTGTTCTTCTTAAGCAATACCTGGTCAGGCCGCTTGCTTTACGACCCCTGGAAGCAGCTTTGCTTTCCCTCATAGGACCCCAGTGGGCATACATCTCCCTAGAAGAGATGGGACCAGTGGATGGAGAAAAGGTGGATATATTGGTCTTTTAAATGAAGACTTTGGGAAAGAGGAAATTAAAGTCGGGACACTAGGGCCATTTCTCATGTTCCTCTGGCTCTTCATGTGAAGGGCCTGTGGGTTCACTTTGCTACAGACAATTGGCCAACCTAAAACCCCAGTTCTGTGATTTTAACATCTTCAAACACCCACGTAGTACATCTGACCACTCCCTACACTCCCTCGCGCGATAGCTGCCAAACCACAAAAAGCCACCAGTGGCATGTGGCCCCAGTTTCAGCCCCACTGATGGAAATTTGGTAAAGAGGGGTGAATTACTAAATAAATAGGATGCGTTGTAAGTGTTGATAGATTTTCTGTTCTAAGGATAGATCCCGGCATTGTGCTCAGTAGAGGATTACCGCTGTGTGTGTTTAAACGTGACAGCTGTTTCATTCACTCCCTGGTGTGTTGGAGAAGCCATGATAAAGCCAGCACTATGCCTTCAGAATCCTTAAAGTGAAATCCTCTAGAATAAAAAAAAGAAAAAATCCCCTCCCAGCCCTCTCTGTCCCCATCTTCTTACTCATTCCTGACATGCATTTTCATTTATTGGATTTAATCTTTGATTTTTAACTTTCTAGATGAGAAATACCCCTAAAAGACCTTCCACCTCTGCTTGCTGGGCATCCCTGAAGCAGTTGCCTTCATTTTGGAACACTGGGTGCAGAGGGAATGCAAAGCATTTAGAAACCTTAATTAAGGAACATTTAAGAAGCTAGGCTGATGAGGGGCCAGATTAGCAGTGGATTTCACTGTGGTCTGCCTACGACTTTCTGTTTAATTATTACAAGGGGAGCTGCCAGCAGTGCAAGAGCTGAAGGTTTGATAGTGAACTGCACTGACCTGGATTTCTCTTTCATTAGATTTCATTTAATTCAGGCAAAGGAAGCAATTTCTTAGACCCTAGAATAGTTGAATGTTAACCTTCAGGCCAAAAGAATGAAGGGACAGAAATATAATTTTATCCTGAGCAATACCAGTTCCCAGATACCCAATCCTGCCTGGATCCCAACACCTCTTATTGTTTTGTGAAAAATAGAGAGAATAGGGATCTACTGTGTTCTATTGAGGGCTTAAATGAGCTAAATAATTGACTCAACATTATCCTCTTTGAACTAAAAAGGGCCAAAGGGAGTCCTCCCCACTAGATTTAAAGGAGAGGATCTTCCTCTTTCTACATCTTCCTGGCTTTTTTTTTTTCCTGAAATGATCATGTTTGTTTCTGATGACCCCTAGGGATCACTGAACTTATTGAGCTTGTGACTGAGAAGAACTGTGATTAGGTGCTGATTGGCATGAGGGAGTGAGGGTGAGAAGATGGATAAGAAGGAAAGGCTTGTTAAGGGTTCTATATGGGCTACAGCTAAATTACCAAGTCTATCTATATGTTTCCCTGTTTTGACCCTTCTAACCTCTTCTCTATCCTAAGCTAATGGTAAAAGTTGGTTGAGGGACCCTAAAAATTCAAGAATACTAGGCTCAAAATCAGAGAATTTGGATTCTGCCTTTTCTCTGTGCCTTCAGCATCAGTTTATCTCTCTCAGTTAGTAAAGGGGTAATAATTCTTTTCTAACAAAATGGGAACACTAATTTTTATTTCATTGGAAGCTTGTAGAATGAAATTAGAAAGTGCCCAACTAACATTCAGCATATAACAGGTTCTCAATAAAAGTTACTTGCCAGTTCTATTCCATGCACATAGGGGAAGTAAGGAAGACTGTGTTCTGAAGAAAGCCAAAGAATACCCCACTTCTATTGGGCTTATATTCAGCTGAAATAAGAGAATGATAAACATAAAAATAAAATGGATAACTAAAGAAATAAAAAGTTAGCACATCATGATACATGCATACAATAAAATACTTATCAGTAATAAAAAGTAAGGAACACCTGTCATATGGAACAACATGTATAAGATAACATTCTTCTAATAATTAGCCAGCTACTTACAGTAACTTATTGATAAGCCTCAAGGACTTGTTTCAAACTGTCCCCTCCCCATATCTATCTAAGTTGACAAGCTCATACAACAACTCTCCCTATTTTATGCTTCCCCTTGGAAAAGTTAGAAAGCTTTATGCTAAGTGAATTAAGTCAAACACAAAAGCTAGATACTATATTGGTCAATCAATATGACATTACATAGAAGATAAACGTTTAGAGACAAAACTCAGATCAGTATAGTCTGGGACAGTAGGTAAGGGGGGAATGATTTACTATAACAGGGCAAAAGGGAATTTTTAGGTTTTGGAATGATTTTGTATCTTATTTATGATGATGATTTTGCTTGGAATGTACACCTAAAGGGTGAATTTTACTGTACATAAATTGTAGCTCAATAGACATTATTTTTGAAAGAGTTGGTAAAGGTGTAATATTTTTCTAATCCTTCCTCTCTTAGAGGAATATGACTGTCTTCATTATGGGGTACTAAGGATTCCACAGAGATGTTCCTAGAGCTTAGAGCTCACTGAACCCATAGGGAGTCGCTGGATGGACATGACTGTGTTTTAAATCACCCATAATTTAATCACCCATAATGTGAATGTTTGCACAGTTGTACAAGTGAATTTTGCTAGGGAGATGTCTCAGTTTTAAGTAGAAGATTAAAAGTTACTGTGGCTATTTCCATGTCTTGGTCACCGTAAATAAAGCTGCAGTGAACATCGAAGAGCATATATCTTTATGGATAAATGTTTTTAGATTTTTTTGGTAGATACCCAAGAGAGGGATTGCTGGGTCA
The DNA here is from genome assembly GCF_004115265.2 of Rhinolophus ferrumequinum. Taxonomy (NCBI): domain Eukaryota; kingdom Metazoa; phylum Chordata; class Mammalia; order Chiroptera; family Rhinolophidae; genus Rhinolophus; species Rhinolophus ferrumequinum. The sequence goes on from NC_046308.1 coordinate 27,649,432, forward strand.
TATGGTAATTCTATTCTTAATTTTTTTTTTTTAGAAACCTCCATACTGTTTTAAATAGCAGCTGTACAAATTTACGTTCCCACCAACAATATATGAGAGTTCTTTTTCTCCACAGCTTCTCCAACAAGTGTTATCATTTGTTTTGTTGATAGTAGCCATTCTAACAGGTGTGAAGTGGTATCTCATTGCAGTTTGGATTTGCATTTCTGTAATAACTAGTGGAGTTGAGCATTTCTTCATATATCTGTTGGCTGTTTGTAAGTCTTCTTGGGAGAAGTGTCTGTTCAGGTCCTCTACCCATTTTATAATTGAATTGTTTGTTGTTGTTGAGTTGTATGAGTTCTTTATATATTTTGGATATTAGCCCCTTATCAGAGATGCTGTTTGCAAATATCTTCTCCCATCCAGTTGGTTTCCTCTTTGTTTTGTTGATGGTTTCTTTGGCTGTGCAGAAGCTTTTTAGTTTGCTATAGTCCCATTCATTTATTTTTGCTTTTACTTCCCTTGCCTTTGAGGTCAAATTCATAAAATCCTCTTTGAACCCAAGATCCATAAGTTTAGTACATATGTTTTCTTCTATGCAGTTTATTATTTCAGGTCTTATGTTTATGTCTTTGATCCATTTTGAGTTAATTTTGGTATATGGTGACAGATAACAGTATAGTTTCATTTTTTTGCACGTGGCTTTCCAATTTTCCCAGCACCTTTTATTGAAGAAGCTTTCTTTTCTTCGATAGATGAGTGGATAAAGAAGATGTGGTATATATGCACAATGGAATACTACTCTGCCATAAGAAAAGATGAACTATTGCCATCTGCAACAACATGGATGGATCTTGAGATTATTATGCTAAGCAAAATAAATCAGACAGAAAAAGTCAAGAACCATATGACTTTACTCATATGTGGGATATAAAACTGAAAGCAACAAAGGAACAAGACAAAGAATCAAAAACTCATTGACACAGACAACAGTTTAGTGGTTACCAGAGGGGAAGGGGGGAGGGGGATGGTGGAAGAGGGTAAATGTGGTCAAATATATGGTGATGGAAGGAGAACTGACTCTGGGTGGTGAACACACAATGGGATTTATAGATGATGTGTTATAGAAACGCACACTTGAAACCTATGTAATTTTACTAACCATTGTCACCCCAATAAATTTAACTTAAAAAAGTTACACAGGAAATTCTGTGAAGATTGGGGAATGCAAACCAGGATTGGATAATGTCCCAGCTTTCGGTAATGGCATTGTACTTTAAGAGCCATTTTGTGGAACTTCTGTGGAACTTTCTATTTTGTCATGGAATAGAATGAGTGCTTTTTACAAGATGGATTTTTTTTTTCCATGTAGGATTTGGAATTCATGGTTAGACTATAATTAAAAAAATATAATGATTCAGGTCAGCTAGAAAAATAAAGTCACTATGGCTTATTGCCCATCCCTGCAGAACCACCACCAAGTGAAAAAGAGAGAGAGAGAGAGAGAGAGAGAGAGAGAGAAAAAGAGAGAGAGAGAGAGAGAGAGAGAAAGGGAAAGGGAAAGGGAAAGGGAAAGGGAAAGGGAAAGAGAAAGAGAAAGAGAAAGAGAAAGAGAAAGAGAAAGAGAAAGAAAAAGAAAGAAAGGAAGGAAGGGAGAGAGAGAGACAGAAAGGAAAACTATGAACTGTTGTTCTAGAAGAAAAGACAAAGTGAGAGTTATGGTATGAGTTTGTCCCTAGGGGTGGGCACAGGGCGGCAACAGTTTGAAGTCAGTCCCTGAGCATTGTCATCAAGTTACTATCATTAGCTGGCTATTCTTATTAAAGAGAATGATATTTTATACACAGGTTTGTTTCTGTGGGTCTATAGGTTCACTCACTTTGATGCGCAGACTCATAGCAGAGAAAACGGAGTGAGACTTGCATAAATCCTCTCTAACTCAGGACACTTAATAGGTTCCAGGCACTGCAGAGATTTGAAAATGGAAGCAGGGATAGGAGGTCACCGATAGGTGGAAAGCCGGGTGCCAAGTGCAGCTTAATGGAATTCATGGTATTGATCCAAATGGCAAATGCATAGCATTGTAACAGTATCAAAAGCTTCACGCTGGGCACCAGCTCATGAAAGGCCAAAGCTGCTAATTTGCAAAAATATCAGGGTCTCAAATGTTATCGAGGCCTTTATAATATAAATCACTAGGAGCCCCTTTAATAACTGCAGCATACCCCCAAGCCTTCATGAGGTATTTGTATCCAGAATAACGGGCCTTGAGAACGGGGCTTCTGCTAGTGACATTGTTGTGTCACAGGTTTCCAGACAGGAATATCACTTTGTGCCTCACACACTGTGAATAATTAGTCAATCTGAGCTGCTAATGACGATGGCAGCAGTAATAACAGTGTTGCAATAACAGGCCAGCTGTGGCCCACGGTGGACCTGAAAGAATGGGTCGTTCCGGACAAGGTATTTTCCACACTGGGGTGCGCACCTACAATTTCTGGCCACAGAGGTTCAATTCATGTAAATGAAATGCTGAAGAATTTTCTCGTCTAACACAGACATTGGCATAAATATGATGGGAATGTGGTTTCTACTGAGCCTTCTAGAGCACAATATTTAAAGACACAATCACAAATGAATCACAAAAGCACACTCTCATTTGCTGGTCCATCTCTTACTACATCCTTACCCCTCAATGTCCCAAAAGCCCAGACGCTACTTTTATTTCCAAACCAGTGAGTCTAACAAGACGTCCTTGGGTCTGATCCAATCCTAACAGGGCTGAAGGGGACTCTTTGCTCTTTTACCATATTTTTGTAATTGCCCATCCTAGCAGATATTTCCAAACAGAACAGTTAATGTGTAGGGTATGAATAAATGAGTGGCAATGCTAGGGAGCTACCAATTCACAGACCAAGAGGGTTTGAAAACAATGCTCCTGGTCTCAGGGACTTAGAAATGGATGCCCTTAGAGTTTGGGTAAGTAACAAGGAGAATGGAAGTTACAACATCTGGTAATAAAATGCAAGTAAAATTCAAACTTCACAAATGTCCCCAAGGACTGGTAGTGATGAGATATAACACAGTATCTTAACAAAGAGAAAAAAAAATCAGAAAGCACTAGCTGTTTCAAGGGGTAGCCAAGTGTGGTTATATGGGGGTGCCAAAAAAATGTGTACCAATAGACCCTTTGGTCAACGTTGCTCAAGCAGTAGTTCTCCATAATCAGAAGTGTCTGGATGCTGATGGTAACCACTTTGACCACCTCTTATAATTGCAGAAGTCAAACGTGACTTGTATTCATCTTTTGTTATAGGTATACACTGAGGATTATAATTTTAATACAGTTTTCCTTTCTTAAAATGTGGATACAATTTTTGGCACCCTCTGTATATGCCAAGAAGATACACTTGCCTGGAAATGCAAAAAAAAAGTGAGGACGGGAACTTCATAGGCCCAAGGACATATGAGGAAGAATAAAAGGAGACTGGGATAGAAGGATATCTTTGTGGGACTATATTACAAATTGCTCGGCCAGACAAAAGCAGTGGATGGCATATTTCTTATCTTAACTTAAAACAGCGCAGAAGCATAGTGCACTGGCAATAAAACCTTCCCTCATGGTGGTATTCCTAGGACATCCCACTAGGTAAAAATCAAAGGATTTAACAGCAACAACAACACATTTCTGGTAATTTTCTGTAGATTACAGGAAACAGCAAATGGTGTGGTTAACTATATTGTACAAACCAACAAGAAGAATTTGCTAGTGACATGGAACTGACAGAAATTTTGGGGAAAGGGACTATGTCATCTTGGTGTGTTTATGGTCCGGAGATTGAAGCACTGGACTGAGTCAGATGAGTATTCTAGATTTTCAGAAGGAAGCTATCAAAACATTTAGACTGAAGATAGACACACGCAGGAGACACAAGATGAAATTACAAGGAATGCTGTTCAAGTCAAAGCAGAGGCACTTTTATTTTTCAATGTTGTTTCACAGGGAACTCTCTGAACAAACTACAGAAAAAAAGAAAATAACTAATGGAAATAGTGCTGCAATGAACATAAGGGTGCAAATGTCTTTTCGACTTGTTTTGGATTTCTTTTGATTAAATACCCAGAAGTGGAACTGCTGGGTCATAAGGTAGTTCTAGGTTTAATTTTTTGAGGAACCTCCAAACCGTTTTCCATAGTGACTGCACCAATTTGCAATCCCACCAACAGCGCAGGAGGGCTCCTTTTTCTCATCCTCATCAACGCTTGTTGTTTGTTGATTTATTGATAATAGCCATCCTGATGGGTGTGAGGTGATAGCTCATTATGGTTTTCATTTGCTTTTCTTTGAGGATTAGTGATATTGAGCATCTTTATATATCTATTGGCCATCTGTCTGTCCTCTTTGGAGAAATGTCTATTCAGGTCTTCTCACCGTTTTCAAATTAGATTGTTTTTTTTTTTTTTTTTTTAGTGTTGAGTTATATGAGTTACTTATAAATTTTGGATATTAACCCCACCAGATGTATCATTGGCAAATATCTTCTCTCATCGTTTTGTTGATGGTTTCCTTTGCTGTGCAAAAACTTTTTAGTTTGATGTACTCCCATTTGCTTATTTTATCTTTTTTTCCCATTGTCTGAGGAGATAGATCAGAAAAAATATCGCCAAGGCCAGTGTCAGAGAGTGTACTACCTATGTTTTCTTCTAGGAGTTTTATGGTTTTGGGTCACATTAATGTCTTAAATTCATTTTGAGTTTAAGGAAGCAACTCCAATGCCCACCAATAGACAATCGGATAAAGAAGATGTGGTTAAATGTATACAATGGAATATTACTTATTACTTGGCCATAAAAAAGAATGAAATCTTACCATTTGCAACAATATGGATGGACCCAGAGGATATTATGCTAAGTGAAGTATGTCAGACTGAGAAAGACAAATACCATATGCTATCACTTATATGTGAAATCTAAAGAACAAAAGAAATGAACAAACAAAACAGGAACAGATTCATATATACAGAAAACAAATTGATGATTGCTGTTAATAGAAGGGTGGGGCGATGTGAAGCTGGTTGAAAAAGGTGAAGGGATTAAGAAATAAAAATTGGTAGTTACAATATAGTCATGGGGATGTAAATTACAGCATAGAGAATATGGTCAGTAATGTTGCAACAACTATGGACAGTGCCAGGTGGGTACTAGACTAATCAGGGGGCTTATTGCATAAATTTCTAACCACTATGCTCTACACCTGAAACTAATGTAAAATAATATTGAATGTCAACTGTAACTGAAAAAAAATAATTAAAAAGAAAAAGAAGAAAGAAAATAACTAGAGAAGAGAAAGAGTTAGCAGACCTAAATGTTAGACAGTTTAAATTGCAAAGTGAACGGGTGTCAATGGCATCTTGTTGGAGACAAAAAGTATTGAAATAGGACAGGTCCACTGCTTGACCTTATGATAAAATTCTGTTATATCCAACATAGACAGAGTTTCACAGCTTTTCTAATTCTCAGATTTTCTCTTCTCTGCCAAGAAGAATGATCTCTGTGCAGAAAATGGCAGACTCAATAACTTTAAGAGTGTTTATTCTTACTTATATCCTAAGCAAATAAGAGATTTATGGGAAGGAGATTCTAACTTCTGTAACCACGATCGGAAAACTTAAAGAATCCTATGGAATGGGAGAAATGCTGGGAAATGCGTTCACACATTTATTGATAACCTGACATGGATGCTGTGGAAAGTATTGAAAGATCAGATGGATATTCATTAGTATTTTTTCCCAGTTCACAGTCCAAGAACAAACGTCTTAGTCAAATTTTTGCCCCTGCCCACTTTCTTCCTAGTTTCACTCCTCAATAAGAATAGGTGAAACTCACTTCTTTCTCCCCTTGTCTCCTTCCTATCCATGATTTTCAGTAGAAAATTTAGATATTTTGCTAATGCATAATATAGCGGTTCTCAAATTTTTGGTCTCAGGATGCTTTTACATTCATAAAAAATATTAGGATAATGAAAAGCTTCTGTTTATGTGGTTAATATCTATCTATATTCACACTAATAAAAAATTAAAAATCAGAATTCAAAAATGTGTCTGTTAATTCATTAAAAATAACAATACTAAACTTATTACATATAAACATGTCAAATATTTCATGGAAAAAATGATGTTTCCACCACAAAAAATAATGAGAAGAGTGGGATTTTATATTTTTGCAAATATGTCTAATATCAGGCTTAATGGAACACAATAGGATTCTCATATCTGCTTCTACATTCAATCACAAAATAGATAGTTGGAAAAGGAAAGTGTTTTAATAGCTTTTTGGATAATTGTGAATATTCTTCTATGACACAACACCAAAATACAAAAAAAGTGTTAGGTCCTTAAAGGTTAACTGCAATGTGGAATTTAAAACCATATCAATGAATGTTTCATAATCTGTTACACTAAAATCCGTGGGTCTACCTTGCACTTTGAATAAATATTTTGTTCATGACTGATTTTAAAACATCACGCACTGCTCATTTAAAAAAATATTGGTTCACTCACTTATGGAGATCTCCCTGATGTTGTCACATTTCACTATAAAACATCAGAAAAGTTACATTCATTAGTATTGGGCATGTGTCAAGCTACTAGTGAAAGTTTTCCAAAATTCTATTTTCTTTTCAATGCTCCAATTTTATCATTGGCAACAAATACTGTCAATTGTTTTCCTTGAAATGACAGTCTCACTTCATTTATTTAAAAAATAATCTGCCAGAACACCCAACTTTGAACAACCATAGTTTGTCAATCATTCTTTCAAGAAAAAAAAAAACAAAAAACGTATTTCATGAAAAAAAGCAGCTAGTCCAGCGTGCAACTCAAACAATTGCAGTTTCATTTTCTCGAGAAAACTGTCATTCTTTGGTTATACAGCTGAAGTACTTTGTGTATACATCCCATTTTGTGAAATACAATATTAAAACAAAATGTAATGCAGAATCAGGGTTTAATAAAATTAACAATTTTTACTACTTCTTTAAGATCATTCTTATGTGAAATTGTTTCTTTCTTACTACAAGTGTATGACAGTGAAGAATGCAGTGACTACTGATACAGTTTAGTGCTTAATGCTTGTTACAGTGCCAACCTTGCTTTTGACCTATGGGTGCCAGCATCAATGCAGTGATATTGCAAATAGCGTCTGTGTGGTTTTATAAAAATAAGTTTGAGAAGGTCTCAGGCACTCCCCAAAAGTCTACAGATCACACTTCAAGAATAATTAATATGGTATAATATAGCTTGAGAATCTTGTATCAGATCATTTTTAAAAGAGATTCCAGCCTTATTATTCTGAGATTCTAGATCTGTATGTAGCTCCTTAACCTTCTCGTATACCACTTCCTCTCATCATGGGGTTTACACCTTCCATTTCGGAACACAATTTTCCAATTCCCAATTCTGCCCAGGTCCTGGGAAGTGTAACCAGTCTGTTACTTTGGTTTAGGGGGAAAAGAAGAGAAATACTGGAAAAAGGATATGTGAAAGGAAGACGTAGATGTGGTTTGCTTCTGCTCAGAAGTAGAGACAGAGTAATGAGCAGACACGGTAGGTGAGCGAGCGGAGCAAACCCTGCTGCCTACCTATGCCTTGGGGAACAAGGCTCTGCCCCCAGGGCAATATGGGGCATGATTATCCCATAAAGAAGGCTGTGCATCAGGAGCTTCTAGACACCTTTAATAAAATTCCTGCACCATATACTTGGAGATTCTGAGTTAGCATGTCTTTGGGCACGGGGGATGGGGACTCAGGCATGCCCAATTTGCAAAAACTCAGGTGATTTTGATGTGCATCCTGGTTAAAAATCATTGTTTTGGGGCTGCAAAAGTAATTGCAGCTAAAAGTGACTGCAGCTAAGTAATCACAATTCAGACTAAAGAGGTTGAGTTTATCTGTTTGGATGTTAAGTAAAAGATGAGTGATTCCTCTTCCATAGTTTGCGGAAAACGGTAGGTCAGGGCCTGGAAACAGCCCTGAGAGTAATCAGGGGAGTACATTCAAGAATACAGCTTTAATCTGAGTTGGTCCCAGATCCCAGGAGTTCTTTCTTTTGCTGTCAACACCTTCACCACTCTCCAGCAAGACAGAAGTAAATGACAACTAGAAATCTTAAAAAAAAAAAAAGCTAGTAGACAAATAGCTGTCCACAAAAACACGTCTGAGTAGTAATTGCTACTTTCCTTTCATCGGTTTAACTTGCAGTCACTCAAGTAAGAACACTTGGAGTGGAAAATCTATTAATACTGAGGGCTGGGAGTGGCTGGAAGCACAAACTGTGCAGAGTGTGGTATTATAGCTCCCTATTTTCTCAGTGTTGTAACTCTTAATCTGCTAAAGACATTGCAAAGAAACTGGAAAAGGTTTTCTTTTGATTTTTACAAGTGACATCAAATACCCTGCTCCTGACAGATACATGGGCCTAGTTAATTCTGGAGAGGATTTAGAGTAAAGGGCTCTGGTGAGCATAGCCTGATAGATCTGAACACAGATGAGTTAGGCCAATCACAATATTTGATAAGCCCAATTCATGACCTCTTCAGATTGCTAAAAGAGGCCCAGAAAATGGTGCAGGTAGTTTTCCTGTTTCTTACAGAATTATAAAGTTTGGGCAATGGCCACTTGGACTTACATAGAGGTGCCATCCCGCAATTGTTTTTTTGTGGTTTCAACCTCAAAAGAATGATGCTTCTTCTAGAAAGCTGCAATTTAGCCACAGTGCCTCCAGGGGGTGATAGTGAGCAACTTTAATATGGTCCAAACTACGTCGTATATACAGAGGGTGCCAAAAAAATGTGTACACATTTTAAGAGAGGAAAAAACTGTATTAAAAGTACGCTGATGGTAACCACTTTGAGCATTTCTTGTAATTGCAGAAGTCAAACGTGACTTGTATTCATCTTTTGTTATCAGTACATACTGAGTATTATAATTTTAATACAGTTTTTTTCCTTCCTTAAAATGTGTATACAATTTTATGGCACCCTCTGTATTTTTTGTGGAATATAAAATGGCTGCTCTAGTCCAATACACTTATTTGTATTAAAACATTAATTTCCCATAAATTATTTAAATGGCTTATTAAAGCAGTTAAAGCAAAACAAATGTCAAAATAAACAATCTTTGTGAATAACATGACTTAACTCTGAGCAAATGATAACTAACATCTATTAATGTTATGTGGCTGGCATCAGTGAAAGCACTTTGCAAGTGGTAGCTCATTTAAAGATCTCAATAACCTGTGAGGTAGGTACTATTAATATTATAATTTTTAGGTAAGAAACCAAAGTGCAGAGAAATGAAAAAAATATGAATAAGTTACAAAGCTGGTAAGTGATGGAATTGTTTCTGGCTATAGAGCTCCTACTATTAACAAAGCTACCTAGCCTCTATTTGACTTCTATTATTCTGATGACTATTAGTATTTTTACTACATATTCTAATGTTAGTCTTATATGCTAATCAAGTGTGACATTTTTATCCGAGTTCATTTAACACCTGACTTCCCCATAACAATGTTTCATGGGATGTTGTAAGTAGCATATGACCCCTTAACAAGGATCGTTGGAACAACTGAAGTGTGAGAACAGTGCTTCCAATACAAAGTTATATTGAGCAATTTAATGAATATGCTATACTTTGTGTGTGTTAAACATTACATTGATATTATATTACATTGGCTATCCATTGATAAGAGAACTTGATGGGTGGTCTTGGTCATATCACATAGACACTAAAAACACTATTTCTTTTGCATAGTGGGCATGTGAGACTGATGAGGCTTATACTTTTGGCTTCAGTTTCCCAGCTTTCATAGGTCTCCACAAAATACAGTAAGTCTTACAAGGGACAACTATTTCTCTCCTTGCTCATCTCAGTGGAAGCATTATCTCTCTGCTAGTATTGACCTCTCCATTCTGATTTCTTAGGTTATAATCCTCTTGCTTTCTGTTTTGTGGGAAGCTATAGGCTGCCAAGTAGCTTTTGTGTGCTTTAAAGCCCTGTGTTTATTAGAGGCACATAATATCACCAAAACAATCTTGGAAGTCTCTAGAAGGAAAACAACAACAAGAACACTATAAAATCTTTTAGTCTTTTGCTGATGGTCTCCATTTCTTTTTTTTTCTATTTGTAATCTCTTTTCCTTACTTAACCTATTAATTTTGAGGACTCTGGGGACTTTAATGACCACTCAATCCTTCAAGTCTCTGAAACTATACCCTTATTTTCCAGAATTGATATATTAATAGAATGTAAACTTTGTACCTTGCTCGCAATCCTATCCTGACACCCAAACCATCCCTGATTTGAACGATCCCGGTGTCAAAGTCTCATATAGCAGTGTGCCCTCAAGCCCAGGTGTGGGTATGGCAGCTTTTCTGTGACTAAATTTTTCAGCTTTAAAATAATGGTGACATGCAATGATCCTTGCCTCCTGGGATTTATACCCTTGTGCGTACCCCTCCCACATTGCACAGGGATGGCCAATAGTATAGTGTGGAAACAGTGGTGTGTGACTTCCAAGGCTAGGTTATAAAAGCTGCCATGGCTTCTGACTTGTTCTCTCTTAGGTCAATCACTTTGGAGCAAGCCAACTGCCATGTAATGGGGACATGGGGGCAACCCTCTGGGGAGGCCCACATGGCAAAAAACTGAAGCTACCTGCAACACCCTGCACCAACTTACCAGTTATGTGAATGAGCCACCTTGAAAACAAAGCCTGCAGCCCCTGTCAAGCATACGGGTGACTGCAGCCTCATAAGAGATGCTGAGCCAGAACTGCCCAGCTAAGCTGTTTCTAAATTCCTGATGCCCAGAAACTGTGACACACAAATTTTGAAGCAATTGTTTGTGTGGCAATAGATGAGTGATTTAAAGAGAATTCTCCATCATCAACTGGTTCCTATCTGTGAGAAGCTGTTTGTAATCCCTATGTTTAGCTTGCAGCAATCACAGAATGTTCTATGACATCCTCTCTAGGAAAGGGCATTGTTAGTCTTTTTCTCTACCTTGAAATCCAGCTCCCAGGCCTGTAGCTACTGGACCAACTTGCATAAGATCCTGGCAGTATTTATCTAACATGCTTTACTAAATTGCCCCTGGCAAAAATTTTGGATGCTAGCTTATTTTAAGTAGTTTAGAGTAGCCACAACCCTTGTAAAAACACAGGTAGGAAGAGTCTGCTACATAGTGGAAATAACTTTCACAGGTTTGGAGTGAGCGTTATCTGGTTTTAAATCCAGAATTGGCCACTGAGTAACACTGAATATTAAATATGTCCAAGGAATCAAAGGTGACCTTGAACAAGTTATGTAACATCTCTGAGTTCCAGTTTGTGCATCTATAAAATGGGGATATTAATTATCTTGCAGGGCTGTGTGAAGATGAAATAATATAACTTTTAAAATTCATTTCACAAAACAGAGTGTCACGGAGATAATGGAAATTTAATAAATGATAGCCACCGTCAATATTAACATAAGATCTTGAACAACAAAAGTGGAAAACTAACTTATTTGTAGTGAAAGATTCAAAACGTGCTTCACTATCTTTGATTCGGTATCTTTGATTCTGGACCTGATTTACAATTAGGAGAAGAAGGAAGGTACACTCCCTTCAAGCTGGGGCTTGAAGAATGCCAGCTTCTCAATGGCAGATGAGGAGGGATGGCCTTGTAGGTCCAGGGAACAGAAGGAGAAAAACTAGAGAGGTAGGCAAGGATCATATATTTTGGAACAAAGTGGGGGCTGGCTAGATCATGGGAAACAGAGAAGGCAGGAGGTGATATAGGTGGGAGAGGACTCAAAAGCCATTTGTGAGGATGCTGGTGTAGGTGTCCCAACCTCAGCACTATTGACGTGTTGGGTTGGACAAATGACTGTGGGGGACTGACCTGTGCATTGTAAGATGTTTCACAGCATCTCTGGCTTCTGCTCCATGGATACCACTAACACCCACTCCCCACCAGTTGTGACAGTCAAAAATATCTCCAGGTATTGCTAAATGTCCCCATCTCTCCTGATGAAGAGCCACTGCCTTCGTCCAACATTCTCACCTTTGCTGTGAATGTCAACCGGAGCCCACACAGGCTGTGTGCCTGGGTAAAGGACACATAGTCTGAGCTGCAGAATCAAGTCTAAGCACTTCCAGAGCTTTATCCTTATCTAGACACTTGAAAAGCAGCCAAATGGTCTTTGCCATTTTAAGTAGAGGAGTAAGAAAAGTTATCAGTGAAGAGACTTAGGTGTAAAGGAGCAAAACGTGTCATTAGGCTGGGTCTCTGCTAGGGAGTGTCACAGATGCATCTTATTTAAAAAACATTAATGTAAGTATTAAATGAGTGAACACCAGAAAGTGTCCAACACAGTATGTGATGCCTGGAAAGTGACCAGAAATGATGAGTTTTCTCCTTCCTGTCCTGCTAATAGTCTCGGCTTAATTCAGTGGGCCATAGGGAACTATAGGGTACTTTTTATACATCAGTGACATTATCATAGTGGAAAAGTGACATTCTACCTACAGTTCATATCTCTTGCTTTATGCTGGGAAGGTGCCCTATCTCTGGGGGACATTTGCCCCCAGGGACTGGCATGATGCCTGCTCCCTAAGTGTCCTCAATTACCGTGTCCACCCACCAAGCAGGCTACTCTCTCAGGAGAAGATCAGGACATAATGAGCCCAATGCCAGGAGTGATTAAAACAAATGACACCGCAGTCCTACAAGGTGGCAGGGCAGGGGGGACATGGTGTTAGTGATTGGCTCCTTTTAAATGCAGCCCAATTTTGAATAATACATCTGCTTACCCGATAGCTGCCTGAACGCAAACCTTTGGCAGCTGGTCATCCTCCAGTGCCTCCGGGATGGGGTCACCAAGGGTTGGAACACACTTTCTGAATTGAAGCAGTGGACTGTGAAATAGGAATTACTGACAGCTCTTAAGTATATCAAGAGAACAGCCCTATTCCTTAATACAGAGCCACTAATAGACATCTAGAAACCTATAAAACAGACAATTCCTCTATATCATCCTAGTTAAATCAATGTGGTTATATTACCCTCATCATTTTCCCTTTAAGGTTTATTACATTTTGCCACAGTAATGTATTTTTTCATATCCATCAGCCGATTAAAGACTTTATTCTGAAGATACACACATCCTTGTGACCTAGTTGAAACTGACCTAAACTGTTAGGGAAAAGCAATTTTGTGGGGAAGTTGTTCTCTCTCTCTCTCTCTTTCTCCCCCCCACCCCCGCCTTGCTCTTTCTCTAACACTTCCCTTATTCCAGAGGATTAGTGTTCTAGCGTTTAAAAACAATACTGTAAGCTTACATTTTTTTTCTGCTTTTTTGCAACATTCTTCTCTAGGTATTGAGATAACTACTCAACCTCTCTAAATGTCTCTTCATGGGGTCCTCTCCAGGTAAGTGCTTTCTTGCTTTCTTTCCTCCTTCTTCCCGTCCCCCTCCAACCCTTCCTGTGTGGCATGTGCGTTCTTGATTGGGAAGACATTCAGGACTTCTGAGGCCCACGGGCGTCTGCAGGACCAGGGGCTCCTCTTCTCGAGTCCTTCCTGCACCTGCTGCAGCCAGAAACCTCAGCACACCTTTGCTATTGGAGACACAGCCAGGGCTCACCTGTGGTAGACAGGGGAGGTGACCGCTTTAAATATACCATTTAAAACACCTTCCCCACAAAACTACCCAGTGCTGCCAATGCCATGTTTTCATTTCTTTGAGACGAAACTTTGATAATCAGCAAAACAGAGCATGTGTGCTCTCCAGGAAAGGTAAAACATGAACTTGTCATCATTCACTAACACCGTCATTTTCTCATTAACTCTGAGCAGAGCCGAGTTGCATATCTTCAGAAGCAAACAGCTGGTTGACATACAGCTGTCTCATTAGTTGAAGTAGGGGCTTCAGAGAGGTCCTGGGGAGTCAAGGTGAATCGTGAGGGCTCTGACTTGGACAGCAGCTGAGAAAAGGAAATCATTTAAACAGATAGCTGATTTCTTTCTTAAGGCAAGGTTTTCCTCAACACTACACAGTGGTTCTTAGACTTCTGTCGGCCACAGAATTCTATCTGAGTTGGACTCTTACAGGGATGACGAACATGGAAAAGAAGAAAAGTCAGAGCTTCTGTGATTGGGGAAGAAGAAGTAGGCACAGGAGCCCAAGGAGGCGGGGCCTTTGCAAAACCCAAGCTGACAACCTCTGACACCTTCTGAAGCCCTGGTTACTTCCCTCCATGTCTTATTATGGAAAGATGTCTGTTAACATCTTAGCCTTCCTTACCTGAGACAGAACTCACATAAACATATAAGCATAGAGACGTTTAACCTTAGCGTATTAGTTACTGAGCTGGGCTGGCGGAGAGCTTATTCAGACCCTGAACTCACTCAATGAGGCAAACTCTGATTTATCCTTCAAAGTCAGTTCAGACAACATCTCCAGAAATGTTGCTCCCAACCCTGAGTCTGATTTAAACAGGTGCATCTCTTCTTGGCTCTCAGGGCATCTTCGTGTATGATTCGACCGTAACACTTGTGATACCCTACTGTGATCATTATGAATGTTTTGCTTGTTCATCTCCACCCCTGAACTGTGGGCTTCTGGAAACTAAGGATGATAAATGTCTCATTTGATTTGGTGTTTCTGCCACACAGGGCACTGCTGGGCCCATTGCTGCTTCTCAATGAAGTTTTGCTGAGAAAATAAAGGAATGAACAGATGTTTGCCATCGATGTTTAATTCTAACACTTCCGTTCAATAGGCCCTAGTAAATAGTGCCCCCTCCTTCTCCAGCTCCAGGACCTTACACACCATTTCTGTTTAAATCACACATTCGTACTGCTTACGTGTTAAGCTATCCCCCAAATTTTGCAGAATCACACCTCTCTCTTATTCCTAGAGTAAACACTTTGCCTTGTGGTATTTGTCATTGATTTTTCTCTGGCATTTACTTATGTTCCAACTGGGGCATGGGTGTGTGTAAACATCATATACATTTCTTGGGATAGTGCTTTGCAACTGCTTGTAAACAGTAATTAAGTTCACGCCAAAGCTTTCCTAAGGCAAGATGGGCATCTTTGATCCTCCCTTTGCACGTGGGGAACTGGAGAGATGAAATAATTTAAAGGTAGCCATGTCTTGGATCAGTGTTCAGGGTTGGTAAAGGAATTTAGTGCTCCCTGGACTTACACTTTAGCCTGTAGGTCCTGCTGCCTCCTATAAATTATATATTTGTTCAGAGACAACACATTCATAAAATGTTGCTTCCACAGAAATCCTGTTCACACTTAAAACTTCTCATAATCAACCTAGATTCTGCCACCCACATCCTCACTCCTCAAAAGTAACCCTTTCCAGAGTCCTTTGGTTTTTTTGTTTAGGATTTTACCCCACAGGAGTTCTTTGTAATTAAGTATGTGGCTGGATCTTGTTAACATTCCTCATACGATTTTTTTCCCCATATGATCTTAACTGTAGAAAATTAAGTGACTGTAACAGAAAACACACACACACATACATACATACAAGGTGTGTTTGTCGGTTTAAACTGAAATGAAATTCAATCTCGAATCCTCACCCTAAATGGGATCCAAAGAATGCAAAATTTCTGAAAATAAGCTAATTATAATAAGTTAATACTCTAATGAACACCATCAATTCAATGATTTTAAGATTATCCAATTAACAATATTAAAAGTATAATCCTTACCTGGGGTATACCCATCTTTGGTGATCCATACTGTGGAGACAGAGCCCCAGAGAGCAGTTTCCAGGCTCTCGGCCTCACGTGGAAAGGTGCTGGCTCAGGTAGTAAATGGCCATCAACTGTGATCAAATGGCCATCAGCTGTGGCTAGTTGGCCGTCAGCTGTAACCAGTGAGCCATTGGCCACTAATATAACGAACGTGGCTACACTAGCAGCAGAATGGGGGCTAGCAAGAAGATGGTGGCTGAGCTGGCAAGCGCGGATTGCAGTTAGCAAGTGGATTGCAGCTAGCAAGTGGGGTTGGTTGGTTGACAGAGAAGCGGAGTGTGGATTACGGATTGTGTGGCTCCTGCTTCCTGTGTCTCCAACCCAGCTGCCAGTGAGACTATAATGGTATGACTCCCCTATCTATGGCTCCGTGGGTGTTCCTTTTTGGCCTTACCATGTTCTGCGTTCTTATGTGGGGAGCAGGACCAGCGACCCCTCATGATACCTTGCATGACACTTGAGCACTATGTTTTTCTATGTATACAATTTCACACTTAACCGTGAGGAATTCCATGAATGATTCTAAAAACATATCACATTAGCAGATGGCCTTGGGGAAAATATCCTTCAGTCACACACGCAGCTTCTGAGCCTCTGGATTTGTTTCTTTGACTCTGTCATTCATTAGCAAGAATGAGACTTGCCTGACAATTGAGTTTGTTGATAACACCTGTCTATTATTTAATAATAATTGGCAAAAGGGTATACCCTTAATAGAGTTGAAGAGCACATGGGAAGTGAGTTGAGTGAAACCCAGGCTACTGTAGGTAGTAGTGTGAATTCTGTCTGGGCCTTGGATGCACCGGACAGTCCAGAGTCCGCTGTCATTGACTACAGCAAGGGACACTTAAAGCTGGAATGCCTAAGGTTTTCCCATTGGCATGACAATAAGCTAATTGATGCTCCTAAATCTGTTTTGAGGATTGCTCTTATATTATTAAGCTATCTTTCTCTTTAGATGTGACCACTTTAAAGAGGGAGAATCCTTACAGATCACTCACTCTATTCCAGGTTCTCTAAGTGGCAGGTGGACACGTGAGACTAAGTTTATCTGACTCCAAATCATGTGCTCTTTTCTCTTTGCCTCTCGACCACGTGTGAGAGAATTACGTTTTTTCCCCTGTGAAACGGCTGTTTATATCTCCTGAACCTCAGGCAAGGTCAATCAGATGTACAACATAATGGAACCGAACTAAGAGCTGGGTTGGGATGAAAATGAGAAAAAAAAACACATGGTTACTGTTTTTTCCCCTGTCCTTAGGTTTACAAATGGGGTTGAATCCCTAAAAAAATTGTTTTTTCTACATCTCTTAGTGTCATCGTTGAATTTCCTGCAGTTGGAAGAGACCTTTCTGATTATATATTATGAATGAACAATTTTATAGTATTAGAAATGGACATCCAGGCAGGTTAAATGTCTTGCCAAACTAGTTTGAGGGAAAGCCAAGCCTGGAACTGAAACCTTCTCCAGCCCAAACAAAAAACTTGCTATTAATCTGCACTGCCTTTTTGCCATCAAGTAAATCACAACTTGCTTCTCTAGTGATCGATTGCACTGGAAATAAGAGCAGTAACACTTAGTTACACTTTATGATCATTGATAAATGTGCACAAGAGCCCCTCAGAGGAGCTGTGTCTGCTGGCATCCTTACTTCTTTCTAGGTTTCCCCATGCCTGACCACCCAATCCTTTGAACTCAGCATACTCTTCAGGGTCCTACGGCATTTGTTACAGTTGGAAGGGGACTTAGAGGTCATCAGTCTAAAGATTTCACACTGCATGTTTCAGAGGCTGAGGTTTCAAAGGAAATGCTTTAGAGGACATCTTTCTCCTGTGTGTGAGTGGGTGAGTCACCCACTTCAACCAGAACAGCTTCACTTTCGTCCGTATTACATACTGGGGTTCCATATAAGGTACTATTTTAAAACGTGTTCTGATGCTTTAAAAGGGGGGGATATAATGGACTTGGTCAGCTCCTTCCTTTTCCCAATATTTTTTAGATAAGAAAAACTGAGGTTCAGTTAGGTTTACGAAACTTATGCGAGGTTACACAGCTCAATTTCACTATGGATATGATGGAAAACAAGCACAGAGAACATATTTTCTCAACCAAAAAATCAGGACACAAGGTCTGACAAATCCAAGTACACTTATGGGGACACAGGCCAAAATATTTGAAATTGAGACAGGCCCAGAAAACCCATAATATATGGTCACTTCAGGAATAAGGCAAGAACATTTCTGGACTCCAAGACCAGCTTGAGTGACAGGTGAATGAGCTATGGCATGAAGTCACAGAGGGTGACCATTACTTCTTTCCTATTTTCTGCATTCTTTGATATATGATGGGACCTGCCAAATCCTATTGATTTTACTGATGCTTTCAGTATTAAGATTTATACCCTAATGGCTGCTTTGGACTTCTTGCGTTGGCTAGACCCTCAGCTTCTGGAATGCTTTGGGAAAACGAGGGCCAGGAGAAAATGATTCAGTAACCTACCTGACTACTGATAAATTCAGTAGGAGAAAGTCATGGTGTAGCAGTAACTAGAGTTTTAATGCCATCATTGTGAGCAGCTATAGATAATATATGTATCCCTTAAATTTTGTAAGAGCTTATAGCTGCCATAGTATGAGGCACTCAAGGAACATATTCTATAAAATAAATGAATAAATACAATAGAAAAAAACATGTGGTATCGGCACATATTATCTCTGCCTGGATGGCTCTGTGCAAAATGTAACACTGCTGAGCATTAAAGATATTACTTGTGTAATAATACACAGCATCCTTAAAGCCCAAATCTTAGCAAATGTGATGACTGTCAAACAACAGTGAGTTCTGCTGTGAAATAGCTGTGCTAGTCTGGTGCACAGGCCAGCTTAGGCAGTCACAAACATCATTTTTATTCTGCAGAGTCCAGAGTGGCTAATCTTTCTTGCCAGAAAGAAATTATATTTTTCCTTTCTCTCAATGTTCTTTGTTTTCTTTTTGTTCTTTTATTTCTGCACCCCCCACGCCCACCTAAGAAAAAGCTGGTTTAAGAAACTGTTTCATGGAAGATCAAGTAAATGTCATTACTTCAGAAACATGACTTTCTCTGGTTAGTAGGAACAGGTCACATTTTTTTCATTTTGTCAAATCCTGTTTCTTTCAACTTAAGGATGCAAATAAAGTCACTTAAAATAATAATAATAATAATAATAATAAGCCTGAATTAAAAAACAAAAAAGCAAACAAAACAAAAAAAAAAACTGAGGAGTCTTGTCCTTGGGGAAGTTAAGCCAATAGGATAAATTTTGGACAATGGAGTCAGAAATCCAGAGCTGGCCTCATAAGTGTAGACCTGTGCGGTCACAAATGGCACCAGTCTTAGAAGGATCTCATTCCGGTTTAATGCTCTGTTGTTGCCATCTTGAAATTCTAAATACTTCATGAACAAGGGGCCCTGATGTTTCATTTGACACTGGACCCTGCCAGTTAAGTATCCTGTCGTGTAGGGAACCCCATGGGCATGCTTCCAGACATTTCTGGTTCTGTTCTATCACCATTTCAGCTGCATGGTTGAGAGCGTGTAGTCTGGAATCACACACTGTATCACTTATTAGCTGTTCCATTTAAGGTGAGTTATTACTTCTTTGGAATCTCAGTTTCTTGATCTCTATAATGGGGATAGCAATATGATTTACCACATCACTTTGGAGGATTAAGTATAACAATGTACCTATAGCACTTACCAAGACAGGCCGACTCCAAAGTCCATGATGTAGTCTTTCAACTTGCAGCAGTCATTCAGAAACCATCACCTGTGTGGTTAATATATGCAGGGCTTTTTAATGAGTTCTGTGATGTTTGGCTGAGCTAAGTCAGATGTGGGCCCCAATTGTCAGCAACTTAAAATCAAGTACAAAAGATCAGGCATGAGCAAAAATATCTGCAATGTAAGAAGATCATGATTAGTGTCATATAAATGGTGCACACAACAAATGCCACACACAGTAATCTTCTTTTAGGGGAGAAATATAGATATGTCATTTGGAATGTCTTTCTCAGAATCATGCGGGACAGAATTGCATTCTGGAACCTGGACTTTAGAGATGTCAGTTGCCTCTATAATGAAACATGTTATCTACCAACGTCATGTCATATCTAAAATAATTAGTCCAATGCTTACTTTTTATTTTTTTCTGTTCTGACATGTCTTCCCATAAAATGAAACACGTTTCATCAAATGTTCTTCTTAAATCAAGTCTAACTCTTTGCAACTTTTCGGTCTAATATGAGGCTGGCTCATTTCACATTTTCCACCTCTGGAAATACCTGGAAGTAGTTGGGAAAAGAACAGATTAAGTACTTGCTAGTTTGCAATACTCTGTAGCCCAAGGTAACTGTATTGCAGCAAGTTAATATCTGTGCTTGTGCTATGCTGGAGCTGAACCTACATCTTATGCTCTACATGGTGTGTCCTTTCCACTTTGTCTTAATTAATTAGAGCCTGGCAGGGAAAATTAGCTAAGCTTTTGGAAGAATCTAAATTTAAGTTGAGCCTTAAAGGATGATGATGTGGACTTGGACAGGTAGACACAGGAGGGAAAGAAGCAAAGACATGTAGAGAATAGCACAGCTTCAGAAAAGATTGAGATGGGGAGGTTCCCAATACATTCACAAAATAGTTAATGATGGGCTCAGAGAATGGATGCATATAGCAGTGAGGTAAAAATTACAAAGTTAGATTGGCAATATTTCTTGAAAACGTAAATGACGGGATATAAAATTTTGCATTCATTATTTTTTAGGCTTTTTTTTTTTTTTTTTTTTTTTACGGTAGGGGATTGCTAAGATACAATCTGTTTTAGGGAGATAACAACAGGTAGTCCTAAGTAACATTGAGAAAATACTTGAGACAAAGGCGAGGGTTTTAGTTAAGAGACTCCCATAAAGCCTAGGTAAGTGATATGCAAGTCTGGTTTTGGACAGTGGTTGCTGCTAACATGGAAAAGACACCAGGTCAGGTGGTTGCTGCCGGTAGACTTCAGTGAGACATGCTGGAACCTCAGAAGCACAGGCTGGCTCAGGAGACCTTCTGTATAAAGAGGTCTAATTAGTTAGTTAAATATAGCTCAGGGTCTCAGGTGGCAATAACAATAGCAATCACAATGGCATTGCCAATAGCTAAAATACATCATGTGTGCTCCATAACACGATGCTGTCACTGTGCTAAGTGATGAACCGGGGGTATCGCAAATAATCCTTAAATCAAGTTTATGAATCAGGTATTGTTTTTTCTGTTTTAGATGGAAAAGCCAAGACTCAAAGCGGTCAAGTAGTTACTTAAACCAAGTTCATACATCTGGCAAGTGACAGAGCAGAGACCTAAACCCAGGCACACTGAGAGAGGAGCCTGTTCTCTACCACTGTGTCCCACCTTCTTCAATAGTTAACGCGGGGGTATTGTACCTATACCGTAATAAATAACCACTCCTTTCAACATCACCAGCTACGATGCTTTGGAAGAAATATTAAACTATACCAAGACTCAGCATCTCCATCTATAAAATGGGAATAATTGATAATTACTTTGTAGGGATATTTTGAAAATTAAAACTGATCATGTGTGCACAGTGCCTGTCAAGATAAATATTTCAATCAGTCAGATGAAGAACAGATTTGGGATTCCAGGTGGCAAGTGAGACCCAAATCCTGGCAATGCGACTCTAGTCGATTAGTTCATTCAGCACAGTCCTCCAACAAGGCACTCAGGAGCAAGGGGGAGGAGGCAGTGCTGGGTGGTACTGCCTGACAGAGGAGGCTGTTCAAGGAAATCCAGTTGACTTGGCTGCAAGTTCAGGGAGGGCTCCAGTCACAGACCTCTTTCTCTAAAATTTCAGTCCTATAGATTAATGAAGCAACAGAGGAGGGCCAGGAGAAAGACCTGAGGGAAGAATTTGTAAATAGGCAGACTTGTGGATACTCAAGGTTAGCCCAAGTTATTATAGGTACGGTGTTTATGTTGACAAAATGAACTCCAGACTCCATGAGCTAGTGTCCTGGGGTGCACTACTGCCTTTGCAGGCAAAAATGGGTGGAAGTTTTTGACATTATGAAGGGAAAGAATGATCAAGACAGGTCAATGTAGGGCAGCTTGAAGAAATTGTGGCCAGAGGCAGACTTTGGGCCATTTGAAGAGAAGGGGAGAGTGGTTGTTCTAGTTTAAGAATAAGGACCCTGTTCTAAGGTCCCAGGCAGCACTAATTAAGCGAGTGCTCCCATTTTCAAGAATACATTTCCAACACACACACACACACACACACACACACACACACACACACACACAACAATATACAGCTATGCTCCAGAGAATCAGAATTCACTCGGGCACCTTATAACTGGTTCTTTAGGAGAAAGGGAATACAAACGATGGAAAAACATGGCAAATACAGTACTACCTTGGTGTTCGAATGTCTTCGTTGATGAACATTTTGGTTTATGAACTCCGTAAACCTGGAAGTAAATGCTTCGGGTTTTCGAACACACGTTGGAAGTTGAACATGTCACGTGGCTCCCGCTGAGTGCAAGATCCTGAGGCCTCGCTGTCGGCTGTTTTTGAAGGTGTCAGAACTCGAATGGTCTTCCGAAATGGATTACGTCTGAAAACCAAGGTACCACTGTACATTTCATCACTTGTGTCCGCTTGGATCGATACCTGAGTACAGTGATAGTGCCTGCATCTTGGTCTATAGAATGATTCTGAGCCCTCAGCTTGGAGTCTGTGATGATTATATACTATCACTTTATTTATTTGTCTGTTTATGGCTCTCTTTCCAAATAGAATGTAGGTTCCATAAGGACAGGACACCTTATGTCGTTGTCACTGCTGTATCTCCAGTGGAAGGCACATAGTTGGGTGCTGAATAAATAACCATTGGAAGAAGAAATGAAAATGTTCTTGGGTCTATTTAGGTCATTGTCTTCTTTTATTCCAGAGTATTAATGATAAAAAAAGGCTTGAAGTTATAAAAGTAAAAAGCTAAATTTAGGTATGTCCCTAACTTCTCTCTAGTCCTTCTCCTCCCACTTGAAGATTAACTATTTTGTCAAGAGCTACCCACTGAGTTTAGAATTTATTCTATAAGCTTAAAGGGGTTTTTGGAGATTTTCAAAAGAGGATTGATGTGGCAAATAGATTTCTACTTCAGAAAGATAACTTTGGAAACAGTATGCAGCATAGATTAAAGGAGAAGATACCGGAATCCCAGAATCCAGTTAGGAAGCTATTACACGCAATGAACATATAAATTAGTAGATACTGGGACAGGGTAGTGGTGGTAGGACGCTCTCAGAGCTACATAGCTGTGTGCAGTGGGTGCTACTAACTCCACTTAATAATGGAGATGTGAGTAATACTGATAATGGTGACAGTCATAGAACTAAACTATCAGAATAGCTAACATTTACTGTGTGTACTCTGCCAGAAACTCTTCTAAGAAGTTTAGGAAAGGGACTAAGTTATCCAAGTTTGCATAACGATTAGTAAGTGAAAAAGCTGAAATTCAGATTTAAGTCTTTTGATTATAAACCCAGACCCCTTCTCATCATCCTACAAAAAAAATCTTAAAGTACAATTATACTGACAATTCCGTTTGCGAACTTGTTGCAATGATGTGCTAGCCTTTTTTGATATCAGAGGGATTATTCATTATGAATTTGTACCAACTGGACAAACAGTTAACCAAGTTTACTATTTGGAAGTGCTGAAAAGGATGAAAAAGTTAAATGACCTGAACTTTTCACCAACAATTCATGGCTCTTGCATCACAACAATGCACCAGCTCACAGGGCACTGTCTGTGAGGGAGTTTTTAGCCAGTAAACAAATAACTATTAGAACACTCTCCCTATTCACCTGATCTGGCTCCCAATGACTTCTTTCTTTACCCGAAGAGAAAGGAAATATTAAAAGGACATTTTGATGACATTCAGGACATCACGGGTAATATGACTACAGCTTTGATGGCCATTCCAGAAAAAAAGAGTTCCAAAATTGCTTTGAAGGGTGGACGAGGCACTAGCATCACTGCATAGCTTCCCAAGGGGAGTACTTTGAAGGTGACCATAGTGATATTCATTAATGAAGTATGTAGTACTTTTTCTAGGATGAGTTTGCAAACTTAATTGTCGACAGCGTATAGATTTTACAAGTACATACTATTATATGAAAATGCATTTTGCTTTTAGATTGTAAGCTTTTTTTTAGAGTGTAAACTTCTAGAAGGTAGAAGTAATATCCGTCTTCCCCTTGTTCCATCTGGCAGCGATCTGCGTTTTAACAGGGAGCCACAGAGACAGACATCTTGTCCTAAATTGATGCCCTACTGATGGTCACACTCTCTGGTAGGCAGTAGAACTCTTTTGAGGGTTAGGGGAGCTTTCATTTATATCCCTCAGATAACAGGTTGAAGTTTACACACTTAACCCTGGAGCCTCTTACTGAACACATGTCTTTGTATTTGGGTGGGGTAGGGGACGGAAGCATTGAGAAGGACAAAAAGGGGTGAAGCTGGGCATTGCCCGTTCTCAGTGAAATCTTTAATATGTCCTCAATAGCTAACTGTTCTGTGCTCTCTTCCTTCTGACTTGCTGCTTTCTTCATGCGGCAGTTGCTTTTTCTCCTGACACTGCATGAATCTCCAGAAATAAAAGAGCTTAGAAGAGAAGATGGAATTTGTACAAGGCCTTTATATCAGGAGGGAGCCAGTTAGGATGAGAAAACAGGCGCGCTCATCAGCTGTACCTGCAGAGGCCCTTTGCTGAGGCTGGGCTCACAGCTGCCTTTACTTCCCCACTCCCACCCCTTTTCTCACCTTCCTCATCTCATTTCTTTTTAACAAGAATTCCTTTTGGACATTCAGAGACAAACCCAATCAAAACCTTGTGTGGAGATTTGCAGAGGCGAATTTTGGAGAACTTGGGACATGTTTTGTTTGCATGGTGGGTGCAGGGCTTGGTCCTGCCTGACAGAAGAGATAACTGAGAACTCCCAGACAGCTCTTGGGGAGGATGGACACACAGAATTTTACCCATAGACTTTTTATTTTAATTAAAGTTTATTGGGGTGACAATTGTTAGTAAAGTTACGTAGATTTCAGGTGTACAATTCTATAATACATTATCTAGCTCTCACATTGTGTGTTCACCACCTAGAATCAGTTCTCTTTCCATCACCATATATTAGACCCCATTTACCCTCTTCTAGAGCCCCCTTACCCCCGGCAACCCCTAGACTATTGTCTATGTCTATGAGTTTTTGTTCATTTATCTTGTTCTTTTGTTGTTTTCAGTTTTATATACAAAAGAATGAAACTGGACTGCTATCTGTCACCATATACCAAAATTAATTCAAAATGGATCAAAAACCTAAACATAAGATCTGACACAATAAACTGCATAGAAGAAAACATAGGTACTAAACTTATGGACCTTGAGTTCAAAGAGTATTTTATGAATTTGTCTCCAAAGGCAAGGGAAGTAAAAGCTAAAATAAATGAATGGGACTATATAAAACTTAAAAGCTTCTGCACAGCAAATGAAATCATTGACAAAATAAAGAGGCAACCAGCTGAATGGGAGAAGATTTTTACCCATAGAATTTTAATTTTAGGCAGATCCTCAGGTTTAGACCTGCCTCAGGAAAGGGTGTGACAGGGCAGAGAGCAGGGAATAGCCTGCGAATCTCTGAACTTTGTTTTCCAAATGTCCAAACCATGAAGCAGATTATATTAGTATCTGGAAAGAATAAACATTACCTTTGAGTGAGTGTCTTGGAGGAAATACCTGCAATCATTAAGAGAGGAAGGGGTTCCTTCCTCATCTCCCCCAATAGCAACAACAAAGGTTCCCCTGGGGTAGGTGGAAAGAGAGACATAGGAGAAAAGATGAGACAGGGGTTCAAGAGAATGCAGGGGAAGAGGACCTAGCTGGAAGCAGTGCAGATTGAATGCACTGCTCAGATGCTGTGTGGGATTTGAGTCCTTGTCTGAAGACTGACCTGCAAGCTGGCAGCAGCGAGACACAGCTGCTCAGCCCTAGGACCATTGCTGGCCACAGGGTCATGTCTTAGCGCCTGCCAGGGAGGGGGAGGACTTCCCTCCAACAGTAGGCAGTACCTCTCACAGCAACTGCCTGGCTGCCATCTGCATTGTGGCAGTTGGCTTGACCCCTGACCATTTACCCCATGGAAAACTACCGCCCTGCAAAACAGCTCCAAAGTACTTGGAGATTCCAAGAAGAGGAGAATGGCCACACCTCCTTGCAGAATTGTGGAAGAAAAGATCTGCCTTTGAGGAAGCAGAGCGTGGTGCTGTAGAAATCTGTTCACTAAAACTCTGTGATCACTTTTGTAGCAGCACAGCAATGGCTACTTGTCACTGTATGTTTCAACCCTCAAATCAGGACACAATATTTGTTACAGGATTTGCCTACAATAAGGAAATTTTTAATTGGGACCTTCTCAGAAATCCAGTATTTATGGTTTGGCCTATTGTCCGGAGGCAGAGGTTATTTTTGGACAGGATACAGAAGAAACTTTATGAATTCCTAAACTGCTCAAGCAAAAATACACATGTATTCTCCCGCCACTAACATCTGCCATCCCCAGAAAGTTGCTTGGAGATGGAGTGTTCTTCCCTAGACTCTAACAGCAAATACATTCCTCTAGATACATGTAGATTGAACGCAGGGGTTAGACATCTGTGGTTCACAGCACAGACTCTGCCGGCAGACGTGTCATTCTGGGTTGCAGAACACACACAGGGTAATAGTTGCTGACTATTAAACAATCAAGAGAGGACACACAGCTACCTGGGTTTCAGCTTCTTTTGGATAACAGAAACATCTGGCAATGTTGAACCACATCACCTATGTGGCTCCCTTGAGATCTGACAGCCTTCAGGCTTACCAGCCCCCTTCAGTACCCATCGCATCCTTGACATGGATGCAAGGTGGCATCTGTCATTGAAATCACGCTTCTTTACTCTTCTCACTCTCAACAGCTCTTTTCTGTTCACGGTTCCATCAAGGTCCCTGAGAGCTTTGAGATATGTGTTAGAGCAGGAGCCTCTGCTCTTGGCCCTTAGCAGGTGTTTGGATTTGGACGTGAGTGCTTCGTCCCGAGCCCCATGGGCTGGTCATCTCCTCATCTGAGAATTATTTGTGAGAAATCGCTTATGGAAATAACACCTCCGGTTGCATTAGGATTTTTCCGTCTAAATCTCCAAATGGTTCTTCCTAGGTCTCAAAAATGGTGGTGGGAAAGAGGCAGAGACAAGACCCATTAGCCCTATAACCTGGAGTTTTTAACCTATCAGAGATTTCTCCAGCTATATTCGCTCTTAAATTGTGCTGCACCTCCCAGATAGATTTACACTGGGCTCCTTCAGTGTCTCTGCATGTTGCCCACTCAGAGCTAACGTAAGTATTCTTTATTCCTCCCTCCCCCATGCGCAAAACTATGTGGCTTCTTGCAGATTATGCAGCTCTAAAGAACAGAAATTTGTCTGAGGCTGACTACCAAGTCTGTGGCTTGGTATTACGCCAAATGTATTTCATAATTAATTGCGTGACTTTATACAAGTAATTTGCCCTGCTAGTGCTTCCCTTTCCTTTTATAAAATAAGACGAGACCTAAACTGACCTCTACTTATTCACTCAAGTGGTTCATTTCAAGGAATATGTATCAATACCTACTATGTCACAGATACTCAGGGACATGGAAAAGATAATGGCACCACTCTTGGGCATCTGAAAATCTGGAGGTAGAGACCTGTATCTTTATATTATTTACCTATTTGTTATCTATCATAATTTATAAGAATCTATGCATCTAGAGTATAAAAATATGTCCATGTTATTTAGAAAGTAGTGTGATAAGGGCCAGGATAAAATGTGCACAAAAATGTGTACAGTTGTTGAATAGAAACCCTTGCAGGAGACAGAGAAGACTTCAGAATTAAAGGTAATATTGTATGTTGACTATAATTTTTTTAAAAAGTGAGTTTTGTGTATGTCTTGAAGTTCAAATAGAATCCTGAGGGGACTCAAGCTCTGGAGGTATGTTTTGGAGTGTAGGATCTCTGGAATGGCTGAAGTGGGGCAGGAAATGTGGGAAGACAGTGCTGAAGTTTCCCTTAGAGAAGGGTTTATAGAGTTGTGCATGTCAAGTGTAGTGTTTTAGGAAGTCTTTATGTTGAGGGCATTTACACGTGAATACTTATTTATGCATAAATTCTGATATTTTCTGGACTATTTCGGTGTTGTTCTATTAATAACCAGATATCACTTATCTTCTTAAGATTTATTTCAACAATGGAGCTAACACAGGAAGCACTGGTAGGAAGTAATGTGTAAATTATGGTTGGGTAGTGTTGCTACAAATGCCTGGGTTGTGAAAATTAAATAATCTTCAGAAACAGAGAGGTACCTATCTTGCTCCAGATTAGGGAGGAAGGCAACCCCGGAAACAAAGCGTGAACGGCAACACTAACCTCAGTCTCACGCGATTAACTACTAATCACTGAGTCTATTTTCCAATAAACTGGCTCCTTATTCCTTTGGAATCATTTTGTTTTAACAATGCCCTCTCTCTTACTGGGTGAAAATCATACTCAGGGATTCTTCTCATTTAGTAGCTCAAAGGTGAGAAAACGGTTTCTTTCTAGTTTCACCCAACCAGATTCCAACAGGGGCCCTCTCCAATGTTGATTCTGTTATTGCCAAAAGCTAGCTGTCTGGTGGTCTCTGCTTGGTTTTCTTTCTTCATATTTAAATCAGTAACTTTGGGTAGCTCTGAAAACAGGGTGTTTGTATTTTAGTTCTACTCCCTCTGCTGGACAGATGTCACATCACAGCCCCAAAACGAGGCCATTTCTCGCTAGCTCCTTCACCAAGACTATCATACTATTTCTTTTAATTTCTTGGCAATGCAGTATTGGAATTAAAAAAAAAAAATCTATTTAAAATACAACAGCTCTTCCTCCAGCAGATTATAATAATTTAAAAACACCGCAGATTAAATTTGGGGCCTCCACTGGGTCCCTGGCCTTGGTATTAATTAACAAAGCTTGAAACGAGCCATGATTAATTACAAGTCCAGGAGCGCAACCCAGTTTGATGAATATGTTCAGATTTCGGGGAGAAAAACATTCAGACTGTTGCTTGAGGCAGGATCTTCCGCAATAATAACCACTTTGGTTTCAAAAGCATGTCTTTGCCATACAAATTGCAGAGTGTACCCCGGAGTGAAGTCTGCTGATAATAGAGTGGAAGTGGGGATCTGGACCTGTCTGCAAAGTGGGAGCATTCTAAGGGTCCTCCCTCCCTCCCTCCTTCACTTTCTCTTTCTTTTCTTCTTCTTCTTCTTCTTCTTCTTTTTTTTTTTTCTCATTTCACCTTTCCAAATTAGACTTGAAACTATATTAAATCAAGATAGGTGGAAGAAGTGACTATGAGATGTAGAATTTTGAAAGAATGGATGATACATGGACAATTTAAAAATACAAAGAAATCCATCCACGAGATTTTTTTTCATTCATTATCAGAATCATTGTGGAAATAGTTGTCCACTAGAGCTCAAGGATCTATGGCAAAAAGATCATAGAACTTTGGAGAGGCAAGAGATTGCATCGATAAATTACTCTAAACCCTGGGTTTATAGTAGAGAAAAGTAAGATCTGTGTCAGTTACACAGGGTATGTGCAATGTCATAGAGATGGTTGGAGGCTGGCCAGGGAATGGAATTCTGACACTGTCAGAGGGAATGAGAAAGATGAACTTTGACTTCAAAGATCTGAATTTGAATCCTGGATCCATCTCCGTCTAGCAGTTGAGACAGTTTCATGAGTGTATAACCTATGTTGTCACACAGATCCTACACTTAGGAGGGCTCCACACTTGGTTTAATGCTCTGCTGTAACCATCTTGAAATTTTTAGTTTTCTTTCTTTTTTTTTTTCCTTTTTTTTTTTTTTTTTAATACAAGAACCCTGAGTTTTCATTTTCTGAAGGGCTTTGCAAATTATGTAGCCAGTCCCATCCAGCAGTATAGGATCTTAAATACATCACTCAACCTCTCAAAATCTCAGTTTTCTTATCTATAAAGGGATTATAATCACACTTGTACTGGATGGAATAATTAAGTGGGGTAATTAGGGGGAAAGACTTTGTAAATGATAAAGTGCTATGCAAAAATAGGGCAAACTTGTTAGCTTTCCTGAGCTGCAGCAGGTCTCACATAGCAATATTTTTCATGTGTTTTCCCTGGAAATTTATGGGCTGCTTTTATGTTTTTGCTCAAGGTGCCGTCGTCCTTGATTTAACTTCACAATGTCTTATATAGAACCTCTACACTCTCAAACATAGGGTTTCTCTCTCTTCCAGGAAGTACCACTCTCAAGGGGAAAAGAGAAAGAGGAGACAGTGGTGGTCAGAGGAACTTTTAAGATACAAGAAATAATTACAATTTGGGGTGAGGATTTCAGAGAAGGCCACACTGAGAATGATTTAAGAGTAACAGTTAATAGCAGTTTTTCTCCCAGGTACTCAAGCATGAAGGTCCAAAAAGCAAAACTTTTGGCTACAGCTTTGATTTATCCAAGCATGTTTGGAGAGTGAGAGGGTTGCCTTTGGTAAAATAGGATGTAGGTGGATTTGCTTGTCTTGAATGCCTCTGGCTTCTTTCTTTTCCTTTTCCCACCTCAGTGGGGTCCCATTGCTCAGAGGTGAGAGAGAGAGAAGAGTGGTGCTCAGGGTGGGAAACCCCAGAGAGCGGTAGTTATACTGGACACTACAGGCCAGCCTCTAGGGCCCTGTAGAGACCCCTGAGATTCTCATAACGCTGGCATGACAGCTGTGATAGAGGAGTGGGTATGAATGATACAGGGAAGTTTTAGAAAGCTAGGGACAGCTTCTATTTGTTAATATATTTTCATGGCAGCAGGTCAGCATGCGTGAAGTGAAGACTTCACTGAACATGGTATCAAGGAAATCTGTTACTGTCAGTACTGGCTATAGACATTAGGCCTGAGTTAAAAAGAAACAGCAGACCCAAAATGGAGTCACTTTTGCTAAGCCCCGCCAAGACTTAATATCTAATCAAATTGCAGTATCAGTCTCTCCCAGGAGTGGAATTTTAAACCAATCAGTAAGGAATTACCTGATCAATACTAATGAAGGTATCTGCTTAATGAAACCCCATTACTTCCCCTAAGGGAATGTGACCTTGTTTGAAATAATCCACTCTTTTAATCTCTGTGCCCCACCCTCCTTCTGCTTATAAAAATCCTTCCATTTCATAGGATTCTTAAGTGCTCCCTTCTGTTTTCTAGATGAGCTGCTGTCCCATTCAAGAATTGCTCAATGAAGCCAATTAGACCTTTAAATGTACTCTGTTTGATTTTTGTCCTTTAACACCTATAACGAGCAAAAAAGAGAAACATTACAAGATTTGTTTGAAAAATATGTGCTAATTGAGGTCATTGTGAGATCCATTAAGGTATTTATGCTTAGTTACCCTTCCACACACACATACACAGTAGCTATTATGCATACCCTTGCAATGGAGAAAATTCAGGATTTTTGCATTTGACTTGTTTGTGATGCCTGAATTAGTACACTTCTAGTCTTTGATTGTTAATGTAACCTAGTTGTTTGTAGGACTCACTAAAAACCAGAAGGGAGTGGAGTGAGAACGTGGGGAGCGCATTGGTGAACATGTTAGAAAATCAAAAGTATGATGGAAAAAGAAACAGAGAACAGAATAAGGAGGATCAAGGTAGGGTGGCCATATAGATCTATTAAGAAGAGGATGTTTGAGGAAAAAAATGAAAGCCGTGAAATACAGGAAGGGAAATGGTTAGTAATTCCAGATCAGGAGAGACTTTTTTTTTCTTCTCGTTTTTTCAAAGTATGGCTATATTCAGCCCCATTAATGTTGCCAAAGTGAAAAGTCATCGGAGAAGAAGAGGTAGGAGCGCTCAGATACAAAAGCCAGGTGGAGCTCATCACCTAAACCTGTATTGGCTTTGCACCCTTGCTTTAGAGGAACCAGTCATGTGTGTCTGTCATTTCCCCAGCACCTTTAGCACACCTAACCTACCAGAGGGAGGGATGAAAGGGACCGAAATCTCAGGGAAGCATGTCCTTCACAAACACTTAAGGACAAACTGTCTCAGGAGTCTGGCCATAGGGAAATGGTAGAGAAGACCGAATATTCCAATTTACCTTTTACAGCTAATCTGGTCCCTTTGCACCACAGGAGACTTTCAGGGGGAAAAAAATCATCTCTCTCCTTTCATATGGAATATAGTTTTTAATGTGATCTTATTCAATATTCCTTATATATCCTTAAAGAATTACTCTTGAGGTAAGGCCAGTTTCTAGAAGGGGTGGGGCTCAGAGTCCTTAAGAACTGGGTTAGAGGGAGGAGTAAATTCTATCCCCTCTCCTCCTCCCCGACCTGAGACAGGAAATGCCTCCCAACTTCTTTCCTGGTTCTTATGAAAAGATCTCAAGTCCAGAAAGCTCTTCAGCTTCCCTTCTCTTCTTGATTTGAATCTTTTTGGTCTGAGTCTATTTCTACTAAGGAGGTTGCTGCTGATCTGGGCTTCCACAGACTCTCCACACAAATCTGTGGGAGCTGGTGGGAATTTTAGGCGTGCCCCTAAATTTGGGTGGTAATTCAGAAACTATAACTACCTCTATTTTCAAAGTTGGGGATTTTATAGTTCCAGAGGTTACTGAGTTAACTGCTTCTGGAAAATAGATGCCCTTGACAGTAAATAAATGCCCTGCGTATTTTGGATGAGTGCACTCTATTGGCCCTGTGACTTGATACAATAATCTCCCTCCATCTTTTGCACATGAATAAGATTTTAAATGTCTTTCACTTTTTGTCAAGAGACTAGAGGACAGAGTATCAGTGAAGGAATGGACTTGCCTGAGGTGCGTTTGAGCCCCACTCATTCCTGAATTTTCACATCTTCTGCTTTTGTTTCTGGTTTTATTTTTGGTTCAGCCATGTTTCCCTTTCTAATTCTCTTACAACTGAGTTTTAATGATTAATTGGGACAGGGAAGGAAAGAGATAAATAGGTAAATGATTCCCAGCCTATAGGTTTATAAAGGTAATTAGAAAGCCCGTGAATTATTTTTGGTTTTACAAACATGAGAAATATATATATGAGGTCAGGCAATTAAGTTCACAAACTCATCCTAGAAAAAGTGCTACATACCTCATTGCTGAATATCACTATGGTCACCTTTGAAGAACTCCCCTTGGGAAGTTATGCACCAACACCAGCACCTAATCCACCCTTCAAAGCAATTTTGGAACTGTTTTTCGGGAATGGCCATCAGAGCTGTACAGCGTCATATTACCCTTGATGTCCTGAATGTCATCAAAATGTCTTCCTTTCAATATTTCCTTTATCTTTGGGTAAAGAAAGAAGTCATTGGGGGCCTGGTCAGGTGAATAGGGAGGATGTTATTTGTTTACTGGCTAAAAACTCCCTCACAGACAGTGCTGTGTGAGCTGGTGCATTGTCATGATGCAAGAGCCATGAATTGTTGGCAAAAAGTTCATGTCGCCTAACTTTTTCACGCAGCCTTTTCAGCACTTCCAAATAGGACACTTGGTTAACAGTTTGTCCAGTTGGTACAAATTCATAATGAATAATCCCTCTGATATCAAAAAAGGTTAGCAACATCGTTGCAACAAGTTTGTGAACTTAATTGTCAGACCTTGTGAGTGCGTGTGTATGTGTGTGTGTGTATTTAAAGAAGGGTATAATGGGTTAACTAAAATGTTTTGAATCTTTCCTTTCTCTTGGAATTAAATTAAATCAGCCCAATTTGGCGATTCTGCTTATCTAAAACTGATCGGAAGCTGTCATTGTATTTGACGCCACCGTTATTTCTTTTTCCATAGTATATCTTCTAACATGTCATATTTGCTTATTTACGGTGTTTATTGCATTGTATTAGTCTCTCCCTACTAGAATGTAAGCTCCATGAGGACAGGTAACTAATTTTGTTCACTGTTGGAACCTAAGCATCTCAATCCGTGCAGGAAGTGCATCATTTTTTGTACAATAAAAATGAGTGAATGAGAATTTACAAAAAGTTTCAGTTCAAGTCAATACTGCGTTATAGAGTTCCTACTCTGTTCTATACCTGTTCTTGTCAGGGAATGGATACACAGAATATCAGGGGTTCTTCAAATCCACCTACCTACCTAGATTAACTATTCTGGATGACACTATCCAACAGCCATCAATGAAGGCAGAATAATATCAGGGAGGGAGCATGGGCGGGGCGATTCCATTTCTGTCACTGAACACCTGGATAGTGACCCCAGGTAAGGTGCATATATGTCCTGAAACTTAATTTCTGTATCTCTAATGAATGATAATTATACCAATTCACTGGGTCTTTGAGAGACTAGAAAAATACAAGCAAGAAGCATGTAGCTTGTTGTTTTTCATATAATAAGCATTCAACAAATGTTAATCTCTGTCTTCTTACTTTGATAATCAATAAAACCAAGGGGAAAACAAGGTATAAAGTAACACATTTTCATAGTAACAGCTCCTAGGGGGTAAGCATTATTTCTTTTACGAATTCTTGACAGCTTCTTATTTCTGAGGACTTAAAGAAAATATATCATCCATAAAAATTGCTTTTCAGGCCATGAATGTATCTTATTGGGGCAACTAAAAATATCATTTGATTATTGAATTACTACAGCTAGTTTTCATGTGCGTGTATGGTACTCCTCCTTCAAATCGATTATAAGAGCTACCTGTGTCCTCCATAGTGCCTTATAATATAAGTTTTGTGCAGAAGTTTTCAATACTACATTGTGTTCTTAGAGTGTTTAATGGAGACTCTCCACTATTCTGTTAAATGTTCCACAATGTGCTTTAAGAGAAGCTCCTCTTCATCACTACTCATTGGACTCATTAGCCTTAGATGTGCCCCACCTCCCCCATGGGAATTCCTGATGCCGTTTACACAGTACAAACAGCGGTTTCTTGCTCTTCGGAGCGTCTGGAATATCTGCATCTCTGTATTCCCTGTTGCCATATCTGAGGACGCTCACTGGGAGCCAGTGCCAAAGGACTGTCAGTGTATCTGGGCATCCTCCCAAATCTTAAACACAACCGGAAAAACATTAGGCTCTTCTAGGGATACAATTGACTAGATGGCATTAAGCAAACTGCTTGAGAGTTGATGACTAAACGAGACCTCAAGGTTCTAGCCCAGGCACAAAAAAGAGAATTCAGGAAGATCACAGCCTAGACAGTAACCCAGTTTTACTCGTGTTGTTTGAATCCTGTTTTCAAAAGAATCACTCAGAGATTTTTTTAAAATACAGAATCATAAGCCCGGCTATAGACTTTCTGAATCAAAATTTGTGTATTTAAAGTAAACAAAAATAACAACAAAAAACCTCCAAGAAGATTTTGGTGCAGCCAACCCTATCCTTTAACAATGGAATCATTAATTGTTCTCTACTTATTGTTGGCCAAAGACGAAAATGCAGCAGAGTGTTCTATATGGTTGTTTCCTCCAGATATACCTACCATCCTGAATTAGATGGAAAACTGTGTGCCTTTGCACATCCTTGTCCATCTTTCTAAACTGCCTTTCCACTCTCTATCTGGTGAATTCTCCAGATAAATTTATCTCATTTATAAACCCTCATTTATTATCACAGGGCTCCACTCATCTCTAATCTCTTCTGTCAATGAAGCCTTTCCCAGCTGCCCTAGAGAGAATAACTGGCTCCCTGCACCACACTTTCATTTGTATTTCCCTCCATTTCTGCACTTATCAAAATATTTGAAATTACTTGTTTGCCTGTGTGTCTTTCCTCACTAAACAGTCAGCTCTTCAAAGGGAAGGATAACATCATTTTCGTTCTTATGTCTCCTCCAGTGTCTAGCACAGTAGTTAGTCCCAATACTTATATTTAAATGGATGGATTGATGAAGGAATGAATTCTTGGGTGAACGTTTAATTAATTATAATAATAATTATTTTTCCCAGGAGGACAGGGCTCCAAGAAAAGCACCAGACTATTATTCATACTGCGGCTTTCTCACCACTGTTCCTGTCTTTACCCACCCACGCACAGGCAGAACACCACACTGCAGGCAAAGAAGAATAGCAGGGTCACTAGAAGTTATGCCAATCCAAAATCAGAAAATTTGCTTTCTGTCTGTGAGGTAGAGCTGGTTACCTGGGGAACCAGATTTATCTCTGTGTCCTCAATACAGTACATCTCAATGAGGGCACTTTTAATAACCAATTGATGTGTAATTGCCTGTATAAATTATGTATCTCTTGTCCAGCTCCAGCTCTGGTAAACAGCGTGAATTATGGAGAAAAACCTCTTAGAATTATTATGTGGCTGGTATGATGCGATTGCAGAGCCTTTTAGAGAGTTTTAAAGGGGACCCAATTCACTTATTTTTAGCTTTTCACGCATTCTTTGAAGAGAAGAAGATGGATAAGAAAAAACAATTGTTGGAATGGGTAAACTCACATAACAGAGAAACAGAAATATAGAACTATTGAAATTTCAGCCCTAGAAAGAGGTCACAGAGTCCAAATTCCTAACTTAATGGTTTAATGACCTGAATAAAAGACATGTTAAGAGGGTGTTGGCCTCTGCTTGAAAATCTTCATTGGTATGAGGTGAATTGTGTGGTGGAAAAAACAATCTTTGTAGGTAGACAAAACAGAGCTCAATTAGTGAGTTATTTAGTCAAGAGACCTAAGTCTCCATGGGCCTCAGTTTCTTTGAAATGGGAATGATAATGCTTATCTCACTGGGTTTCCGTGACTATGAAATGAAAAAGTATATAATGAGAATAATATTTTGAAAACCTTAAATTTATACTAATTTCATCCTCCTAATAACAAGTTATATTATTCTACCATTAGGATCTTTAAGAATGGAGAGGTAAAGGACACGTCTTGAGGAAGTCATACAGTTCCCTATAGAAAGTCACTCCTATCAAGGAAAGGGAGAAAAGAAAGCCCTTCCAGTTCTAAGGGAGCATATGAGAGGCACGAGAGGCAGGTATGTGGGAAACATGGGTTTCAATATTTGTGTCCCTACTTTGGGGAGAATCCTGGAGGGGTGGAGTTAGGATGCTTTATGGGAGAGGAAGTAAATTTCCTTCTTTATGTAGAGTCTAAAAGAAGGCCCCTGCACAGGGTCATCCCATGCTGGCAGTAGGTCAAAATGGAAGTGCAGTGCATTCCACCAGAAAGAGGACGTGAATTAGCCTTCCTGGACCCATCATTCTCAATGGAAGGGATCCATGGGTCTCTGAATGGTCTTCAAGGATATCGGAGGCGGCCAATTGTAGAATCTCGGGGCCTGCCATGGAGATGCCAAGTCTAACTGAGAAAGATGTCCCCATCATTTTTTCACTGCAGGGTGTTTAGCCTAAACCCTGGGTAAGATGAAAAATGTGGCCAAGGCCCAAAGGGATCTCCAGTACCAGGAGGAGAAGAAGTGGGCTTGGTCAGCAAGAGTGGTCCAGCAGGTCCTCATGGAGCCAAGAGAACAAACCATAACATCATCATCTCAACTTTGTTTACAGATGAGAATGCCAAGGCTTGGGTGGATTAGGTAACTCGCTCAAGATTACACATGTGATATGTGGTGAAGCCAGAATTCAATATGCTTTGGAATGGCTTTGGAGCTTCAGTTAGATCTTCTGGGACAGTTACTCAATGAGTTAAAAGCCATCTATTTGTGTATCACACAGAAAATTCTCCAACTTGTGCAGAAGGACATCACCGTGAAGATGCAGGCACTCTGTGTCACTTGGACATCAGGCAGAGTCTCTATGCTTCTTTTCTTCTCCCTGAGAAGTGGAGTCCAGCAGCAAACAGAATGAAGGCACATCCTTCTGGCCTGAAAACATTTTTATTTAACCCTGATTGTGCGACACTGTGCTGAATGGTATACAAGACATACTCCTTAAACAGTCTGTGCTCTCCAAGAACTCAGAACTAAATAGCCAGTGTCACAGACACTTATGGGTGAAGAACATACAGAGAACTAAAATAAACCATGAATTGAATAAATCCATGTATTACAGAAGGATGTATTTATCACAAAACCATCACGTGTGATGGTGTGAGGGTGAGTGGGTATCAGGGACGCAGATGCGGAAAGAGCGATGGCAAAGAGCATGGCCTCTGGAGGCAAAGTTTGAAACTGTGACTGGTGGTGTGACACTGGGAACCTTCACCTTATCAAGCCTCAGTTTCCTCGTATATAAATAAGACTATCTTTAGGACTTCAGAAAGCTGTTTTGAAGATTAAACGAAATAGTGTGTGTAAAATACCTAGCACAGTATGATCACCTGGGGACTGTTCACAGTGAGTGAACAGTTTCCAAAGCTTTTATTGTTTCGACCATCGTGATTTTTTTCTTATTCTTTAATTTTCAATTACAGTGACTGTGGGGACAGAGCCCCAGAAAGCAGTTTCCAGGCTCTCGGCCTCATGTGGAAAGGTGCTGGCTCAGATAGTAAATGGCCATCAGCTGTGGCTGGTTGGCCGTCAGCTGTAGCCATTGAGCCATTGGCCACTAATATAACTGCTGTGGCTAAGGAGGAGAGAGGAAGAGAGAGGAGGAGAGAGGAGGAGACTGAAGGAGAGTGGAGGAGAGTGGAGGAGAGTCGGTCGGTTGGCAGCAAAGCGGACAGCAGGTCGCACGTTGTGTAAACCCAGCGAGACCATAGTGGTATGACTTCCCTACCTATGGCTCCGTGGGTGTTCCTTTTTGGCCTAGCCATGTCCTGCGTTCTTGTGTGGGGAGCGGGACCAGAGACCCCGCCTGACACCCCGCACGACAGTGACATTTAATATTATATTAGTTTCAGATGTACAACATAGTGCATAGACTTTTATATTTTAGGAAGTGATCCCCCTGATAAGTCTAGTACCCACCTGGCACTATACATACTTATTACAATATCATTGAATATATTCTCTATGCTGTACTTTACATCCCCATGACTGTTTTGTAAATGCCAATTTGTACTTTTTAATCCTTTCACCCAGACTCCCACCCCCACCCCCATCTGGCAATCATCAGTATGTTCTCTGTATCTATGAGTCTGTTTCTGTTTTGTTTCTTCATTTCTTTTGTTCTTTAGATTCCACAAATAAGTGAAATCATGTGGTATTTGTCTTTCTCTATCTGACTTATTTCACTTAGCTTACTGCCCTCATCACAAAAAGCAAGATTTCATTGTTTTTACTGAATGAGCAATGTTCCACTACATTTATGTGCCACTTCTTCTTTATTTTTATTAAAATATAGCTAACGTACAATATTTTATTAGTTTCACATGTACGCCATAGTTATTTAACATTTATATACCTAAAGAAGTGATCATCATGATAAGTCCAGCAACCATCTGAGACTGTAATCCTATCACAGTATTATTGACGATATTCCCTATACTATATGGACATTACCTCCCCATGATTTATTTGTTTTGTACCTGGAAGTTTGAACTTCTTATTCCCCTTCACTTCCTCTCCTTTTTAATTTTTCAATTACAGTTAACATTCAATATTATTTTATATTAATTTTAGGTGTTCAACATAGTGGTTCGACATTTATATAATTTAAGAAGTGATCCCCTGACTAGTCTAGTACCCAGCTGGCAGTATACATAGTTATTACCATATTATTGATTATGCTTTACTTTGTACCCCCATGACTATTTGGTAACTACCAATTTGTACTTCTTAATCCCTTCACCTTTTTCATCCTGTCCCCCAACTCTTTCCCATCTATCACCTTAATAAATCTAGTACTCATCTGACACCATACATAATTATTAAAATATTATCCGCTACATTCCTTAGGCTATACCATACATCCCCATGACCATCATGTAACAACCAGTTTGTACTTCTTAATCCCTTCCTCTTTTCACCCACCCCCAATCCCTTCCATCCGGCAACCATCAAAATATTCTCTCTATTTATGAGTTTGTTTCTGTTCTGTTTGTTTATTTTGTCTTTTAGATTCCACATATAAGTGAAATCATATTGCATCTGTCTTTCTCTGTCTGACATACTCCACTCAGCACAGTGCCCTCCAGGTCTTTTCATGCCACTGCCGATGGCAAGAACCCATTCCTTTCCATGGCCAAGCAATATTCCATTGTATATACGTACCACCTCCTCTTTATCCACTCATCCCCTGATAGAAACCCAGGCTGCCTCTACATTTGGGCCATTGTAAACAATGCTGCAATGAACATATGGATGCACACATCCCCTCAAAGTAACATTTTGCATTTTGCTGGATAAATACCTTACTGGATCCTTTTTATTTCTTGTTATAGCCTTTGTTTTAAAGTCTATTTGTCTGGTGTAAGTATTGCTACTTTTTTTGTTTGCTTGTTTCTATTTTCATGAAATATCTTTTCCCATCCCTTTACTTTCAGTGTATGTGTGTCTTTCAATCTGAAGTGAGTCTCTTGTAGGCTTGGTTGTGATAAATTCCTTTAACGTTTTCTTTTCTGGGAATCTCTTTATATCTTTTGATTATAAATAATAGCTTTGCTGAGTAGAGTAATCTTGGTTGTAGGTCTTTGCTTTGCATCACTTTGAATATTTTATGCCAGTCCTTTCTGGCCTGCAAAGTTTCTGTTGAGAAATTAGCTTACAGTCTCATGGGAGCTCCCTTGTAGGTAACTACCTGCTTTTCTCTTCTTGCTTCTTTTAAGATTCTCTCTGTGTCTTTAATCTTTGGCATTTTAATGATGATGTATCTTGGTGTGGACCTCTTTGGGTTCATCTTGTTTGGTAGTCTATGAACTTCCTGGACTTGTATATTTATTTCCTTTACCAATTTTGAGAAGTTTTCCATCATTATTTCTTCAAATAGATTTTCAATTCCTTGCTCTCTGTCTTCCACCACTGGTACCTCTATCATGTGAATGTTGTTATGCTTGATGTTGTCCCAGACGTCCCTTAAGCTATCCTCATTAAAACTATTTTTTTTTTCTTTTTGTTGTTCCAATTGGATGTTTCCTACTGCCTTGTCTTTCAAATCATTGATTTGATACTCTGCTTCATCTAATCTGCTGTTGATTTCTTCTAGTGTATTCTTCATTTCAGTTACTGTATTCTTTATTTCTGACTGGTTCATTTTTTTATGGTTTCTATGTCCCTTTTATGTTTCCTATCTCTTTGGTGAA
Organism: Rhinolophus ferrumequinum; assembly: GCF_004115265.2. Classification (NCBI taxonomy): domain Eukaryota; kingdom Metazoa; phylum Chordata; class Mammalia; order Chiroptera; family Rhinolophidae; genus Rhinolophus; species Rhinolophus ferrumequinum. Next base: position 27,690,535 of record NC_046308.1, read on the forward strand.
GTGTTCACTGAGTTCATTTATTCTTGTCCTGTGCTCATTGAGCATTATTTAAAAGATTTTTTGGTTAAAATACAGCTAACATACAATATTATATTAGTTTCAGGTGTACACCATAGTTATTCAACAGTAGCCATCTAGCTCTATACAGTGTTATTACCACGTTATTGATTTTATTCCCTATGCTAAGGAAGTGATCACCGTGATAAGTCCAGCAACCATCCGACTGTGTACCACACTATCACAATGTTATTGATCTCCACCCTTTTTAAAATTTACAATTAGAGTTGACATGCAATATTATTTTATATTAGTTTCAAGTGTATACTATAGTGTTTAGACATTTATATAATTTAGGAAGTGACCCACCTAACTAGTACCACCTGGCACTATACATAGTTTTTTTTTTTTACCATATTATTGATTATATTCCCTATACTTTACCCATGACTATTTTGTAACTACCAACTTGTACTTCTTAATACCTTTACCTTTTTCACCCTACCCCCAACCCCATTCCCGTGTATTACCCTGATAGATCTAATACCTATCTGGCACCATACAGAGTTACTAAAATATTATTACTATAATCCTTATGCTATACCCTACATCCCCATGACTACTGTAACAACCAATTTGTACTTCTTAATCCCTTCCCTTTTTCACCCATTTCTAACCTCTCCCATGTTAAAGAAATCCCTCTAAGATTCCTTGTAATACTGGTTTGGTGATGATGAACTCCTTTAGCTTATTCTTTTCTGGAAAGCTCTTTATCTGTCCTTCAATTCTAAATAATAGCTTTGCTGGGTAGAGTAATCTTGGTTGTAGGTCCTTTCTTTTCATCACTTTGAATATTTCCCTCCAATCCCTTCTGGCCTGCAAAGTTTTTGTTCTGGCCTGCAAAGTTCTGACAGTCTTATGGGGGCTTCCTTGTAGGTAACTAACTACTTTTCTCTTGCTGCTTTTAAGATTCCCTCTTTGTCTTTAACCTTTGGCATTTGAATTATGATGTGTCTTTGTGTTGGCCTCTTTGGGTTCATTTTGTTTGGGACTTTCTGTGCTTCCTGGTCGTGTATATATATTTTCTTCACCAGGTTAGGGAAGTTTTATCTCATTATTTCTTCAAATAGTTTTTCAATTTTTTGCTCTCTCTCTTCTTCTTCTGGTGCCCCTATAATGAGAACGTTGGTATGCTTGATGTTGTCCCAGAGGCCCCTTAAACTCTTCTCAGTTTTTTGGATTGTTTTTTATTTTTGCTGTTCTGGTTGGGTGTTTTCTGTCATCTTATTTTCTACATCACTGGTTCAATCCTCTGCTTCATCTAATCTACTGTTGATTCTCTGTAATATATTCTTCATTTCCATTATTGTATTCTTTATTTCTGACTGGTTCTTTTTCATGTTTTCTATCTCCTTTTTTATGTTTCCTGTCTTTTGTTAAAGTTCTCCCTGAGATCAGTAAGCAGCCTTATAACCAGTGTTTGGAACTCTGTGTCTGATAGATTGCTCATCTCCATTTTGTTTAGTTATTTTCTGGAGCTTTGTTCTGTTCTTTTATTTGAGACATGTTTCTTTGTCTTCCAATTTTGGCTGCCTCCCTGTGTTAGTTCCTAGTGTGAGGTAGGGCTGCTATGTCTTCTGGTTTTAGTAGAGTGGACTTATGTAGTAGGTATGCTGTGGGGCTCAGTGGTACAGTCTTTCTGGTCACCTGAGCCATGCACTCCAGCTGCGTCCCTTGCATGTGTTATGTGTGCCCTCCTCTTGTAGTTGAGCCCTGGTTGATAATTGCACATCAGTTGGAGGGACTGACCCTTGGGCTCACTGGTTGTGAGGACTGGCCTTGACTACAGTGGAAGAGTTGTGCAGGGGCTGACCCTACAGAGCAGGATCTGCTTCAGCAGAACTCTGGTGCCTGCCCAATCTGCTCCCTGTTTGTGTCATACTTGGAGGTGGCTGGGTGATGCTCCAGCTCATTTTGAAGCTGGCCACTGGAGGCACCGGCCCCAGGACCACCTTGGAAGGGTTCTGCTATGGGTAAAGTTCAACCACAGCCTGTGCCTCACCTGGGGCCATCCAGCATAAGTCACAAAGAAATTCACAGATGGCTGCCACCCATGCCATGCTTGGGTGCGCCATGAGAGACCAAGCCACAAATGAAGGCTGGCTGCCGCTAGTGCTGAGCTTAGGGCTGCTTAGCCAGAGGTACAAGACACACTCAAGCCAGATGCTACTTGTCTGGGTTTGTGGACCTTTGAGATACCCTAGGAAAGTCTGCAAATTGAGTCAAGGCAGATGGTCTGCATGAAAAAGCCACTAAAAGCAGCCTGGGTGTGCCCAAAATTTGGGTAGGGCTGAATCTCAAATAGCCAGGGCATGGCGAAGGAACTATGGAGACTCAGACATGGTGGCCACCTGTGTCCACATGTCGGGAAGGGGAAGGGCTACACAAAGAAATAATGACCTCCACCAGTGACTCTTCCAGGAGAAGGTTGCCTCTCCAGCCCCTATCCCAAGAGAGACAACTCAGTTCCCCACCATATGTCCCTGCCTCCTTTCCAGATGCTGCCCCAGCACTGGAGCTCAGAGTGAGTGGTTCCATTTGTGGATAAGTCTGCCCACAGTCCCTTTAAGAGGGGTGCCTGGGAGTGCAGCCACATTCAGTCTGACTCAGTCACAATTCCAGCTGGCTTTCACAACAGAAATTATGGGGACTTCTCTCCTTAGCACTGGAACTCTGGACTGGGATGGAGTTGGAAACTCTCATTTCTCTGGGAGAGGGTGAAGCAGGACATCTATGGCCTAAATATCCCTCTTGATTTTTAATGGTCACACGCCAGAGTGGGACCAGCCCATTCAGCATCTCTGCCCCTCCTACCAGTCTTGAGGTGGCTTCTCCTGCACATCTTTAGAGCTTCAGTTCAGCAAGATTTTAGGTGATCCTCAATGTTGGTTGTTTTGTAGTTTAGTTGTAAATTTGATGTGGTCATGAGAGAAGGTAATCACAACATTTACCTACTGTGCCATCTTGGTATTCCAACTCATTAAGCATTTTTGTAGCTAGTCTTTTGAACTCTATGTGGTAGATTGCTTGCCTCCATTTCATTTAGTTCTTTTTCTGGAGTTTTCTCCTGTTCTTTTATTTGGAACATGTTTCTTTTTCTCCTTATTTTGGCTGCCTCTATGTGTTTCTTTCTATGTATTAGGTAGAATCTCCAATTCTTGGCCAGCTGGTTTTATGTTGTAGGTGCCCTGTGAGACCCAGTGGCACAGTCTGTCTGGTCACCTGTGCCAGGTGCTCCAGGAGTGACCTGTGTTGGTTGTGTGTGCCTTGATTGCTACTGGCATGTCAGTGTGTGGGATTGACCCTCAGGCTGACTGGCTGTGGGGTTTGGCCACATCCATAGCTGTGCTTGAGGCTCACCCTGCACAGTAGATCTGCCATGTTCCCCAGTCTTGGCATGTGGCCTTATATAGTAGCTGTCTTGTGGGGCATATGGTGCACTCTCACTGGTCACCTGAGCTGGGTGCTCTGGAAGTGTCCTTTTTTGGAGTTGAGTGTGCTATCCTGTTGTAATTGAGACTTGATTGCTGTTGGCATGTCAGTAGGTGGGGTTGACTGTCTGGCTGACTGGCTGTGAGGATTGGCCACAATCACAGTGGACAAGATGCTGTTTGGGACTTGACCCCACAGAGCAAGCTTCACCCCATCAGGGCTGTGGTGCCTACTGAAACCACCCTTTGGGTGTGCCATTTATGGAGCTAATAATTTGGTGCTCTCTTGTGGTCTGAAGCCAGACACCATGTGTGTCTTTTGTGGGGTCTCTTAGGAGGGGCTCTGGAGTAGTCCAAGTTCAGCCACTGCCTGTGCCAAATGCCTGGTAGGAGTTACCGAGGGATCTGCAGTTGCTAGCTACCTGTGCTGGGCCTGGAGGTACATGGGAGAGGCCACACTGCAACCTGAGGATGGCTGCCACCAGTGCCGGGCCTGGGACTGCTCAGGGCATAAGACATGCCAACGCCAGTCAGCATCTACTTGGGGCCTCCAGACCTTGTACAGTTCTTAAGAAAGTCTGCAGCTTGGGCAGAGGATGGCTGCCCATGAGGCACAGCCACTGAAAGACCCATGTGTGGTGCATGAATTGCATTCGGCAGGGTCTCAGGGATTCAGCAGCATGAGGGGTGCAGTGTTCACCAGGTGAATGCAGATTCAGATTTGGCATCCACTTGTGCTTGTAGGCTGCGTAGGTAGAGGGATCAACACAGGAAAAAAAGCATCTGTCCTTCCAGCCCTTGCCCTGAATCCACAAAATTCAGTTTCTCTCCATATGTCTCTGGCACCTTTCAAGCTGTGTCTCTTTGCTGAAGGTTAGGGTGAGTGAATGAGTCTGTGTTCAGGCCCTTTACGAGGATGCCTGGGTTTCCAGCAGCCTTCCATATCACCTGGATTTAAGCCCCACTGATTTTCACAGCCAGATGTTGTGGGGACTCCTCCTCCCAGTACTGGAGCCCTGGGCTGGGAAGTCTGGTGTGGGGCTGGGACCCCTCACTCCTCAGGAAGACCTCTGCAGCTGAGATATATCTTCCAATTCTCAACTGCCACATGTGGGTGTGGGACCAGCCTGTTTGCCTCTCCACACCTCCTACAAGTCTAAACATGGCTTCTTCTTTATATCCTTAGTTATGGGAATTGTGTTCAGCTAGTCTTCAGATGGTTCTTCAGATGGGTTAGTCTATAATTTAATTATAATTCTGATATGATCACAGGAGGAGGCAAGCACAGCATTTACTTACTCCACCATCTTGGCTGGAATTTGCTAATGTGTGTCTAACATCATTATGTCTTAGCACAGACTTGTGATACCACTGGAAAGGTCGTCTGTCTTTCCTTGATCCATGAGGAGTAGAAAGTTTAAAGGAAGTCTTTGTTTTCTTTTGGGCTTCTCCGAGGAAGAACAAATATAGACACATATCAAACTTTATGCCTCAACTCAGTTCTAAGACATCTAGTAAGGAGAACTATCTCTCCATTCCCAGTGGCCCCAAGTGGGCACACTCCAGCCATGACCCAACTGTGGTTGTTTGGGAGGCTCTTAAGATTTGCATGGGGGTAGAGCTATCTAGTTCTTCCAGATATGCAAATTTACCTCCTTACTCACTACCGCTTCCCCAGAAATGACCACCTTTGTATGATATCTTGCTTTGTTTGAAGTAATTTTGAAATAATTTTCTCATTCCTTTTTAATCCTTTTAAAGAAGGCTTCTAATGTAGGACTCAAAGAATTAGCAACAACAGATAGTTTATTATGTCGTTTTGTTACATTAATAATATAATTTTATTCCTAGTTAAATCAAACGCAAACTGAACTCGGTCTTATCTTAATTACAGTCATTCTAACTCTCAGATGTCCATGTCTTATTCTAATTATCAAATATTCTAATGTGAACAAATAGAAAATTCTCTGGGCTCTCCTTTTCTGCCATCCTAGGTTTAAACTGTTTTTCTTCTTGAATGGCCCTAAAAGGTGAATCATCAAATGAGAAATTCAGTTTCAGCACAGATGTCTTTTCTAAGACCTTTTTTATTTTTTTGGTAACTTGTTAAAACCTTGGTGCTCCTGGTGCTCTTAACCATAGTGCCCTAGATACAATGAGGATTACCTGGAATTGTAACATGAGTTTAGCAAGTGTATAAAAGGTGCATAAGTGCCTTGGGAGGGTCCCTATAAAACTGAATTCAGACCAGAGTGTATAAGGAGCTGGTAAATCTCTTAGGATGATAAAAGAGCTAATCAGAAACTTCAGGGCCCTCTCTTCTTGAATTAATTAATTATATTCTGTGCCATTTTCTGGCACCTCAGATCTTTAAGGAATTAGAGTTGAAATCTAGTAATACCACAAAGGCAAGTTTGGATTTTTTCCCCTTCTGCCCTGATACCTTGATAATTATGAATTGATAATTATGAATATTAATAACTTCTATTAATTGAATGTTTATTATTTATAGGAATTTTGTGTATAGTATCCCTAATTCTCATGGAAATTCTTTAAAATAGATATTGTTAGTCCTGTTTTGTTAAAAGGGAAACAAAAACCATAAAAAATTTTACAAATCTCCTATTGTTTTATGTCTGATAAGCCACAGAGTCTTATTTCTCAAGTTGGTCCACATCTCCATAAAGCAGCATACCCAGGAGAAGCAGAGTTTTTTGAGCTCTCAGAGAGGTTCCCCCGGCTCCAAATTGTACTTGTGACAACTATAGGCAGAGGGTGGAACAGAGAGATGGAGAGTGCAAGCTATTTTCAGAAACAGCCCCTGTTCCAGATGGTAATGGCTCATCTCCATACAAACTGCCAGAACTCAGGTGGGATCCTCCTCAGGCAGCTGAGCCAGAGTAGCCACTCAGCACAGCAGGCTTCTGAATGCAGAGGGCAACTTGTCCTTGAAAAGGGAAGGGTAAACATTTTAGAGCAGAGTTGGCAAACTTTCTGTAAAAAACCAGGTAGTAAATATTTTAGGCTTTGTGGGCCATATGGTCTCTGTCTTAGTTGCTCAAATCTACTGTTTTAGAGAAAACAAACATAGACAATATGTAAACAAATGGGTATGATTGTGTTACAATAAAACTTTATTTATAGACATTGAAATTTGAATTTCATATAATTTTCATGTAACAACTTACTATTCATTTGACTTTTTTTCCCCCTAGCCATTTTAAATGTAAAATCCATTCTTAGTTTACAGCCATTCTTAGCAGGTGGTGAGCCAGATTTGGCCTGCAGGATGCTGTATGCTGACCCGTTTTAGAGAATCACATTATTTTTAACTTTAAATTTATAATAACAACTAATAATTTTTGAGACGCTATTATATACCAGGGACAGTGCCGTGCACTTTATTTTTCTGGTTAGGATCTTTAACTTTCTTTCTTTTTAATTATGAAATAATTTCCATATAAAAGTACATATATGTTATAACTAATAATATTAAAATGAACAAATGTGTAACCAAAACGAGCGTAAAAGATATAAATTGCTAATACCTTTGAAACCACCAGTCTTCTCCCATGCTTCACCCTCTCTATACTCTAACAAGAGGTTAATTTTTTGTCTCTAAGTATGATTTTTCTTTCATGGTATAATATAATACAAATATAGAAAAATAGATCATATGTGTATTTCAACTTATAATTATAAAATTAATAACTATCTTTATTTATTGAACAGACAAATAAAAATATAACATCACTAGCACCTTTCCCATTATGCTCCTCCATGAACACAATCCCAGTTCTCTACTCTCCTAGATTTAGGGTTAATCATTTTCTGTTTCTTTTTTAAAATCTTATTCCACCTGTCAATGCATTCTATAAAAATATACATTATCATCTATCTATCTATCTATCTATCTATCTATCTATCTATCTATCTATCTATCTATCTATTTATGTATCTATCTATGTATCTATCATCTAACTATTACTTGCTTTTGTACTCCATATTACTGGAATCATACTACATGTATTATTTTGAGTCTGACTTCTTTCATTGAGTTTACAGTATCCTAAGATATTTCAGCTTTTGGCAATTTGGTGTTATATCATTGTGATTTTAATTTGCATCTCTTAATCACTAATGAGATTAAATACTTTTTCATATAATTTGTCAATTGGATTTTGCTTTTGTGAAATACATTTTCACATCTCTTGTTTATTTCTCTTTGTTGTTGTTGTTTTTTTTTTTTTTTTTTTTTTTTTTTGCTTCATTCTGTATACATGCCCTACATACAGTATAAATTACAGAGGTATTCTTCCACGTTGTATATTGTTTTTTCACTTTATGCTGTCTTTGGATGAACAAAAATCTTTAACGTAATGTAATTCATCGTTGATGATGTTTCTTTTTTAATAAATAAATTCATCATCAAATAATGACAATGTTGTACTGTATTATTATTTAAGATATCTATAACTTTTACTGGGGTGCCAAAAAATGTATATAAGTGGACACTTTGGTCAGCATTGCTCAAGCAGTAGTTCGCTGTAATCAGAAGTGTCTGGTAACAACTTTGAGCACCTCTTGTAATTGCAGAAGTCAAACTTGACTTGTATTCATTTTTTGTTACTGGTATATATTGAGTATTACAATTTTAATAGTTTCTTTTCTTTCTTAAAATGTGTATACAGTTTTTTGGCATCCTTTGTATTTTTTGATTTTGAAAAATTCACCTGACACTGTTTTATTATGTTTTTAGTATGTGAGGTGGGGCTTCAATTTCTTTTTCCCCTTTGTCTTTCTTGTTTGGTAGAGATACCCAATTGTTTCTGAAACATTGATTAAAGTGTATCCTGTCTAGTGATGTAAAATGCCAACTCTGTCAGAAACAAACTTTTTATTTACCTGGTTCAACTTCTGGGCTTAATATGTTGTGTTTAATCTGTCTGTTTATCTACTTTTCCACTAAAACTGTATTTTCTTAATTAGCATAGATTTATAATAAACATCAATGTCTACTACATCTATGTGTTTCATGTTGTAAAAAAGAGAAACGGGATTGATGACAAAAGCTGGAATATTTGGCTTCTTTCAAATACTGATCTGTGAAAAAGGTATATTTCTTCATTTGTTTAGGTTTACTTTAAAATTTCTTAATAAATTTTGTAATTTTGTCCATAGAATTTTCCCAACATAAATTTATTTCTAAGTACTTCATATTTTTTGCTGTTCATTTGAATTGCATTTTTAAATTTCTTCTTCAAACTCACTCTTATGTAGGAAAACACTGAATTTTTTCATACTAATTTTGTATTTGGCAATTTTATTTTGTTTTCTTATTATAATACTTCATCTGTAGATTCTTGTGCATTTTCTATATGGATATTCACTTCATTTGCAAATAGTAAGATATTTGTTTTTCCTGATTCATCCTTATATCATTTTTTGTAAAATATTGTGATTAGTAACACCTCCAGGAAAATGTTGAATAGAAGTAGTAATAGTGATCACAAACTGTTTTCTAAGGTGAAACTTTCTGCAGTAGGCGACTTCTAAGATAGTCACAAAGATTTCTGCATCCTTGAATTCACACCTTTGTGTAATCTATTGCCCTTGAGTGGGGGCTGCCCGAGTGATCTGCTTTTAGCAAATAAAATATGCCAAATTTGATGAAAAGCCATTGCAATACCCAAGGTCATTAAGGTTTTCTCCTTTGTCATCTTCTAGGAATTTTAGTTTTTGTGTTTTATATTTCGGTCTGTGATCCATTTTATATTAATTTTTGTGAAGGGTGTAATGTCTATGTCTAGATTCATTATTTTTGCAAGTGCATGTCCAGTTGTTCCAGCATCATCATTTGCTGAAGAGACTATCTTTGCTCCATTATATTTCCTTTGGTTCTCTGTCAAAGATCAGTTGACTATACTTACGTGGGTCTATTTCTGGGCTCTCTATCTATTCTTTGATCTATTTGTCTCTTCTTTCATCAATACCACACTGTCTTGATTACTGTATATAGTAAATCTTGAAGTCAGGTAGCATCAGTCTTCCAAGTTTGTTCTCTTTCAATATTATGTTGGCTATTCTGGATCTTTTGCTGATATCCATAAAATAACTTGCTGAGACTTTGATTGGGATCTCACTGAATTTATTGATCAAATTGGGAAAAACTGACATCTTAAAAATACTGAGTCTTCCTATTGATAAGCATAGAATTTCTCTTCATTTCTTTATTTCCTCTTCGATTTTATTCATCATAGTTTTATAGTGTTTCTTATGTAGTGTAACTATATATATTTAGTTCATTTTGGGAGAGATAATGTAAATGATATTGCATTTTAAATTTTAAATTCCACTTGTTTATTGCTGGTATATAGGAAAGCGATCAACTTTCGTGTATTAACCTTGATTCCTACAACATGCTGTAATAGTTTATTAGTTCCAGCAGTTTTCTTTGTCAGTTCTTTCAGATTTTCTACACAGATGATCATATCATCTGGGAACAAAGACAGTTTTATTTCTTCCTTCCCAGTCTGTGTGCCTTTTATTTGCTTTTCTTGCTTTATTGCACTACCTAGAACTTCCAGTATGGTGTTGAAAAGGAATGGTGAACAGGGACATTCTTGCCTTGTACCTGGTCTTAGGAAAAATAAAAAATAAAAAATGGAGTTTCCCACCATATAATGTGTTATTAGCTTTGGGATTTTTATATTCTTTATCAACTTTGTAAAGTTCCTCTCTCTTCCTAGTTTTCTGAGAGTTATTATCACAAATTAGTATTGGAGTTTGCCAAATGTTTTTTCTTCATCTTTTCATATGATTATGTGATTTTCCTTTTTTAGCTTATTAATGTGAGGAACATTACATTAATTAATTTTGGAATATTGAACCAGCTTTGCATACTTGTGATAAATTTCAGTTGGTAGTGGTGTATAATTCTTTTTATACATTGTTTTATTCAATTTGCTAATATTTTGTCAAAGTCTTTTTTCACCTATGTTTATGAGAAATATTGGTCTGTAATTTTCTTTTCTTGTAACATCATCATCTTGTTTGGAATCAAGGTAATTGTGGCCTTACATGAATAAAATGAGTTAGGAAGTAGTCCCTCTGCTTCTATTCTCTGAAAGAGATTGTTGAGAACTGGTTTTAATTTCTTTCTTAAAAATTTTGGTAGACTTCAGACAGTGAATATATTTGGGCTTGGTGCTTTCTGTTTTGTAAAGTTGTAAATTATTGATTCAGTTTTTTTAGAAGATATAGGCCAATTCAGATCGTCTGTTTCTTCTTTTGTGAGTTTTGGCAAATTTTGTCTTTCAAGAAATTGGTTCACTTTATCTAGGTTATCAAATTTGTGGGCATAGAGTTGTTCATAGTATTCTTTTATTATCCTTTTAATGCCCATAGGTTATGTGGTGATATCCCCTCTTTCATTTCTAATATTTACTAATTACTACTAATTACTTCTAATTACTACTAATTACAACTAATTTCTAATATTTACAAATTACTTTTGTGACCTGTCTTTCTTTTTTCTTTTTTCTTAACCTTGCTAGAGGCTTAATCAACTTTATTGATCTTTAAAAGTAAAACAAAACAGCTTTTGGTTTCACTGATTTTGTCTATTGATACCCCATTTTCAGTTTTATTGATTTCTGCTTTAATTTCAATTATTTTTTTCTGCTTACTCTTAATTTCATTTCCTCTTCTGTTTCTAGTTTTCTAAGGTGAAAATTTAGATTATTGGTTTTTAAACATTTTTTTCTAACATATGCATGAAATGCTATAAATTTTCCTCTATGTGCTAGCTTCACTGCATCCCACAAATTTTGACAATTGTGTTTTACATAGTTCAAATTACTTTTAAATTTCTCTTGAGATTCCTTCTTTGATGAATACGCTATTTGAATGTGTTGAATTTATATTTTTATTTCTCTTAGTTTCATGACTAGAAGTGAAATATCTGGGACATATGAGAACTCTATGCTTAACATTTTGAAAAACTGCTAAACTGTTTAACCAGTTTTCAAAGAAGCTGTTCCATTTTACATTCCCAACAGCAAATGTATGAAGAATCTAATTTCTCCACATCCTTACAAACTCTTGTTTATGCTTGCCTTTTTATTAATAACCATCCTAGTGGGTGTGAAGTTTCCTTTTATTGAGATTTTAATTTGCATTTCCCTAATGACCAATGATTTTGAGTATTGTTTCATGTGCTTACTGACCATTTGTATATCTTCTTTGGAGAAACGCCTATGTAAATCTCTTGTAAATTTTAAAATTGAGACTTTTTTATTGTTGAGTTGTAAGAATTCTTTATATATTTTGGACACAAGTCCCTAATTGGAAATGTGATTTATGAATATTTTCTCCAATTCTTTGTGTTGTCCTTTTACTTTATTGATGATACCATTTGCAGCACAAGAGGTTTGATTTTTATACAACCCGCTTACCTATATATTCTTTTGTTGTGCTTTTGGTTTCTTATCTAAGAAACTATCACCTAATACAAAGTCTGAAAGATTTACTCTTCTGCTTTCTTCTAAGAGTTTCATAGTTTTAGCTGTTAAATTTCGCATTTTAACTATTTTAAATTAATTTTCCTACATGTGAATTTGGGGTCATCTGCATCGTTTGCATGTAACTACCTAGTTTTCCCAGTACCATTGGTTGATGAGACTATTGCTTCCCCATTTAATTATCTTTGCATCATTATGGAAAATTAATTGACTAACCATGTAAGGGTATATTTCTGGATTCTTAAATCTATTTCATTGATCTATATATTTATCCTCATGCCAGTGTGCCACAGTCTGATTACTGTAGCTTTATAGTAAATTCTGAAATAAGGTAGTGTGAGTTCTCCATTTTGCTCTTCTCCAAGATTCTATTGGATATTTGTAGTCCCTTGCGCTTTCATATAAATTTTAGAATCATATTGTTATTTTCTGTAACACAGCCAGCTGGGATTTGATAGGAATCACATTGAATCTATAGATTAATTTGGGGTTATTGCCGTTTTAACAACATTGTCTTCTAATCTATGAACGGGGGACGCCTTTCTATTTATTTAGAGCTTCCTTAATTTTTTAACAGTGTTTTTTTTTTTTAATTTTTAGTGTACATATCTTGTACTTCTTTTGTTAAATTTATACTTAAGTATTTTACTCAGTTTGAAAGTATGTAAATAGATTACTTTATTAATTTTATATTTTTATTATGTTCATTTCTAGATTTAAGCAATACAATTGATTTTTGTATATTGATCTTATTTTCTGAAATCTTCTGAACTCTTTTTATTAGTTTTAATAGTTTTTGTGTGTTTATTAGAAATTTGTATATGTAAGATTATGTCATTTGTAAATAGAGATAATTTACTTCTTTCTTTCCACTCTAGAAAGAAATTTTATTTCTTTGTCTTGTCTAGTTGCCTTGGCTAGAACATCAGTACAATGGTTAAGTTCTATAATCCTTTATATATGTTGCTGAATTTGTTTTTTGCTAGTATTTTGTTGAGTTTTTTTTTTTTTTTTGTCATGTGTATAAGGATATCGATCTGCAGTTTTCTTGTGATGTCTTTGAGTTTGGCATCAAGATAGTATTAGTCTCATAGAATGAATTGGGGTGTGTTCCTTCCTATTCTTTTTTTTTTTTTTTTTTGAAAGGTTTTTGGAAGAATTAGTAATCATTTTTTTAATGTTTAGTAGAATTTACCTGTGATGACATCTGAGTCTCTTTTTTTCCTTATGGAAAGTTTTAAAGCTAATAATTTGATCTCCTTACTTTTTTATAGGTCAATTCAGACTTTCTGAGTTTCCTTAAGTCAGTTTCAGTAATTACTGTCCATCGGATTGGTTCATTTACCACATATAAATTTGTGGCGTACTTTTATTCATAGTATTTATATATGTGTGTGTGTGCGCGTGTCCCCTGTTTCATTTTGACTTTAAAATTAAATCTCTTTTTTCCTGATCTAGCTAGATAAATTTATCAGTTTTATTGATTTTTTTCCAAAAATGCTCATTTGGTTTCATTGATTTTCTTTTTTTCCCCAGTCACCTGTAGTAGTTTTGCTTAAACAGGATTTAAAACAATAATTGTCAACTAATTTAATAATTTCATCTTATTTTTTAAATTATTTATTTTTTCAGTTATAATTGACATTCAATATTCTTTTACATTAGTTTCAGTTGTACAGCATAGTGGTTAGACACTTATAAATTTATGCAGTGATCCCCCGATTAACCTAGTACCCACCTGGCACTGTACATAGTTGTTGCAATATTATTGACTATATTCTCTATGTTGTAGAGAATATATCCCTGTGACTATTTTGTAACTACCAATTTATATTTATTTTACATATACATAACTTAATTTTATTTCTTCACATGCAAGGTCATCCTGTCTCTCTCTCTCTGTCTCTCTCTCTGTCTCTCTCTCTGTCTCTCTCTCTCTGTCTCTCTCTCTCTGTCTCTCTCTCTCTGTCTTTCTCTGAATATCTTCTCCCATTCAGTAGGCTCTCTTTTCTTTTTATTGATGCTTCCCTTTGCTGTGCAAAAACTTTTTAGTTTAATGTAGTCCCATTTGTTTCTATTTTCTTTTGATTCCATTGTCTGAGGATATATATTTATATATCTATATCTATAACTCTATATCTATGTATTAATAGATAGATAGATAGATAGATAGATAGATAGATAGATAGATAGATAGATAGATAGATAGATATTGCTAAGAGCGATGTGAGAGAGTTTACTGCCTATGTTTTCTCCTAGGAGTTTTATGGTTTGTGGTCTTATATTTTTTTATTCCATTTGAGGTTATTTTTGTATATGGTGTAAGAAAGTGGTTTAGTTTTATTTCTTTGTATTTATCTGTCCAGGTTTCCCAACACCATTTATTGAATAGATTGTCTTTACCCCATTGTATATTCTTGCCTCCTTTGTCATGAATTAAATGACCATATAGGCATGGGTTTACTTCTGGGATCTCTATTCTGTTCCATTAATCTATGTGTTTGTTTTTATGCCAGTATTATGTTGTTTTGATTACTATAGCCTTGTAGTATAGTTTGATATCAGGTAGCATAATACCTCCAACTTTGTTCTTCTTTTTAAGGATTGGTTTGGCTACTTGTGGTCTTCTTTGGAGTCATATAAATTTTAAGATTATTTGTTCTAGTTCTGTGAAAAAATGCCTTTGGTAGTTTGATAAAGATTGCATTGAATCTATAGATTGCTTTGGGTAGTATGCACATTTTAATTATGTTAATTTTTCATGGTGTATGCTTCCATTTATTTGTATCTTCTTCAATTTCTTTCTTCAGTGTCTTTAGTTTTCCAAGTACAGGTCTTTTTACATCCTTGGTTAATTTTATTCCTAGATATTTTATTTATTTACTTATTTGGTGCAGCTGTAAATGAGTTTTCTTAATTTATCTTTCTGACTTTTTATTATCAGTGTATAAAAATGCAACCAATTTCTGAATACTAATTTTGTATCCTGCTACTTTACTGAATTTATATGTGAGTTCTAATTGTTTTTTTTGTGTGTAATCTTTCACGTTCTTTCTATATAGTATCATGTCATGTGCAAATAATGATAGTTTTACTTCTTCCTTTCCAATCTGGATGTCTTTTATTTCTTTTTCTTGTCTGATTATTGTGGCTAGAACTTCCAATACTATGTTGAATAAAAGTGGTGAAAGTGGACATCACTGTCTTGTTGCTATTCTTAAGGAGAATGCTTTAACTTTTCCCTATTGAGTGTGATGTTAGTTGTGTCTTTGCTGTATATGGCTTCTGCTATGAGGTATGTTCCTTCTATTCCCACTTTGCTGAGAATTTTTATCCTAAACTGATGCTGGATTTTGTTAAACACTTTTTCTGCATCTATTGATATGATCATATGATTTTTGTCTGTTATTTTGTTTATGTGGTGTTTCATGTTAATTGATTTGCAGATACTGAACCAACCTTGTGTCCCTGGAATTAATCCCATTTGATCATGATGTATGATCTTTTTAATGTGTTGTTGTGTTTAGTTTGCTAATATTTTGTTGAAAATTTTTGCATCTGTGTTCATCAGGGATGTCATCCTATAATTTTCCTTTTTTTTTTTTTTTTTCTTTGTCTGGTTTTGGAATCAGGTTAATTGTTGCTTCATAAAATGAGCTTGGGTGCTTTCTCAGTATTAAATTTTATGAAATAGTTTGAGAAGGATAGGTGTTATACTTTTTAAATATAAATTCACCTGTGAAGTCATCTCCAGGACTTTGGTTTGTGGGGAGTTTTTTGATTACTAATTGGATTTCATTAGTAGTAATCATTTGGTTCAGATTTTCTATTTCTTCTTGATTCAATCTGGAAAGATTGTATGTTTCTAGGAATTTATCCATTTCTTTCAGACTGTCCAAGTTTTTGGCATATAATTGTTCATAGTATTTTCTCATAATCCATTGGAATTCTTTGGTGCTAGTTGTCACTTCTTCCTTTCATTTCTGATTTTATTTATTGGATTTCTCTTTATTTCTTGATGAATTTTATTGAAAGTATCAATTTTATTTTCTTCAAAGACCCAGTTCTTGATTTCATTGATCTTTTGTATTGCCTTTTAAAGGCTCTATTTAGTTTATTTCCACTCTGATCTTTATTATTTCCTTCCTTCTACTAACTTTGGGCTTTGTTTGCTATTTTATTTTATTTTTCTAGTTCCTTTAAGTGTAAGATTTGATTGTTTATTTGAGATTTTTCCTATTTTTTGAGGGAGGACTGTATTCATATGAATTTCCTTCTTAGGACTGTTTCCATTGTGTCCCATAGATTTTGGGTTGTTGTGTTTTTATTTTCATTTGTCTCAAGATACTTTTTGATTTCTTCTTTAATGTCAGTGTTAACCCATTCATTATTTAGTAGCATGTTATTTAACCTCCATATGTTTGTATGCTTTTCAGTTTTTTCTTGTAATTGACTTCTAGTTTCATACTATTGTGGCTAGAGAAGATGTTTGATATGATTTCAATCTTCTTAAATTTATTGAGACTTGTTTTGTGGCCTAAAGTGTGGTATATCTTGGAAACTGTTCTATGTGCACTTGAAAAGAATTTATATTCTGCTGCATTGGGTGAAGTGCTCTAAAAATATCAATTAAATGCATCTGGTCTAGTGTGTCATTTAAGGCCATTGTTTCTGTGTTGATTTTCTGTCTGAAAGGTCTGCCATTGGTGTCAATGTGGTGTTAAAGTCCCCTACAACGATTGTGTTACTATTGATCTCTCTCCTTATGTCAGTCAATATTTGCTTTATATATTTTGTTGCTCCGATATTGGGTGCATAAATGTTTACAAGGTTTATGTCTTCTTGTTGGATTGATCCCTTTATCATTACGTAATGTACCTCTTTGTCTCTTATTGTAGCCTTTTTTCTTAAAGCCTATTTTGTCTGATATAAGTATCGCTACTCCAGATTTTGTTCGCCTGTTTTCATTTGCATGAAATATCTTTTTCCATCCCTTTACTTTCAATATGTCTGTGTCCTTTGACCTGAAGTGGGTCTCTTATAGACAGCATATGTATAGGTCTTGTTTTATTATCCATTCAGCTACCCTATCTCTTTTAATTGGAGCATTTAATCCATTTATTTTAAAGTGATTATTGATAGATACATAGTTATTGCCATTTTATTATTCATATTTATGTGCTTCCCTCTATCCCCCTTCTTCTTAAAGAAGTCCCTTTAACCCTTCTTGTAGTGCTGATTTGGTAGTGATGAGCTCCTTTAGCTTTTTCTAGTCTGGGAAGCTCTTTGTCTCATCGCCTTCAGTTTTAAGTGTTAGCCTTGCTGGGTAGAGTAGTCATGGTGTAGGTTCTTGCTTTTTATCACTTTGAGTATTTCATGCCAATCCCTTCTGTCCTGCAAAGTTGCAGTTGAAAAATCAGATGGCAATCTTATGGGAGTTCCCTTGTAATTAACTAGTTGTCTGTCTCTTGCTGCTTCTAGGATTCTCTCTTTGTCTTTAACTTTTGCCGTTTTAATTATCATGTGTCTTTGTGCGGGCCTGTTTGTGTTCGTCTTCTTTGGGACTCTCTACACTTCTTGGACTTGTATGTCTATTTCCTTTTTCAAGTAGGAAACATTTTATTCATTATTTCTTCAAATAGATTCTCAATCCCTTGCTTTCTGTCTTCTCCTTCTGGTACCCCTATAATGTGATTGCTGTTGTGCTTGATGTTGTCCAAGAAGTCCTTTAGACTATCCTCATATTTTTATTCATTTTTAATTTTGCTGTTCTGATTGGATGTTTTCTGCTATGCTGTCTTCCAAATCATTGATTCAGTTCTGTTTTATCTGTTCTTCTGGTGATTCCTTCTAGTGCATTCTTCATTCCAGTTATTGTATTCTTCACTTCCAACTTTTTTTCTTTTTTCTTTTATGGTCTCTATGCGCTTATTTAGGCTTACTATCTCTTTGTTGAAGTTCTCACTAAGTTCTTTGAACATCCTTATGACCATTGTGTTGAGCTCTGTATCTGGTAGGTTGCTTGCCTTTATTTTGTTTAGATCTTTTTCTGGGGTTTCTCCTGTTCTTTCACTTGAGATATATTTCTTTGGTTCCTCATTTTGGCTGCCTCTTTGTGCTTGTTTCTATGTATTAGGTAGATATGCTAGTTCTCCCAATCTTGGCTAGGTGGCCTTATTTAGTAGTTTCCCTGTGGGGTCCCATGGCACAGTTTCCCTGGTCATCTATGCCAGGTGCTTCAGGAGTATCCCTTGTGTGATTCGTTGTGCTCTTCTGTGATAATTGAGCCTGATTTCTATTGGCACATCAGTGTGTGGGATTGATGCTCAGGCTGACTCGCTGTAGGGTTTGGCCACCTCCACAGCTTACATGCTGCTGTGTGTGGGGGAGCTTAACTCTTGGATCAGGATTTGCCCTACTGGGCTCTGGTCCCTACTGAGACCACCCTTTGGGTGTACCACTTGTGGGGATAATTGGGTGGTGCTCTGCTGTGGTTTGAAGCCAACTTACAGGTATGCTGGTTCTGGGACTTGTTGGGAGGGGTCTGGTGCAAGTCTAGGTCAGCCACTGCCTGTGATTGGCTAGGGACTAACTGATAGGAGCTATAAAGTGATTCGTGGTTTTTCGCTATTTGTGCTGGACCTGGAGGTGAGGGGGAGAAGCCATGCTGCAAAATGAGAATGGCTGTCAGCAGTACCACGCCTGGGGTAGCTTGGAAAAAGCCCAAGGCATTGTGAGGCCTGCTGCCACCTGCTTGCTGGCTCCCATAAGGCTCAGCCTCTGATATAGCCTGGGGTGGTATGTGAGTTGGGTGAGAGGGAGATGTCTCAGGGAGTCACCAGGATGGGAAAGTGGTGTTAACCAGGTGAATATAAATTCTGGTTTAGTCCCTGTGCTGAGCCTGAAGCTACTCAGGAAAACTCTCAGAGCACACCAAGGCCAGCAGCTATCCATCTAGGGCCCACGGACCCCCAAATGTTGTCTAACAGGATGCAATGGGGGCACGGCTGGCTGCTTGCTGATAAAGTGTCTTTGGTGATGCTCGAGTTGGGTAGGGCAGGGTCCCAGGGAGTCACCAGGGTGGAGTGAGCGGAGCTCACCAGGCCAATGCAGATTCAGTTTTGGACATGTGGGGGAGAACGCAACACAGGAAAAATGGTGCCGGCCTGCTAGCTGCATGGAAGGATGATTCTACACAGGGAAAATGGCGACTATCCCTCCACTCCTTGCCCTGAAGCCACACAACTCAGTCTCTCCCTGTGTGTTTCTGACAACTCCTGAATAACTGTCCCTCCACCAGAGCCCAGGGCAAGTGCTGGCAAATAGGTGATTCTCTTTGTGGGCCTTTTAAGGGGATGTCTGGGTTTTCCGCAGCCTTCTGACTCATCTAAATGGGTGGAGTTCCCATTATTTTTCACAACCAGCTGTTGTGGGAGCTCTTCCTCTTGGCACCAGTACTCTGAGCTGGGGAGCCCAGTGTGGTACTGGGGTCCCTCGCTCCTCTGAGGGAGATCTCTGTGGCCTAGATATCCCTCCAGATTCTTATCCACCATATGTAGGTGTGGAGCTGGCCCACTACAGGTCTCTGCCCCTCCTACTAGTCTCGAGGTGGTTTCTTCTTCATGTACTTAGTATAAAATTTCTGTTTGACTAGATTCAAATGGTTTCCCAGGTTGATTGTTCTATAATTAGGTTTAATTCTAATGTGATCACAAGAGGAGGCAAGCACAGCTTTTATCTATTCTACTATCCTGGGTCTTATTTTGTCTTTATTTTTAAAAGATAGTTTTACTACATATAAGATTATTGATTGGTAGGTTTTTACTTTCTGCCTTTTGAATATATCATCCCAATATCTTCCAGTGTCATTTTGTTTCTGATGAGATATTTGCTGTTAATTTTGTTTGTGTTTCCCTTGTACATAATGAATCTTTTTAAAAATAGATTTCAAGATATTCTATTTATTTCTAGTTTTTAACATTTTGACTATGATGTTCATGTGTGGGTTTTAATCTCTTTGCACTTATCCTACTCAAAGTTTGTTGAGCTCCTTGGATGTGTAGGTTAATGTTTTTCACCAAATATGGGAAGTTTTTAGCTACTTTAAAATTTTTTTTTTCTTTCCCTTTTTCTCTCTGTTTTACTAGTGGCACTCCCAATATATGTATGTTACTACACTTAATAGTGTCCCATTTCAATAAGGCTCTTTCATTTTTTAAAATATAGATTTTATTTTTTAAAAAAGTTTTAGATTCACAGCCAATTGAACAAAATGTACAGATTGTTCCATATGACCTGTTTCCCTGCACCCCACAGGGTTCACTGTGGTGAAGTACATCTGTGATACATTTGTTACAATTGAAAAGCTAGTATGACACATCATTATTAGCCAAAATTCATGACTTACATTAAGGTTCACTATTAGTTTTATATGTTCTATGTGTTTTGACAAATATATGACATGCATGCTTCATTATAGTATATATAAATAGTTTCATTGTCCTAAAAATATCTGTGTTCCATTTATTCATCTTTCCTTTCCTCCAAACAATGACAATCTCTGACCTTTTTGCTCTCTTCATTTTTTTTTCCAGAATGCCATTTAGTTGGAATCACAGTATGTAGCTTTCCCAGATTGGCTTCTTTCACTTAGTGGTATTCATTTAAGATTCCTCCATGTCTTTTTGTGTCTTCATAGCTTATTTCTTTTTAGCATGATCATATCTCACAGTATATTGATGTGCCACAGTTTATTTATCTATTAGTTGAAGGAAATTTTTGTGGCTTTCAAATTTTGGCCAATATAAAGAAAGCAACTATAAATATCCTCATGGAAGTTTTTGTGTGGTCACAAGTTTTTAACTCATTGTATTAAATACCAAGGAGTTTGAGTGCTGGATTGTATGGTATATTTAGTTTTATAAGGTCTGCAGAACTGTCTTCGATAGTGTCCATACCATTTTGTAATCTGATCAGTAATGACTGAGAATTCTTGTTTCTTCACATTGTTGCCAGAATTTTGTTTTGTCAGTGTTTGGATTTTTATCAGTCTAATAGGTGTGTAGTGCTATCTCGTTGTTTTAATTGGCCATTCCCTATTGACATATCATGTTGAGCATTTTTATATGCTTATTTGCTATTTGTATATTTTATTTAGTGAGGTATCTATTCATATTTTTTTGCCCATTTTAAATAAGGTTTCTAATTTTCTTTCTTTTTTTTTATAATTTAAAATTTTATTGGGGAATATTGGGAAACAATGTGTTTCTCCAGGGCCCATCAGCTCCAAGTCGCTGTCCTTCAATCCAGCTGTGGAGGGTGCAGCTCAGCTCCAAGTCCAGTCGCCACCCTCAATCTTTTGCAGGGGGCACAGCCCAGCATCCCATGTGAGAACTGAACCGGCAACCTTGTTGTTGAGAGCTCCCGCCGCTCTAACCAACTGAGCCATCCAGCTGCCCCTCTGGGAGCTCAGAGGCAGCTTGTTGTCTTCAATCCAGCTGTGAAGGGCACAGCCCACTGGCCTATGTGAGAATCAAACGGGAAACCCTGTCACTTAGAGCTTGCGCTCTAACCAACTGAGCCACCCGGCCACCTGGGTTTCTAATTTTCTTATTGTTGAGTTTTAAGAGTTCTTTGTATATTTTGGATAACAATCCTTCTCAGATATGTCTTTTGCAAATATTTTCTCCCAGTTGGTGACTTGTCTTCTCTTTCTCTTACCATATATTTCATAGAGCCAAAGTTTCTATTTTTAATGAAATCCAACTTATCAGTTAGGTATTCCAAGGACCATACTTTTGGTGCTGTATCGAACAAGTTGTAGCCAAACCCAATGTCATCTAGAGTTTTCCCTATACTATCCACTAGTAGTTTTACAGTTTTAGATTTTACATTTAGATCTATAATCCTTGAGTTAACTTTAATAAAGGATGTAAGGTCTGTGTCTAGATTTATTATTTATTTATTTATTTATTTATTTATTTATTTATTTATTTATTTATTATGTAGAGATATCCAAGTGTTTCACTACCGTTTTTTTGATCCATTTTCAAAATTCAGTTGATTATATTTGTGTGGGTCTATTCTTGGGTTTTCTATTCTGATCCATTTATCTATTTGGTTATTTTAAAGAATTTCTATCTCATTTATATTCTCTATTTGAGGATCTATTGTCACTATACTGTCCTTTAATTTTATACACATTCTTTAGTTCTTTTAACATATTTATAATAGATGATTTAATGTATTTATCTGCTATATCCACCTTGGGGTCTTTTTAAATATAGTTTTATTGCCTGTTATTTATTTATTTATTTATTTATTTATTTATTTATTTATTTATTTTACCCTGTGTCTGCATAATGCTTTCTTGTGTCTTCGCATATTTCCAATTTTTTTGTTGAAACTGGGTTTTTTGAGGAAATTATTGTGCCAAATATGCATACTGATTTTCACTCCCTCCCTTGGTATATTATTGTTGTTTTAATTGTTTGGCCATTCTTTAATTTGTTTACTGAGTTGGTGGTGTTATTTTTATTAATTCTATTTCTTTATAGTTTGCAGCCTCTGATGTCCTTAGTCAAATTTTCCCCATTTTGTTTTTTAATCTGGCTACCAAAGAGTTGCCTGTAGTTCACTTGCTGTTCAAGGTTGTGTTTAAACTCCTCTAGAGTGTTATATTTTTTGCTCTTTACTATTGAATGTGTCTGTGGCTTAGAGGCTGCTATCACAGTTCACAGAATTTATATTATTTTGTCACATGTTCAACCAGGGACTCATAGCTGTAGGTTCCCTCTATGGTCACTTTGAAAAGACACAAATTTACACATTCACACAATCTTTCCGACTGTCAGGGATGAGTGTCATTTTACTTTTATGCTTGGCTTCCTAGGTGTCTCCCCAGGATCAGAGTAGCTTATTGTCTAGTCAGTGTTCAGTCAAAGCTTGTGTTTAAGCTCCTTGTGCCAGTGAAGCATACACCATGTATTGATGGCTGTATGTAAAGCTTGGGGGATGTTTAAATCTGTGCCCTATCTTACTCTAATTGCCCCTGAGTAGACACAGCCTTCCTGAATCCTGGAATTAACTAAAGTCCAAAGGGGCTCTTCTTAACTGTCTCTTTCCATGATTTTTTTCTATTAAACTCCAGAATGCTCTGCCATTTTGCTTGTATCAGAGCTACCAGACTTCTCTTAAATGCTCTCTACCAAGATCTCCATTATTGTACAATGAAAGCTCTTAAGCATGGGGTTCTCCACACTCTATTCCTAATACAGTCAGTCCACTCAGGTAGAACGGCAGAATTCTTCATCCTTGGATGGTTTCACTTATGGGCAGAACCCCCAGCAAAACTGCACCAGAGGTGGAGTATGGACTTGCTTTCCCCAGAACAGCACTTCTATTCTACAAATGGGCATTTAATGGGAATCATCACAGTCCCTGGTCCTCTCAGCTTGCCCTTCTGGCATGAAACTTCTACTCTGTGAGTGATCTGGGATGGGGGTTGCTCTTGCATACTTGGCCTGCAATACTCGTCTTAAAGCTTCCTCTCCACAAGTAGAGGTTTGGGAAGGGAAGGGAGAGTGCTCCTCCCTGTCATGACTACTCAGAGTAAGGCTTCTTTCACAGGGAACTGGTGGTGGGGAGTGAGAAATACTGGGATCCTGTTTTCCTGGTATAAAACTATAGTCCCAGACTGGAAACTGGGGTGTATAGGGAGCCTCCATCTTCTTGGTCACACTTGCCTGAAATAGGCACGTAAAGTAGTTTCCATAATACAGAGCTGGACATGGGGTGAAGGAGTGGCCAGAGCTCAAAGGACATGGACTACAATGATTCTTATTGAGATTTAGTAGTTTTCTTTCTTTTTTCTTTAATTGATAGTTTTCCATTTGTTGCATGCTGCTGTTATTATAGTACAATTCCAGAGATTTTTAAAAACAGTGGTCCTTCTGTGTCTTGGTTTCACCTCCACAGATTCAACAAATCATGAATCAAAAATAGCATTTTTGATCTACAGTTGGGACTCTGGATGTGGAGGGCTGACTGTATGCATTGCTTTATACTGTTTTATATAAGGGACTTGAGCATTTGTGGCTGTTGGTCTCTATGGGGGTTCTGGAATCAATCCCTCACAACACTGAGGGAAAACTGTAATTGCTTTGTTTAGTAATTTTCACTTTTTAAAAATTTATGTCTATGTATTTATCTGTATGTATGTATGTATGTATGTATGTATGTATGTATGTATGTATTTGCTGGGGAGAGAGTCTGCCATTCTGGATTCCTGCTTTCTTGCTAATAGTTTTTAACTTTAACTTTATCAAATGTTTTATCTGTATCTATTAGATAATAATTTGACTTACTTTCATTAACTTATTATTAGGTTTGGCCCACAATAGTCCACGGACCAAATCTGTCCCACTGCTTGTTTTTGTAAATTACATTTTATTAGAACACAGACATGCCCTTCATTTATCTATTGTCTGTGGCTGCTTTCATGCTACAATGACTACTATAGTGGCAATAGTTGAGCCAGAGACCGTATGGGGACAAAGCCTAAAATATTTGCTATATGAACTTTTAAAGAAATCAGTTTGCTGGTTATTGATCTATTCAAATATTAAATCACTTTTTCTAAAAGTACAGTAACCTTGATTTTCCAGAATTTAAAAAAAACAAACAAAACTTGTTTATTCTGGAATATGTACATGCAGTTGACCCTTCAACATGAGTTTGAACTGCCTGGCCCACTTCTATGTGGATTTTTCCATATAAACATACAGACAGACTTCTGTATTCTCAGGTTTTGCCTCCATGTATTCAACCAATCACAAATGAAAAGCAGTATTTTCAATTCACCCTTGGAAATCTGCAATGTGAAAGGCTCACTGTATACGTTGCTCTAGGCCATTTTATATAATGGACTTAAGCATTCACGGATTTTGGTATCAGAGGGTGTTCCTGGAACCAATCCTCCACAGATACTGAGGGACAGCTATAGTTCAGTTTTGGGGGAATCAAAAGTTGTACACAGATTTTCAGCTCTGTCTGGCGTTGGTACCCGTACCCCCCGACATTGTTCAAGATATATATATACATATTAATATTAATTATTATTAATTATTAGTTCTTAATATTAATATGTATGTATATGAGTTCACATTACTGCAGAACTTGGTTTGATATTTATTTCATTAGAATTTTTGCATCTATTTATGAGTAAGATTGACCTTTTATTTTCCTTTTTTAAACTATACTTACTGTATTTATGTATCACAGTAATACTAGACTCTTTTTAGAAGGTATCTTATTTTTTTCAACTCTTTGGGCTGTTATACATTTTATCTAAAGTTGAAGCTTTTCTTATTTAAACATTGACTAGAACTTACTGATAAAGGTATTTTAGTTAGGAAGTTTTTTTGCAATTAAAATTTTAGTAGGGATTAATTTTCTATTATGTTCATAGAACTATTTCATTTACTATTTTTTCTTGAATTACTTTGGATAAGCTACTTTTTTTCTAAGAATTTTTGTCTCAATTTTCAAATATACTGAAATGAATTTTTATATTTAGTGACAGGAACTTATATAGGATGCCCTTTTATTTTGGTCTCTGATATTGTTTGTGCTTATTCTATTTTTGCTTGAACAATCATGAAGACGTTTGTCAATTTTATTAGTTTATTTTTCAAATAAACAACTTGTAGCCTTGATTTTTCTGTTTTCTATTTATTTTATGTCTTATTAACTTCTGCCCCTACCTTTATTAGTTTTTATCCTGTGTGGTTTCTTGGATAGTTCATTTGCTTTTCTTTTTCTAACTTCTTGATATAAATCAGTTGATCACAAGATGGTTATCGGTGTTAGGCGGTGACCCAGCTTTCACAAGTTGTCTATCTATCTATCTATCTATCTATCTATCTATCTATCTATCATGTATCATCTATCAATCTATCGTTTATCTATCTATTTTTTTGGCATTAACACTGATCATCATCTTGTAATTAATGGATGTTTTCCTTGTGGCTGGATCTCCCAAATGCTTAGCAAATGTCACATATTTTATACACTTTTATTTATAAATGTATTTATAATTTATGTTTACTTTTACTATTTTAAGTTATAATTTCATGCTATACATTCAGAAATAATAAGTATGCAGCTCAATGCTTTTGGTTTGCAGCATGACAGCACATAAGTGTGCAGGACAAATCTAAGGTCATATATTACCATTATCTTTAATGCCCTTTTATTCTCCTCCTACAGTCCCCCCTTTTAAAAAAGCTACCCTCTTGATTTCTAACAACATTAATTTTTATTTTAAATAGGTTTTAATTTTGTATAGATTCTAACACATTTAGATTCTAACACATAGATTCTAACACATTTAATTTTTTGTAGATTCTATTTCAATTGTATATTTTTTATATTTATTTACCTATTTCTCTATTTTATTATATAGATTATTTATAGTTACTTGAAATTCTTTTCTCTTAACTTCAATATCTGGCTAACTTGTGAACTTGCTTCTATTTTATCTTTTTTTTCCTCTCTCACATCTATCAATTATTTGGTCCTGTCTATTCACATACCTAGTAATTTCATTTTAAATGTTGGATATTGTGTTTTTTTTTAAAAAAAAATATGGGACTCCAGAAGGTATTTTATTTTTCTTTTTAAGATTTTTATTTAAAATATACTTAGCATACAATATTATATGAGGTATGATCAAATAATATGGTGAATGTTTAAATGGAAAAAAAAAATATTTGAAAATACTCCCCCTTGCTTCAAACACACTTATCACATCATTCTTGCCACTTTCTGAAGCAGTTCTGGAAGTCCTCTTTAGTGAGTGTCTTTAGTTGCATTGTTGTGGCTGCATTGATGTCCTGAATCAATTTATAACGTTTATCTTTCATTGTCATTTTGATTTTAGGAAAGAGCCAGAAGTCACACGATACCAGATCCAGTGAATAAGGTGGATGAGAACACACCTTAATGTTTTTATTTGACAGAAATTTGTGTACCAGAAGCTATGTGTAACATGGAGCGTTGTCATGATGGAGGATGATTTACAGCACACTTTAAAACACACCTTCTCTCAACTGTAGCTCATACCCGAATGACTGTACCAAACAAGTTGAAACTTGTCACACACTGTTATTAAGGTTTGATGCGCGGCTTCTCGTATTGAAGATCTCGTATTGAAGATCCCTTTCTGTTGGCTGGCACTTGGCAGCAGCGTTCACCATATTTGTTGATTACAACGGAAAGGTTGTGTCACATATCACTTCTGATATGGCAATTTTGTGTCCAATAAAAAAATTATAGTGTGTCCTCATCCACCTTATTTACCGGAGCTGGCACCATGCAACTTCTGACTCTTCCCTAAATTCAAAATGACCATGAACAGAAAACATTTCAAGTTGATTTAGAACATAGAGGCAACCACGACAGTGCAACTAAAGACACTCATGGAAGAAGACTTTCAGAACTGCTACAGAAAGTGGCAAGAATGATGGGATAAATGTGTTTGAGGTGAGGGGGAGTTTTTGAGGGGGATTAATGGCAATGTGTCTTTTACTGTAATTTTTTTTTTATTTAAACACTCCCCATATTTTTTTATCACACCTCATATTAGTTTCAGGTGTACACAGTAGTTATTCAACATCTATATACCTAAAGAAGTGATCACCGTAAGTCCAGCAACCATCTGACACCATACCATGATATCACAATATTATTGACTATATTCCCTGGGCTGTATATACATCCCCATGACTTCTTTGTTTTATACCTGGAAATTTGGACCATTTATTGCCCTTCATCTTACCCCCACTTTTTAATTTTTCAGTTACATTTGACATTCAATATTATTTTATATTAATTTCAGGTGTACAGCATAGTTGTTAGACATTTATATAATTTAAGAAATGATCCCCCTGACTAGTCTAGTACCCACCTGGCACAATATGTAGTTATTAGTATAATAATAACTTTTTCACCCTGGCCACCAACCTCCCTCCCATCATGTATCACTCCAATAAATCTAGTACCCATCTGACACCATGCGTAGTTATTACAATATTGTTGACTATAATCCTTATGCTATACCCTACAACCCCATGACTACTTTGTAACAGCCAATTTGTACTTCTCAATCCCTTCCCCCTTTTTACCCACCACTACAACCCTCCTCCAATCTGGCAAAATGTTCTCTGCATCAAAATATTCTCTGCATCTATGAGTCTGTTTCTGTTTTGTTTGTTTATTTTGTTGTTTAGATTCCACATATAAGTGAAATTACACTGCATCTGTCTTTCACTGTCTGACATACTCCACTCAGCACAATACCTTCCAGGTCTATTCATGCCACCGCAGATGGCAAGAACCCATTCCCTTCCCTGACTGAGCAATATTCCACTATATGTAGATAGATGATAGATAGATAGATAGATACATCTCTATCTCTATCTCTATCTATCTCTATCTCCATCTCTATCTAGCTCTAGCTGTAGCTCTATCTCTATCTCTATCTCTATTTCTATCTCTATATCTATACCACCTCCTCTTTATTGACAGACACCCAGACTGCCTCCACATCTTGGCCAATGTAAACAATGCTGCAATGAACATATAGATGCACATGTTCCTTCAAAGTAGCATTTTGCGTTTCTTTGGACAAATACTCTGAAGTGGGATTACTGGGTCCTTCTTTGTCTCTTGTTGTAGCCTTTGTTGCAAAGTCTTTTTTGTCTGGTATAAGTATTGCTACCCCAGAATTTTTGTTTGTTTCCATTTTCATGAAATAACTTTTTCCGTCCCTTTACTTTCAGTCTGTGTGTATCTTTCAATCTTAAATGGGTCTCTTGTAGGCAGCATATGTAAGGGTTTTGTTTTCTTATCCATTCATCCACTCTATATTTTTGATTGGAGGACTTAATCCACTTATATTGAAAGCATTTGTAGATAGATAGGTAGTTATTGCCATTTTATTATTCATATTTTGATTTTGTTTTCCATCTTTAAAAAGTCCCATCTAAGATTTCTTGTAATACTGGTTTGGTGGTGAACCCCTTTAACTTTTTCTTGTCAGGGAAGCTCTTTATCTGTCCTTCAGTTTTAAATTATAGCCTTCCTGGATAGAGTATCCTTTGTTTCAGGTCTTTGATTTTCATCACTTTCAATATTTCGTGCCAATCCCTCCCGGCCTATAAGTTTCTGCTGAGAAATCAGCTGACAGTTTTATGGGAACTCCCTTGTAGGTAACCAACTGTTTTACTTTAGCTGCTTTTAGGGTTCTCTCTTTGTCTTTAACCTTTGGTATTTCAATTATGATGTGTCTTGCTGTGAGCTTGTTTGGGTTTATCTTGTTTGGGACTCTCTGCACTTCCTGCGCTTGTTGTCTTTTTCCTTTGCCAGGTTAGGAAATGTTTCGGTCATTGTTTCTTCAATTAGGTTCTCAATCCTCTCTTCTCCTTCTGGTACCCTTATGAGGCAAATGTTGTTATGCTTGATATCGTCCCAAAGATCTCTTAAACTATCCTTGTTTTTGGATTCTTTTTTCTTTTTGCTGTTCCAATTTAATGTTTTTTGCTACCTTGTCTTCCAAATTGCTGATTCAATCCTCTGCTTCATCTAGCTTGCTGGTGATTCCTTCTAGTGCAATCTTCATTTCAGTTATTACATTCTTCATTTCTGACTAGTCCTTTTTTTATGGTTTTTATGTCCTTTTTAATACTTGCTAGATCTTTGTTGAGATTCTCACTAAGTACTTTGAGCATCCTTATAACCATTGTTTTGAACTCTGTCTCTGGTAAGTTGTTTGCCTCCATTTCATTTAATTATTTTTCTGGAGTTTTCTCCTGTTCTTTCATTTGGGATATATTTCTTTTCTTCCTGATTTTGGCTGCCTCTCTGTGTTTGTTTCTATGTATTAGGTAGGGCTGCTATGGCTTTCAGTCTTGCCAGGTGGTCTTATGTAGTAGGTACCCTGTGGGACCCAGTGGCACAGTCTCCCTGGTTACCTGAGCCAGGTACTCCAGGAGTGTCCCTTGTGTGTGCCCTCCTGTTATAGTTGAGCCTTGAATGCTGTTGACATGTCAGTAGGTGGTATTGAACCTCAGGCTTACTGGTTATGGGGTTTGGCCACATCCACATCTTATGGGCTGCTATGTGGGAGGCTTATTCCATACAGCTGGATTTGCCCCAGTGGGCTCTGGTGCCTGTTGAGACTGCCCTTGGTGTGTGCTGTTTGTGGGGCTAATTGGGTTGTGTTCTGCTGTACTCTGAAACTAATCTCCAAGTATGTTCGTTCTGGGGTCTATTGGGAGGGGCTCCAGTGCAGGCCCGGTCAGCCACTGCCTGTCACTGGCCAGGGAGTATCTGGTAGAGCTAAAAGGTGATCCATGTTTGGTTGCTGCATGTGTTGTACCTGGAGGCACGTAGGAGAGGCCACGTTGTGAAAAAAGGATGGCAGTCGCCAGTACTAGGTATGGGTTAGCTCCACAAAAAGCCAGGACACTCCAAGTCCTGCTGGCTCCTGTGAAGTTTAGTCTCTGATAAAGCTCTTGCAGTATGCAAGTTGGGTGAGGTGGGGTCTCAGTGAGTCAGCAGGGTGGAGCAATGAAGCTCACCAGGTCAATCAGATTAAAATTTGGCCTGTGGTGGTGGGCTCAACACAGGAAAGATGGTGCCTGCCTGCCAGGTACACTGGAGAATAGCCTTACACAGGAAAAATCAGGACTGTCCCTCCAATCCTCATCCTGAAATTACACAACTCAGTCTCTCCCCATATGTCTCTTACAACCCCAAAGTCAGCACACTTCTGCAGAGCCCTGGGTGAATGCCTGCTTGGGCCATTTAAAAGAATGTCTGGGTTTTCTGCAGCTTTCCATCCCACCCAGATGGTCAGAATCCCCACTGTTTTTCACAGTCAGATGTTGTGGCACCAGTTCTCTGGGTTGGGGATGCTGATGTGGGGCTGGTGTCCCTTGCTTCTCCATGGTGGAGATATCTCTCCCAATTTTCATCCACCACATGGAGATTTGGGGCCAGTTCATTTTCTGTCTCTGTCCCTGTTACCAGTCTCAGCGTGGCTTCTTTTTTGTATCCTTAGTTAGTGTTTAGCTAGACTTCAGATGGTTCTCTAGGTTGATTGTTCTATAATTTAGTTGTAATTTTGATGTGTTCACAGAATGAGGAAAGCACAGAGTTTAATCTAGTCTGCCGTCTTTGATCCCCCACTGATTATCTCCAGAAGATATTTTCATGAAGAGATAGTTTACCCTTTTCTCCACTGGGCATACAGAGTGGGCATATGATTACCTTAATTTAATCAGAGACTAGCTTGGACAAGACTGGCTCACATCTTTAGTAATACTCAATCTACTTCTGGTTTGGCTCTTTTTCTAAGCTTTCCAGAACTTCTAAATTGCAAATGTGGCTAGTCTTTTTATTCCCCATTTTAGATAAAGGAAAATTCCTACCATTTATAACAATAAGTTATTTATAAAGAATGATACCTTATCTATATCTTTGTCCTAGGTGCTAAGGGATTAGGTCCAAGTCTTAGAATCTGAAATATTCCCTACCCATCCACTCTCCACCCCGGGTCATATGAATTTACTCTTCCTCTTATTAGTTTTGCTGAAAGTTTAAGTGACATTTCAAATTCCATTTAAACTAGTATAATTTATTACTTTATATGCAAGGGAATGATTGTCAACTAGAAATGCTTATAAACATCAACAAAGCTTGGTTCCAGCTTTTTGAGGCTTTATTAGACTGATAAGTACTGCTATCTTGCCAGTGCAGTGCAGTCACTGATGTTCTGGTATCCAATAGGCAGTGAAGAAGTTACAGGCATACCTTGTTTTTTATTGTGCTTCAATTTATTGCACTTTGCAGATAGTGCCTTTTTTCTTTTTTTTTTTTTCTTTTTTGCAAATTGAAGGTTTGTGGCAACCCTGCATCAAGCAAGTCTATTGGCACTGTTTTTTCAACAGCATTTGCTTACTTCATGTCTCTGTGTCATATTTTGGTAATGCTTGCAATATTTCAAACTTTTCTATTACTATTAGATTTGTTATGGTGGTTTTTGTTCAGTGATCTTTGATGTTACTATTGTAATTGTTTTGGGATGCCACAACCTATGCCATAAAACACAGTGAACTTAATTGATAAATGTGCATGTTCTGACTGCTCCACTGACTGACCATTCCCCCATCTCTTTCCTTCCTTGGGCTTCTCTATTCTGAGACACAATATTAAAATTAGGCAGATCAATAACACTAGAATTATCTGTAAGTGTCCAAGAGAAATGAAGTCGCATGTTTCTCACTTTAAATAAAAAACTAGATTAAATAGTGAATAAGGCATGTTGAAAGCCTACATAGGCTAAAAATTAGGTCTCTTGTGCCAAACAGTTAGCTAAGTTATGAATGCAAAGAAAGAGTTCTTAAAAGAAATGTAAAGTTCTACTTCAGTGAACACACAATGATAAGAAAACAAAATAGCTTTATTGCTAATATGGAGAAAGTTTATTTGTCTACATAGATTAAACTAATCACAACATTCCCTTAAGCCAAAGTCTAGTCCAGATCAAAATCCTAACTCTCTTCAATTCTGTGAAGTCTGAGAGAGGTGAGGAAGCTGCAGAAGAAAAGTTTGAAGCTAGCAGAAGTTGGTTCAGAGGGTTGATGGAAAGAAGCTGTCTCCATAACATAAAAGTACAAGGTGAAGAATCAAATGATGATGTAGAAATTGCAGCAAGATACCCAGAAGATCTAGCTAAGATAATTAATAAATGTGGTCACACTAAATAACAGATTTTCAATGTAGATGAAACAGCCTCAAATTGGAAGAAGATGCCATCTAGGACTTTTATAGGTAGAGAGGAGAAGTCAATGTCTGGCTGCAAAGCTTCAAAGGACAGGTTGACTCTTTTATTAGGGGCTAATACAGCTTATGAGTTTAGGTTGAAGTCAGTCCTCATTTAACATTTTCTAAATCCTAGAGCCTTTAAGAATTATGCTAAATCTACTGTGCTTGTGCTCTGCAAATGGAACAACAAAGACTGAATGACAGTACATCTGTTTACTACATAGTTGACTGAATATTTTAAACACACTGTAGAGACCTACTGCTCAGAAAAAAAGATTCTTATCAAAATATTATTGTTCATTGACAATGTATCTGGTCACTCGAGAGGTCTGATGGAGATGGACAATGAAATTAATGATGTTTCCACACCTGCTGACACAACATCCATTCTGTAGCCCATGGATAAATGAGTAATTTAAACTTTCAAATCTTATTATTTAAGAAATACAATTCATAAGGCTATACCTGCCATTCATAGTGATTCCTCTGATGAATCTGGGCAAAATAAATTAAAAGCCTTCTGGAAAGGATTCACCATTAAAAACCATTTTTGATTCACAGGAAGAGGTCAAAATATCAACATAACAGGAATTTGGAAGAAGTTGATTCAAATCCTCGTAGATGACTTTGAAGGGTTCAAGACTTTAGTGGAGAAAGTAATTATGGATGTGGTGGAAATAGCAAGAAAACTAGAATTAGATGTGGAGCCTGAAGGCCTAAACATGTGACAGAATTGCTGTAATCTCATGATAAAACTTCAGTGGATGAGGAGTCGCCTCTTATGGATGAGCAAAGAAAGTGATTTCTTGAGATGGAATCTACTGGTGAAAGAAGCTGTGAAAATTGTTGAAATGACAACAAAATATTTAGAATATTACATATTCTTTGTTGATTAAGTAGCAGCAGGGTTTGAGAGACTTGATTCCAATTTTGACAGAAGTTCTACTGTGGATAAAATGCTATAAAAAAGCATCATATGCTACAGAGAAATCACTTGTGGTGGGAAGAGTCGATCGATGTAGCAAACTTCATTGTTGTCTTATTTTAAGAAACTGTCACAGCCTCCTCTTTTCCAACTTTCAGCAATGGCCATCTTTATCAGTCAGCCTCCATCAAAATCTATGCCAGGCGTTCCAGCAGCAAAAAGATCATGACTCACTGAAAGCTCAGATAATGGATAGCATCTTTTAGCAATAATTTTTAAATTAAGGTATGTACATTTTTCGACATAATGCGTTGCACAATTAATAGACTAAAGTATCATGCAAACACAACTTTTATATGTACTGGGAAATCAAAAAATTCATGCGACTTGCTTTATTGCAATATTCCCTTTGTTGCAGTGGCCTGGATAAACCCGCAATATCTCTGACGTATGTCTGTATTCCAAGGATGGTCCTCTAAGGGAGAGATCACATATATATTTATGGTTTCTGATTCCAGCAATACCAATATTTTGTTCTCTAAATTAGCTTAAGGTTTCAGAGTAATGGAAGAGTGTCCCTCAAAATGCTCCTTAATCACAGTGGCCACATCAAGCATATCAAGCATATGAAACTGCCATCAACTACTCCAACAATTGCTAGGCAAAAAGGCAATAATGCAGTGTGCAGTGAGCTGTTGGCTAAACTTCAGGCAGCACATCAACTCTGAGATTGAGTGTTGCCATAGTTACCTTGACTGGTCTAATCATCCCACCTGGGAGGTGAGATTAAAATATCGAAAGAACACAAGGATCTAAGGGGAAGAATCATTTCTGTTTTTCATTTTTAATTTTGTTTTGCTGGGAAATTCCCTAATATCTTTTTCAATCCAAAACCAGGTCCATTTTCCGTGTTATAAAAGTTGAGTGGGTATGCTATTTTATGAGTTTATAATAGCAGCATAGCAAATTGTATGTCTGTGTATGTGTTTGTGTGTGTGTGTGTGTGTGTGTTTGTGGGTGTGTTAAGCTTTGAAACAGGTTTTACAAACTAATATATATATATATATATATACACACACACACACACACATACACACACACACACACACACACACATATATATATACATGTATATACATATGTATATACATATGTATATATATGTGGGTATATATGCCAAGGCTGGGGTAAACCCTTATTCCTCAATCACATAGGCCTACAGAAAAATATTGTGATTATTATTCACTTAAGAAAATAGATTTCTGAGAAAACACAATGCATTAGCAGAGAAGTCCAAAACTCTTAGTAGAGTTTTCTAGTTCTATTGACAGCCTCCTCACCAACTGCATGTGTGCAAGCGTGGGGTGCACACATACACATATGCATATGTGCACGCTCACATGGGCACATTTTCCCTAATCTCTGATACTTTCCATCTGTCAGGGAGAATGAATCTTTCCAATCATTTTTAAAACCATTCTGTTTTTGTGAAGCTTTGAGCTTGTACCCAGTGAAAGCTTGGCAGGAAGCATACGTTTCTTACTCCAGTTCCTGAACACGACAGCTGTGCTTCTCTCACACAACTTGGGAAAATGTTCCCAGTCTTAATCAACTGGCACAAGGCAGCAGAGGGGCTAAATACAGCTTGTGTCACAGAGCATCTATAAATGTGTCAATTTCTCTCTTCTAGATCCTTTACCCTGTGTCTTCATTTTTTTTTAATCAGCCCCTATTTTTTCAGTCAGTGCCACTTTTCTATTTGGGACTGTGCCTGTTCTTACAAAAGATACTTCAGTGTCTGGTCTTCTTGGCTATATAGCAACTCATAGCAATTAAGGAAAATTAACGTCTACCTTTTCCCCCTATAATCTATGTTAAAACTAGGAGGTTAAAAAAAAATCTTGCTTTCATTCTGGAGTACCTCACAAATTCTGTGCAGTGTTGGCACAATATGTACCCTATGAACAATAATAAAGATAATTGTAGTTGAATTATAATGATGTTTTTACTAAATGAAAGGCGCTGTACTAGGCTCTCTACATTTTTCATCACATCAGTCATAGTATATATTATCTTTACCATTAAATTAAATTATTAAATTAAGTTATTAAGTGGGTATTATTGTCTCTCCACATGAAAACCGAGGCTTACTGTGGTTAAGTGACTAGCCTTAATCATTCATATAATATTAGGTTGGTGCAAAAGCAATTGCGGTTTAAAAGGTTAAAAATAATTGCAAAAACCGCAATTACTTTTGCACCAACCTAGTAAATGTTTTCTTCACAATAATAGGCTATTTTTAGGTCTGGTATGAGGACTTGCATCAACTCTGTATGAAGATAATTTCCTAACCAACTAGTGCTGTCTTTGGAGATGTAGCTTGGACGCCCAATAGAACAAAAATGGTATCGACAATATTTGACCTTTTTCCAAGCTACAAAACTTATCCACTCAACTCACCTTAAGTGGAACAAAACTTGCAACGAGACACCTGGGTTTGAATCCTGCTGTTACTGATGACTACCTCTGTACTCTTTGGAAAACATTCAATACTTCTGGAACGTTTGTTTCTTTGTATATAAAATAATGATTAAAATATCTGCCTTACATGGTTTCTCTAAAGCTTAAATGAGATAATTTTCATTTTTGGAAATTTTCATTTTTATACATACACCACACATATATATGCATATTTAATATGCATAAATATACATTTGCATACATAAATAAATATTTGAGGAGAGGCTGATTCTATTTGAAGCTCCGTATGATTTTCATAGATAACAGATATGCCCAAGATAATTTGGAAATTCCATGTACTTGCTAATAATTTTAGTTGATGACAAGTAATGTTCCAGGTGAGGCAATCTTGGTGACTTAGGAAACTTATGGTTTGGTACAGTGTTTAACATACATTGTGATAGTGGTCATTATCATTATAATCATTTTCATCATATTCACTTTGTCATCAAATAATTACCTGTCAATGTTAAAAGTTTCTTGAGAAACTTCTGAAAGTAAAGAAAGCTACTATAAAAAACAAAGATTAATTTGGGAATATCTTGTGTTCTTTTGATACATAAGTCCTGTCCTTTATTTTAAGGCACTTTGGTTGTTTCGTGGCTTCTCATCCTACAGAGCTTCTATATATCCTATATAGCTTGCTTCTACTATAAACATTTGGTTTGTGATACTAAGCGTCCTTTGTTCATCCTCTTCTTTTTCCATGTTACGTTTGTCTGGTGATAGTGTCTTAGATCATCACTTAGGATCTATTACAGGATTCTTAATTATAAGAAAGGGGTCTGGAATCAAAGATACTCTTGTTACTATTTATTTGCAAATATTCTCCAAGACTATTGTGCTTCTTTATCAAATAAACAAACCAATCCCTTGATAACTTACCATTTTTTTAATTAGAAATATTTTTGTTCCGTATTCTCCTGTTGAGTATTCATAATCTGTGTAATTTAAATACGTTTGTGATCTATGGGTAATGGTCATCAAATAGAGGCCCTAAACTGCAGCATTGGTGAAATGATATTCTGAAAATCCTGGCAACACCAGTATTTGTGGTGTAATGTCACAAGATGCTAAGAGCCAACAGGGTAATAACAGGTTGAGAAATCTGAGGATAAACATCTCTAAGTTCAAAATGAACCTTCTCATTTTTCTTGATTATGTTCTCTTTACGTTTTGTGATGAGGCTCTTATGACGTTGACAGGAGATAAAAAGTAACAGGAAATTGTAAAATATTATTGTGGAAATAGTTACTCTAATATTGCATGTCATGTTCGGAACACTTTGTTTGGAGTTAAGTTGAAGAAATCTGTTGCCCTAACCTCCATGATGTCCAGTAAGACAATATAATAATAATAATAATAATAATAATAATAATAATAATAGTCAGTTTAAGAAAGATTGATCTCTTTCTCATTTATGTTAATCCAAGTCCCCAGTGAAGAAAAGGGGGTCCTGGGTCAGGTGACAGCTTACTTGGAGGTTCTGCAGTAGCTTCTAGGCTTTACCATCCCAGTCACTGTGCTCTGCATTCTGAAGATTGCCTCCAGCTGAGGAGCCAGACACATCCCTAGATTCTGCCCTGCTGTCTTTTGTCTTGGCCAGTCTGGTCTGGTGATATGGAGATGTTACTGTCAGGGAGTCAAGTGATGATTGCAAGTAGTGAAGTAAGTAAATGGAGCAAACTAGCTCTCCTCATCTTTTGAGTTTAAGGTCTTTGCCCTTGGCTTTTGATATCTGCCAAATGAGACAGAGAGGGTAGGGAATGGGTGTAAAAGGTGAAGGGGAATAAGAGGTACAAACTTCCAGTTGTAAAATAAAAATGACGGGAATGTAATGTACAGCACAGGGAATACAGGTCAATAATATCGCAATAACTTTGTATGGCTACCAGATTTATTGTGACGATCACATCATAAGGTATATAAATGTAGAATCGCTATGTCATATACCTGAAACTAATAAAATACTGTATGTCAACTATAATTTAATTTAAAAAATAAATATTTATTGAGCACTTGCTATGGTTCAGGCACTTTGCTAGGCCATAGAGAATACTTAGGTGATAGGTGGAGCTAATGGACAACTATGTATAATGTACACAGATTGCTGATTTTGAGGCGAAATAATGATGATGAGAGATAGATCTTCTCTCTCTTGGGTTAACCAAGGAGGTTGCTGTGCAAGATGGAAATATTTGAGGTACATTACACCAATGGCCAATTATCCCAAAAAACAATACCATTTCACTCTGAGTATGAGATAAATTGGTTTGAAATTACATACTTTCACTTATTGAGCTATGATCATTTATGGAGAAAGATAAATTTGTGTTTTAATGAGATTAATCTTTAAAAATAATAGTGCAATATAAAGTAGAAACTTTAGCTTAGCAAATTTCCTTAGAATCATTAAAACATCGCGGTTTAAAATTTCTTCAATCTAAGTTTTATATAAGTAAGAGTATGCCTGTGCATACTCAATCATTTAAAAATTTCTTTCTTATACACAACGGTTTCAGTCAGCTAAATCAAACTTGTGGATAGAAGAAATTCATGGGGGGAGATGGTGAGATGAGTATATTATTAAGTAAATGTCTATAGAGATATTAACTCACTGTAACTTAAATCTTGAGTATAATTTTACCTCTACAATTTTCTTTGGCTGGGAATGTTAAAATGATTTGGTCCCTCCATTTCTGCAGATTGCTTTGTCAGTATGGAATCTTGCGATATCCTCTTATGCTCATTCAATTTTAGGGGGAAGAGGGGATTAAATTTCCAAGTTTTTTTATATCTCCAAAGTTTATCAATATAAGCTTATATCAGAAATTGATTTTA
Organism: Rhinolophus ferrumequinum; assembly: GCF_004115265.2. Taxonomy (NCBI): domain Eukaryota; kingdom Metazoa; phylum Chordata; class Mammalia; order Chiroptera; family Rhinolophidae; genus Rhinolophus; species Rhinolophus ferrumequinum. The sequence goes on from NC_046308.1 coordinate 27,729,720, forward strand.
ACCCTTGGACATTCAACATTCAGCCAAATTTTATTTTCAGATAGTTTCTAATTTTTAAAGTTTTTATGAGTATAAATTGGTTGGGAAGCTTAAAGTTTTGGATCTAATAATACCCCAGGGGTCACTAGGTTTGAAACTCCAACCAATGCAGAAATTCTCGGGAACAAGAGACAGGTAGGAGAAATAGCACTACTTCTGATAGAGATTTCTTTATGTCACATGGTACTCTGTTCCATTTTGGAAAATCCTACTTGTTATAATGAATTCCATATGTAGGGCTGTGTTCTGTCTCCCTATAATTTCACCCATTGGTCTGTCATTCTGCTCTTTGAATCTCAGAGACTACGTCTACTCTCTCTATTGCAAATGTTTGAAACAATACAGGCCTTTTGTTTGTGACACTAACATCTAGGTTATTGGAAAAAGAAAGTATATTATGTAATTCGTTCAAAATCTAGTGTATATTACATTTCCAATAGATAGTAGCCATTATTATTCCATTGGTTTCCTTTAAGATATAAGAGGAAATGACATTCTGAAATGGAAAACTATTTTTGTTTCTGTATTAACCATGTTTTTTTTTTATTTTCTGTATTCTGATGCTTTAACTTTTGAGGACTTGCTGACTCTTGAGCAGCGGTGTCCTAACTGTGGCCCGGGCCAACTGCCGCCAGGGATCCCAGGGATCCTTTTTTTTTTTTTTTTTTACTATTCTTTTTTTTTTATTTATTGGGGTGACAATTGTTAGTAAAATTACATAGATTTCAGGTGTACAATTCTGTATCACATCATCTATAAATTACATTGTGTGTTCACCACCCAGAGTCAGTTCTCCTTCCATCACCATATATTTGATCCCCCTTACCCTCATCTCCCACCCCCCTGGGATCCATTTTTAATTGGCCCGCAGCAAATTCCAAAAATATATCTAGTTTACTTAACTAAACCAGGGGAGGCAATACGTACTTCACCTCGAGTGAGTGGCCCGACTGTTAGTGTATTTTACCGCATATGGCCCTTGGTGAAAAACGTTGAAAAAAGTTTGGACACCCCTGCTCTAGAGTGTCTGCCCCACCCAGTGTTAGCCAATTCCTAGAGGCTGTAAACAACTAGTCTGTGAGCAAGCTTTTCATATGCAAACCAATGAATCCAGAGCCTGCACCACCCAAACACCTCTGAAAAAAACCCACAAAAAACAAAAAACATAACAATGTTAAATGTTGGCTCCAAGGAAAAACAAATGAATAAACAAGTGTCAGATGGGGCCAAAAAAACAAAACAAAACAAAACAAAAATCCACCTCTTTTATTGTTCTCACATTCCAGGCTACTATCCACCTGCTCTAATCACCTCACAGTTAGGTACCAGACAACTAGGGACAGCCTTTCTGCCCCAGAGCCCACGGAAATTATTCAAACCAGCCAATGCTAAACCTTTAAACTATTAATGCAATATAAAGTAGAAATGTTAGCTAGGCAAATTTCCTTAGCATTTACCCTGCCCCACCTGTTTCTGCGGGCAGGAACCACAGGAAAAGCTCCTGCCCAGTTTTCCTGCTCCCCCTGACCCTGATTGACACCAGCGCTTCTGCTTATGACCCCCAGAGGCATGGTGTGCCCCTTCTCTTGTGATCTGTGAATATAACAAACTCTTTTTAACGGCAGCTGTCTCCTGATCGGTTGACCTCATACCTAAATAATAATAAAACCTATATTTTAAGATATCATCTGGGGTACTGGTAGTCGAGTCTTAATTGTTTCCTGATTATAGACACTTAAGGAAAGGAATTGCTAAAATTGCTGGTTAGTAAATCTCTCCTCTTCCAATCATATGACGCTTGCTCTCTGCATTATAATGCCCATTTCTGAAAAGGGCCAAGGCTTCACATATCTAGTAGAGGTCCTTACCTGCATAGTAGTATAATTGAACGATCACTGTTGCAACTAAGAGAATGGCTAAGATGCATATTTCAGGAGAATGCCTCCCTCAGCTCACATGGACCTCACTGAAGTCACACTGTGTCTTAAGCAATAAGCACATTATCCCTATACAAGTCTGTTAGGTATCCTTGATGTTTGTGAAAAGGGGAGATACCTGGCATTCATTCCAAGTATTCATTCATTTACTGGTTTATTCAATAAATATTTATTAGGTCCTTATTGGATACCAGAAACCATGATAACTTTTAGGGATACTAGCAATTCATATATAAAAAAGATTTCTAATCTCATAGATAATCTAGAAAAGCCAAATTAAAACTACAGTCTTATCCCATTTTACATTAACAAGATGTAAATGTAATCTTTAAAAATCTTTAAAAATCTTTAAAAATCTGACAATATTAACTATTGCTGAGTATGTTTTCAGAGGTCCCCAACTGCCTACCAAATTAGCCACAAATTTCTAAGATACTATTCAAAGATCTTCATAATTATTTCAACCAAATATCCCTCTGGTAATTTACCAATAGCATATGTATCAATAAAAATGATAACTTAGTGTTATCTTGCATTTTGAAGAGTTGTTTTTCATCATCTGTTAATCATAATCCAACTCTGTTCAAAATCTATTCATTGTCATATTGTCAACAAGTCATTTTTGAGTTTCCAAACATACTAACATCTACTGACTATTTACTAGGCAGTGGGTACTCTGAGCTTTATCTTAATATTCACAAAATACCTATGAGGTAATATTGTTATTTATATTCAATAAGAAAAAAACAACACAGAGTATAGAAATTTTCAGTAACATAAAGATTATAGATCTCGTAAGTGGTTGTGGCAGATTGTAAACAAATATACTCAGACTCTGAGACCTATTTTATTGACAGCCCATTGCAACTCTATTTTACAGATAAAGAATCTGAGGCTTAGAGAAGTAAATTCTTGTCCAAAGCACTTCTCTGATTCCAAAACTCATGCTCAAATTCTCCCTTCCTTATGAATGTCATGAGATGCTTATACTTTTCATAAAAATTGCTCCCTAGTCTGCCATCTAATAGAGTTATTTGCATAACAATCATACCTCTATTAGATAGTGGTAACCTCTTTGCTCTCTGTATTGTATTTAACTCAGAAAGCTTACCTCATGGTCTTCCCATGCTCAGTAAATATTTGGTAGATAGAATGGTACAAGTCACTTAACAAATCTGAGCCTCTATTGTCTCTTTTGATAAACGAGGAAAACAAAAATCACCTTCCTATTTCAAAGGGATATTGAAGGACTCAGTGAAATTATGTGCATGAGCATGTTATAAGTACATTGTACCATATAAATGTAAAACACTATTACAGATATAACTGCAAGAAGATTTACTTTATATCCCATTTCAAGTAATCTTTGTCAAATACACCGGTCAGGATATATTTCAAAGTTCTCAATAAGAGCTTTGCATTCTATTATTAAGCCTGGAGAAGTCGGTGGCATTGAAAGTGTTGCTCAGGGGTTAAATATAAAAGTAACTTGAGGTCTAATGACGAACTGAACTCAATTACATGAACTATAGGAAAACTGCCTCCTATATCTGTGTGAATTAAGTTACCCAGACACTAATTGTGCGTACTTAAGTTCTTTAAAAATATATTTTCTGAAGGAAGAAAGAAACCTTCCTTAAGAATTGATCAACATTATGGCGGGCTTGTATCTGGAGCTTACAATGGCGCTACGCATCTTTGGGACTGGAGAACTGGCTACAATTTCCAGAGAGTTCATGCAGCTGTGTAGCTTGGGTCTTTGGATAATGAAACAGGGATATTTATTTGTGCATTTGATCAGTCTGAAAGTCAGTTACTAACAGCTGAAGCTGATAAAAACCATTAAAGTGTACAGAGAGGATGATACAACAGAAGAAATTTATCCAGTCAGCTACAAGCCAGAAATGACCAAGAGAAAGAGATTTTAATGTGGCATTGTCTTCATGGTGGTTTCATTTTTTAAAAAATTTATTAAAGAAAAATATTTTTAGCTTGGTATTGATGAGGATATCCAGTCATTTGTGCTCTGGATAAGGATATAAAGTAGAAAATCAAATGCTTGAATCATTGCTGCTTCATATTTTATAATAAACTGACCCCCCCCCCCCCCCGTGTTTTTTATTTCTAAAACAAACAATTTGAGATCCTTGGAAGTAAGAGGCAGATATCAAGCATATGTAGGTTTGTTGACCATAACAATTCTAAAGATAGAATATTATTTCAGTTTTATTAAAAGACACATTTTTTTTGCTTACAAAACTGCTTACTATATAATAAGACAAGTCCTGAGGGGAACACTCAGGTTTTTTTTAATCCTTTAAAAACAGTTATCTGTGACTGATCACTTGGGATTAAAGGATTTGAAGTATTGATTGAATTTCTGTATGTTTATTCCACAAACTGTTTTTGAGTGCATGTTCTACAAAGTTCTGCACTATCTAGATATTGTTCAGGAAATAGACAAATAAGATGTGTCTATCTTCCAAGACCTCCAGTTTAGTAGCTTATTATTGAATGCTCTAATAAAGGTGCAAAGGAAAAGCTGGGGTAGCAAAGAGGAAAAAGCATTGATTTTTCATGGGTAGGTTATGTAAGACTTCATAGGGTAAGTGGTATTTGAGCTGAGTCTTGAGAGGTAAGAGAAGGAAAAGGGTATTCTAATAGGAGGCATAAAAGTGAATGAAACTGGTAAAAAAAAAATTGATGAGCATTGATGGAAACAAAAAATTGGGGAAAAAAGAAAAATGTGAGATTCTGTCATAGAAATGGTGGCATGAGGCGAGCTTCTTGAAATCTCCCCTAGAATTTACAACAAATTTGAACAACTATAATTCAACAAAGAACATCCTACACAGGAGACAGGATAGACTAAGAGACACACAATTAAAATAGTTTAAAGAGGCAGTGCCCTGAGACTCAGGCAACCAGCTCACAGAGGAGAATACCTTCCAGGGAATGTCCCAATATGTGAGAAGCCAGAACAGTGCAGAGAGAATATAACACTACAGCATGAGAGAGAATAAAAGGTTGTCATTGGAGAGAAAATAAAATACTCTACCAACACCTACTGGAGGGCAAAAGAAATACCTCTTCCTTTCAACCTGTTGCAAAACCAACTCTTGTAGATGCCTAGGAAGAGAAATAATAATTCATTAATTGCCATGAATAACCAAGATAACAAGGTAGCTCAGAAAGAAAATGAAAAGTCTCCAGAAAATGAACTTAAAGACATGGAAATATGTGACTTATGACAGAGAATTCAAGATTGCAGTTCTGAAAAAATGCAATGAGATGCAAGAAAACACAGACAGGTAGTTTAATGAACTCAGAAACATAATCAAAGAACAAAATGAACTCTTTATCTAAGAGAATGAAATCATAAAAAAGAACCAAATAGAATTTCTGGAGATTATGAACTCAATAAAAGAAAGGAAGAATGAAATAGCCAGTAGAGGTAATAGAGCTGACCAGATGGAGGAAAGAATCAGTGACATCGAAGATAGAAATCTGGAAATGACACGGATGGAAGAAGAGAGAGACTTTAGAGTTAAAAGAAATGAAAGAAATCTACAAGAACTTCCTGACTCCATCAGAAAGAACAATATAAGAATAATGGGCATACCAGAAGGAGAAGAAAGGGAGAAGGGAACACAGAGTATATTCAAACAACTAATTGATGAGAACTTCCCAAATTTGTGGAAAGAACTGGATCGTCAAATCCAAGAAGCAAATAGAACACCTAATTACCTCAATCCCAACAGGCCTTCTCCAAGGTACACTGTATTGAAGCAGTCAAAATTAATGACAAAGAAAGAATCCTTAAAGCAACCAGGGAAAAGAAGATGGTGACATATAAAGGAAAACCCATTAGATTATCATCAGATTTTTTAGCAGAAACTCTATAAGCGAGAAGGGAGTAAAATCAAATATTCAAACATTTGAAAGAGAGAAATTATGAGCCAAGAATAATATATCCAGCAAAGATATCCTTTAGATAGAAGGAGGAATAAAGACCTGTCCAGACATACAGAAGCTGAGGGAATTTTGTAACACATGACCTGCACTACAAGAAATACTGAAGGAAGTTATTCAACCTGAAACAATAAAAGCAAAAGAATACAAACCATGAGTAGTATTATGAGCAGACAGACAGAATCAGGAAATGCAACCATTACATCAAGTAAGACACTATACACTTATAACATACAGGGTAAGAAGAAAACAAAAACAAAAAACAACACTTAAAAAAAAGAGGGGGTGAAGACCACTTGCTACTGCAGTGCAGAAATTGACTCAAAACATAAATAGGGATAATTTGTGACAACAAAAACATAAAAGGGGAGAGAGTAAAGGTCTTACCTGGCACAAGAGAATGGAGAAAGAGAGCACGCTGAAGAAAATGGAATACTCTAAATATAAATATGAAACTTTCTTTACATAAACTTAATGGTAGCCACTAAAAAAAAAATCCAGAATTGAAATATATAACATAAAAAAAGAAAAACAGAGGGAAAATCATACATACTACCACACTGAAATAATAGACAGCAACAAAAAGGCAATGAAACAATAGAGTTACCATCCTATCAGAAAATCACACATAGAATGATAGGAAATCCTCATATATCAATAATCACCCCAAATGCAAATGAACTGAACTCAACAATAAAAAGGCACAGAGTAGAAGATTGGATCAAAACAACTAAACCCAACCTTATGCTGCCACCGAGACACATTTTAGCTACAAGGACAAGCATAGACTCTAAGTGAAAGGGTGGAATCGGCACTCCAAGCCAATGGTATTCAGAGAAAAGCAGATGTAGCTATACTAATATCACATGAAACAGACTTTAGGATAAAATAGGTAACAAAAGACAAAGATGGACATTTCATAATGATAAAGAGGACTATTCAACAGGAAGACATACCAGTCATCAATATTTATGTCCCCAATCAGGTAGCACTGAAATATACGAAGCAACTACTAACATAACTACAAGGAGATATTGGCCAAAACACAATTATAGTAGGGGACTTAAATACATCATTGACAGCTATGGATAGAACATCCAAACAGAAAATAAAGAAATGGCAGCCCTAAATGACACATTAGATGAAATGAACATAATTGACATTTATAGAGCACTTCATCCTACAACATGAGAGTATACATTTTTTCTAGTTTACATGGAACATTCTCAAGGATAGACCATATATTACGACATAAAACTGACATCAGCAAATTGAAGAAGATTGAAATCATACCAAGCGTATTCTCTGATCACGAACATTTGAAACTGGATATCAACTGCAAAAAGACAGCAGGAAAAACCACAAATATGTAGAGATTAAACAACATACTTTTAAAAAGTGACTGGGTCAAAGAAGAAATAAGAGGAGATCAAAAGATACATAGAAACAAATGAGAATGAAAATACATCCTACCAAAATTTGGGGGACGCAGCGATTTTGTTTTAAGAGGGAAATTTATATCATTATAGGCCTATTTCAAGAAAGAAGAAAAATCTCAGATAAATAACCTCACATTACACCCAAAAGAACAGCTAGAAAAAGAAGAACAAATGAAACCCAAAGTCAGCAGAAGGAAGGAAATAATAAAAATCAGCAGAACTAAATGAAATAGAGAACAAAAAAACAATAGAAAATATTAATGCAACAAAGAGTTGGTTCTTTGAAAAGATTAATAAAATTGACAAACCCTTGGCTAAACTCAATAAGATACAAAGAGAAAAGACACAAATGAAAAAAATCAGAAATGAAAGAGGGGGAGTTATCACAGATGCCACAGAAATACAAAGGATTATCCAAGAATAATATGTAGGATTATATGTCACCAAATTCAATAACCTAAAAGAAATAGACATGTTCTTAGAAACACATAGCCTTCCTAGGCTTAATCATAAATTGGAAAATCTAAATAGACTGATCAATTGAATCAGTCATCCGAAACGTTTCCAAAAGCAAAAGTCCAGGACTAGATGGCTTCACTGGTAAATTCTACCAAACATTCAAAGAGTATCTAATACCTGTCCTACTCAAATTCTTCCAAAAAATTGATGAAGAGACAATACTCCTTAACTCATTTTATGAGGCCAACATTACCCTGATACCAAAACCTGGTAAGGATAACACAGAAAAAGAAACTTACAGACCAATATCTCTGATGAAAACAGATGCAAAAATCTTAAACAAAATCCTAGCAAATTGAATACAACAATGCATTAAAAAGATTATACATCACGACCAAGTGGGGTTCATCCCAGGGGCACAAGGATGGTTCAACATATGCAAATCAATCAATATGATACACCACATAAACAAAATAAAGGACAAAAACCATATGATTATATCAATGGATGAAGAAAAAGCATTTGACAAGATATGACATCCATTTATGATGAAAACACTTAATAAAATGGGTGTAGAAGCAAAATACCTCAACATAATAAAGGCCATATATGACAAACCATCAGCTGCTCTCATAATTAATGGTGAAAAACTGAAGCCCTTTGCTTTATGTTCAGGAACACGACAGGGCTGTCCCCCATCACCTTGGCTTTTCAACATAGTATTAGAAGTACTAGCCAGAGATATCAGGCAAGAGAAAGAAATAAAAGGCATCCCAATTGGGAATGAAGACGTTAAATTGTAATTTTTTGCAGATGACATGATGCTATATATACAAAACCCTAAAGACTCCACCAAAAAGCTATTAGAAACATTAAACAAATACAGTAAAGTTGCGGCTACAAAATCAATGTACAAAAGTCCATTGCATTCCTATATACTAACAGCAAAATCACAGAAAAATAAATTTAAAAAAAGCAATTTCTTTTGCAATTGCAACAAAAAGAATAAAATACCTACCGTGTTTCCCCCAAAATAAGATCTAACTGGAAAAATAAGCCCTAACATGATTTTTCAGGATAACATGCCCTGAACATAAGCCTTAATGCATTTTTTGGAGCAAAACATAATATAAGACCCGGTCTTATTTTCAGGGAAAAATGATAGGAATAAAATTAACCAAGGATGTGAAAGACTTATATATTGAAAATTATAAGACATCTTTAAAAGAAATTGAAGAAGACACAAAGAAATGGAAAGACATTTCGTTTTCATAGATTGGAAGAATCAACATAATTTAAATGGTCATATTACCCAAAGCAACATACAGATTTAATACAATCCCCATCAAAATCCCAATGCATTTTTTAAAGAAATAGAACAAAAAATCATCAGATTTCTATGGAAACAAAAAAGACCCCAAATAGCCAAAGCAATCCTGAGAAAAAAGACCAATGCTGGAGGTATCACACTCCCTGACTTCAGCTTGTACTACAGAGCAACAATAATCAAAACAGTATGGTACTGGTAGAAAAGCAGACATACAGACCAATGGAATAGAATTGAAAACCCAGAAATAAACCCACATAAACGTGGACAATTAATTTTTGACAAAGAAGCCAAAAACATACAATGGAGGAAAGACAGCCTCTTCAATAAATTGTGCTGAGAGATTTGGAAAGCCTCGTGCAAAAGAATGAAAGTAGACTGCTATCTATCACTGTGTACCAAAATTAACTCAAAATGGATCAAAGACTTAAGCATTAGACTTGAAACTATAAACTGCATAGAAGAAAACATAGATACTAAACTTATGGACCTTGGGTTCAAAGAGGAATTTATGAATTTGACTTCAAAGGCAAGAGAAGTAAAAGCTAAAATAAATGAACGGGACTATATCAAACTGAAAAGCTTATGTACAGCAAAAGAAACCGTCGACAAAATAAAGAGGCAACCAACAGAATGGGTGAAGATTTTTGCAAATAACACCTCTGATAAAGGGTCAATATCCAAAATATATGAGGAACTCATACAACTTAACAACAAAATAACAAACAATCCAGTTGAAAAATGGGCAGAAGACCTGAATAGACATTTCTCCAAAGAGGACATACAAATGGCCAATAAACATATGATAAAATGCTCAACATCACTAATCATCAGAGAAATGCAAATAAAAACCACAATGAGATATCACCTCACCCCAGTCAGAATGGCTGTCATCAACAAGACAAATAGTAACAAGTATTGGATAGGCTGTGGAGAAAAAGGAGCCCTCATACACCATTGGGAATGCAGATTGGTGTAGCCGCTATGGAAGGCAGTATGGAAGTTCCTCAAAAAAATTAAGAGTAGAATTAGCATATGATCCAGCAATCCTTCTCCTGGATATTTACCAAAAAAATTTGAAAACATTTATCCATAAAGATATATGTGCTCTGACACTCATTGCAGCTTTATTTATGGTGGCCAAGACATGGAAACAACCAAAATGTTTTTCCATAGATGATTAGATAAAGAAGATGTGGTATATATACACAATGGAATACTATTCTGCCATAACAAAAGATGAAATAGTACAATTTGCGACAACATGGATGGATTTTGAGATTATTATGCTAAGCGAAATGCCAGACAGGAAAAGTTGAGAACCATATGATTTCACTGATACGTGGTGTATAAAACTGAAAACAACAAAAGAGCAAGAAAAACACATCAAGAAAGAAAACTCAAAGACACAGACAATAGTTTACCAGAGGGTAAGGGGGGAGGAGGTGGTATATGAGGATAAAGGGGATCAAATACATTGTGATGGAAAGAGTGCTGACTCTGGGTGGTGAACACACAATATGATATATAGATGATGTATTACAGAATTGTACACCTGTAATCTATGTAACTACTAACACTTGTCACCCCAATAAACTTTAATGTAAAAAACAGGAAAAAAAAGGAAGGGGAGAATGAAAGTAAGACTTCAGTAAAAATGCTATTAGTCAATTTCCATGAGCATGGTTGTCTCCTGAATGGATACTCAAGCATTTGTGGCCCAAAGGCCCACCCACTTGCTAATCTTTCACTTGGTAGTTAACAAAAGTTACCTTCTCAATGTCAAGTCAGTTACTCAACTTGATATTGGGTAATGAATTCAGTATGTGTGATGAACATCCTGAAAGGCACAAGAAAAGAGGAAACCACCATATTCCTGCACTGCATTGACAGGGTAGCTGAGTCATGGCATCTATATAGGAAACTGAAAAAAAAAAAAAGGAATCTCAAATAATGTCATTTTAAAAATTATCCATAATGGAAAAGATTAATACAATTTACTGAAATAAAAATTAAAATCTTCAGAATGGAAACAACTACTATAAACAAATGACAATCTGAAAAAATATAAGTAGCACACAAAGGAAATTTCTAGGATTTAAAATGCCCTTATACATTAAGTGGAAAAATGATGGGCAAGCCAAAAGAAAAATGGGTATAGAACATGAATAGGAAAATAAATGAAAATAGTAAATACATCTATGAAAAGAGGACCGTATATTTTTTATCACTTTAAGTAGGTTCCTCCCTTGCATCCTTGTCTCTCTTTCTTGTTCTCTCTCTCTCTTCCTCTTGTTCATTCTCATGTTCTAAGTATATATTAATTTATCACCAATGAACCCATTTACTGTCTGTATAATTTTACCCTTTCAATTATGTTGATGGAGAAAATCTCAACAATTCCCTCTCAACTTTCAATCTAATTTCCTCAGGGACTACCTTCCATGTATTATATACCAGTTGTGATAAAAAATTACATGTTTAAATAAGACAAATTTATTACACTAAAAGACACATTGTCATGAATCCCCCTCAAAATACTGCCCCTCGCTTCAAACACACTTGTCTCATCATTCTTGCCACTTTCTGAAGCAGTTCTGGAAGTCCTCTTTCATGAGTGTCTTTAGTTGCGCTGTCCTGGCTGTCTCAATGTCCCGAATCAGTTCAAAACAGTTATCTGTCATGGTCATTTTGACTTTGGGGAAGAGCCAGAAGTCGCACGGTGACAGATCGGGTGAATAAGGTGGGTGAGGACACACTGTAATGCTTTTATTTGACAGAAATTGTTGTACCAGAAGCGATGTGTGACACAGAGCATTGTCATGATGGAGGATGAAACCGTTCGTCCATTTCTCAGGCAATTTTCTATGCACATCATTTCTTAAATGCTTGTAAAGACACTCACGAAAGAGAACTTCCAGAATTGCTTCAGAAATTGGCCAGAATGATGGGATAAGTGTGTTCAAAGCAACAGGGAGTATTCTGAGAGGGATTAATGGCAATGTGTCTTTTAGTGTAATAGTGTGTTTTTTTTAAATTTAAACATTCACCGTATTTGTTGATCACACCTCATATTTTAAATCTGTGAGATCATTTTCTGTAGTAGCAAAATTCTTTAGTTAGAGAGATTGGAGTGGCAGTTTTCTAACAAGAAAAAATAGTAAAAAAGCTGGATAGAGATAGTTTTGAGACAGTAATGTAAGACATGTTACAGTGAGTATAATTAAGACTTATAAACACACATCAATGACCTTGATTTCAGTCCAGGAATAAATTTTAGGTGCAACATATCATATTGTACTATTGAGACTATTTTATAAATATCATTTAACTAAAAATTAGGTTAGGGTCAGTTCTTTGGGGGAAATAGAAAGGACCATCCACAGAATCCTATTGCTATAGTGATATTTAAAAAAAAAGGAAGCTGATCCAATAATATCAGGCAAGACATCCGCAAAGCTGATAAATCGGGACAAAGTTTCACATTTTCACGTTTTCTTCAAATATCCGTTTTTTGTGTTTTTTTTTTCATTCTGAGGACAGCCTGTTTCATTTACACTGGACTAGCTAGGAAATGCAATGATTAATACGAAATGGACTCTGTCCCACAGCTGCCTTGCTCACAGGGAAGCCAAGGAAGAATGCTGGTTCCTGCTAGACAATCAGTGGGAACAGTGACTATGAAATTAGTGTCAGAGTGGGCCCTGGCACCATTAAAATTTAGAACAAGGCAACAGCAGACTGTGTCATTTTCACAGTCATGAGCTCTCGGTTTGAACTGATCAATTCCATACAAAAAAAGAGTGTCACCGAGTTAAGCCTAAAATTCAGCTCTTAGTGCAATTTTTTCTTACTAAATTTAATATGGGGTGTATTGTGATCGAGAACAAATTTACATTTGCTTTGTCCGTTAAATGGAAAGGTGAAGACTCCTCCGTGGCCAAAGCAATGAATCCACAGTACAATCAAGGGCTTTAGAGTTTTCAGCTATCTGGCCTTCTGCTGTCTTTGAAACGAGGATTTTTCCTTCACTTCTTTTTTTCTAGTTTAAAAAGAAAAGGCTTTTAAAAATCTCTTGAACTTTCACATTAACTTTCTGGGCATCAAACGAGTTTTAACAATCAAGATTTCCATTATAATTAAAATTAGAAAATCATAATAAGTCTTTTTTTCCTTGAAATAGCAAGGGTAATTAGGGTAGAGTAACTTTTGGACAAGAATAATTTTATTGCTTTTATTAAATTTTCAATAGCTACAAAAGAGCATTTTAATAAATATGTACAAAATAAAGAGTATAAACAAAATCAACATTAAGGAACCTGCCACTTAGTCTAAGGTATAGAATAGTACCAATACCTTTGGAATCCCCTTGCTCCCTGGTTGCCTCTCAGAGGGAAACCTAGCGATAATAATTTTTTTGAAATTTGGATTTATTATTCTCTTATTTAAATATATATGTGTATAATATAAGTATACAATGTGTGTGAGTGTGTGTGTGAGGGTGTGTGTGTGTTGTGTGTGTGTGTTACATGCTGTTGAGTCAGCTCTGACTCCTGGTGACCCTATGAGTGAGAGACATCCACAATGTCCTGTCCTCAACAGCCCTGCTCAGCTCCTGCCGACTCAGGCCTATGGCTTCTTTTGTGAAGTCAAGCCACCTTGTACAGTGGTACCTCGGTTTCCAAACATAATCCATGAGTTCTGAAACGTTCAACAGCTAGGCCGACAGCTAGGCCTCAGGATCTTGCACTCAGCGGAAGCCATGTGGCACGTTCGACTTCTGAGTTGTGTTCAAAAAACAAAGCATTTACTTCCGGATTTAGGGCATTCATAAACCAAAATGTTCGTCAATGGAGACGTTCGAAAACCGAGGTACCACTGTATTTGGTCCTCTTTCCCTGCTACCTTTTATTTTTCCCAACATAATTGTCTTTTCCAAAGAACCCTGCCTCCTCATGATGTGCCCAAAGTAGGACAGCTTCCATTTTGTCATTTTTGCCGCCATTGATGTTTCAGCCTTAATTTGCTCTAGGACCCACCACTTGTTTGTCTTTCTGTGGTCCGGGGTATCCACAGGGTTCTACTACAATACCATTTTTCAAATCAACCTTTTCTATCAACCTTTTCTATCAACCTTTTCCACTATTCAACTTTCTCCTCTGAACGTAGTCATTGGGAATATGAGGGTACGGATGATCTTAGTAATGGTGTTTAATGACTCATCTTTGTTCTTGGTGATCTTTCCAAATTCTTCCATCACTGACTTTGTCTCAGCCTTGTCTTGATTTCTTGGTTGCAGTCTCCATTTGACCTAATGACTGAACCAAGGTAAGCAAAAGCTTTAAAAATTTCAGTGTCTTCATTGTCTAGGTTAAAGTTGTGTATTTCTTCTGATATATATATATATATATATATATATATATATATATATATATAATCAGCAAATTGTTTGACAGATGTTTTTAAATCACATAAATCAAAGGAGACATTTTATGACACTTCAGTGATTCCTTTTTTCATTCATCTTTATCTGGCTGTAATTTATCCATGTTGGTGCATATAGCTATAGCTCATTCATTTTCCTTACTCTGTAGGATTCTATTGGATAAATATATAGCAATTTATTATCTATTCTCCTGTTGATGGACTTTTGAGTTGTTCACAGATTTTTTTGCACTTCAACTATTGCTCTGTCCTTTACCTGTTATATAAGGCTCCTTACCAGCTATTCCTCATTTATCCCTTCAGTGATATTTCCCTAGGCTTACCAACCACTTTTGCTTCCCTGTGCCAAATGCTGTTTCACCTCCTTGTTTCTGAACATAAAATTCCCTTTGCCTTAAAAGTCTTTGTCCAGCTGGTCAGCCTTGTGAATTCCTGTGTACTCAGATAAAGGGTTACTGAATATGACTATCCTGGCTAGGTGCTTCCTTTGGACCCTGAATTGAGCCCTGTTAGAACATTTATCACAATAGAAATGATGGTCATCACATAGAAGATAAGCTTCTGGAAGAGAGAAAGTACTTATTTTATTTCTTCATTATGGGAGCCAAGGAGAAAAGAAAGGGCTGAATATCCAACATTTTTGGCTCTGTTATTTCCATAACACTGCCTACCTTTATGTTTCTAAGAAATAAATATCTTCTTTCTATAGCATACACAATCATTGATATTTATGACCTTTAAACAGTGATTTCCATTTTGTAGTTCATGGAACAACACTCCCTTGAACTTACTCTCCACTCCCTTGTTATTTCAACAACAACAACAAAAAAAAAAACGACCAGAATTAATGGGGATTATGGCACTGCTTTTAATAATATTAATTCACACAATCAGATACAGATACAGATATATACACCTCCTAGATGGTATTCAAAGACCGTCAGGGATATCCAGGTCATATATGAAAAAACCTTATTTTCAATAGACTCGAAATTTAACATGGTCCTTCACAGAAGGCTTACGCATGGTAATGGCTTTTGTTAAGTGACATGTTATTTACAGGAAATTTTGGTTAATATCTTTTTTTTGGAAGTTTCATATTTTGTAAACTCACTATTCAGTATAAAAAAACAATGATCTATTTTAAAAATTCTATTAATAATCTGTTTAGTTTCTAGATTAACATGTTATGCTTAATATTACTCAAACATTTTTTATGAAAAAAATATTTCATGGAAATTTACAAAAATATTTTTAATAGCGACAGAATTGTAAACTAAAGTTAAGAACAGATTGTCAGTGCTTACACTTATTGATGGCTGCCTTATTGATGGGGATCACCCAAAGCATATGACTTTGCACCACAAGCCAAATAAAACATTCTGATCTAACACAGCCCAAAGAGTGCCAAGAAGGTGGAGGAATCATGCAATTTACCTATCTCTGTGCCCCTAAATTCAGGATGCAGAAATTGCAATGTTGGGCAAATAAGCCACTAGATACCAAATGCTATGGATGCATGCTATGAGCAAGACAGACAGACATTCAATGCCTGTGTTCTCATCAGTGTATCCCTTTGTGCATATATTTGTGAGACCAGAACTCTCAATATACATCATACCAAAGAATGGGGATGTGAGTAAGGGTAGGCAGTGTTATTTGAATATTGGAATCCTTTATCATTTAAAGTGTGGAAAGCAAGGGCAGAAAGAGAAATGGCCCTAACAGCAGTGCATACTGGCAAGAGTGGCTTTTTATAGTTTGCTTGACACAGAGATCACAATAAGCGTCTGCTTTTCTTACTTAGAAGACATGGTATCAGTAACAGAAGCCGAGGTAGACACACCAGATAAAGTGTGCTAAGTATCATGATTTATGGAGGAGTTGTAGATGTCTTTCTCATCTGCATGTGATAGTAGTTTGACACCAGCAGCTAAGAGGACATTGAAAGGAGCTAAGAGCACTATAACTGACTCACCCCCACTCCCAATATTCCGGAAAATGCAAAGTCTGGATAGATATTTCACCTATGTAGAATGAAAAAAACTCAGCAATATAAAAGCAGACTGGGATTTCACAAAACATATAGCAAGATAAGGGGTTTCGATACATAGCATAGAAATCCCAAAAGAAGAATGTGTCTCAGAAAAGTCGTTTCTAAACAGAATAAGATCAATGAAACAAAAATAAGTTCCCCACTTGAAGTCTGTAGGAAAATAGATTTTGACCTTCATGGAGTGTGAAAGGGAAGTATAGTAAGAGAATATATTAAGATGAAATCAGAGATTCAATTAAGCTGACTGATGTAAGAAAAGACTGCAAAGGAGAAGAAAAAAACAAAAAACCCACAGATGACAATCAGATCAGATATGCAAAGGACAAAGTGGCGATTCCCTCCTAAAATGCAGAGTGAAAAGACAAAGAGGTGAAGACAATAGCAGAAGATTATAAATATAGTGACAACAGAGGAGATGCAATTTAGAGATTAGATATTTGTAAAAAGAAGAGCCAGAAAAATTAGAAGAGAAGCAATAATCAAAGTAGAGCGAGAAAGAATTCCCAAATTGTAAAGAAAAGGGCCCAAGCTACCATTAGAAAGGAATTGATCGTTTTGTCCTAAGTTAATAAAAGAAACCCTTACCTAGATTTTTCTTGGCTTTCCTTTTTCAAAGGAAAAATTTAGAAGCTTTAATGGAATATCATTAAAAAATTAGAAACAATAAAACAAACTGACTTCAGACATCTCATAATATTAAGATACTGGAAGATGCACATCAATCTCTAAAGATTTTTGAGATAAAGTTGTTGATAACCAGGAAATCATTTACCTAGCTGAACTCTCCATGGCATGCAAAGGAAATAGGCCAACATGTGCACATTGTCCAAAGAAATTTCTTAAATATTTACTTCCTCTGAATGAAAACAATTTATTTAATATAAAACTTTAACTATAGATAACCACTGAACATATGATTTCAAAATTGAGTATATAAATTCAAGATCTATTCTTGAATCTAAAAATATATAGCAAAATATGTTAAATTTAGTAAATGACAGAATTTAATTTATACATAATGTAAATTTGAATGAGGGAAAAAGACAGGGATGGAATGTCATAAGATATAAAGTCATTCTTTTATTTCTCATAAATATGGGAAACGCTATTATTTTGAAGATTTTTATTGCTAATCATTGAGAAATGTCGTTAAATGTTATTTGATAAGTTTTAATTTATCCCTAAAATTCATAAAGGAAATACATAATGAAATTGATTTTCTAATGTTTAAAACAAACAATACACAAAGATCTTATATTTAGCAAAAATATCAAAAACCAAATGTAGAGATCAACAGCAATGAGGCAATACCTGCATGTTCTATGAAAGACAAGAGCTGATTTCTTTAATTTGTAAGAAAGTCATATATTTAAGAAGAAAAATATTAACAACAGCATAGGAAAATGGGCAAAGTACACAGAAAGGAGGTTCATAAGAAAAGGACAAAAAGTTGATAGAATCTTTAAACTATGAGGCAATTTTGTAAGAGAATGAATATGTAGTATTTTTTCATTAATTAAAATAGTATGTTATTGGTGTAGGAATTAACAAATAGAAGAGTTGTCACAATAGAGACAGCCTAAAAATACTTATGTGCGAATATGCAAGAAAATCTGATAGCCAGGAGGTAACATGATTAATCACTGTGGAGATAGAGTATAAGAACCAATTAGTTATCTCTCTGAAGAAAAGAAAACAACTAGATCTACTTTAGATCTACCCCAAATAAATTTCAGGTGGATTAAGGACATACACGTGTGTCAGTAGGAAACCTTAAGACATTTAGAAGAAAAAATAGCATAATTCAGCCTTTGAGGTAATGGAGAATGTTTTAAATGACATGCAAAAAGAACACATCTTAATAAAACACACTGCATGATGTGTATATATAAAACTTTAAAACTTCTGTACAGAAGATACCCTAAACAAACAAATAAACAGTCAAGTTACTGTCTAGAACACATTTGAAATGTATATAACCAATGAAGAATTCATAGGAAGAATACATAATATATAATTTACACAGAAAAATGTCAAAGCGTGTGTGCAAGCAAATCACAAAGGAGGAATCTCAAATGGCCAATAAAAATTTGTAAAACTAGTTAAATTTATTAAAAATTCTCTTTACTTATAATAGTAAGTGAAAATATAAAATATTTGGGAATAAACGTAATTGTTTATTATTATAATTAAGCAGCTTTTAATTGCTAAAACTACATACTTTTAACATCTGATTCATAGAATTATAAATAACAATGGCTGAAAACCAAAAAAAATGATTTGTTAGAAATTGAATAAAGGCAAAAAACCCCACAATCTAATATTTTACCTACCAAACTGGGGAAAAAAATAGAAGTTAGATCCACTGTTGGTGAGGTTGCAGTGATTCAAACACTTAGATACTTTCAAATATGGATAAATTAGTAAAATGTTCTGGGAAAATAGGTGTCCAAGAACACACCAGTGTTCCAAATTTCCTACCTATGGACCCAGAAATTCTATTCCTATTACTTTAACCTAAAAAAAAAAAAAAAAAAAAAAAAAAAAAAGTCTACCCATATACAGGCAAAATGTTTACCACAGTTACTACAGTATTAATATAATGGCAAAAGTAAATGAGAAAGTAAAAATAAATGGTAAAAATATCAATAAAGAGAATCGGTCCACACAACGAACTAATATTAGGTGTTAAAACATTCAGTGTAATGTTACCAGTACAACTTTAGTATGCAAAACTATTACAGTATTATTCAAAGTATGTAAGAAAAAATATTATAAATCTATAAAAATGTTTATTTCTAAATAATGCACTTATGAGTTTTCTTTGTCATTTTGTGTATTCTCCCAATTTTCATGCTAAGCATGGGTTTTGTCTACAACTAAAAATCTAATTTTCTGTATTTACATCTAATTTTGTCACTGTCATTGAATTATTCTAATCCTAACATTTATGATTCTTTATATACATCTAAATTTATATCTATCAATTAATATGGTATATGTTTACAAAATATATTTACAGAATTTACAAACACATCAAAATTGTTCTGTATATCCTAAATAAGTTTAATATGTTCATGAAGAATATATGGATTGGCTTCTCTAAGAAAGTGTTCAAGTAGGAAGTTTATTTTTTAACAAACTCTAGAAGTTAAATAGCATGTGAAAAAAAATCTATTTTAAAAACATTCTATGTGAAATCTAAAGCAATTTGCATGGGGAGAAAATGATTGACATTCTGGTTACTAAGGCAACTAAAGTAAATTTCTCCTGATTCGGAAAGAGCGAATCATGAATAACATTCCTTTTATTTACTCATTTTAAAAGTTATAAGCTGAAAGTCATGTTATATGGCAATATCTGTGAAGCCGGAACATCCATAAATAGAGTTGGTCTTCTTATCAAGTAAACATAAAACTCAGGATCATGCTTCATGGGAGGTACAAAAATATAGAAATTGGAAATTGGTGGGAAACGAATGGCTTTAGGAGAGGGTTGAATTCAATGTCTCTTGGTTGTAAATTTAGAAACCAATTTGGGGTGGGTGGTGGTGAGGGATAAAGGAAAAAATGACTATGATAATTTTCAATAAAAGAAAATTTATACTTCAATTTCCACATGGATTAGAGGTTAACCAACAATCACATTATTTGGATTTCTGAAAGGTACATAAGAAGCAGTTCACAGTTAGAACAACTGATGACTAAGTCTTGCTTCCTGATGTGGATCAGGATGTGTTCGATGCTTTTCTGTTTTCGATTTTCTTTGTGTGTGTGTGTGTGTGTGTGTGTGTGTGTGTGTGTGTGTGTGTGTGATGGTGTTGTTTCTCCTCCTCCTCCTTTTTTTCTTCATCTTCATCTTCACTTATTTTTCTTCTAAGATTTGATACGAAAAGCCTGTGAAGGCGAGTGCTAGGGAAGGAAGGAATACACACCTGCAAAGGTATATCCAGCATGGGTCTCGAAGCAGATTAAAATAGCATATGCAGTGTTGTGGGGGAAGCTGGTCAACAGTATGGTGTGAATGGAGAAGTAAAGGCACTGCCTTGTCTTAGTTGAAATTTGAGAAAGGAGCAGAACGTTGTGTATGTTGAAAGGGACACAGTCAGCTGTGCTCAACTAAGACTTTTGGTTTGAACTCGGGCAACTACCGAGGGTGCCAAAAAAATGTATACACATTTTTAAAAAGGAAAACTGTATTAAAATTGTAATACTCAATATATACTCATAACAAAAGATGAATACACGTCACGTTTGACTTCTGCAATTACAAGAGGTGCTCAAAGTGGTTATCATCAGCATCTGGACACTTCTGATTACAGCGAACTGTTTCTTGAGCAACATTGACCAAAGTGTCCACTTGTATACATTTTTTGGCCCCCCCGGTATATGTTTAATAATTGTTATATGCATTGTAGAGTATTTTCTATCAGTTAGAAGTCCAATGAAATATAATTTATCCTTTTCTTCTTCCCCATGTCCTCCTATTCTCTTTCTCTCTGTGTTCCTTCTTTTTCTCCTCTATGTCCTCGGTATGTCCTCTATGTCCTCTATGTCCACGGTAGCTATATGGTAATGGCCTTCATCCCCTGTTTCTGACATCACCAGGAGTACTAGGAAAGGTATGCATGTGTTTGTGGTGTGGAGGGATCCAGTGACTTACTGGGGCCATTTGTGTAAATATGCATAGACACAAATGTAACAGGAGTAAAACATAAACATTAATTAATTCTTTTACTGAGAATGCACAATATGAAGACTGCTGTCATAGTAAGCCTCAGGGTGCAAAAATATGGTACATTTTTATCCTTGCCCTAAAGAAACGTAGAAACTAATGAAGATCAAAGTAATATATAATTATGATATGCATAGTAAACATCATTCTACATAGCAATTAGGCAAAAATTATAAATACTAGATATCCATGACAGTAATTAGCATTGCTTTTACACAAACAAGTGTACATTTTATAGATTAAAAACTTTCTTAATATAAATCAGCATCAATAGTCACCATTTTTAGATGCTATCTCCATATGGAACAATTCTCTCATTCTACTGATGCGTATGTACACAGATTCCTCATCCATGTAAGAAAAAGGGCCTTAGATCTTAGACCTTCACAAATCCTTTGTATCTATCTCCCTTACAGCCATGGGCTATCGCTTAGAATCCCTGGAATTTTTGGTGTGTGGCTGTTTCACTGGGATGACCTTGACGACATATTTGGCTGCCTCTCTTTATTATGCTGATACTATCTGAGGTTCTGTGGCAGAGGGTTCCAAAGCTGACTCCATTTGTGCTGCAAGTGAGTGTGATTTCCATCCACTGATAGGTCAGAAGAAGGAATGGGGCAAGGAGCAGACAAAATTAGAAAAGGCTTTGCATGGTTAATATCTGTGAATTTTGTGGCAGAGTAACAGGAAGAATAAGTTATAGTCAGTTGAAGAATGGAAAGAAATAGGCAGGAAAAAAATGTAAGCAAGGATTTTAGTAAAAGCTACAAAGTAATCGTTCTCAAAATTTAATGAGCATAACAATCACCCAAGTATCTCATTAAAATACATAATCCTGAGCTTCCCAGGGAATATATCCCCTGAGAGTGGTCCTGGTCATTCCAAGGCAGATAGTAACGTCTTTAAGGAATATTTGGTTGAGAGACAGGTAATGCCAGGTCAGCTTCTCAGCTGTCATAAGGTTAGGATGGTGGTAGATAGGCTCAGCATCTAGGTTTGCAAGAGCAAGCAGCTACTAACTCAAGGTGCATTATTCTGTCCTAAAATCTCCCAAGAACAGTTAGTCTATAAGCGGTCACAGATAGTTCAGCGTAGGTTTTCTGCAGGGAGACATTGGGACAACTGGAGAGGAGTGATCATGGGCCATGTTTTTCACTTCTTGATTTATTTTTCCCATCCAGTGCACAAAATGACTTAGAAAGTTATGCCTAGACTATCTCTGCATATGCAAAATATTGAGCTATGATTTTAGGGTTAAAATCAATTTCCTCCAGGTCTTGTGGCCTGCTGATGCATAGAGTTCCATTAAGAAGGAAACAGCTTTTAATTCTATTTCCAATTTCTATAATTAAGGTAAAAAGCTTAAAATGAAAATACCTAGAAAAAAGGGATTTATACTCCCAAGTTATTCAATGAACATGTGATGCAAAATAAAGTCTGCCCTGTTCACAGGAGCTAATACTGAAGGGGAGCCTCTGTATCTGATGGAGGGGTGATATCAGTCCAAGGAAGAAACAGAGAAATAACAGACTGAGAGAGACTAAAGACAGGAAATGCTTCACACATTTTCCTGAAAGCAGCACGGGAGTAGGGTGAGAAAGTAAGAGAGGTTGTTTCGGGGTTGAACCATGAGAGCAACAGAGATGTTTTTCTCATCAGAGCACGAAGGGAAGCCTAGAATGGATCTGTAATCACAAATGTTCAAGATACTGGAATAGATATGATCCTATTTAATGTAAAACAAACAATCTAATGAAATAATTCAAGCCTGAAATGCAAGAATAAGCCAGAAATAAACTTCCCAAACAATACGTTTTCTGAAATGAGAGTAGCACCCAAGCAAATGGAATCCTTCAAAGCTGTCTAATTCTGGACGAGAGGGAGAGAGAAGGTGACTTCATAAGGTATTTGGGGATAACTCCAAAACTTACATTAAGTTGAAATTTATGTTTAAGTTTAGCAAGCCAGTTTGTACAGAGATTTTTTAAAAATACAGTCTTCTTTATATGGTATTTATGTTGTAATGTGTGTTAATTATAATTTTGGTCTTAAAATGCAGGATAAAGCCATATTTCCTTGATTCCAAGATACAATTGATTTTAAAATGTACCACAAATTTCATAACAGATTTTGCGGAGTGGGGAGTAAAAATAACCTGCCACATTAAATGTATACATAGATGCATGCAAGTACCAAAAATATTAAGTGCGTTTGAGAGAAGCTATTGTACTTCTCCAGATTAGCCTGGATTGTGCAAACCTCCCTCTGTCATTTGTGCTCAGCCACACACTGTTGCACAAAGTCCAAAGGTCACATGATGGCAGCTGCCGAACTGCAGGCAAATAGGCCAGGAGGCCTTTGGGAGGCACTTTTAGGTCAGCCTTGTATTTTCAAACACTTTCAACAATGACAGACTTTCCTGCTGCCTAGGCAGAATCCATTATGAAAATCCCTCACAGAAGGCAAATATCCCTGAAGATTTTCAAACCAAAAAAACAGAGATTTCAAAATAAGCTAACTAGGATATATGGTTTTTCTTCATTCACAGTTCTTGCTGGAAACCCAAGTGACTCATGAACATTTTCTACTTCTTGTACATGGAAGAACGTTCTATAGTTGGCTTGCCCAAGGCAGGACGGGGTTGCTTGCAAGGCCTGCTTCTGTCAACATAAAATTATCTGCCTATGTATATATGAAATGTAGCTCAGCCAGAAAATGACTAGGTTTGACATGTGGTCAAGCATACCTATGTTTTAAGATTAATTTAGAATGTGAAACACTTTATTAAAGCTTCACCATTAATCCCTAAGAAAATGTAGGGATTTCGCTGCCTGAAGTCAGTCCGTTTTCTTTCTTTTTCTCCTGAATCTATATTCTGTGATGATCACAATGGTGACAATCCTTAGGGATGGGACAGCAGTACTCCCTTCCTCTAACAGTGGGGAGTTCCACCAGCCCTGAATTTCACATTTCAAGGGCAGGACTTTCCAGTGGGACTAGTTAGCTGACTTTCCTGTTAAGGGTCATTTCGTTTTGTAAATTGGTGCCTCAATTTCAGTTCAGGGTTTTCACCTTCCATTTCCAAGTAAAAATAATAGCCCAATGACTTCCCTTTAGTACCTGTTTTCAAAGAATCATGTGTGGCAGTGGCACTAAGGGCTGAAACATTATGGTCCTACAAAGTGAGTGAGGAATTCTAAAAGTAGCTGAGAAAATGTCCCACTCATACTTTTGACTTCCTGAATTTTGCTATTGGGTGTACAAATTTTAAATTAAATGTTTAACTCCTTTCTAGTTAGGATGGCTAATAGCATCCAAAATGGCTCCCATATTGAAAACTATGGTGAATTTACAGAGTAAAATAAACTTAAGATGTCCTAAGAAGTATAATTTGCAACACTTGTGGTTGTGACTGTTTCCATTATAGCCATCCACCCTTCAGTGTTTCTGAGTTGTTTGTGTGTGGTTCTGTCTGAAAGCTGGGGAGTAGAGCTGACAACTGATTCATGTCTTTGCTCCTTTAAGATCCATTACTCTGTGACTTTTGTTGGGATTTCAGTCACTCAGAGAGAACACCAAAGGTAATACAGCCCTTAAAGTAATAACGAATAGTGGAAATCTCTGTGGACTGGGACTGTAGCCAATCCAAAGACCTCAGAGATTCTCTCTTGTCTGTGATGTGCAGGACAGAGGACACTTTGTCTAGCATGGAGCAACAATACTGTCAGAGGTAGACTCTAAAAGTTGGTGAAGTTGGCCAACCCACCCCTAATAGATGGAAGAGCTTGCTCATGCAGAGAGGGGATGAGATGGTTTTGTGAAAAATACCAAGGTTCCTCATCAATGTATCAGGGAGCAGAATTTCTACCAGGAAACCAGATGTGGAATTTGTTTCTTAAACCAA
This sequence comes from Rhinolophus ferrumequinum, assembly GCF_004115265.2. Taxonomy (NCBI): domain Eukaryota; kingdom Metazoa; phylum Chordata; class Mammalia; order Chiroptera; family Rhinolophidae; genus Rhinolophus; species Rhinolophus ferrumequinum. The sequence goes on from NC_046308.1 coordinate 27,755,032, forward strand.
GGATGAGGAAGAATATTTATTAGATCCTCTTACGCATGTGCGTGCACGCGCACACACACACACACACACACTCTCTCTCTCACTAACACACACTCCTGTGGGTGGTATTTCATAATTAAGATCCTATAGATACTTAGTTCTTGGTAGTTAGCATCATGTCCATGAGTTTCTGAGGGCCAAATGCTAACCCAATTTTTTGTTCCTTGACCCTGCCTCTTACAGACTACCACCCTGCTTTATTTTAGTCTATATTTATTTATGTATTTATTGATTCATTTACTCATCAATAATGATTCATTGAGCATCTATTATTTGCTGACAGGCTACTAGTTGATGGGTGTGCAATTATATAGTTCCTGATTTTAAGAATGTATCCTCTTGAAAGGAAAATATGATATTTCTATGTTATAAAAAATAAAATATTAAGTGACTTACAAGAAGTAGAGCAAAGCTCGTATGAAAGCTCTGAAAATAAAAAAAGAGGAAGGTCTTGTAGAAAATGTGATAACAGAACAAAGGATGAGAAGGATGTTGTCAGGTTCTCAGGAGGTAGAAGGATATACAGTACTTTAGGGCATGGTTCCAGCAAACATGCACTCAGCAAACATGACCCAGGAAAGCTGGGCCATTTTTAAGGTGATTAATAATAGAAGGGAAATAATCACAGATAACAAAAGTTTTGACTGTTTGGTAGTGGTCTTGGTTTGGGAGGCTGAAATTGTGGACTGTATGATATGAAAGACTGTATGACATGAAAGCAAATAAAAATAGTATCAGATATATTGCTTTTTAAAAAATTAAAACAGTGGTGCACAGAGAAGGTATTTATTATATGTATATTTTTTTTGGGGAAAAAAGCCTACTTCTCTAGCTCATTTAGGAGGAGAACATTGAGTGAGCATTCTCTATGGGTTATCACAACAGTCATTCTTTTATCCTTAGTACCAACCCGAATGACAGGCTCATCCTCAGTTCAGGCACTTCACATTAAATAATTGATCACATGGTTCATAGTATGTTTAAATTAATTTATTTACCCATTTTTTCCCAACAAGTTCTTAATGAACACTTACTATGTGCTAAGTACCATTTTGGACCCTGGGGATTCAATGGTGAAAAAGACAGAGAAGAGTCTTTTCCCTGAAGGCATATTTTTAAATTAAAAATTATGAAAATACATTCTAATTTAAAGAAAAATGTAGTGGGATAAAGAGGTCCGTTCGTCCATTTTGAGAAGGGAGATTACGGAAGTCCTCTAAATAAGTAACATTTGAGGAGCGCTCTCAGTTCAGTGAGGGAGCAAGCCATGTGAAGATTTAGGGGAGGGAGTGGAGATTTCATGGGCAGGCACTAGCACATGCAAACAAGATCATATAGGGCTTTGTAAGCCATGATTTTAGTGTGTGGATTCTAGTCTGAGTGTGAAAGAAAGCCATGGGAGGGTTTGTTGTAATAACCATTCTAGATGCCATGTGAAAAATAAACTGCCGCAGGGCAAATGTAGAAGCAGTTAGGAAATCCTTATAGTAATCCAGGTGAAAGATGATGCTGGTACACAATAGGGTGTAGTGGTGAAGAACGTGAAACATATTCCAGTTGTGTTTGAGAAATTTCTTAAAGGTTGAACCACCAGGCCTCGCTCATGGGTCGGGGTAGGGGGTATGAGAAAAACTCCACATGGCTTGAGCAACTAGGAGAATCAATGAAACATTTACTGAAATAGGGAGAGCTAGAGGTGGAATCAATTACAGGGTGGTTAAGAAGTTTGCTTTTGAAAATTAAGTTTTAGGGAAGGCAGTGGATATACACCTGGAGCTCTAGGGAAAAGTTGGAGAAAGAAGCACGTATTTTGAGACTGAATGATGTTTCTCAGGGAGAGAGTTTAGTGGAAGAAAGGAGGTCAAGGAAGAAACTTGAGAAATGCCAACACTTTTGAAGTTGGTAAGAGAGGTAGGAACCAGCAAAGAACACAGAGAAAGAGTGACCAATAAGGTAAGAGAAGACCCTGGGGTGGAGAGGCCCAGAAGCCAGGTGAAGAAAGTGTTTTGAGAATGAAGATCTGATATGTTCCATGCTGCTGAGAGGCGAAGGAAGATGAGCACTGGCAACTGACTGTTAAGTTTTATCATCTAGATGTCGTTGGTGGCCTTGACAAGAGTTAGCGTAATATTGACAGAGTGGCAGGGAATAAAATGGAGTAGGTCTAAAAAAGTATTTGTGAGGACCATGTGAAAATAAAGAGTATAAACCACTCTTTTGAGAGTTTTGCTATGAGGGAAGTAAAGTTATTCAGTGCCTACTAGAGGAGTGGGTGTGTTCTTTTAGGTGGACTAGGTCACTGCATAAAATAATGTACTGCTGTGCTATTGGGCACGACCGCTAGTACACTAGGGAGGATAAACTTGAAGGTACAAGAGAGGGGATAACTGCAGGAGCAAAGTCCTTGAGAAGTCTCAAGGAGATGGGGTACGATGTTCAAGTCATGGATTTGGCTTTTGCTGGTAGCAGAGAGGGTGCAGTTACTTTAACAGGTAGCAAGACAGAGTATGGGTTCAACACAGGTGGTGGATGGGGTGACGGGAAAATGAGTCCCTTCTCTTCTCATTGTATGTTTAATCGAGGGAGGTACTGAAACATTTGCTCTAGAGAGAGCCGAGGAAGGAAATGAGCACAAGCAATGTAGTCAGGAAAAACGCTCCCAGGCACACCACAGCTCTATGTGAAGCCCAGATACACAGTTCCTGGAAAACAGTGGGAGCAGATGGGACCCTCCTGACAGGCACTCTCCAGAGAGGGAGATAGAGGGATACCAGGGGAGCTCTTCTTAAGTAAAGGCTGACGTTGAACCTGAGGCTGATTAAGCATCTGCTGACAGGCTCTGCTGTGACAACCAAAAAGCAATCTCTCCAAGTCTGTGGAAGGCAAGATGCTGTCCCCAGAAAGTGTGTCTGTCACACTCAGATCAAGCACAACACACGTATGCACTCTTGGAAGTTTTGTGGGAAAGGCAGAGGTGGTGTGTTGTTAGTTGTTATGCAAAGAGATCTGGACAGACTAGAGTTCTAGTATTCTCTCTCTCCCAAACTTGTTTGTGATTTTTGGGCAAAAAACAAACAAAAAAGCTCTCTGAACTTTTGATTGCTCAGCTGTTAAAAAAAAAAAAATACTAAGAGGGTAGATCTTACGTTAAGATGTTAAATGTTTTTTTTTTTTTTAACATAAACACACGCACACACACACATGCATAATAATTATAAAGGGGGTTGATGGGAGGAAACTTAGGCAGATGATCAATCTGTTTACCACTTTGATGGTGGTGACAGTTTCATGGGCATATACTTATCACAAACTCATTCAGTTGTACCTAATATGTATAACTTTTTACATGTCAATCATATTTCAATAAAGTAGTTTTTTAAAAAGGAGGCATGTGAAAATTGCAGCAAACTCCTCCATGAAACCTGTAAGTCAGGCCTTTTCTCTCCCTCAATGAGGTCCCCAGTTCTCAGCAAACAGCCCAGGCTTCTCAGTCACTTGGGCAGAACATTTTACGGAAATAGGGTTGCTGAGTTTGAAGAGATCAAATCAAAACACAGGGAAGGCATTAAAAAGAACAACCATTATTATGACAGCTAAGTAGTAGAAACAGCAAGATCCTTGAATTTAGGTCAACAGTGTGTATAAACCCCAAATAGAGCCCCAATAAGGGGCTTCTACACCACAGAAGATGGAAAGATGGTCTAAGTACTCCAAATTAAATGGCAGAAATTTGCTTCTGCACTTTCCTTGGTGATGGCATCCAGGAGGAATGTCAGGAAAAATGTGAAATGTGTGCTAGTCAAGAAAGTTTGCATCCGTTTCTTTCAGAGCCACAGACAAGTTGACACTCCTTAATGGACTTGCGTTATCCCGGTATACTCTTTTTCTGTTGCAAATTGTTTCAGTTATCTAAGAAAGGGAGGAGGAATAAAAGACAGAGACTCAGAAAACTGGCCTTTGAAGACAGAAAATAATTTGGCTGGTGTAAGACTTTACCATGTATCGAGCGGGAATTTGTTTATGTTTTGTGTTGAGCCACAGCTAATCCTCTCATTTACAATAAAAAGAGGTGTAATTCTAGGGGGTCCAGAAACTTCCAGGTACTTAAAAGCTAAAATAGAGCAAGGTCAGATAAGCCTAAAAAAGATACAAATTCAGTTTCTCTAGGCTTTCTCTGTAAGAAAATGTAGAGAACTTAATTTTCCTCAACTATTTAAGTAAACTTCTTGATTTTTATTTTTTGATTTTTTTTACTCTCTGTCATAAATTTCTTTTGACGCCAAGTGACGTGTTGGAAAAGGATCAATGACTTGAGCTTACAGCTTTCTATTGAGATACTTTTCTCTTTTTTTACTTTTTATTTGTCCAAAGTGAGGAAAAACATAGGAAATAGGTTAAAAAGGGGAAGTTGTGATTTTTTTCTTTACTGGTTTTTTCTTTCCTTTTTAAAGTGTAGTTCAAACAAAAAAAGTCCCTGCCAAAGCAGTTAGTAATGGTGCAAATCAAAGTCTCTCCTTGCCTTTTTGGTGAAAGCAGGCATCTGACTCCTGGGTCCAGAGAACAGACTTTCATTACAGAAGAGACCAGTGCTTTGTTAACTTCGGAACATGCTCAGACAGAAGGGAATTTCAACTTGAACTCAATCCTATTTTCTGTACTATTTAATGGTCAAACACACACCAGCAATTGAAGAGGTTAGGATGAAACTAATGCTCTATTAAGAAGGATTGTGTGATCTTCCTTGGAGATGTTTAATGGAAGAATGGAATTACTGAAAGAATTTTGGTGTAATGAACAGAGCATTTATGCAGAGTTTTACACACAAAAGAAAATTTCACTTTTCCAAATGGTAACAAAATCCCTGTGAGGTAGGAAACTCTGTGCCCATGTTACCAATGATGGAAGGAAGGCTCACAGGTTAAGAAAACTGAGGCTACCTCTGACCTGGTTCTGGATCTTTCCTTTGTAGGCCCCTGCCCTCCTTTCCCCACTTCTGCCTACTCACCTTCGGCCTCTGCTTTCACTTCAGATGTGCCCTGAGGTTTGCTTCAGGAATAGGCAAGCTGGAACTAATGGTTGGAGCTTCCAGTACCATGTTTTCCTGGTGGAAAGCACTGGGAGGTAGGCATGGCCTGTTGGTGGGCAGACACAGATCTGTGTTCTGATTCTTTCCACCTCTCTGTGCTCGCTGCCTCCAACAACTATGGTTGCTTACTGATCACCAGAGTTGTAGTTTCCAGAACTGCAAATCTTCAGAGGTCCTCTCTGTCCACTTAAAAGAGGTACTGGAGTACTGGTTTCTTCCATTTCATAAATCCAGTATTTCTTGAGGGGTTATAATAGCCTCTTAAACAAGAACTAAGACACAGCACAGGACTTGAACATACGATGTGTGATTGAAAGATATGGTGTGGTTCTTTATATATGTTTTTGATATTAGCCCCTTATCGGAGGCGTTGTTTGCAAAAATCTTCTCCCATTGGGTTGGTTGCCTCTTTATTTTGTTGATGGTTTCTTTTGCTGTGCAGAAGATTTTTAGTTTGATATAGTCCCATTCATTTAATTTAGCTTTTACTTCCCTTGACTTTGACATCAAATTCATAAAATCCTCTTTGAACCCACGGTCCCTGTTTAGTATCTATGTTTTCTTCTATGCAGTTTATTGTTTCAGGTCTTATGTCTAGGTCTTTGATCTATTTTGAGTTGGTACACGGTGACAGATAGCAGTCCAGTTTCATTATTTTGCACGTGGCTTTCCAATTCTCCAAGCACCATTTATTGAAAAGGCTGTCTTTTCTCCATTGTATGTTTTTGGCCACTTTGTTGAAAATTGTCTGTCCATTTTTATGTGGGTTTATTTCTGGGTTTTTCGCTTCTATTCCTTTGGTCTGTGTGTCTGTTTTTCTGTCAATACCAAATTGCTTTGATTATTGTTGCCCTGTAGTACAAGCTGAAGTCAGGGAGTGTGATACCTCCAACATTGTTCTTTTTTCTTAGGATTGCTTTGGCTATTCAGGGTCTTTTGTGGTTCCATACAAATCTGATGATTTTTTGCTCTATTTCTTTAAAAAATACTGACTCTGTGTGGTGAACACACAATGCGATATATAGATGATATATTATAGAATTGTATACCTGAAACCTATGTAACTTTACTAACCATTGTTACCCCAATAAACTTTAATTAAAAAAACGATACGGTGAATGTTTACATAATAATAATAAAAAAACTATCACAGTAAAAGACACGTTGACATTAATCTCCCTCAAATTCCTCCCCATCACTTCCAACACATTTATCCCATCGTTCTTGCCACTTTCCGAAGCAGTTCTGGAAGTCCTCTTTCCTGAGTGTCTTTACTTCTTCCTCCATCATGATAACACTCTGTATCACGCATCGCTTCTGGTACTGCAATTTCTGTCACATAAAAACATTATAGTGTGTCCTTATCCACCTTATTCACTGGATCTGGCACCATGCAACTTCTGGCTCTTCCCCAAAGTAAAAATGACCATGAAAGGAAAACGTTTTGAATTAATTCAGGACATTGAAGTAGCCACGACAGCGCAACTAAAGACACTCATAGAAGAGGAATTCCAGAACTGCTTCAGAAAGTGGTGAGAATGATGGGATAAGTGTGTTTGAAGTAAGGGGGAGTACTTTGAGGGGGATTAATGGCAATGTGTCTTTTACTGTAATAAAATTTGTTATTTAAACATTGACGGTATTTTTTTTTATCACGGTATTTATACTTATACATGGAGAATAGAGGTACAAAGGAGGCTAATGTCACTAGATGTTTGTTCAGAACTGGTCTAGAAGCCAAACACAGATATTCTATGGTTGCTTTAGGTGTTCAATCATTGGCACTGGTCTTAGGGGTGGTGAGAGACTCAGAGCATTATTCTTAGGCCTCTCTCTACATAGCCTCATTTGACAATCTTCATTATTGTTCTGATCGTCACCTCTTGGACAAAAAAAGAAAAGAATTCTTTCTGAGTCCCTGACATGATGAAATGCAGAAGATTCTATGTTGACCATTATTTCCTTTTGTCCCTGTCTGGCAGAATCCTTTGGGAAGTCTATCTAGACTCTAGTTCCACCATTCTCTCTTTCAAAGTTTCTCTAGGACCTATTTTTGGATTTGTGTTATTGCGGGTGTTCCCTGTGAGAAAGCTCAGCTTTTTAACCTACAGTTCTAAGTATCTGAATTAAATTCTCTAGTGATTATGAATATTTAGGTAGTGGGCATGGTTTTTAGCTAAACTTTTCCCTCATAGACGTAGTCAAAGATAGATGCCCTCATTTCTCAGTAGGACTGTGATAAAACAGTAAAGGTATGGATTTATTTCTGGCTCTCTATTCTGTTCCATTGATCTATATGTCTGTTTTTATGCCAGTACCATGACGTTTTGATTACTATAGCCTTGTAGTATGATTTGATGTCAGGCATCATGATACCTCCCACTTTGTTCTTACTTATCAAGATTGCTGTTACAGTTTCCAGGCGGGAATTCCCGCCCATTGTCAGGATTTTTTTTCACTTTCCTGTTCCTGAATCCTGAGAAAAGTTTGTTGGGAAATTGGGAAAATTGGCTCCTTGAACCCAGGTAGTTGGTAGTATCAGATGTCACTTTGTGGAAACGATTCATCGAGAAGAACAGAAAACAGTTTATGTTTCAGGATTAGGGAACGGGAAAGCAAAAAAGAATTCCTGACAATGGGCGGGAATTCCCGCCTGGAAACCCTAATTGCTGTGGATATTTGGGTCTTTTATGGTACCATATAAATTTTATGATTATATATTCTATTTCTGTGAAAAATGTTATTAGTTGTTTAATAGGAATTGCGTTGACTCTATTGATTGCCTTAAGTAGTATGGACATTTTAACTATATTAATTCTTCCTATCCATGAGCATGGTGTGTGTTTGCATTTATTTATATCTTCTTTAACTTCTCTTCAGTGTCATAACTTTCTGAGTACAGGTCTTTTACTTCTTTGGTTAATTTTATTCCTAAGTATTTTATAATTTTTGAAGTAATTGTAAATGGGTTTTCTTAATTTCTCCTTCTGGTAGTTTATTATCGTTGTATACAAATGCAACTGATTTCTGAATATTAATTTTATATCTGCTACTTTAATTCATTTATCAGTTCATTTAAATTCATTTATTGGTTCTAATAGTTTTTTGGTGGAGAGTTTGGGGTTCTCTCTATATAGTATCCTGTCATCTGCATATAATAACAATTTTACTTCTTCCTTTCCAATTTTGATGCATTTTATTTATTTTTCTTGTCTGATTGCAGTGGCTAGAACTTCCAGAACTATGTTGAATAAAAGTGGTGAAAGTGGGCAAACTTGTCTTTTTCCTTATCTTAAGGGGAATGGTTTTAGCTTTTCCCCATTGAGTATGATGTTAGTTGTGGGTTTATAATATATGGCCTTTATTATGTTGAGATATGATCCCTCTATTCCCACTTTGCTAAGAGTTTTTATAATAAATAGCTGTTGGATTTTGTCAAATGCTTTTTCTGCATCTATTGATATGACTGTAGGATTTTTATTTTTCATTTTGTTAATGTAATGTATCACATTAATTGATTTGTGGATATTAACCCAACCATGCGTACCAGAAATGAATCCCACTTGATTGTGGTATATGACCTTTTTAATGTGTTGCTGAATCCGGTTTGCTAGTATTTTGTTCAGGATTTTTGCATCTACGCTCATTAGGGATATTGGCCTGTAGTTTTCTTTTTTTGTAATGTCTTTTTCTGGTTTTGGTATCAGGGTAATAGTGGTTTCGTAAAATGTGCTTGGGAGCCTTCCCTCTTTCTGGATTTTTTGGAATAATTTGAAGAGAATAGGTGTTAATTCTTTTTTGAATGTTTTATAAAATTCACCAGTGAAGCTATCGGCTCCAGGACTTTTACTTATTGGGAGCTTATTGATCACTGATTTAATTTCTTTGCTAGTAATCGGTCTGTTCATAGTTTCTGTTTCTTCTTGATTCAGTCTTGGAAGATTGCATGCTTCTAGAAATTTATTCATTTCTTCCAGATTATCTAATTTGTTGGCATATAGTTGCTCATAGTATTTTCTTAAAATTTTCTGTGTTACTGTGGTATCTGTTGTCACTTGTCCCTTTCATTTCTGATTTTATTAATTTGGGTCCTCTCTCTTTTTCTTGGTGAGTCTGGCTAAGGGTTTGTCGATTTTGTTTATCTTTTCAGAAAACCAGCTCTTGTTTTTATTGATCTTTGGTATTTTTTAGTTTTTTTCATCTCTATTTCATTTATATCTGCTCTGATCTTTATTATTTTCTTCCTTGTACTCCCTTTGGGCTTATTTTTCTGTTCTTTTTCCAATTCTCTTTGGTGTAAGGACAGATTGTTGATTTAAGATTTTTCTTGTTTCTTTAGGTAGGCCTGCATTGTTATGAATTTCCCTTTTAGGATTGCTTCCGCTGCATCCTATAGATTTTGGGTTGTTGTGTTTTCATTTTCATTTGTCTCAAGTTATCTTTTGATTTCTTTCTTGATCTTATTGTTGACCCATACATTATTTAGTAAACGTTATTCAGTCTCCATGTATTTGTGTGTTTTCCAGTTTTTTCTTGTAATTTATTTCCAATTTCATAGCTCTGTGGTCAGAGAAGACTCTTGCAATAATTTCAATTTTCTTAAATTTATTAAAACTTGTTTTGTGGTCTAACATGTGGTCCATCTTGGAAAATGTTCCATGTGCACTGGAGAAGAATGTATATTCTGCAGCTTTGGGGTGAAATGCTCTAAAAATATCAATTAAATCCAACTGGTCTAATGTGTCATTTAAGGTCACTGTTTCCATATTGACTTTCTGTCTGGAGGATCTGTCCCTTGTTGTCAGTGGTGTGTTGAAGTCCCCTTCTATGATAGTGTTACTGTTGATCTCTGTCTTTATGTCAGTCAGTATCTGTTTTATATATTTAGGTTCTCCTATGTTGGGTGCATAGATGTTTACTAGGGTTATGTCCTCTTGTTGGATGGATTTCTTTATTATTATATAGTGCCCTTCTTTGTCTTTTGTTATATTCTTCAATTTAAAGTCTATTTTGTCCAATATAAGTATTGCTACTCAGCTTTTTTCTCATTTCCATTTGCATGAAATATCTTACTCTGTCCCTTTATTTTCAGCCTGTGTGTGTCTTTTGATCTGAAGTGAGTCTCTCATATACAGCATATGCATGGGTCTTATTTTCTTACCCGCTCAGCCACCCTATGTATTTTGATTGGAACGTTTAATCCAGTTACATTTAAAGAGATTATTGATAGGTACATAGTTATTGCCATTTTGTTATTTGTATTTCTAGTCTTCATAAGTTAGATTGTTTTTATCTTTCTTTTGCTTAAAGAAGCCCTTTTAACATTTCCTGCAATGCTGACTTGGTGGTAATAAATTCCTTTAGCTTATTCTTTTCTGGGAAGCTCTTTATCTCTTCTTCAATTTTAAATGATAGCCTTGCTGGGTAAAGCAATCTAGGTTGTAGGCCTTTGTTTTTCATCACTTTTAATATCTCCTGCCACTCCCTTCTGGCCTGCAAAATTTCTGTACAAAAGTCAGCTGATAATCTTATGGGAGCATCCTTGTAAGTATCTCACTGTCTATCTCCTGCTGCTTTTAGGATTCTTTCTTTGTCTTTAACACTTGTCACTGAAACTGTAATGTGTCTTGGTGTGGCCTTATTTGGGTTCATCTTGGCTGGAACTCTCTGTGCTTCCTGGGCTTATATGTCAATTTCCTTCACCAGGTTAGGGAACTTTTTAGTCATTATTTCTTCAAACATGTTCTCAATCCCTTGTTCTTTCTCTTCTCCTTCTTGTATTCCTCTAATTCACATGTTGTTGCTGTTAATGTTATCCAACAGGTCTCTTAAACTATTTTCATTTTTTAAAATTCTTTTTTGTTTTTGTTGTTCCAGTTGGGTGATGTTAAGCCATATTTAGGCTGGGAGCAGAAACCTTATGTGGGGACAGAGCCAGGAGTGCAGTTTCCAGGCTCTCTGCCTCACGTGGAAAGGTGCTTACTTGGGTAGTAAATGGCCATCAACTGTGATTGGATGGCCATCAGCTGTGGCTAGTTGGCTGTCAGCTGTAACCAGTGAGCCATTGGCCACTAATATAACTGCTGTGGCTACACTAGCAGAAAATGGGGGCTAGAAAGGAGATGGTGGCTGGCAAGCACAGACTGCAGTTAGCACGGTGGAGTGTGGGTGGCAGATTGCAGAGAAGTGGACAGCAGGTTGCAGATAGTGTTGCTCCTGCTTCCTGTGTCTCCAACCCAGCCTCCAGCGAGAATATAGTGGTATGACTCCCTTATCTATGGCTCCGTGGGTGTTCCTTTTTGGCCTAGCAACCTCCTGTGTTCTTATGTGGGGAACAGGAGCAGAGTCCCCGCAGGCCGCCCGGTGTGACAAATGGCGCAGGGAGCAGGGTCTCCTGTATGACACCTTATCTTAAAAGGCATTTTGTCTTGATCCTGTCTTGCTTTATCGCCTAGGGGGTCTGTGATCAGCTGGCCTGGGCAGGACGTAGTGGTCCGGATGGAGACCTGGGGCCATGGTGTGGAGCTGAAGGGCTTGGTCATGCTCTGAAACCCTTTGTCAACGAAAACCCCCTGAAGCATTGAAAGGGAAATAGCCTCGTTTACCCTCTCCTGTAAAACTCCGTACCCCTCTTTGTTCGGAGAGGTTATGGTCTTTTCTAGCCTGACCTCCTGCAGCTCAAACATGCCAAATAAATTCTAATAGACAAATTTTGGTCTCCCATTACTCATTCCTCCGGCTGTGCCTAACAATTTGGTGGCCCATATGGGGAGCCGCCTTCATCTATCCTTCGGTGGACAACTTAGGTAAGTCTTACCTCTTTCACCCTCCAACTCTGTCAGATTTGCCCTTCACCAGACCTGAGGAAACTGACAGTGGGATGCCCTGCTCTTTTCCCTTGTCCTCCGGGTGATTAAGAGGGTCTAGACTTTACCTTCTTTTGCCCCCCTATTCCCTTCATTATTATGGGCTCTGGCTCCTCCTCTTACCCCAGGGACTCCCCTTTGGGGATCCTTTTGGACCACATTAAGAAAGGACTTTACCACACTTTAGAGGCTAAACACCATATTTCCTTTTCAACTGTGGCCTGGCCAGAATATAATCCTGATAATGGTGAATGCTGGCCACCTAAAGGAACTCTTGACCTTGATATTCTCTGAGATTTAGACAACCATCTCGGCCGGCAGGGTAAATGGAATGAGGTCCCCTACCTCCTGACTTTCTTTGAGATGTGATGGGACTTGTCCCATTTCCCACCTAAGGGCGAATCATGCCTCTTAGGTTTAGCTTCAACCTCGTCTTCTCCCTCTGTTCCAGACCCCCCTGATTTTTCCTGTCCTTCCTGACCTCCGCGAGTTCAACTCTCCCCACTGTATCAACCCTCTGCCTTCACATGACCATCTGATACTTCCTCTGCTAATGCCCCGCCTGTTCCCTACCTTTCTTCCCCTCCTCATACCAGATCTGGGCAGCCTTATGCATCCCCAGCCACCCAGATGCCTCTCAGGGAAGTGGCAGGTGCTGAAGGCCCTGTTAGGGACCATGTTCCTTTCTTGATGACGGACCTGAGTGAGATTGAATCTAAGCTAGGCTCCTTTTCTTCTGGTCCCTACTGCTTTACTAAAGAGTTCGAATACCTCACCTTTAGCTATGACCTTACTTGGCGGGTCATCTATATTATTCGCTCCACATGTACTAACTCTGATGAAAGAGATCGTATCATTCAAAAAGTTAGGGAAATAGCAGACTCCATGCATCACCAAAATAATAGCACCTATTCCCCTGAGGAGACAGCCATTCCTACCCAGGATCCTAACTGGAATTATCAGACTCACCCCCAGCCCAATCCCGACCGCCTAAAGAGAGACCATATGGTTAATTGTCTCCTTCAGGGCATGAAGGCAGCCATTCAGAAAGCTGTCAATTATGAAAAAGTTAGAGAAATCTACGAGGGCCACCATGAGAACCCAGCTGTTTTTCTCTCCCGCCTTTCAGAGGCCCTACAAACCTATACTGATATTAATCCTGACTCTCCTGATGGAAGAGCTGTTTTAGCCACGCGTTTCATCTCCCAGTCAGCCCCTGATATTCACAGGAAGCTTCAGACATTAAGAAGGTCTTTACACCCTCCCAAACAGATATTTTAGAATTAGCCTTTAAGGTCTTCAATAATCGAGATGAGGAGAGTAAACACGCCCATACTCAGGCTTTACAGATGGTTGCCATAGCAGTTTCCCAGGCTGTTAGGCAGGGCCAGCCCCAAAGGAAAGAACCAGGAGCCCAATCCTCTGCGCAGCCTAATCAACCAGGTTCCTGCTTTAAATGTGGCCTTCTGGGACACTGGAGCCGCTCTTGCCCTAAACCAAGGCTTCCTACTAAGTCTTGCCCCCTATGCGGCTGTGGCGGCCACTGGAAGTTGGATTGCCCTCCAGCCCCTCAAGCTCAGGAACATCCACTTCCTGGCCCTGGCCAAACACCACGCCTGCCACAGCACCAGTAGATGGAACTAATCTTTCCCTCCTGGGGATCCTTGGCACCAATGAAGAATGAAGGGGCCCAGTCTCGTCACAGGCCTCCACCTCCACCATACGCATGACAAAACCACAGGTAACTCTCCTAGTTGCTGGTAAGGCCATTTCTTTCCTTCTAGACAAGGGGGCCACTTACTTCACACTCCCCGAATTTTTGGGCAAGCTTTCTCCCTCTCTTGTCTTGGTTGTGGGGGTTGATTGGATACTTTCTCACCCATGGCTACCCCACCACTTTTATGTTCCCTAGAGGGACACCCTTTTAAGATTCTCCACCCTGCTTCTTCCCTTTACTTCCCTTATACACTGCAGGGGCCACCAAAGGGGCTCTGGCCTTGTTGCCATTGATAACAACAAGGCTGATAGGGAGGCAGGACAGGCCACCCTTCTTGGCTCTTGAGAGCCTGTTGCCAGTCAGGGAGCCATTTGGGAGGGGCCCTGGCTTACCTCCGCCGGAAACCGATCCCTACTATCCACGTCCCAACTCTCTATTGCCGTTTCCCGCCTCCGCGGTGCCCCCTGAGCTCCAATGTTCCGCAGCCCATTTTGCTAACCTTACTTATGTAAGTCTTCCCTCTTTCACCCTCCAATTCAGTCAGATTTGCCGTCTGATACAAGACCTACCGCTAGTCATGACTGTGTCCCAGGGCCAGGCCCCGGGGTCAGCCGATGGCAGGGATGCCTGCCCCAGTCTGCACCTTTCGGACCTGCATCCATCGGTCCTGAGGAAACCGACAGCGGGACACGCTGCCATTTTCCATGGTCCCCCTGGGTGATTAAGAGGGTCTAGGCTTTACCTCCTTTTGTCCCCTATATTTTATCTCACCCTTCTCTGCTCTCTCCCCTCCCCTGGACACGGGGACTGGAAAGACAATTTTTTTAATTAATGCCTCTCACATTTTAGCTGACTAATCGCTCTCTAATCCAAGCTCTGAAATCCTCCCTCCAGGACGAGAGTCCCCCCCCCCCCCCCCCCCCCCCCCCCCGCCTTTTCTGTGAGGGTTCATTTGGGAGCGTAACCCACACCTTTGCTTCCGAATAACTCCCTTACAACGTGAGCTCAAAAACCTCTCTTCCAACCTCGGTATCTCCCCTCCACCCTATATCCTCCTGACTTCTGAGCCCCTTTAGTGACTCCCACTCACGGGCCCCTTGATCACCTTGTTGCTCCTCTTGCTTTTTGGCCCCTTCTTGCTCCATCTGCTTATTAACTTTATCTCACCATTCTCTTATAAGAGCACTGTTTACAGCCGCCTTACCCCAAATTCTAACTAGGGATCCTGATCAACACCCTCCCTTAGCAGGAAGCAGTTACAGGAGACTGACCACTGCTCTTTTTCCTAAGACTAGTTACCAAACCCAGAGGGGAAATTTGTTAAGCCATATTTAGGCCAGGAGCAGAAACCTTATCTAAAAAGCCATCTTGTCTTGATCCTGTCTTGCTTTATCTCCTAGGGGCCTGGGTGGTCTGGATGGTGACCTGGGGTCAGGGTGTGGAGCTGGAGAGTTTGGTCATGCCCTGAAACCCTTTGTCAACGAAAACTCCCTGAAGCATTGAAGGGGGAACAGCCTAGTTTAGACCCTCCTATAAAACTTCATACCCCTCTTTGCTTGGAGAGGTTATGGTCTTTTCTAGCCTGACCTCCCACAGCTCAAACATGCCAAATAAATTCTAACAGACCAATTTTGGTCTCCCGTAACTCGTTCATCTGGCCATGCCTAACAGGTGACTTCTGCTATCTTGTCTTCTAAATCACTGATTCGATCCTCTGCTTCATCTAATCTGCTGGTAGTTCCTTCGAGTGTGTTCTTTATTTCTGTTATTGTATTCTTTAATTCTGACTGGTTATTTTTTATGAGTTCTGTATTCTTTTTTATGTTCTCACTATGTTCCTTAAACATTTTTATCATCAGTGTTCTAAACTCTGTCTCTGATGGGTTGGTTGCCTCTGTGTCATTTAGTTCCGTTTCTGAAGATTTCTTCTGATCTTTTATTTGGGACACGTTTCTTTGTTTCCTCATTCTGGCCCTCACTCTGTATTTGCTTCAATGTATTAGGTAGATCCCCTATGTCTTTCAGTCTTTCCTGGGTGGGCTTACGTAGTACGTGTCCTTTATAATCAAATTGCAGTCTCCCTATTCTCCTGTGTGTGTGTTCCAGAGGTGTCCCTTTTGTTTTGTGTATTCTCCTGTTGAAGTTTAATTGCTTTTGGCTTATCACTGGACAGGATCGACTCCCAGGCTGATTAGCTGTGAGAATTGGCTATGCCCACAGTGTATGAGATGCTGTGTGAAGGTTGACCCCCTCAGATGAGGGTTGGCTCCTGTGGGCTCTTGTGCCTGTAAAGAATTCCCTTTGGGTATGTCACTTGTAGGTCAAACCTGATAATTCTCTGGTTTGATCTGGAGTTGGCCCCTGAATGTGTTGATACTTGTGCCTCTTGGGTTGGGCTCTCCTGCAGAGCGATTTCAGAATGAAACAAACCAACAAGCACAACAACAAAACAAAATACACTCACACATAAAAAACAACCGACAGCCAACACTCACACAAACAAAAATATCAAAATACAAAAAAAAAACAAAACAAAAAATAAAAAACAAAACAAAAAATAACAACACCAAAAAAATAATCAATACAGAAAAACAGAAAGAAGGAAGAAAATTAGAGCAAGGAAAAGAAAAAAGAAAAGAAGAGAGCGAGAAAGGGGGATAAAAAGAAAAAAAGGAAAATATATATATCTAAAAATGATAATAATAGTAATAACATTAAATTTCAGAAAACAGTGCCAGTCTTGGCTTAAGCCCACCAAGCTAGCTCTAGTTTGTCCTCTGCTGAAGAAGATATCGTCTGCGTCTTGTGGAGGCGGAGCCAGCCACCTGGTGTCCAGAGTGACCCTGACAATGCAGTTCTAGGTGTTTGGGGCTATGGGGTGTGGTTGGTAGTTTTTACAAAGTCAGTGCTGTTTCTGCTCTTGCCTGCACAAAAGCGGGCAGAGAACACCACAGCCAGCCACCAGGAGGTGGGCTTCTTCTCTGTGCTCAGGTCACCTGGGTCTTAAGGCACTTATGAAGACAAGTTTTCAGGTAAGCCCCACCACTCTGAATCTTTTAAAAGGGTATCTCTTTTTTAGAGAGATAATCCCCTAATAGCTTCATATTAGGTATTTAGATGGTATATAATTATAAATAATTTCTACCTACAAATTTTGTTCCAATTTTTGACATCTCTATCTTATAGTCTTTTCTAGAATTGTTTACAGTTTAAAGAAATTATGTGAGGTTATGTATTTAAACTTCTTTGATTTTATTTTTATTTTTACGACAGCTTGAGCAGAGAAGCTTATTTTCATCTTGACCCTATATTTGCTCTCCCATCAGTTAGAATCAAGAACAGAGGGGTCCCTTCATTTAACAGTTATTTATTAAGCATTTATATGTGCCAGATACTGTTCTCAGAGCTGTGGATACAGGCAGAGTGAACCAAAAAAAAAAAAAAAAAAAAAAAAAGAAAGAAACCAGATTCTTCCTTCTGAAAGCTTGTGTTACAATGGCACCTATTTATGAGTGTACGAGTATAAATTCAGCTTATACTAACCTTTCTAAATACCTAATGGGAGACATAATAATGTCTCATATTTCCATTCAAAATTATTATTCTTTCCATATTAAATATTACAATGGATTAAGATACAATAATGTTAGTATTAATTTATTTTTTGAGTGCTTAACTATGCACAAGGCATTTGGCTAACAATTTTAAACTGTAGCCCTTAACTATAACTAATATACGTTGTAGTTGGGCAGAACAAACATAACCATGAGGTAAACAATATTGCATTCAAGTAATAAATTACAATGCTAAGAAAACTTGTCATGAGGCTTGGACATTCTTGGAGGCTCATTATCATGAGACTTTCTGTGAATTCTCAGAGTGAATAAGGAGCAGGAAAGGCAATTTTTGTTTCTGCTTCTTTTTTCTTCCACTGTAAGAGCAGAAAAAAAAAATCTTAGGAAATATAGCCATCCTTTCTCTTTTCTTTGCAAAAACCTGTGATGACCTCTCTTCCAATCAGGATAGGGTTTCCCTTGGCAACCATATCACGCATTCTCTTTCCCAAAATGTCTCTGTAAATAAAAATTATTTTGAAGAGACCAACTAAAGATGACTCTTTAACAAGTTACTTGCTTTATTAGATGTTGACATAGACTCTTATTTAAAGGAAATACATTTCTTATCTATTCTAAGCACTTTGAGAAATAGTTCTAATAATTTAAAAACCTATGACTTACATTAAAATTATTGATGCCCTTTAATATGGTAACTTGAAACCCTCAAAGACTTCAGCATTTTACTTTTAATCCTGAGTTATTAGTCATCAAATATAACCTCAGTCTGGCTTTAAATGTAATTAAGGACAAAAGACGGAATCAAGAAGCATATCATGGCCTTATAAGTCATAGTTAAGTACGTATAATTAAAATGTCTCTAAACAGTACATAGACCAGTTTGAAATAAAGAAATAAATATTTCCTTTAATCCAAGTGCAGAAACATGATGCGATTGACATTATCATAAGGGTATTCTTGAATCAGGTCTGATTTATATTAAAAAAGTAAATTAGTTGCAACATATAGTGCTTTAACGATATTTAAGAACACAGTGTTTTACCTGTAACCTTATATGGCACTTATTTCACATCAATGGGCTGCAGAATTGTATTTAATGTTTGGACTATTTATGAGTAGAACTCATAAATAGGGGTTAAAACACTACTGAATAAGCAAACTTGCTTCTTTTCTCTTGAGGAGAAATCTGGCTGGATGAGGTAATTCTGAAGCTACCCGAAATGCTGCTGGATTTGCCTCCTTCTTTCTCCCTACTCATGGGAAGAAGTGGCCTAAGGAAGTATTTTAAGACTGTGTGAACAATCTCTTTCATTTCTGCACTCCTTTTACTTTCCATCCATTTAGAGCTGCACTATCACAAATACGTGCTTTCCTTCGTCAAAAGCTGAATATGTGACAGTTATTGTACGCAATGAAAATATGAAAAGTTACCTAGAATAAAATTCTTGTTCAGCACTGAAGTGTTTGAGGAGTTGCAAAATGAATGGAATTTTTATGAATTTGATGAAATGACTTTGCTTGCAATTGAAACAAAGTTATGACATCAGGCCTGCCTGTGTCAGGGACTCCTTCCTTGTCAGAGAGGCTAACTGTACTCCAATACAGGCCCTGAATTTCCCCCAAGTGATTGCATTTCCTTGTTAACCCATGCCAAGGCATCAACCAATGCACACTCCTAGTCACTTGTAATAGTAACTTTTTTTTTGTAGTTACAATATCATTATTCAATAAAAACTGGTTATAATGCCTGATGGCTTTCTGGTCTACTTTCCAAGCAGTCTGGTCTACTTTCCTTAGTATACCAGCAATGAACAACTTGAAAATGAAATTGAGAAAAAACTATACTTATGATAACATAAAAAAAAAAAATACCTAGTAGTAAATATAAGAAAAGTAGTGTAAAACTTACACTCTAACAACTATAAAACTATTGAAATAAATTAAAGAACATGTAATAAATGGAAGCCTTTTATAGTCATGGGTTGAAATACTTAATATTGTTAAAATGACAGTATTTCTCAAATTGATTTACTGATTAAACACAATACCTAGTAACATTCCAGCTGCATTTTGCAGAAGGTGACAAGCTGATCCTAAAATTTACATGAAAATGCAGTGACCCAGAGAAGCCAAGACAATCCTTGAAACAGAAGAAAAAGTATAAGTACTCACAGTTCTTGATTTCAAAAGTTGCTACAAGGCTAAAGTAATTAAGTGTGGTACTGGTATAAGGATAAACATATACACCAATGAAATTTAACTGAGAGCCCAGAAATAAACCCTTACATTTATGGTCAACTTATTTTTGACAAGGGTGCCAAGACTGACTATTCCGTGAGGAATGAATAGTCTTTTCAACATATGGTGCTGTGACAATTGATATCACATGCAAAAAAAAAAAAAAAAATGAACTCGAACCCCTACTTCATTCCAAGTACAAAAATCAATGCAAAATATATCACATAATTAAATATAAGAGCTAATGCTATGGAATCCTTAGGATAGACTATAAAATAAATTTTTGTACTAATGGTTTAGGCATTCTTAGATATCACACCTAAAGCACCAGCAACCAAAGGAAAAATAAATTAGATTTCATCAAATTGGAAAGTTTGTGCTTCAAAGGAAAAGTGAAGAGATAACACAGAATGGGAGAAAATATTTATGAATTGTATATCTGATAAAGGATTGTATCCAGAATACATATATAAATTTTAGAGCTCAACAGTAAGTAAACAACTCACTACAAAAATGGTCAAAGAACTTAAATAGACATTTCTCAAAAAATATATATAAATGTTTACACAGCACATCAAAAGATACTCAAAACCACCAGTCATTAGGGAAATGTAACTCAAAGCCACAGTGAGATGCTTCATACCCACTAGAGTTGCTAAAATTAAAATAAAACCAAAAAATAAGTTCTGGAGACAATGTAGAGCAATTAGAATCCTCAGACATTGCTGGCAGGATTATAAAATAATAGGAGTATAGCCACTTTGGAAAACATTCTTGGTAGTTCCTCTAAAGGTTAAATGTAATGTTATCATATGGCACAGCAATTCCACTCCTAAATATTTTCCCAAGAGAAATGAAAACGTATGTCCATCAAGAACTTGTACATGAACATTCATACTAACATTAATTATAGGATCTGAAAAGTGAAAACAACTCAATATCTATGAATGAATATCCCTAGCCTTATGAATGGATAGGCAAAATGTGGGTTTATTCATACAGTGGAATATTATTTGGCTATAAAAAGAAATGAAGCATGTGTTACAATATGAATAAACCTGGAAAACATGCTAAGTGAAAAGAGCTAGCCACAAATAGCCACTTTTTGAAAGGTTTAGAATAGCCAAATGACTCCATTTATTTAAAAAGTTTAGAATAGCCAAATCCATAGACAAAAAAAACAGATTAGTGGTTGCCAAGGGCTGATGGAGGGAGGCAATGGGGAGTGACCGATAATCGGTATGATGTTTTGGGATTGATAAAAATGTTCTAAAATTAGATAGTGGTGATGGTTGGACAGTGCTGTGTTTTTACTAAATACTGAATTGTACATTTTAAAAGAATGAATTTTATGGTCCATGCGTTATATATCAATAAAGTTGTCATTTTAAAAGGCGTTTATCATCAAGAGATTTGACTGAAGTGAGCAATCATCCTGAATCACAGGGAGTTGGGGTATTCCCAGCACCCAGGGCTTCTAGAGCAAAAATTGAGACAAGCCAGCCAAACAGGGATGTGTTTGTTACACTGACTCATGGGAGGAATGCTTAATTCAGATTTGAAGGAAAGGAAGGGAATTAGTAGATGAAGTGCGGAGAGAATTGCATGTGCTAACACCTTGTGGTAAGAGGCAGAAATACTTTAAGGGAATAAAAATATAGTGATGAGGGACTTGTGAGCTTGAATGGAGCCAAGGCTGGAGAGAAGAATAGGGTTCAGGCTTCCGAGCACTATACAGAGGGGGTGCTAAAACCTCAAGGTTTTTATATACAGAGGGTGCCAAAAATATGTATACACATTTTAAGAAAGGAAGAAACTATTATAATTGTAATACTCAATATATACCGATAACAAAAGATGAATACAAGTCATGTTTGACTTCTGCAATTACAAGAGGTGCTCAAAGTGGTTACTATCAGCGTCCAGACACTTTTGAATACGGTGAACCATTGCTTGATCAACGTTGACCAAAGTGTCCACTTGTATACATTTTTTGGTACCCCGCAGTATATCTGGCTCCTCCAATACGACATAGTCTCCATTTGAACTTCGGTCAGGTTTTTATCAGTGTCGGGGCCAGTGTTTGGCACTTGAAAGGCACACAATAGATGTCTAGGGACAATGTAGTAAATCCAATAGTTTGGTTTCTGGCCTCAGGTTCAATGATGCAAATGAATGTTCCATTGTTTCCAGTTTTCAGGCTCCTTTTTCATTTTTCCTCTTTTGCCTGTTACCTGTCAGCTGCAGAGACTAGACTAAACTTCACAGAGTGGAGAGGAGCCCAGACAGGTACTTCTCAAAAGCAAGGACACCAAAGGAATGACTGCTTTCTAAGGAGGAAAGTGACAACAAGAGCTAAGAGTATTTGGCTTTTAATTAACTCCTGCCTGAAACTGGCAACAGCTTATCTGGTGCCCACACCTCCCTTACATCAACACATGCCTGCCTCTCTCCTGCCTTTTGCTGCCTGTCAGGATGGCAGCACCTTATGTTGTCAGGAGGCCAAAAGCAGCCCCTGAGTAGCAAGTTGAGCAGATCCAAATATCAGTAGAAATGTGAGACACAGACAGGAAGAAACATATAGAAAGACAGAGGGTAACAGAGGTGCAAAAAGGAACTAAGACTGGGAGAAAGAAGGAGAGAATGAAAGGAATTCTAGGAAGTGAAAGGGTGAAAGAAGCCAATGGAAATAAGTCATGAGGAAGAGAAAAAGCTACAAAAATGTCCAGGCAGGATGCGATGTACATAAGAGAATAACTCTATCGTTCAAGTCAGGAGAGCACCTCAAAGCTTTGCCCCTGCTGAGGTTCAAGTGCAGGCAGCCCAGTCACTAAAATGTTGCTTGTGAATTCCCCAGGCTCGCTTAGAAATTGTTGATGAGCTCTACATCAGAGCAGCCAAACAAAAGCCACACTCCTCCCCACTTAAAATACTGCATTCAATGCTGCTTTCTTCTCTTTTGCCTAATTATCCTATTTGTACTCAAAAGGAAAGTTGTACTTGGAGACATATTACAAAATATTTATTTAGAATGCTACTTACCACATTGTGCCAAGGTAACAAGGCTAGGGAATAAGTCGGTGGGCACTTTCTTTAGAAAAAGAAACAGGGAAATTTAAATGGTAGCATCAAAGGCCGCATTTCTATTTCAAAACACAAGAAAATAACCTTATAATGAGGAGTCAGAGAGAGAACTGAAGATGCTGCTGTACCTACATATCCATCTTCAAAACACTATTGTTCTACGTGAAAGGGAGAGCACCAGACATGGAAAGAGTCCGTAAGTTAGAAGAAAGGAGAACAGTATAAATATGTTATGCTTCCTTAAAGGCACACAGGCAAGATGAAATTCATATTTTAAAAAGGAATCTTTCTGCTGTTATTAAAACTTAAAGAACTTTGCACAGCAGCAAAATTCTGTTGTGCCATTTATCCGGTGTGTTTGCTTTCTCCATTTCAGCTTGCGGCAGGAGACCAGAGGAAACGTGGGTCAGTTTTCCTTGATTTTTGTTACTTTACTTACCAAGTTTCTTTTATTTGTTTTCTACCCCTGTGCATTTGCATTAACACGCACGCGTTCTCTTTAGATAGAAATCACATTTTCTTAATTTCCTTTTTATTGCAAAAATCTAAACAAAATAGACAATGATTCTTTTAAGAAGAATCAAAGAGGACCAACCACTGGCTTCTGGCCATTTCTTCACCCACCTCCCGCCATCCCCATTATTGAGAACCTGTTATACATTAGCCACTTACACGGGGCCCTTCTATACTATCCCATTTAAGGGGTTCTTCACCTGTAGAAGGGTGCAGTGCCCTTTGCTATTCAGGGTTTTGTTGTTGTTGTTGTTGTTTTTCATGGACTTTTATTGAAGAAAAGTAATCAACTCCTAACGCTTGCATGCTCATGCTGTCATCTCTTTACCCATTCTGGAAGGACTTTAGACAGACTCTTCTTCTTTTTTTTTTTCACAGTGGTTTTCAGTTTGGGGTTCAGAGTAGGAGCATCAACTAATGGAAACTTATTAGAAATGCAAATTTCAGTTCTTGTCTTATATGTACTGAGTCAAACCTCTGGGGATGGGCCTGGCAATCTGATTCTTCTGCACACTTACATCTGAACAATTGCACTACAGGATGAATGGCAAGTGACCAACCCAAGCTTGTCATGTTTCTTTCTTCATATAGAATTAGAATTAACCAGATTTCAGGAAGTTCAGAAAGTGGTTGCAAAGGAAAACATAGAAGATGGAATACGATGGCTTTATTCAGCTTACTCACTTTTAGAAAATTTTATCAAGGATCCATTAGGAAACACAGAGAATTGAATCCATTTAATAAATTTTTGTGAATCAGCATGAAATCTTTGAGAATTGTGACCCTCACCAACGTGGCTGACTAGAAGACAGGTGTATTAACTTCATGATTAGCAAAATTCCATGATTTTCATTTGCTGAACATTAATTAGTTCCATCCTCTCCCTTTCTAAAGGCTTCCAAAGTCTTATAATCTTCTGCTTCCTCAGTTAAAATGCAGAACCTCTGTCCTTGTGGCTGCTTTGATAGAATGCTAGATCTATTCTAGCTAGAATGCTGGAATTTACATTGTATACCATGGTTAGACTACCTAAAACTCTTAGTCACTTAAAATAAATGTATCACATGAGGCATTACTTGGACTTTAACTGACTTACCTTTTGGAAAAACACTGTGTTGTTTGTAAGAAATAACTTGATATGGTTTTCCAACTCAGCAATGACAGCAGATATTATGTTTTCTCACAAGTGGAATAAGAAAAACGGAGCTATGGAAAGGAAACTAATGAATTTTATTCAGCAATACAGATATTACTTACACTGAAGATGCTACCGTCTCTGGCTTTTTATATGCCTACTATCTGAAGCACTATTGTTTCTACTTCTCACCCCTTTGCTCATAAGGAAGACTCAATACATACAAAGAGTAAAAAGATGAATGGAATGCTTGACAGAATCCATTAACACTACCACATAGCCCAGCCAATCCTCTTTATGCTGACGATCTTTGGAGGCTGACAACTGGAACGGAACTCAGAGAACTGGGGAGTGGGGGGAAAAGAGGCTGCGTTCTAGATCCCGATAGCTTTGTTTCAAAGTCATGCATCAGAAAGAGGGCTGACAGCTGATTTACCCTCTCTGTCTTTTCTATTCCCACAAGCAGTGGCTCTCCCTTATAGATTTTCTTTACCTGGTATGGACCAAAAGATGTCACGGATAGTTTAGCTGTGAATTAAAATCTCAGTGATGGTATACCTGTGACATCAAATTTTTTGAATGGCAGTACGTTTGGATAACCCAAGGGGGTGAAAATGTTTCCTTGTTAATCGATGGGCTGCCTATCTTTACATTTCGCTTTGGCTTTATTTTCATATTCCTTTCCCACAAGTCCCCATATTCTATTAATGTGTGAGAATCTTAGAGAAAAACGATTGTTAAGAAATTCTGTTAGTACAGGTACGATCGGTTGAGTTTTCTGTGAAGCAGAGTGTAAGACAGAGATTAGCATGCAGCCCTTTAATTAGGGAGTACTCTTGAGTTCAACACCTCTGGAAGGTATGTAAGGATGAAGGATTGGGTAGAGAGAAAAGTTTGACTGTGATGCAGTCTCAGTGACTTTCTCCACTGACACCATCAGTAGATCTTGGATCTTGGCTACTTAAGTGGAGGGTAGAGCTTTATGTTAGTTAATCAGTCACTGGGCTTGGATGACTGAAAGGAGGTGTGACTGTGGACAAGAAATTTTTCTTTAGTCAAGCTGAGGCCATCACAAAGAGGGCTGATAAGTGAGGGCCCTTCTGGACTCATTCTGAGCAGGTAGGGACATAAATTATTCCTGATGTGGAATCTGACTGGCTCATCAGAGCATCTGCAACAACAGGTGAGCGAGTAGCTCCTCTCAGAAGAGCACCTAAGATAGAGTCAATATTATAGAGTCCATATATCTTGAAAGAGAGTCTTATAGGAAAGCCACATTGATACTTGGCTCACTTATAGCCTAAGACTTGTAGGTGCTCCCCAAAGAGAATATGGCTAAGAGGCAATAGAGCTGATCATATGTGGCAAATGTGAGGCTTCTTTTTTAAGTACAGATCAAATCTGTGGCCAAAAGACCAAAATCCAAAATGTCTGAAGAATATTGTGATTGTAGAATTACATAAAGTTTCTTCAGATCTTCCATGGTATTGTCCCCACCATTCTTCCTTTAGTAGTAGTGATCTTCCCTACATGGAAATGCAGCCCTTTCTGGCATGGCTTAATGGTATTCGGTGAGGTTTTTGATTAGAGTTCCGTTCATCACTTGGAAACTTAGACTTTTCACATACTCTAAGAACACCAACTTGCACTAGGAGGGGTGAAGAAGTGTAGCTTTTGTTCCAACAAGGAATATAATACCTGGTGTAATTGTTTTAGTAAAATCCAAACAGGAATCCTGTAAAGTGGATAGTCTTTGTCAACATGGTGACTCTAAGTGGGCTGATAAGGGCAAAAAATGCATGTGTTACCTAACTTACCAAACTATCATGTGTTACATCAGAGAAGCACATAAGAAAATAACAATATAATTCTATATAGGCTTTTCTACTCCAAGATCTTGATGGATAATGGCTCCACTATCTCAGAGGCATATGACTTGAAGCAATACCCACAGGGTAAAGAGCATTGCTTTGTCATCAGGAGGACCTAGTTTTGAAGTCCTATCTCTGCTTCTTCTTATAATACTTTTGGATGATTACTCTTCTGAGCTCACAAACTTCACAGAATTGTTTTGAGAATTAAATGTAATAATGCATCTAGATTTTAGAATAGTACATAGCAATAATTTAATATATATTAGCTATTATTATTATTATTATTACTATTCAAGGACTTTGGATTTCTGTAAACAAATTCTGCAGACCAATAGGCCTGGTAAAGAACTAAGAAAGGAGGATATGAGGTTTTAATTGAGTCCTGGACCTCTGGGCCTTTCCTATATTCTCAAGAAGTTCTAAACTTCCGTTGCCTTTGGATTTGAACTATTATTTTGGATAGGACTAATTACCATCAGTTAGAGTTGGAAGACTGGAGTTATTTCCTTTGGGAAGATAATCTACTTACACCTATCTCAATCCACTTTTTTTGTCTATTTTTTTAAAATCACAAAACTGAAACAGAATACATGGGAAATTGTCATAGGCTTCATTGCCAACGAAATTACATCAATGAAAACCACCTGGATCATTATACCTGTTGACATTTTTACTCCTGCATTTATTCTTTCTTCTCTTGTCCCCCAAAGCGATAAAGAGATTTCACACCGGGGTTCTATTTAAATATCTGTGGTTGATTAAATGGACAGTGGTCTTCTATCTTGGTCATTTGCAAGTTAATGGTATGTCTGGACAGACTGCATAAAGATCAGATATTTTGACCTAACTAAACAATACGTTCATTCAGGCAAGGGGAAATCCCCAAGCATCCAATTCAGTGTTGAATTGCTTGAGAAAGGCATTCAGTAGAGACTTGACAACTAATTTAGACGAGTTCATGGAGCTGAATAAGACACGTTACTGAAACTTCATTCCAATTTCTTGAATCATAATATTTAATATATTTATAAAGCACATGGAAATCATCAGAACTTTTCCATTTTCAAGATTCCATTTCATAGATTATTGATAAATGTCTTATTACAGAGTCCCATTTATACCCCCATTAGATTTCTAGCTAGGCAATTGTACAGTTCATACTACCGTGTTTCCCCAAAAATAAGACCTAGCCGGAATATCAGCTCTAATGCGTCTTTTGGAGCAAAAATTAATATAAGACCCGGTATTATTTTATTTTATTTTATTTTATTTTATTTTATTTTATTTTATTTTATTTTATTTTATTTAAGACCCGGTCTTATATTAACTTTTGTTCCAAAAGATGCATTAGAGCTGATTGTCTGGCTAGGTCTTATTTTCAGAGAAACACGGTACATTATGTCTTACGAAATTTCACTATGTGTAAGTAAATGCATCCTTTCCCGTGGGTCTATTTTAGGCAGCTTCTGGTTTGGCAGAAGTGCTTCTCCCCTTAGGGAATAGAAGGCGAAAGTAACTAGAAGTATTTCTGTCCCAGGAACTCATAAATGACAAAAATAAAGCAATACCTGGGGAAAATAAAATTCCGTAATTATAAACTATATACTTACTATGCTTAAGAGTCTGTTAGGTGCTGCAGATAAAACGACAAGCACCACAGACATAGTGCCAGCCTTATGATATTGAATGCACCTGTGCGCAAGGCTTGGTCATTACCATATTATTAATTCTAAAGCATTTTGATCTCTTGCTTTTGTGTATTCAGTGACAGCATGTGGTTTTTCTACATATGGTCTACATTTACATTTGTGTAAGATATACAGGTGGCTCTTACCTGCTTGACTTAACATCAAATTTCTGGCTTGGAGAGTAAAACTAAAATGTGGGATGTAACTAATAACAGTAATGAGGCTGATTTTTCTTTTTTTTCCACATGACCTTTGTCTTGTTTTCAAGGCAGGACCTAATGAGGAAGGCCAAAAATTGAGCAATATAAACGCCTTTGAATAAGTTTATAACTTCAAAATTTGATGGCCTTGGAGGTTAACACCATCTGAGTGTGTAAGTTACGAAGAATTTGTCCAAAACATGTTATGTGATTTATTAGTGATCTCCTGTTTTGCCAGGAAATTGTGATTAATTTCTAGGAAATTTCCACTTCTGTTCAATGAGGCAACCAGCAATATCAGACTCCTGATACCACAGTATATGTGTCCAGTGGAAGTACACATATTTGTAAACATTGTTTCTTTTTATCATGTTCGTATTTCATATAAACATATCCATCCACTAAGTCTATGGCTGCCTATCACCAGCTGTTAAGATGGATTAATTACATTGAATTTTCATAAGAATAACAGTGTATGTCCCTCAAGCAGCCTCAGAGACACAACCTGTCCAATTTAAGATGTTGTCTCCCCTAGGAGAGACTGTACATAATCTTATTTCAATTTTGAGAGTATAGTTTTCACTGAATTCCCAGTGAGGCCTCAATCATTCCTGTCTAATGATAGTGATGAGGAGTGACCCAATTCTGAAGCTCTGAACATCATTCCCTTGAGAATACAGGCTCTAATCTAGAGTCCAGATAGAAAGTTGGTACTAATACGGAGAGTTAACTTACAGTTGGCTATCCTGTATCTTTCTCTATCATAAAAGATAATTTGTGCAATCCAAAGTGAAATTATTGATTGTGGGGTTCATAGCTGATTCTACTCTTTATTTCTGAGACATGAGATTACAGCATATGCCTCTTTTATTGATAGGCCTATCTCTGGTCACTGACATCAAACCATCGTACAGTGCCCAAGTCTAAAACTGACTAATGTACAACGCAGGGCCATCTGGTAGATTTCGACATATAATATGTTGAGCTTCAGCTATTTCCCACAGATTATGTTAAGCTTTTTGGCAACAGAATGATAAAGAAGATTGTCACACAGGGTGACCTGCGGGGTCTCTGCTCCCGCTCCCCACGTAAGAGCGCAGGATATGGTGAGGCCAAAAAGGAACACCCACAGAGCCATAGGTAGGGGAGTCATACCACTATAGTCTCATGGAGGCTGGATTTACACGACCTGCGACCTGCTGTCTGCTCTTCTGCCAACCGACCGACTCGACGCTCCTCAACTCCCACAGCTGTGGCAATTATATCAGTGGTCAATTGGCTAACCGGCTACAACTGACGGCCAACTAGCCACAGCCGACGGCCATCTACTACCCGAGCCAGCACCTTTCCACATGAGGCCGAGAGCCTGGAAACTACTCTCTGGGGCTCTGTCTCCACAAAGATCAACGATTTCCTTCAAGAACCCTACAATTTCAAGGAAGACATAGATAATATGCATTCAAATGATTACAAAGCAGGTCAAACATGTTAGTGCCAGACCATGATAGCAGTGCAAACATAGTTGTGGAATCAATTTCCTATTCTCTGTTGCTATTATCTCCCTATTTTATAGATATACTTTTCTTCTCTTATCTGGTCTACCTCAAAACTCTGCTTGTTTCCAGTCTGACTCTAAACCACTTTCCACATAGCCACCAGAAGATTTGTCCTTATAACATATGCAAATATAGCCCTGTTGCTTCCATGCTTTGACCTCTTCCGTGGCTCCTGATCACCTACAGGATAAAACCTGAACTCTTTTGAATGGCTTGCTGCATCCTTTCTGATGTGGCCCTTGCCTACCTACTTGGCTACATTTCCCTCCCTTTTCCCAGTTACTCCTGCACTACAGCCACACTGAGTTACTCATACTTCCTCACCTAATACCTTTATACAAGTTATTTCCTCAGCCTAGATTGCTTTTCTTCTCCCTCTTTGTCATGTGAATTCCTAATCATTCCTTGAGCTCAGCTCCAACAGTAAGTGCCCAGTATTCCATGGCCTGAGTTGGATGAGTAGAGAATCTTGAGACTATGTCGACTATAGCCCTCAGCATTCTGTGTTGTAAATGGTGGTTTGTGAGCAGAAGTGTGAATACACCCTGGCACTATGACTCTTGAGAAGATGAACCTGTGCTATTTATCTTTGTGCACCCACGGTTTAGCGTAGTGCTATACGCATAGTAAGTTCTCAAAATTGGTTTTTGAACAAATGCATTACACAAAGTACAGTGGAAAAAGTGGCTACCACTGATTGAGATATCTTCATGGGGGGCTTTAGAGAACATATGCTAAGGTTGGTCTCTGAGAAGAGAGGATTTCAGCCAGCAGAGGTGAGAGAAAGTTATTCCTGGAAGAGTGGAAACTATGAAGTAGGGCCATAGCTTACACTCTGCACAATCTTTGAATGAGTTTTAGAGTCTGGTGTTAGGTTAATTCATTAAGAGTTTCTCTTGGCTGACCAAATCAATCCTGATTCTTCAGTCAAACCTCACCCAGAAAACCTCAAATGCAATTCATGAAAGCTTCGTGAAGGGTTGATAGTTTGGGGTACTTCAAATGCTATTACCGAAGCAGCATGCTTTGCCCTGCTTTCTTGGCAAAACCTCACTCCTCAGATGGTGCCAGAGTCCTGTTCTAGTTTTTGTTTCCCTTCATCACGACTCTTAGACTTTCTATCTAACAGATAAAGCTCTCGTCAATGTTTTTTTTTCCTTTCTCCCAATTGTATCTAAAATTATTATTAGATGGGTGAAAATAGCTGACTATTCACTGCAGATTTAGAATTGATCGTGAAGAAAGAAACCTGATTATTGACTTCCTTTAAAAAAAAAATTACAGCAGGGTTGTTGACTTTATTC
Organism: Rhinolophus ferrumequinum; assembly: GCF_004115265.2. NCBI lineage: Eukaryota > Metazoa > Chordata > Mammalia > Chiroptera > Rhinolophidae > Rhinolophus > Rhinolophus ferrumequinum. The sequence goes on from NC_046308.1 coordinate 27,785,907, forward strand.
ACTCTCTTTAGGGATTTGGCTGTTTTGAAATCTGGAATTTCAAGAGTCATTGTGAAGCATTTGCGTATAGGAGTCAGTCTTGCTAGGTTGTGCTGTGGTTTCAGAAGCTGAGCAGTGACAGGCTTTGACAATTGCAAATAATGGCTTTAGAAGTGTCTATACAGACTACTGCAGAAGGCTGAAATACTACCAAGATAACTCAACACATATAGATATCCATTGGATGTTCTAGAATACAATTTTTTTTCCAGTCAATTTGCAGTTTTAGTTCCTGAATGATCTAGAAAATTGCTTCTATTGTGAAATTCACAATAGCCAAAGTCATGGAAAAATAATTTTACTAACAATTTAACTTGAGACTAACTACAGATTTAGATGATAGCTATGGAAGTTTAACTTTTCTTCCTTTAAAACATTAAGTCACCTACACAACGTAGCATTTTGGATACATGGCCAATGCAAAAAGAGAAGAAATAAAGATATTCAAATGCAAGGAAATGGACAGTTTTCTTGTTTCTCCTTTGTGGATGCCCCTTCTTTTCTTTGTAGATGATTTTCACTCTCTTATGTAGAATGCCTTTTTCTTGATTTATATTCATTTTTGCCTTTTAGATCTAGCATATTCATTCAGGCACAAAAATACATTGCAGGCCTATACTGAATATGGAGGACCCAGAGATTCGTTCATTCATTAATGAATTCATTTTAGGAAGTTTTATTGTTCACCTACCCTGTACAAAGTATGGTTCCTGCTAACAGGGAAATTATAGCATATAAAGGAGAGGGAATAAAAGCCAATAATACCAATTGGGAGATTCAAGTACTGTGATAGGAATATTATTTTTTCATAGTGACTCCTAAGAGAGTGTGTGATTGCCTCTAACCCTGTTTTGGAGAGTCGAATGAGTGCCAAGAGGGGCTTCTACAGGAGGCTCCTACAAATTGCCCCAGCCTGCTAAGAAATGCAACATAGATATCACTGACCAACTGCATATTATTTGGAATATATTAGCTTTCCCTTACTGCTTTTTATTCCTATGTTACAGCTAAAGAAATACAAGTGATTAACTCTTTCATTCATTCTAATTTATTTGTTGCATGATATATAATTTAGATTGAAAATGCCTCCGAAGTAGGGTCTATTTTTTTTTTTTTTTGAGATTCCGTAGGGACACTAAGTTCTGGGCCTCAAAGAGATTACTCTTTGTCAGTCCTTATTCAGTTCAACTGCAACCATTTTCCACAATGAGGAGGCAAATGGAGACACTTTTTTAGACACCTGAGATCAAAACTAGGGTAGAGTATATGTGCAAATATATATTTAATAAATGTTCATTGCTGTAGCCTTAGAACAATAAATGTTCTGTCACGCGGGACGTCCTGCGGGGTTTCAGCTCCCGCTCCCCACATAAGAACGCAGGATGTGGCTAGGCCAAAAAGGAACACCCACGGAGCCATAGGTAGGGGAGTCATACCACTATGGTCTCACTAGAGACTGGGTTCACGCGACGTGCGACCTACTGTCCGCCTTGCTGCCAACCGACTGACTCTCCTCGACTCCCCAACATAGCTGTGGCAGTTATATTAGTGGCCAATGGCTCAATGGTTACAGCTGACGGCCAACTAGCCACAGCTGACGGCCATCTACTACCCGAGCCAGCACCTTTCCACATGAGGCCAAGAGCCTGGAAACTGCTCTCTGGGACTCTGTCCCCACACTCCACCCCTACAGGGTCTCACCTCACAATCTATGTGACAAGCGTCTTCCGCAAGGGGCCCTGTGCGAGGAGCCTGGAAGTGAATGCAATATCCTGGACACAGCCAGGCTCTTTGGACACAGCCAGGGTTTCTCAGGGCACCACCAGTTCTTCTGGGCACAGCCAGACTTCCTGGACTTCTTAGGGTACCACCTGTCTCCCTGGACTCAACCAGGCCTCTCAGGGTACCATGCTGGAATAATAGGGACTCATAGTCAAAGTGCTTACATATTCTCGATGGCGGCCCATCAAGACACAAAAGCAAACATCCGCCAGTTCCATTACATGGTTATATGTTCCCAAGCAAACAGTCAAGCTGTCCATTAAATTAAGGATGGCGCCCATTCCCCATAGTCCATAGTCATTCGCCAGGGCTGTCCTGGGGGTGAGGGATGACCTTAAGCTCACCCTCAGTTCCCATGGAGGACTCAGCAAGCGTTTCCTCCTGGGACAAGTCCCGCATCCGGGCTGCGTCAGCAAGCACTTCCCAGTCCACAGGGCCACAACGACCTTCGCTTTCTTTGGCCTATGCTGGTTGCTGGTTAGGGAACCATCCACGTCTTCCCAACCCTCCACGGAGATCCAGCTCTCCAGCAGCTGCACGGTTTTTCCTGTGCTGGTGGGAGAACCGTCCACGTCCTCCCACTCCTCCTTGGGGGTCCAACTCCTGAGAACAGTGGCCACCGGACACCACACACAGTGTGGGGGCCACACGTCCTCCTGCCCAGAGTCAAACGCCATTCCTACCTGGTCGGAATCCTGCTCGCCGTGCCAGGTGTCTGAGTGGGTGGAGGCCTCCGTGTAAGATGTCCACAACCCTCGAGCCTAAGCCCGCAGCAGATCACCAAAATGAAGGCAACGCCGTCCATGGCCAAGAGGGTGGTGTGCCAGCTGGAGGCTTGAGTCTCCCAGGCGGACCGCACCTCCTGTTCCCGGTGTCACTCCTCATGGGCCTCCTGAAGCTGGGCTCTCACACACACAAACCGCTCCACCATGCTTCGGTAGGTTTTGGCCGGGACCGTACTCTGCTTATGAAACTGAGCTTTTATACGTATAAACTCCAGTACATTCTGGAGAGTTTTGGTTGACACCACACCCTGCTCGCTGTGCCATTTGTTGTGCGGGATGGCCTGCGGGGTCTCTGCTCCTGCTCCCCACATAAGAACGCAGGACGTGGTGAGGCCAAAAAGGAACACCCACGGAGCCATAGGTAGGGGAGTTATACTACTGTACTCTCACTGGAGGCTGGGTTTACACGACTGACCTGCTGTCTGCTTTTCTGCCAACCGACCGACTCTCCTCGACTCTCCTCGACTCCCCAACGCAGCCGCAGCAGTTATATTAGTGGCCAATGGCTCAATGGTTACAGTTGAAGGCCAACCAGCCACAGCTGACGACTATCGACTACCCGAGCCAGCACGTTTCCACATGAGGCCGAGAGCCTGGAAACTGCTCTCTGGGGCTCTGTCCCCACAGTTCTTTTATTAAATACATATTTGCACACATACTGTACCCGAGTTTTGATCTCAGTAGTCTAAAAAAGTGTCTCCATTTGCCTCCTCATTGTGGAAAAGTGGTTGCAGGTGAGCTGAATAAGGACTGACAGCTGCTTTCTGGGAACCAGTCTTTCTGTCTCTAGGAGTCCATTTCCCCCTGACGATTGGAGAAAGAGTAGCAACATTATCTAGTTCATTGGTGCTTATCTTCTCTCCCCAAGGGGAAGGGAAAATACATTATGCATATACACAAAATTGTGCATACACTTTCATGGTGTTGAGATACTCTCCTTTCTGTCCCTATTCCAGTACTGTATGGGCCCTGCTGATATAATGGAAAGAAAATGTGTACTCGGAGTTAAGAAATGAGGGTTCAAGTCTCATCTTTGCCATTAACCAGGTGGTTGTTATTAGGTGTCACATAATAATCGCTTTGTACTCAGTTTCCTTTTCTCTGCAAATTGAGTAATAATAGGTTCTCCATCTCTAGAGTTGTTAGTAGATTAAACTGAGATAAAGTATGAGAGGACATATTGAGGAATAAAAAGCACTAAATGTGTATAATATTATTAAAGAGCTCAATAATAATAAAAATGAGGAATGAGTTATGATATTACTGCAAAGTAGTTTGTTTAAAAAGAGGGCAGTCTGGTTGGAAATTTTCCCAGAAGAGCCACAGAAAATATGTTAGGATAATATAATAAAATTGACCCTAATTTCAATTAATGAAATCACTAAGCTTTTAAGAAATCTGAAATGGAATCTGACTGACTTATTTTAACCATTACTGAATTATAAAAATGTATGCTCTGCATGTGTTCCAAGAGGTACATTCATCAGAGTTCCAAGAAGTCAAATTCTTTACATGTGTTTTAAAAATAGCATAGATTTAACATGTCTGTTCAGAAACATTCTAGCAGAAAATGCCAAAACAGAGATTCACCAAACTGCTTTACAGATTTTTGTTTCCTCCTAATGTTTAACATTGAATTGCTACGGGAGATTGACAGATTTGGGGACTTAGTGGATAGCTTTGATCACCTGAGATTGCTTGACAGTCACCTCAACAGGCAATTCGTCCCAGAGAGATTGGTAAGCAGTCTGTACCCAGCAGCCTACAGGGAAGAAAAAAAAAAAAAAAACCAGAAATTTTAAAACAAAGGTGATTAGCATATTTGCTCTTAAAAATATTCTCTATCAGTCAGTCACGTGTCATTTGCAAAATCTCCAAACCAGAACAGTGGACATAAGCATTTTCTTCTGTTTTTTTATAACTCCTTCCCATCTTCTCCTTACCCTCCTCCTGTTTAAGCTGAGCTTTGATCTATGACCTATGATAAACTCCTTGAGCGCTTGGTCATATACTTGACCTAGAGGGAAAGAGAATAACTCAAATTGAAGGAGAAACCAGGACACCCAGGAATCCTTCTGGGCAAGAGAAATCTAATTGTATGTCATTTCTAAATTCTGACTCATTGCTGTAGCCTGAGAACAACAACAACAAAAATCAATAGGCAGATATAGTGAGTTGAGAGATAAATAGCACAAATAAGGAGGCAGACATGCAAGAAATAAGTCCAGTGATGTGAAACCTTTCTATATAAACAGCTGCTGAAAACCGGTTGGGCATGGAAGGCGAACTGTTAGCCAGATAGGAGCTCAGCAGTAGTAGAAAGGAGATGATTGGATATAGTAGGTAAAGGGATTAGCTTGGTCATTTATACAAACGTCTACTCCCCATTGGCATTTCAGAGAATAAATACCCAGAGACCCAACCCCAGTCTGTACATGCCATCCATCCACCTGTAATGAGGTCTATGAATCATGTTTCTCCTACAAGACAGCCTGATCTATCACTGTATTTGACAGCTGTCAATCACAGCAGCCACAGGAGCCCACATTTGGCATTATTCTTCTAATATTCATCAAATCCAATGCAACAACTCTCCATGAAAGTACAGATGCAGATTGCAACCACTCACTTGGATTAGAGTCCCATACTATTTGTTTTCCATTATTGCTCTGGTGAAGCTTTCCATTAAAAGACATGAGAGTGGACTATTTTTAATCCTGAGAATTGACACTGCATACGAAGAGGTAATGAGCTTGGCTCAAACTGCAGTCTTTCTCCATGAAACCGATGGTTATATCACTCCTCATTCTACACAGGAGGCAGAGCTCCAATGCTTCCCCTCATGTGTGAGCTACCCTTTCTACTACAGTGTATAATGGGAAAACGGAAAACCCTGTGGGTGCTGATGCTGCCAAGAAATTGAAAATGGATCAAATACTGTTACCTTGTCAAGAAGATTTTTTAAAATTTATGTAGAATATTAATATCTTTTTTTTTCCTTAGTGCATTTCCTCTAGCAGAATCCCAAAGTATTTTATGAGCTGTGTGCTGCATATGGGGAAATCACTTTGCCCGGCCATGACATGCAACCATATCTAGAAAGGTATATGGAAGAAGACAAGTAGAGCCCAGATGAAGTAATGAAATATCCCTAAGGTGGCATGTCATAGGCAGGTGCTCCTGAAATGGCTATTGGCCCAAGGTTTTGTTTACATTTTCCATATGCTAGCTGTAGTTTTAAAATACTTTATTCTGATGCCCTTGGTGGATTCTGTTTTTTTGTTTGTTTGTTTGTTTGTTTTTCTGTTTTTTTTTTTCTGGGGACTATAGGCTTCCCTCCAATTTTTGGGCACCTTTTCAAAATCTCCCTTTTTATGTGGGGCTTAGTGACAGACATAGGGCAGATGCATTATCAAGACATGGCCAGCTTTGGTGAAAAGACTTTGTTTTTTCCCTTGGAAAGGCACAACAATCCTATGAGGTAGAGATACTAGGTATATTATCCTTGTGTGGGAACAGAGTCCCAGAGAGCAGTTTCCAGGCTCTCTGCCTCACGTGGAAAAGTGCTGGCTCTGGTGGTGGTTGGCCGTCAGCTGTGGCCAGTTGGCCAACTAGCCACTGATATAACTGCCATGGCTGCGTTGGTTGGTTGGCAGGTAGAGAAGCAGACGGTGGATTGTAGCTAGCAAGTGGGGTTGGTTGGCAGGCAGAGAATCGGTCCGCGGATTGTGGATCGTGTGGATCCTACTTCGTGTGTCTTGCCCAGCCACCAGCAAGACTGGGGTGCAGAAGAACCCTTCGTTGGGGTACTGGTGGATGTTTGCTTTTGTGTCTCCACCAGCCGCCATCGGGAATATAGTAATATGACTCCCCTATCTATGGCTCTGTTGTTTTTCCTTTTTGGCCTCACCATGTCCTGTGTTCTTGTGCAGGGAGTGGGACCAGAGTCCCTGCATTACACTCATCCTTTCTGGAAATCCACCCTCTCTAACTGCTCAATATGGAGGCTGCCCTAAAATCCTTAGCCACTGATCTAAGGCAGCCCTGACTGATGCGCGATATTCTTTGCAACTGGCCAGGCCCTTAGGTACTTTCTTTCACCTGCAGAATTCTCCTTGCCTCCCAGTTAATTGTCTTCTTGGTTACTGAGTCCTCCTTTCAGCTCTTTGTTCTGTTTTTCAACATATCAAGCTATTTCTTTCCTTTTGCGCATTTCAGGTTCGCACCATATACCAAAATAGCTGTTTCCCCAGAGCGGACAAGATGTGACATTATGTTTACAGTCAAGCACAGTTCAAGAGTCTACATGATGAAGACAGACCACAAAGGTTATGTTTCTCCTCTCTGATTGACACTGTGCCACAGGTGAGGATAGCAGCACAAGGTGTAGTGCTTCATTCCTCAATACAGGACAAAGTGGTGGAAATCACAAGATGTTTTTTCAAAGTGTGGAGAAGTGATAGTCTGCCTTTGGGGAATTTATTTCTAAGGCGATATACTAATCACCTTAATGGACAGACATACTGATCTGTAGGTAGCTCCAGAATTGCCCCCTGCTTCTAAGAAATGCTTCTACTTTAACAAGAAGGTGAGAACTGCCATATCCACTGGCTACTGTCTGGTGCAGGTATCCTTTTAGATTTATGTAATTGCTCTGATATCTGATACACACTTGACCAATCACAGCCATTCTCTAGGATTTTGAACATATGAATGCACAGAAAAGTGTGTTTCTCAGCCATGAGTGAAGTGTGTGTGTGTGTGTGTGTGTGTGTGTGTGTGTGTATGTGGACTCTGAGTAGACCTGGCAGCTATTGATGAGCACAAGACTGTAAGTTCAACAGAGCTGAGACCTTAATTTTATTCCTCTGAATGTATTCCCAGTGCCTAGTACAATGCCTGGCATATTGTTGAGAGAGTAAATGAAGCCCCGACTGTTTCCTGCCATGTGGAAAAAACTAGCATGAAAGGATGAGGTTGAAGTGTAGAGAGAAGAATAGAGATAGAGACGGTCTCTTCAGTGTTTGAGTTCCTACATCCAGTTTCCCTAGATTTCTGTCTCTGATGCTGCCCTCTCAGGGTTAAGAGAGCCAATAATGTCTTCTTTTTATCTAAGCTGCTTTGAACTTGGTTTCTATCACTTGCAACCAAAAGTGTCCTCGAGTACATGCCTATATACTCCTACATGCAATTTAATTTAAATCCAAATACTTTCTGTTTATCTATTTAGCTACCTAGCTACCCATCTATTTACTCATTGTGGAATAAAGTAGATATGTTTTTCATGGGGAATTGGTGTTAATGGATTGGAGTGAATGTCAACATGACCTTGAAGTCAGGTTTATGAGGAATTAAAGGGAGAGGATTTAGCCAATACATAAGGAGCCTATAAAATTATGAGGGAGACAAGAGAGCTCTCTTGGTCAAAGCCGAGAGTGAAGATAGAGGAGTGGTAGGAGAGAAGACCTGAATGGTGGAATGCAACCAGGGGGTCAGAACAAAACTTCACTTAAAATCAAGCTTTCATACTGCTAGGTTTGCTTCTCTCATTTCATTTCTTGTCGCTGTTTCTGTCAATGGCATGAAGGGTCTCTTAATAGGACAAGATGTCTTCAAGAAAATATCTGACACAAGGAATCAAATGCATGTTCCAAAGTATTCCCTGCGGCCTGATGCCACCTGACAGATTTGTGTCCATTATCCAGTTAGAGCTTTCCATTCTTCTAATGAGAGATGAAATCCAAGGAATGGTTTCTGGATCAGACGATCTGTCCTAATTGCTCTGTCTCTGGTCTTGAAAACTCAACCACATTTTATAGACTGGGGCTGAGCAGAGAGTATCTAGACTGTTCTGTGACCCACAGATGCTCTTGATAGCTGTGAACCCTGCCTCCTCTGATTGATTAATACCACTGTTTCTCTCATTAATATTCCAGAAGGGTAATGGGAGGATACAATGCTACAAAGCTGCTCTTAGAATGTGCATGCCTTACAAGCTAAGTGCCATTGTGAGATGTGTGTGTGCGTGCGTGTACACGCGTGCGCATGTATGTCTTTTATCCAGTTCTAAAGACACTATCCAAGTGTCAGTGTCCTTACCAAAGAATTCAAAATGCTAAGCAATTTAAATCTCTATCATATGGGGCATATGATGGAAACAGAAAAAGGAAAATGAAGTGAGAAAGGGAGTGAGAAAGGAAGGGAGGGAGTAAGGAAGAAAGGGAGACAGAAAAGCATGCACCAGTCAAGAACAACTTTTCTGTGATTGCTTTATCTTAATTGCTGCGATACTATACATTACAAATCATTTAGCATAGAAAAACTCCCCCAATCCATCACCTCTTAGGTAATTACTATTTCATTATATTGAGTTTATAATGATCCATTTACGATCCCGAATGAATGAGCTCCCACCACAGAAAGCTACAACAGAGGCTGATTCTTCTGGCACCTCTTCCTGTCACTCAGCCTCAGGGAGGGGTTCCTTGTAGCACAGAGCTATCACAAAAGACCTGCAGAGCAAACATCAAATGCTAATTGGGGAAGAAAGCCAAGAGGAGAGAGTTATACAGACAAAATGTTATTATGGCCAAGTAACTCAGATTGACATCTTTCGGTTCTTTTAATGAAAGTGGTCTGGTTAACAAAATCATTTACATTTTTTCTGCTTGGGTCTTCAAAACTGTGTCTGACTTCTGAAAAAGCGGGAAACCTCTGTCCATAGCCTATTCATATGGTCAAAGCAATAGTAACACTGATGCCATGTGTAGTTCTGGTCCCCAACACCTACTTGAGATAGAATGTAACGAGAGCCGGGGCTGTAGAAAGCACTGAAAATAGAATAAATAGAATATTTATCCATTCCATGAATAAAGAGGGAATCATCAGGGAGAAGAAACAGGGGAAATGAAAGAATGGAGAGTAGGAGGCAAATAATGGAAACAGGAGGGCAGTGCACTTTCTCAAATCAGGTGAAGCAGCCTCAGCATGAGGAGCAAGTAAACCCCTAAAGCTCCTGACCTCCATCCAAACTAGGTACCCAGACTATCAGGTGACAGAGCTCCTTCCTTTACTGGGAATGTGGAGACAAGACAGCTTATACCTCTATCCTCCCCACTCAGGCTTTTGAGAAAACTCATGTTACTTCCTTCTCGTATACTTCTCGTTCATCTTTTTAGCTCAGCCACTTACTGATTCAATTGGTTGATTTATTCTTTTATTCACAACATGTATTTAAAAGGTTTCATGGAATTATCTACTCTACATTCACCATGCCAGAGGATCTTTGCTGAACTTTAGATGATGCAACTTTACAGGTAGTGAGAGCTTTTAACTGTTGTTTGTTGCACACACTTCAGTCCATGCTTGTTAGTCGCCTCCAGTGAATTACTATGTCCAGTGATGCTCTGTACAAGGGCTAGACCTGGAATCCACTGTAAGAGGTGGTTGGTGGGGTAGTGAAGGAAAGGAGACATCCCATGCAGGACTGAGTTGAGACTGACTGGGGGTGGTCAACCCTAAGATGAGAGGACTGGGATTAGATATAGCTACCTTAGCAAAATAGAACTGTAACTATTTCTTCGATGCTTTCTTGTGCAGTTCAGTGTTACTGCTAGTATTACTAAAATAGCCATGTTTTGAGTGCTTCCTTTGCATTAAGCACTGTATACTTTCTTTTTGTAAATTTATTTTATTTTTTAAGATTTTCATTCAAATATGGCTAACATACAATATTATATTAGTTTCAGATGTACACTATAGTTATTCAACATTTATATACCTAAAGAATTGACCACCATGATAAATTCAGCAACCATCTGACACTACCATGCTGTCACAGTATTATTGACTGTATTCCCTATGCTTTATGTACATTACCTCCCCATAACTTACTTGTTTTATATCTGGAAATTTGGACCTCTTACTTACCTTCACCTTTCCCTCCTTTTAAAAAAAATTTTCAGTTACAATTGACATTCAATATTATTTTATATTAACTTCAGGTGTACAGCATAGTGGTTAGGTATTTGTATAATTTAAGAACTGATCCCCCTGACTAGTCTAGTACTCACCTGGCACTATACATAGTTATTACCATGTCATTGACTATATTCCCTATGCTTTACATCCCCATGACTATTTTGGAATTATCAGTTTGCACTTCTTAATCCCTTCACATTTTTCACCCGATCCCCTAAGTCCCTCCCATCTATCACCCCAGCAAATCTAGTACCCGTCTGATACCATACGTCGTTATTACAATATTATTGACTATATTCCTTATCCTATACCCTACATCCCATGATTACTGTGTAACAACCAATTTGTACTTCTTAATCCCTTCCCCTTCTTCACCCATAACCCCAACTCTCTCCCATCTTGTAACCATTAAAATCTCCTCTGTATTGATGAGTCTGTTTCTGTTTTGTTTGTTAATGTTGTTCTTGAGATTCCACATATGAGTGAAATCACATTGCATATGTCTTTCTCTGTCTGACACTTCACTCAACACAATAACCCCCAGGTCCATCCCTTCCATAGCAGATGGCAAGAACCCATTTCCTTAACTGGTCGAGTGATATTCCGCTGTATATATGTACCACCTCCTCTTTACCCATTCTTCTATCTACAGACACCCAGGCAGCCTCCACATCTTGGCCATTGTAAACAATGCTGCAATGAACATATGGATGCTCATGTCTCCTCGAAGTAGCCTTTGGGTTTCTTCAGATAAATACCCTGAAGTGGGATTATCAGGTCCCTCTTTATCTCTTCTTAAAGCCTTTGTTTTAAAGTCTGTTTTGTCTGGTATAAGTATTGCTACCCCAGTTTTTTGTTGTTTTTTTTTTTTCATTTCCATTTTCATGAAATATCTTTTTCCATACCTTTACTTTCCATCTGTGTGTCTTCCAATCTGAAGTGAGTCTCCTGTAGGCAGCATATGTAGGGGTTTTGTTTTCTTATTCATATGTGTTTTTGAGTAGAGTATTTAATTCATTCATATTGAAAGTAATTGTTGATAGATATGTTGCTATTGCCATTTTATTCCTTGTAATACTGGTTCAGTGCTGATAAACTCCTTTAGCTTTTTGTTGTCAGGGAAGCTCTTTATCTGTCCTTCCATTCTAAATGATAGCTTTGCTGGGTAGAGTAATCTTGACTATAGGTCTTTGCTTTTCATCATGCTTAATATTTTGTGCCAATACCTTCTGGTCTGCAAAGTTTCTGTTGAGTAACCAGCTGACAATCTTATGGGAGCTCCCTTATAACTTACTGGTTGCCTTTCTTTTGCTGCTTTTAGGATTCTCTCTGTCTTTAACATTTGCCATTTTAATTATAATTTGTCTTGGTAGGGCATATTTAGGTTCACCTTGTTTGGGACTCTCTACCCTTCCTGGTTTGTATGTCTATTTCTTTTGCCAGGTTAGGAAAGTTTTCAGTCATTATTTTTTCAAATAGTTTCTCAATCTCTTCTCCTTCTGGTACCCCTATACTGCAAATGTTATCCTTGATATTGCTCCTGAGGTCTCTTAAATTAGCCTCATCATTTTGGATTCTTTTTTCTTTTTGCTCTTCTGATTCAGTGTTTTATGCTACCTAGTCTTCCAAATTGCTGATTCAATCCTCAGCTTCATCTAGTCTGCTGGTGATTTTTTCTCATGCATTTTGCATTTCAGTTATTGCATTCTTTACTGCTGACTAGTTATTTTTTTATGGTTTCTATGTCCTTTTTTATGCTTGATATATCTTTTTTGAAATTCTCACTAAGTTCTTTGAGCATCCTTAAAACCATTGTTTTGAACTCTGTCTCTGGTAGGTTGCTTGTCTCCATTTTGTTTAGTTCTTTTTCTGGAGTTATCTCCTGTTCTTTCTTTTGGGATGTATTTCTTTGTTCCTCACTTTGGCTGCCTCTTTGTCTCTATATATTAGGTATATCTGCTACGTTACCCAGTCTTGGCCAGGTAGCCTTATGTATTAAATGCCCTGTGGGACCCAGTTGTACAGTCTCCCCCTGTCTCCTGCACTGGGTGCTCCAAGAGTGTCCTTTTTGTGGGTTGTATGTACCTTCTTGTTATAGTTGAGCTTTGGTTGCTATTGGCACTTCAGTGGATGGGACTGACCCTCAGGCTGATTGCTTGTGAGCTTTGGCCACATCCAAAGCTTATAGGCTGCTGTGTGTAGGGCTTACCCCACAAAGTGGGATTCATCTCTGTGGGCTCTGGTGTCTGTTGAGACTGCCCTTTGGGTGTGCCACTTGAGGGACTAATTGGGTAATGTTCTGAGACGAACTCCAAGTATGATGGTTCTGGAGCCTCTTGCAAAGGGCTCTGGTGCAGGCCCAGGTCACCCACTGCCTGTGACTGGCCAGAGACTACCTGGTAAGAGCTACAAAGCAATCTGTGGTTGTTTCCTGCCTGTTTTAACCCTGGAAGCATGTGGGAGAGGCCATGCTGCAAACTGAGGATGTCTGCCACCAGTACCAGGTCTAGGGTAGCTCTGCAAAATGCCAAGACACCCTGAGGCCTGCTGCCACCTGCCAGCTCCCTTAGGGTTCAGCCACTGATAACGCCTTCTGTGGTACACAAGTTGGGTGAGGCAGGGTCTCAGGGAGTCATTAGTGTGGGAAGAGTTGCGGTTACCAGGTTAATGTAAATTCTGGTTTGGTGCCAGTGCTGAGCCTGAAGCTCAGCAAAAGTCTCAGAGCACACGGAGGCCAATTGCAGCCTACTTGGGGTCTGGGGACTCCAATAGTTTTCTAGGAAAGAGTGCAATGTGGGTGGGGCTGGCTGCTCTTGGAGAAAGTACCTCTGGCATTGGGAGAGTTGGGTGGGATAGTGTCCCAATGAGACAGCAGAACAGAGCTGTGGAGCTCACCAGACCAATCAGATTCAGATTTGGCCATAACTGTAGTGGGCAGGCATAACACAAGAAAGATGGCAGTCACCTGCCGGCTACACGGGAGGAAAACTCCTCACAGGGAAAATGGCAATTTTCCTTCAGCCCTCTGCTTGAAGCAACACAACTCAATTTGCCCCAGGTATGTCTCTAACACCCAACGCGTTATTATCCCTTCTTTGGAGCCCAAAGTGAGTGCCTGGGAGTGTAAGAGTCTGTGAGCTAGCCCTTTACAACTGGGTTTACTGCTGCCTTCTTTCCCACCTAGATGGTCAGAATAATGACTGTTTTTCACAGCCAGATGTTGCAGGGGCTCCTCTTTCTGGCACCAGTACGCTGAGCTGGGTTGGCCAGTGTGGGGCTGGGGTTTCTCACTCCTCTGGAGCAAAACTCTGCGGCCAAGCTATCCCTCCCAGTTCTCAGGCACCCCATGGAGGTTTGGGGTTGGCTGGTTCTGCATCTCCATCTCTCCTACCAGTCTTGACGTGGCTTCTTCTTTATATCCTTAGTCATAAAACTTCTGTTCAGCCAGACTTCAGATGGTTCTCCAGTTTGATTGTTCTATAATTTAGTTCTAAATTTAATTTGTCCACCAACGGAAGACAGCACAATGTATACCTACTCCACCATGTTGGATCTCCTCATTTTGAGTTCTTGTATACTTTCTACATATAACATTAAGTAATCTTTACAGTAATTTGGTAAGATAAATATAATCCGTTTTACAGGTAGAAAATTTAGGCTTATGGAAGTATATAACTTGCCAAGGCTCACAAATTACTATGGCAGAAAGCTGGAATTGAAACCTAGATCTGTGTGATTTCCTATGATGTGTTCTTAACCATGCTATTACAGTGACTCACAAATTATTAAGATAAATTATATAATGTTAAAAAAATAAATGTTCCATAATGAAGAAACTTTCCTTCCTCTTTTGCCTTCTTTTCTTCTCAGTTAGAGATGTGTATTACTCAGTGTTCTCCAGAGAAACAGAACCAATAGGGGACATATATATATATATATATATATATATATATATGAGAACAGATATATATATATATATATATATATATATATATATGAAAGAGGGAATATATATAGATATATAGAGATAGGTAACATATATAGAAATATATAGATATATATATAATATATACATATATAGCTATACAGATATAGATATCTCTCTCTGTCTCTCTGTCTCTCTCTCTGTCTCTGTCTCTCTGTCTCTCTCTCTGTCTCTCTCTGTCTCTCTGTCTCTGTCTCTGTCTCTGTCTCTCTCTCTCTCTCTCTCTCTCTCTCTCTCTATATATATATATATATATATATATATATATATATACACACAGGTGCCACAAAATGTATAGACATTTTAAGAAAGAAAAGAATTGTATTAAAATTGTAATAATATATACCAATAACAAAAGTGAATACAAGTCAAGTTTGACTTCTGCAATTACAAGAGGTATTCAAAGTGGTTACCATCAGTGTAATTTTAATACAGATTTTTCCTTTCTTAAAATGTGTATACATGTTTTTGGAACCCTCTGTATATCTGTGTATCTATATATCTGTATCTGTATCTATATAACTATATCTATATATCTAAATCTACATCTACACCTATATCTATATGTATTTATATCTATATAGAGTTTCACAATGATGGAGGCTAGTTCCCATGATCTGCTGTCTAGAAGCTGGATACCCAAGAAAGCCAGTGGGGTAATTCAACCTGAATCAAAATGACTGAGCATGAAGGATGCTTATGTGGTAAATCTCCGTCAGAGGGCAGGAAAAAACGTGATGAGATGTCACAGCTCAGTGATAAGGCAGAAAAAAAGGGAGCGCATTCCTTCTTCCTCTGCACTTTTCTTCCTTTGGTTGTATTCAGGCCTTCAACAAACTGGACGATGTCCATCCACATTAGGATGGGCTATCTGCTGCACTGATTCTAATGCCAATCTCATCGGACACACCCAGAGTACTATTTAGTCTGGGCATCCTGTGACCCAGTCAAGTTGACACATACAATTAATGATCACAAGTTGGTTACTTATTCTGAATGCGGGAGGGACGAGAAACAAGGGTAAAAAACTCACAGTGAAACATTTCTAAAGAAAGACTTGAGAACTGTCTACATCTCAGAGGAGCTCCTTCCTGAGTATTTACTGTCCCCTGATTGGAGATACTCATGCACAAACAGCCCATATCATTATTTTTCTGAGGATGCTAATGGAATGCACTTGATCATTGAATGGTGACTTTTCCTATAAGGACTTCAGATTCTCTCTAACCTTGACATTCTATGAGGCTTTGGTAATACTTACCCCCATATCACCAGGTATGTTCTGAATTGCAGGTGACAACCAATGAGTCACTTTTCTTTCTCAGCAACACTGTAAGCATTCTTTAATGAGGTAATGGGGAGTGGGTATTGATTATTAAAAGCTCACACACTTGTATGGTTAAGGCAAATAAATGATTGAGTATATCCAGTGCTACACAGCAATTTCTAGCCTAAGAATGAGTGTGTTTTTAATAATCAATTGCTGTTTATTTGACACATGGCTGTCTGGGAAAATTTAAATGATGTATATTTAGAAACTTTGATATAAACCACTACCTTAGAAACATTGTCATTTATCAGGGACTAAGTTGTTGTTAATAACCTTCCCCAGGGGAATTGCAGGCAAATGGTTATGTATTTAATGATATTGGGCCTTCAGTCAGACATGCTGGGGAATTTAATCTTGCATTTCAGAAGAATAATAGGATGCTATGTGGTAGAACAGTGACAGGTGCTGCAAAAATAGTCTGCATTATTCTCTCAAAGTATTAGAACATTTGATTCAAAAGGATCTCAGTTTTGCACTAGAAGAAGACTTATAAAGGTGAGGGGAGCGCTCTCTCATGAAAAGAGCCATAGCTTGCTCCAGCTGTAGGCAACCTTGAAAATCATCTACTCTAATCATATAGTCGAACAACTTTATTTTACTGATGAGGAAACTGGGGCATAGATTGCGGAAGTGGGGTGGGGTGAGAGTGTCCTGTTCAAGGTCTCAGAGTACAAGATGAAAGAATTCAGGAGGAAATAACACCAAGACTCCCTCTTTCATGGAGTTTTTCAGTCCCGTTCCAGCAATGTCATACTCATAAATATATAATAGTGGCAAATCAGTGCCCCATATATGATTAAGTGACTTAACTGTTGATACAATCAATAACTGCAGGGAACTCTGGTAGCTGGGGCGAGCATGGGATTCCTCGCTGAGGATGTAAGGACTTGAAGTGACTTCACATAAGAATAACATCTGCATTGTCAGTGATGAATTTCTGGGCATTATGGACACAGGAAACGTTGGCACAAACTTGGAATAAGGGGCAAGTACAACATAGTTAGGAAATAGTGTACACTGTCCTGGGCAGGAGGGAGGGGGCGTACTGGTAGGAGGGGAAGGAAAGAGGAGATAGTTAGGAGGGGCTCTGGCTCTATGTACAACAGTGTCTGGGTGAAGAGGAAGAAAAGTTCTGCCATTTAAGATTCTACAGTTATTTGAATTTTGCAGCTGTATCTGTATAGACAAAATAAGAACCAATAACTACACATCTTTTTAGTTTAGGACTTTCGTAATTTTATCCTCAATCAGGGCACTTTTTTGGGGGGGAGGGGAGGTTAAATGAAATGTCACCGTCTCTGTGAAGTCTTTTCCAAAATTTGTTATGCTTAAATAGTTTGTGTATGGCTAGCATAGTAACTCATCATTTTCTCCAAGTTTTTCTTTTGTGTGTACCTCCCCTAAATACAGTTTGTTATTTGGACTGACATCATATCTGAAAAGTCTTGATAACTCTTATATGTAGCACAATTTTCAGAAAATAATAAGTGTTCAAAATGTATTAGGGTAATACATTCATGGAAAATAATGAGTACGGAAAATAATACAGTACTTTGTAGTTACCTAAATGCTTTCTCATCAATCATCTCTTTTAATTCTCACAATTACCTTAGGAAAGAGCTCTATGATTTATATTTTAAAGATGATGAAACTTACTCAGAGAACTTAATTCTCCAATACCATGCAACTAGGAAGTGACAGAGATAGGAAGTCTTATGACTCCAAAGACTTATACTCTTTCCATTACATCATGCTGAACAAAAGGAAGAAAAAAAAAAGGACCAAACTATCTTGGGTAATTATCTTAAAATTTAAACTGACTTTGCTCATGCAGACCCAGCTATCATACTAGAATTCAACTAATAAACAAATACATAATGACACCTGCTATCTATTCAGCTACCTAAGTTAAAACCATCAGTCATGCTTAAACCTATACCCCACTGGGGACAAAGCCTTGAGGTAAGTAGAACAAGTGAGTTATAAATAAAATGTCCTGGACCACAGAAATGGGAACTATCAGTTCTGAGTGAAGGAACCTCAGAAATTCTCACTGAGAGAGCATGGTGTTTGAATAGGATCTTGGAATATCAATAGGTAGGAACCTGGAATGCTAAAGAAGAGAAGAAAGATATTCCCAATTGGATGGGATGATTTTACTCTAAAACTAAGAGTGTGAATATGTAAAAATGTCTGAAGCCTTGCAAGAATCAGGGAATTGGAATGAGAAGTGGATGGTCGATAATGGGAGAGATGGGTGATCCTAGAAAGGTAGGGTGATCACAAGAGCTGCACATACCATGTCACGGAGTTTGGACTTACCACTGTAAGCAAGAGAGGTTTTGTGGTTTTTAAAGATGGAGAATGACTGGGCCAGATGTACATTTCAGGATGATTGTTCTCCTGACTTGGTAAAGTAAGGATTAGCCCCAATACAGGTAAATCTTGGAGAGGTCATTGCAATAGTCTAGATCAGTGTTCCTCAATTTTTAATGTAAATATGAGTTTCCTGGGAATATTGCTGAAATGAAGCTTCTGATTTAGGATGCGTGGATGAGGCCTGATATTTTGCATTTCTAACAGGCTCTCAAGTTTTGAGTAGCAACAGGCTAGGGGACAGATAAGAAGAGCCCATTCTAAAGTCATGGTAAGAAGAATGGAAAGGAGGGTATGCCTCCAAGACATTCCTGAGATCCCAGGAAAATCCAGCCTAACCTTTCTTTTATTGTTCTGTCTGGTGTTCCCTGATATCTCTTGTCCACAGATCTGCATCTGTTAAAGAGCTTACTATGCCATGAGCTGTTTAAGCATTCATTTTTAAAATAGAAATTGATCATGTATATGTATTTCCTGGCTCTCACATGAAATTAAAATTCCCTAAAGGTCACAGAGTATATCACAATCTTCCTGCTGCACTCCAGTAAGCGCGTAGTACTTGGTACTAATAAACACTTAATAAATTTAGTATGTTTCTGAAAAACTTCAGAACACTGGCTTGTTGTTAAAGGTAAATCATACGTTGGGTGCTGAGGAAGGCAAGGTGAAGCTCACAGGTTAAAGTGTATTTGTAGATAAACATTACCCTCAAGAATTCTTGTAAAGTATGAATAATTATTAAACTTATTTAATAGAGTGAGATGTTCATTAATAAATGTTCTCCTCCTATAATCTTGCTTTAGAAAGGTAAACCTAACTTAAGTGTTTTTATATAAAAATATTCCTACCTGTGTGCTTTCACAGCAAAACCTTGAATCCCCATTTGGGACTCATAATGAAAATCTAAGGATTCAAGAATTTAGTGACGATAGGGTAACTTGTGGCCCTTTGAACTTGATGAAAGTCACATGGCAGGAATGGCAATAGGTGACAGCTTTCTTCCTCAAGAGAATGAAAACAAATGAGTTCTAAATTTAAATGAGTTAATTCTGATTCTTTCAAACTGCTGAGATCTCTGCGCCAGTAGGGACTGGACATGAACTTGGCTTATACCCTAGCAGTAAAATATCCTGTTAGTTCTATAAGTCTGGAAATCAAAATGCCACATGGTCTCAGTAGAAGGTCATGGCTTTTAAAGGTAGGCAGATATGGGTTAAAACATGCCTGTCCCTATCACAGGCCAGAATTATTAAGTAATCATGGGCAAGTTATGTAACTGTGCTGGGTTTCTGAACATTTATTGATAAAAATGATGAAAACCATCCTTGTGAGACTTAAATGGCACCTCGAGTTATCATTGCTCAGAAATTCTTTCTTTTTTTCACTCAGTCCATTCAGGTTATGATTTTATTTTAAGACTAAGGACTGGGATATGGGACACCCAAAAGCTCTGGGTGGTAAGAATGATATATTCTTATCTTGTCATAAGCTAAATCATAACTTTAGTTTAAAATTTGTCTCTGAATATATGAAATACCTTAGGATGTCAAAAGAAATGTGAACAATATAAAGTTAATACTGCATTATTCTCTATGTTAGGGCAGAAGGGATGTTGTATTGTATCATCTGCCACCGTTGGGTTGGCTGGATAAAAAGGAAATGATGTCTTCCTGGATGATTGGGTTCACGAGACAGTACAGATCTGCCAATCATTCCAGTGGGATCAACTCCCAGGTGAATTTTCTTAAAGCAAATCTTTCTCTCATTTCAACCTTTAACAGTTTCATTCTGTGGAACATGGTCTTTTCCCTTTATATTTTAATTCTATATTTATCATTGGTTTGGTGTGTATTTGAGTCACTTACCTCTGTGGGCCTGAATTCACCGAACACAGGATCCTGAATATTTTAATGAGTGAGGTGCTTATTTATGCAGTAAAGGATTCCTTATCAGAAATATTAGTAAATTTAAGAAAAATAAGGGCAAAAAAATAAAGATTTTAACCAAACATTCATATAAATGAAAGAAACTTGAGATATAATTGTCTATTCACTCACTCTGTGTTCTGATGGTAGTTACAAGAACAAATTTAGTAATCACTGTTATTTTGTGTTGTCTTACAATTTATACCACATGTATTCTTCAGTCCTTTAGCTAGTTTAATGAAATCTAAATCATCCTGTTATTCAGATTGATACTGACTCTATCTTCTACACTACTAATATTCATTTATGTTTTATTTGGTCAAGGAATATTTATTGAGCATATAATATATGTCAGGCACTCGACTAAATTCTAGGAATACAGTAATTGCCAAAACAGAAAAAATATCTGTTCTCAGGTAACTTATCCTTTAGTGGAGGAAGACAGACAATAAACAAATAAATATACAGATGATGTGAAGTGGAAGGAAAATAAAGAAGGAAAATAAAGTAGGATAAAAGGAAGAGTTTGACTGTGGGAAGGCATACAGTTAAAATTGCTCGTTAAAGAAAAGTTCTTCAATAGTTTTTTTTTTTTCTTCATTAAAACTATAAAGAAAGTGAAAGAGAGAAAATTCAAGGACATCTTTGAGAAGAGCTTTCTCAGTGGAAGTGCAAGGTTCCCAGGTGGGAGTGCGGTTGGTTTCCTGAAAGAGAGCAAGGAGGCCGTTGTGGCTGGGGAGAGTGGACGGAGATGAGGAAAGAGACAGGTGGGGAGCAGAGCACTGGGGTGAGGATTTTGGTACTTTTGTGAGTGGTGTGGGAAGCCATGGCAGAGTGTCCAACATATGATTTACATAATTCACTTCTCTATTTTAAAGAGTCACTCTGATGGCTGTTGGAGAACAGACTTGATAAGGTGAAGAGTTGAAGCAAGGAAGGATGACCATATAATTTATTATCTAAACTAGGGCACTTTTTGAGAGTGAAAACTGCAACTACCCATAATTATGCAAAAGAGACATAACAGACATTATCTAGGGCAAACTGGGATCTATGTTTACCCTAAAGCAAAGAGAGCAGTTGGAGGCCACTGCAGATGTGATGGTAAAATAACATGTTTCCTGCTTGTGCCACATTTTTACAGTTGCCCTTCTGGGTCCACGTTCCACTGTGTCCATCCTGCTCTCTGTCCCAGGAGCCTGACCTATAAAGAAATCTTTGATAGACTCTTATGTCTTATGGCTTCAAGGTGAATTCAGCCAAAGGGGAACTCTAGCTGGAGATGGAGGAAGGGAGCACTTATTCCTCTGGCTCCTTCCCTAAAGGTTTCCTCACACTAACTGTTTCCCTCCAGAGAAGGTCACTCCACCCTTCAGAGCAACTTGCTTACATTGACTCTTTCTCCTTCCAGGTACAAGAAACCTTTTCCTCCCTGGTCCCTTTATCCCCAGGGCTAGCACCAGCTGCCACTGATGGCCCAGGGTATCTGGACCACCCCGTGGTTCCCTAACACCCCCACCTGCTCCTTTCTGGTTAGCTTTGTTGTAAATACACTTTCCTTGAATTATCCTAATTTGACTGTGCTGTTTGTTCCTTGGGGGAGATGCCTGGTACACTAGCCATCTCAGAAGATAGTTCAAGGAGTGAATTGCAGAAAAATGTGCCTAGCAAATGGGATCTCAGACACATCGTGCTTTGGAATCGCTTCCATAAATCAGTGTGCATTCGTTCCTTAAAGAAACAAAGAAAAAGCAAAAAGAATATGTTTCTTCTCTGACTCCGTCTAAACTGAGGAATTCATTAAGCCGCCTTTGAAAGGAAGCATTCAAGACAAATCTTAAAATACTATGTTTTTCAACTGCAGCCTGAAAGGCCTGTTTTATGTTTCAGAATAGGTTATCGGACGCCTTTGTGATGAGAGTTTCTCAGGAAACCGCAGCCCCAGATTGTGCCTCTGTCTTTCAAGGAAGTTTCCTTTTTGCACACCACTGGAAGGCTATCACCTCAAGAGGTGGCAAGGAAGAGGCACAGCTGGGTGATGCTGAAGCATTGCTTTGTGATGTTGAAAAGGGAGATCAGAATAAGAATGATTTAAATAAAAAATAGAGACGTAAAGTCAGAGCGAACTAGAAATTGAGTTTGGTGCCAGATGAAATACGAAATAGCTTCACGTGAATGCTGGATAAGAAGAGTACTGTGTATTTGTTCTGGTGACCTTGGAAGACTGAGTAATCCAGAAAATTCAAGCCATGATCATCATAATATCCTAGGAAGGGAGGATCAAGGGAGGGAGAGAGGGTGATTACGATCTCAGGAAGACTTGCACTAGCAGAAGACATGGTCAGGGAGCCCTCCCTCTACCATCCATATTCCCAGCACCTTGCACGGTACCTAGCAGTGTGTTAGGAATTCATAATGTTTATCAAGTGACTACAGTGAATGAAGAAAACAGCAAGAAGTAAATGTCAGGCTATAGTAACATAGAATACCATCCATGAGATGCACCACTTTCAAAGTGAATGAAATTGGTGAAAAGAAGGAGTCCAGAGAACAAATAGATGGCCTGCCATTGTGTAACCTAAACAAATGGTTGCTTGTCCAATATTTTCCATATTCAACCTCTTACTTTGAATTAATGTTTCCAGTAATGAGTCATAATATTATGATGTTCTCCCAGTGACAATACCATTTGTTTCCAGCTTAAAAATGCTGAATGACATGCTTTTTTGATTAATAATGGTAACATTATTTTATTTTCAGTCTTTGTGGCGTGACAGTAACAATACCCTAAAAGACAAATGTTCATAACTGAAACGTGGAAAGAAAAGATACCTACTAATGTCTAGGGGCAAACATTGTCCAGTCTTTGCAACAACAGAAAATGATTATGGGCAGAGGAATGGCAGGGTTTCATGAAGGAGGAACTGCTTTTAATAGTCTCCAATGGATTCAGAAACAGAGAGCCCCAATTGTATATATGGTCTCCACTTGCTCATTTATGGAGAAAGAAAAGAAGAATAGCTAATCAGACAGTGTTTTTGATCAGCTGGGTACCAGCTGTAATGTCACAGGGTATTTGATCCTTTTTAATTTTCTCACCTGACCTGTCCTCGCAACTGAGGGATTTTGCTGTTCGAAATTAACTTGTTCTTCCCACTGTAGGTGTTTGAAATCTAAGCAAGGAATCTAAACATCAAATGGATCTATCACATTGAAATAAAAGTAATATAAGCTCCTTTGCTTCTTCTACTTATCATCAGACCCGGTTCAAATTCAAACTTGGAGGAACCTTTTCTTCTCTACCTCTACCAAGGTCTCCCATTCGGTATATGGCATTTCCTTTCTCTCCTGTATGGCACGTATTATGCTGCCTCCTACCCAGGAGTCCATTGCCCTTTGTTCTCTCCTTTTTATTATTCTTCAGGATACACATTGAAATCATTCATTTATCCCTTAGGATGAATGGAAGTTACTGGGTTACCTCTCTCAGAGGCATTTGCTCTTAAGCCTTAGCTCATTGTTATCCTCAATAAATGGATTTCAAACATCAGACAAGAGAGTTATAGTGATGATATAAGTGTTGTGTCCTTTGTTCCTTAAGTCATAACCTACTGGCAGAATTATTTTAATAGGACAATGCCTAGAGCATTGTCATTGTCGTTCCTTCTCTATGGAGTAAGAGAGAACACTGACTCATACATCATTCATATATATCTTATTACGTGCTTATCTTGAATTAAGCTTGGCTTTTAATACAAAAAAAAAAAAACCCATATAATTTAAGAATGGGGAACAACTACGTAAATCACCTTTTTCCATTTCCCCAAATCATGGACTTAGTAAGTGGAAGACTCGTAACTAAAACATGTCTCTCTAATTATTGCCGATCTTTTCCCAAATTCCCACCCTGGTGCACTTGGTCTCTTTTGACCCCCAAAAGTTTTACATTATAGTTCTTTCTTTGTATCGAACTACATATTGGATGTGTTAATACATGCAAAATATCTCAATAGCTAAGACCCCAGATATATTTTTCTAGCTACATTCAGTTATTTCAGGTGAAAGAGTTTCTTTGCTCCAATTATCAGAGTAACTTAAATGCAGTTCCTGGAATCAATCTGAGTTTATACCCAGTGCTAATGCTCAAACCATTTTCTTTCTCCTTTCTGAGTGATAAAAATTTTAAAAGAACAGAAAAAGCATTAAATGAATATATTTTTGCGGTCATTTGAAGGTCTGTAATGAGAAGAGGAAATACATAATTGAACACAGAGTAGTACAAGGTAAGTCATCAGTTAATAGATTGAAACATACCATCGTGCAAAGTAATAAACTGAAACACTTTGGTATGAGGTCAGGCGTGTTGCTTTGAAGTTGGACTGTAATTCGCCTTCCCTAGGACAAAACTGTCTCCTGATTCTGTATGCTCATTGATCTACAGTCGTTTAATGAGGAAAAGGGTGACCAACAGGTGATCTAAGAAAATTTGCTCTAGTATCCACAGGGCTAGAGATCAGCTAGAGTTTGAACATGCAAAATTAGGTTTCTTTATTCTTGAGTTGATTATCAGACTGAGCTCAATTTGCACCATGACATCTTACAGATACCTTCATGTTGCACTTTGAATATTCTTGCCTATAAATAGAAACAATAACATCACTCAGGAGATTTCTTCCCATCACTTAGTGAAGAGTAGATCTAAGTTCCATCTCTACCAAGATTCATTACATGAAGAAAAAACTTTTTTTGAAGTGCCCCAATTCAAAAGGGTCCCTCCAAATCCTCATTCACTGCCCACCCCATCATTTCATGGAGATACTTAAGCATGAATGGGCAGATGCAAGGGATGTTTCCTGGGAACTTCTGAAAAGAAAGCCAAATAAATCTCAGAAACTACAAAGTAGTAAAAGACTTTTGGTTGTGAAAACATTGTGGCAGGTGTCTGGAAACAATCAAATTCCAATTGGCTGAAGAATTCTTCCTGGCTGGGCTAGAACTGTAACTAGCATTTCATTCTTTAGTAACTGTCAGGGAGATCTGAAAATGTTTTATAACATTGGTGAAGCCTTGGAACCTGTCTTTGAAGAACACTCGAATAAGCAGAATTTGGCATTCCAGATATGGATGGGGCACCTGTTAGGAACAATGTAGTAATGATGTTTTTGTTTCAGGTCTGTTAAATTCTAGAGGTAAACTTGCCTCTGGTGTCTTAATTCGTGGCACACTTTTTCATGCCAGCAAATCTCGCCCAGGAGCATAACTCTGAATGGCTTTGAAGATTTGCACCCACTCTTAATTGAATTATTCAACAAATTTCTTTAGAGCACCTACTAAGTCTTCAGCCTGTATTAAGCATTTCAAGGCCTTGAAATGGGGACATGAGACAATGAATCATGTGACAGGGGAGAAATATTATTGCTGGTGCAATAATATTCTTTTACAAGAAATCAGGGGTGCGGAGTGCATGGTAATCATTACCCTCATCACAGGCTATTTACCATTTTGAGATGCTGCATATGTCCAGTTGACCTCACAATGGCCTTGGGGATAACACAGATAAAAGCAAAAGACAGTGAGCCAAAGTGTGAAAAATAGGCCATTAAAGATGAAGAGAACATGGTTATTAAGACCCAATTTAATATTTAACTAATATGCCTCTGTTTCTCCTAATTAATATTTACATACCCAGAAAGTTGGAGACAGGTGTCAACAAGACACTTCCTGCATTACCAGCTACATTTGGAAAGTCAATCCCTCACCCCAACTCGTTCAAAGTTAAAAGCAAAAAGATGTATTGGTAATTGTGAACTTATATATAAATAGTTTATTTCTTACTGCTATAAAAATTCTACCTGATTTAAGAGCAGCAAATTAGAAATTTGGTGTTCAACAGCAACAAGTCTGAAGATTTCCAGGAATGTTCTATTGCTGTTGCAATAATATCCTTTTACAAGAAATCAGTGGTGCTGAATGCATGGCAATCATTACCCTCATTACAGGCCATTTACCATTTTGAGGTGCTGCATATGTCCACTTGACCTCACATTGACCTTTCTGAGACTGCAGTTAAGAAGAAACAAGGAAGACGAAATACAGAAGGTGAACTTAGAATCAAAGCCACTTGGCTCAATTTAGTTCAAGTTACTTTTAGTAAGGCCAGAACTGAGGTTTAAGCCTCACTCCAATTACCCACATTTACCTATCTCTTTAGATTCTATAGACTGTAGTTCTTCCAACAAATCTGGCTATTCCTCTCTAAGTGAATACAAAGGAACTCCCATCCCAGGAATTTCATGGACTCTGCATGCCATGTCAGGACTCGAGTTAGGATGATCTCTTTTAGAAGCAATGATAATTGTGGCTATTTCCAACTGCATATTTTGGGATTGTAGCTACCCTAGTACGCCAATAATTTTATTTTTGTTCGATCAGACAACTATTTCTCCTTTTGTTTCCTTCCCTTTCACCCTCAACAGTGTTGACTCTTTTTGCTCTCCAAGATAAGTTACCAGCAGCTGAAATTACTCTAAACTGATATGATTCTGTTTCAAAACACAGAATCAAAAAGTGGATTATGCTGATATCAGACCCATCTAATTCTTCTCATATTTGCTATGAGATTCCTGATTTCAAATTGAAAGCCATGTTTTGTTTTGTTTTCTTTCTTCTATCCTGTTTAGGGTTTTGGTCCTCTCATTAGTCCATTCATTCAACCATTCAATTAATACTTATTGAGTGCCAGACACTGTGTTAGGTGTGGGATAAAATGATGAGCAAAAGAACAAATAAAATCCCTGTTTTAATGGCAGCTTCAACCTAATAAGAGAGACAGAGTTAATTAAGTGATCACACACAATTAAATCCAAATTTTCCTCTGTGAGAAGTGCATCCAAGAAGTACTCAGAGTCCCAGTCTAGGCAAGTGTGATTTCCCTTTGGCTAAGTTTGAGGTCTCTTTATTTTTAAAAATTGGTCGTATAACTATCTTTACGATTCGAAACAAATCGGTTCTTGGGTCTTTGAAAGTTTTCACAATAGGTACATTTTTCCTTTTTATCCCCATTATTTCTCCAGTTCGCTGGGTACTAGGGAAAATCTGAGGCACCTATAATAATGCAGGAGATGGAACAGAGCAGAACATCTCTTGGGAAGACATGTGATCTAGCGGCTAGCTCAGTTCAATTATTTACTCACCGTGTAACTTTGCATACTTCTTTTATTCCCTACCCATAATTTCTTTATCTGTGCAATGGGGATAATAATTACCGTCCTCCTATTATGTATGTCATGCTCATAAATTGTGAAGAAGAATATAAAATTAAAGTAGCATTATTATAATCATTTTTGTTACTGATATTGTGACAAGAACAAGAAGAGCCAAAGAGAATAAACATGAACAGTCCATAGTCTTTTTCTCTTATGCCTTGTTTCTTGCCAGAAAGCAGAAAAGCCGTAGGTAGGAGCTCTTCATTTTCAGCCAGGCAGACCTTGTCACAGCATGAGCTTTCTCACTTATGGTGACCATAAATTTTCTACACCCCAAATTGGGGCACATGATCTGACAAAGGCTGTTTTCCCCACTGGTTTATGGCTTTATTTTATGAAAATCTATAATGATTATAATACTTTTAGATATACTTGTAATGTTTCAATTCTATATGAAAGAATTCAATAAAATGGTGTTCTCTTAGAAATCTGAAGCATAGCATTACTCTATCCCTGGCCTGCCTTTGTGAAAAAATGGTTTCAGATTGGAGTTTCCTCTAGTTGTGGTGGCTATAGATGTAGGGTGAATAACTCTGTCCCCACAGGTCATCTTCTGAAAGGATGATCATCTAGATTCTGAAGACTTTTTTTTTACCTCTGCCCTGGTTTAGAGACAAACTCCTCCTCTCTATTTTCCCCTGACCTTCGCTGCTGATGACACCCTTGTGGATTTATGTTGCTACCCAATAGCGGGTTTGTGAGTTCAGATCATGTTGCTGGCACCCTGCAGAAAACACATTCATCACAGCAGTGCTTAGTCTAATTTGCATTATGTCTTGCACTGCCTATGTTGTTAAAACCTACTGCTTTTGAACTGTGGTGCTGGTAGGTAGAGAATTTCCCAGATCTATCAGCAACACAAAATTCTGCTCTTAAAATCAGGATGACGGAACTTAACCATGTTCAACTTCTAAAACTATTTTCACCTCCATCCTAAACTTGTTGCCATTTTATTATCATCAGTAGAGGAAAGACCTGAGATCATGTTAACAAGGCGTCGTCAAAGAAACCAGCAGATAAGGGGTCTCAGAGTAATGGGGGCAAAGGGACCTTCTAGCTCCAAGCTCAGATTAGGTAAGTGGCTCTTTTGGAAATCTTAATATCAGAAAACTCATGACCTGTAAGTAATCAAATAACTTGAGCTAACAATGAGTCAGAATGGGTCAAAGACAGAGTTAAGCTTCAAAAACACGGAGTCAGTAGGATTAGGGTTATGGAGCTATGGAAAAGAGGAAGTGTTGAATAGACTAAACATCAATCTGGATACAGGTTAGTGGTGCTTGAGCAGAGTTTCCATGTTTCCAGGGATGACACTTCACTGCTCTTCATCTGTGAAGTGTTATTTAGTCAAACAAAACTAAATATTAAGTCATTCCAAAACCATTTGCAAAACAAATGACTTTTTTGTGCCCTGATCATAAGAGCTTAAAATGAGATTTAAGTTCCTGAGGTCATGAAGAATTTCTGTTTTTTTTCTTGTGTGTTTGTTTTTACATTTTAAAAATGGAAACACCAAGATATAAGTCAATTCAATTTAACTTGAGTATTATAAATAACACCTTAAATTTCCGCTATAGAATTGGTACCTAGAGTGAAATCTTTCTGGGTGTCAACTGAGCCATGCCCCCCGGCCAGGGCTTTTGGTCGCTTCATAATGTATTTATGATATATTACCACCCTTAACTCCTAGTGCTGCTGTGCTAGAAAGGCAGCTCCCTGCTGCCTTCCTGCCACAAAGTCTTTAAGTACACAGGCCCTCCCCACTTCTAAGCTCACAGACTCCACTGAGACTCTCATTCAGCTATTAATCACACCCAACCCTGTGACATCTCCTATCTTGTGGTCTTTGTTGCTGTATAGTATTGAATTATTTAGTTTTTTTGTTTTTTTTCATGCCTTGTCTCAAAATCTAGATGGTAAATTGAGAGAAGGGAACTATGTCATATGTGTTATAAAGGCAAATTGTAATGGAAGAAGTTTTGGAGATGACATTTACTTGCCAGATAAATTTGGGCAACTCTTTGCAGATGCCATGATCTAATCTTAAGACTGTCAGTCATCCCATGCTAGCTGAGAGAGAACTTTGGATGTGATAGACGCGTGGTGATTTTGTTACTTGATGATGAACGTTGTTCAGATTCCTTGTCACATTATCTAATCCAATTAAATGGCATATGGGTGCATTTGAGGTGATCCAGACAGTCTACCTCTGGACAAGGACATCTGGAGGGCCAGGCCAAACATGAAGGACTACTTCTGAAAGATTATCAGCAGTGAGCTCTATTCAAGGAGAACAGGTAAAGGAATAGGAAGAAGGACCAGTAGTGACTGTGTGAAGCCCCAGCAGCATAAGAAGTAAAGATTAGATAGACAGGAATTATGGCAGCCAAGAGATTCAGGAAATATAGAATGCAAAATATACTGAAAGTGACAATGGACTGTAGAGCAGGTAAAGCTAACTGCTCAGAATTCAATCCATGAACTCTGGGCATGTGGTAGATGTGTCTTTTATGGCACTTACAACAACACTCAGAACAATGGCTAAATGATATATATATTACCTTAAAAAAATTCTACTAACTTGATGCTATGGTTTCTTTCCATCCCTTGCTAATTTGCATAACTGCCTTAAGACTATAACAAGGTGCCTCTTAGAGAAGAATGCTGATGAGGAGACAATTTGGGGATTTGCTCTCTTCACTGGTCCCAGTCTGCAATAAACCCTGTTAGCCAGCTGCCCTGCAAACTAGTACTCAGACTTTTGAGGGAGGTCTGGGCTGAGGGTTTGAGTGGATTGATGTAATCCCATTTTCACAGTATCAAAAACAACATGGTGATCACAATGAAACTGGGTTTGTCTAATATCAATGGAAATACCTGCAATAGAAGGGTGTTTCACCCATTAGCGTTTTGCTTAATAAATGTCAAAGAGAGGGAAGAATAGTGAATATTATGTGTGTTCTTTGTAGGAGAATGAATCTCTGTGCTTTCTCTTCTGGAAGAATAATTGCTATTTTCTTCTGATTTTCTGCCCTGAACACCAGAGACTGAAATCTCATCTGGTCTCCTTCCTCAGCTGGCTGAATATTCTTGTGCTGAGTCTGGTAAGGAAGTTTGTCTTGGCTCTCCAGCATGTTCTATGGTTTATGCATTTAGATGGTCTTTCTTTCTCTCAAGAGAGATGATAGAGATAGAGAGAGAAATGGAGATCCTGTGATTTAAGCTGGTTTTGATATAGTTATCACTGACCTGCTGTCTACCATTTAACAAAACTACTATGTAAGAGTCGTGTTTGTAGAAATCCCAGGAAATCTCCTATTTCTCCATCTGTGGGAATGAGGATGGTATAGCTTGTGCTTTTACAGGTACTCTGAACACAGATTTGTTTTCATCTACCTTTCGGGCTAAATCCAATAATAGCCAAAGCCTCTCTAGCACAGTTTATCCAGTGGGCTCGGTAGAGACTGCAAACTGAACTGAGATGTATAAATAGTCCCTTGAAATGTGGCCAGAGATAGCAATTTCTTCGCTCTAACTAGTTGGTGCTCAGAACAAAGTTGGTAATAGTGACAGAGTTTTATCATTGTGTTTTCCCTTCCTCAGCAGAGATGGATGAAGCTGTTTCACTGGAGAACTCACCCCTTCTTCAGGAATGTGAGGTCAGGTACTTTCAAGCTAAAAGATTCTTCCAGTTACAAGTTACTTTCACATCCATTGTATCTTTTATCCTTACCATGAGGCAGATGACAGCAGTTATTACAGATCCTATTACATAGATAGGAAAACTGGAGCCAAACCAATGCTCACTCCACCCAAGAAGAAAGCAGGAATCTGTGTGTAAAAATCAGAGCTGCAGAACGGAGCCAACCACCACCTTCTTGACTCCAGCCTGATGCTCTTACATCAGCACGTATGTGCTTTCCCACACATACATATACTATATTTTACAATGCACATAGGGCACCAGGATAGACTCAGAGCAAGAGAGAAACAGTCACTGCACAGTTCTAAAAAAACAATCTTCAACTCTAGCTGTATCCTCTGTCTTTAGAAAAAAGTAACCGAATTCTAAAAGGAGTGCATTGTGTTGGAATCTCCATATTCATGTGTTTTTTAAGACTTGTAGAAAAGTATTTGTAAGGATGTGGAAGTTAAGAAAGAAGAGAAGGCAGAAGGGAGGAGAAAGGAAGGACATTTATTGAGCACTGTCTCATTTATCTCAATTCATCCACGTGTTGGGTAGATCATTCGACTTCACTGGGCCTCAACTTCCTCATCTGTAAAGTAGAGTTATGATACCAACATCAAAGGTATAGAGTGTATAAAATTGGTCGATGCTCATAAGGCACTTCAAACAGCACCTAGAACTTATTATATATTTGCTGTTATACTTGTAATTATCTACATATGAAAAAAATTAGACTCAGTATTTTAAATACTGCTAACATTTCCACTAATAAGAGAAATTCAGGTCCAAATCCAGGTCAAAGTCATTTTAGAAGAACCAAAATGACATACATACAATTTTTTTAATCGTTTTGTTGTTGTTGTTTTCGTAGTTACAGTTGACATACAATATTATATTATTTTCAGGTGTACAGCATAGTGATTAGACAATTATACAACTTATGAGGTTATCACCCTGACAAATCTAATATCCATTTGGCACCATACATAGTTGTTACAATATTACTGACTATATTTCTTATGCTAAATTTTATATCCCCATGGCTATTTTGTAACTACCAATTTGTACTTTTAAATCCCTTCCAATTTTTCACCCATCCTCCAGCCCCCTTCCTATCTGGCCGCCATCAAAATGTTCTCTGCATATTTGAATTGTTTCTGCTTTGCTTGTTTGTTTATTTTGTTCTTTAGATTCCACATATAAATGAAATCATATGGCATTTGTCTTTCTCTGTCTGACTTACTTCACTCAGCATAACACCCTCTAGGTTTCTCTATGTTGTTGCAGATGGCAACATTTTATTATTTTTCATGGCTGACTTACATTCCATTGTGTATGTTTACTACCTACTCTTTATCCATTCATCCATTGATGAACACTCAGATTGCCTCCATATCTTGGCTGTTGTAAATAATGTGGCAATGAACATATGGATGCACATGTCCCTTCAAAGTAGTAGTTGGGGTTTCTTTGGCTACATATCCAGAAGTGGGATTACTGGGTCATTCTTTGTCTCTTGTTATTGCCTTTGTTGTAAAGTCTATTTTGTCTGGTATAAGTATTGTTACCCCAATTATTTATTTTTTTATTTTTTCATTGCAGTTTTTTTTTGTTATTATTAGTTTATTGGGGTGACAATTGTTAGTATAGTTACATAGGTTTCAGGTGTACAATTCTGTATACATCATCTATATATACCATGTTTCCCCGAATATAAGACTGGGTCTTATATTAAAGTTTGCTCCAAAAGATTCAGGAGGGCTTATGATCAGGGGATGTCAACCTGAAAAATAATGCTAGGGCTTATTTTTCGGTTGGTCTTATTTTCGGGGAAGCACAGTATCACATTGTGTGTTCACCACCCTGATTCAGTTCTTCATCCATCACCATATATTTGATCCCTTTGACCCTCATCTACCACACCCCTCCCCCTGCCCTCTGGTAACCACTCAACTATTGTCTGTGTCTATGAGTTTTCCTTTCTTCATTTGTTTGTCTTATTCCTTTGTTGTTTTCCGTTTTATATACCATTATCAGTGAAATCTTATGGTTCTCGACTTTTTCTGTCTGACTTATTTCGCTTAGCATAATAATCTCAAGATTCATCCATGTTGTCGCAAAGAGCACTACTTCATCTTTTTTATGGCATAATATTATTCCATTGTGTATACATACCACAACTTCTCTATCCAATCATATATGGAAGGACACCTTGGTTGTTTCCATGTCTTGGCCACTGTAAATAAAGCTACAATGAACATCAGAGCACATATATCTTTACAGATAAGTGTTTTCAGATTTTTTGGGTAGATACCCAAGAGAGGGATTGCTGGGTCATATGGTTATTCTTAAATTTTTGAGGAACCTCCACACTACCTTCCATAGCGGCTGCACCAGTCTGCATTCCCACCAACAGTGTCTGAGGGTTCCTTTTTCTCCACAGCCTCTCCAACACTTGTTACTATTTGTCTTGTTGATGGTAGCCATTCTGACTGGGGTGAGGTGATATTTCATTGTGGTTTCTATTTGCATTTCTCTGATGATTAGTGATGTTGAGCATTTTTTCATATGTCTATTTGCCATTTGTACGTCCTCTTTGGAGAAATGTCTCTTCAGGTCCTCTGCCCATTTTTTAATTGTATTGTTTGGGTTTTTTGTTGTTGTTGTTGCTGTTGTTGAGTTGTATGAATTCTGTTGTATGCTGTTGTTGTATGCTGTTGTTGAGTTGTATGAATTCCTCACATATTTTGGATACGAGCCCCTTAACGGAGACACTGTTTGCAAAAATCTCCCATTCGTTTGGTTGCCTCTTTATTTTGCTGATGGTTTCTTTTGCTGTGCATAAGCTTTTTAGTTTGATATAGTCCCATTCATTTATTTTAGCTTTTACTTCCCTTGCCTTTGAAGTCAAATTAATAAAATTCTCTTTGAATGCAAGTTCCATAAATTTAGTACCTATGTTTTCTTCTATGCAATTTATTGTTTCAGGTCTTATGTTTAGATCTTTGATCGATTTTGAGTTAATTTTGGTACACAGTGACAGATAGCAGTCTACTTTCATTCTTTTGCACATGGCTTTTCAATTCTCCAACCACCATTTATTGAAGAATCTGTATTTTCTCCAATTCACGTTTTTGGCTTCTTTGTCGAAAATTATCTGTCCATATTTATGTGGGTTTATTTCTGGGTTCTCAATTCTATTCCATTGGTCTGTGTGTCTGTTTTTCTGCCAATACCATGCTGTTTTGATACTTGTTGCCCTGTAGTACAAGCTGAAGTCAGGGACTGTGATACCTCCAGCATTGTTCTTTTCTCTTAGGATTGCTTTGGCTATTCGGGGTCCTTTGAGGTTCCATACTAATCTGATTATTTTTTGTTGAATTTCTTTAAAAATTGCCATTGGGGTTTTGATGGGGATTGCATTAAATCTGTACATTGTTTTGGATAATATGATCCTTTTAACTATGTTGATTCTTCCAATCCATGAGCATGGGATGTCTTTCCATTTCTTTGTGTCTTCTTCAATTTCTTTTAAAAATGTCTTATAGTTTTCAATATATAGCTCTTTCACATTGTTGGGTAAGTTTATACCTAGTAATTTATTCTTTTTGCTGCAATTGCAAAAGGAATTGTTCTTTTTTTTTAATTTCTTTTTCTGAATTTTCATTGTTAGTATATAGGAATGCAATGGACTTTTGTACATTGATTTTGTAGCCAACAACTTTACTGTATTCGTTGATTGTTTCTAATAGCTTTTTGGTGGAGTCTTTAGGGTTTTCTATATATAGCATCAGTCATTGGCAAAAAGTGACAATTTAACTTCTTCATTCCCTGTTTGGATGCATTTTACTTCTTTCTCTTGCCTGAATGCTTTGGCTAGAATTTCCAGCACTATATTGAAAAGCCGAGGTGATAGGGGACAGCCTTGTCATGTTCCTGAACGTAGAGCAAAGGGCTTCAATTTTTCACTGTTAATTATGATATTAGCTGAGGGTTTGTCCTATATGGCTTTTATTATGTTGAGGTATTTTCTTTTTATACCCATTTTATTAAGTGTTTTAATCATAAATGGATACTGTATCTTGTCAAATGCTTTTTCTGTATCTATTGATATAATCATATGATTTTTGTACGATATTTATGTAGTATACCACATTGATCAATTTGCATATGTTGAACCATCCTTGTGCCCCTGGATGAACCCCACTTGGTCGTGATGAATAATCTTTTTAATGCGTTGTTGCATTCGATTTGCTAGAATTTTGTTTAGGATTTTTGCATCTGTATTCATCACAGATATTGGTTTGTAATTTTCTTTTTGTGTGTGTTATCTTTACCAGGTTTTGGTATGAGGGTAACGTTGGCCGCACAAAATGAGTTAGGAAGTATTGTTTCTTCAGTTTTTTGGTAGAGTTTGAGTAGGACAGGTGTTAGATCTTCTTTGAATGTTTGGTAGAACTCACTAGTGAAGCCATCTGGTCCTGGACTTTTGCTTTTGGGAAGGTTTCAGATGACTGATTCAATTTCCTTACTGTTGATCAGTTTATTTAGATTTTCCAACTCTTCGTGAGTGAGCCTAGGAAAGCTATATGTTGCTAAGAACATGTCCATTTCTTCTAGGTTGTTGAATTTGGTGGCACATAGTCCTTCGTAGTATTCTTGGATAACCCTTTATATTTCTGTAGCATCCGTGGTGACTTCCCCTCTTTCATTTCTGATATTTTTGTGTGTATTTTCTCTTTTTATCTTGGTGAATTTAGACAAGGGTTTATCAGTTTTATTAATCTTTTCAAAGAACTAGCTCTTTGTTGCATTAATTTTTTCTATTGTGTTCTTGTTCTCTATGTCATTTAGTTCTGCTCTGATATTTATTATTTTTTCCATCTGCTGACTTTGGGTTTCATTTGTTCTTCTTTTTCTAACCTTTTTTATACCTTGCTAACCTTTTTCATCTGTTTCATCTGATATCAGTGTAGCTACACTTGCTTGTCTCTGACTGCCTTTTGCTTGGAGTGTCATAATCCACGATTTCACTTTGAGTCTATATTTGTCCTTGTACCTGAGATGTGTCTTTTGGAGACAGCACATGGTTCGGTTTTATTTTTTGATCCAATTTGCCACTCTGTGCTTTTTTATTGGTGAATTCAGTCCATTTACATTTAGGGTAATTATTGATATATGAGGATTTCCTATTATACTATCTCTGATTTTCTGGTAGGACTGTGTCTACATTGTGTCTTTGCTTTTTTTTTTTTTTTCCCCGCTGGCTCTATTATTTCAGCATGGTGGTATTCTACGATTTTCCCCACTGTTTCTTTTTCTTTTTCTATGTTATGTATTTCAGTTCTGGATTTTTTTTTTTTTTTTGGTTGGTTACTATTAAGTTTATGTAAAAGAAACTTTCATATTTAGAGTATTCCATTTTCTTTAGCATGCTTGCTTTCTCCATTCCCTTATGCCAGTTCAGACCTTAACTCTCTCCCTTTTTATGTTTTTGTTTTCACAACGTATCCCTATTTATGTTGTGAGTTGATTTCTGTGCTATAGTAGCAAATTGTCTCCCCCTCTTTGTTAAGTGGTTTTTTTTTTTCTTCTTCACCCTGTATGTTATGTTTAAGTGTATAGTGTATTATTTGGTATAGGGGTTGCCATTTCCTGCTTCTGTCTGTCTGTTTGTAATATTACACATGGTTTTGTATTCTTTTGCTTTTTTTGTTTGTTTGTTTCAGGTTGAATAGCCTCCTTCAGTATTTCTGCATGTCTAGAAAGGTTTTGTTCCTCCTTCACGTCTAAAGGATATCTTTGCTGGATATATTCTTCTTGGCTCATAATTTTTCTCTTTCAATTGTTTGAATGTTTGATTCCACTCCTTCCTGGCATGTAGAGTTTCTGCTGAAAACTATGATGATAATCTAATGGACTTGTCTTCGTAGGGTACTATCTTCTTTTCCCTGGCTTCTTTGTGGATTCTTTCTTTGTCGTTAATTTTTGACAATTTCAATATAATATGCCTTAGAGAAGGTTGTTAGGATTGAGGTAATTAGGTTATTAGTTTCTTGGACTCGAGGATCCAGTTCTTTCCACAAGTTTGGGAAGCTCTCGTTGACTATTTGTTTAATATTCTCTCTGTTCCCTTCTCCCTTTCTTCTCCTTCTGGTATGCCAATTATTCTTATATTGCTCTTTCTGATGGAGTCAGAAAGTTCTTGTAGAGTTCTTTCATTTCTTTTAACTCTCAAGTCTCTCTCTTTTTCCATCTGTGTCCTTTCCAGATTTCTATCTTCGATGTCACTGATTCTTTGCTCCTTCTGGTCAGCTCTATTACCTCACTGGCTATTTCATTCTTCATTTTTTTTTTTTTACTGAGTTCATTATCTCCAGAAATTCTATTTGGTTCTTTTTAAAATTTCAATCTCTTTGGTAAAATGTTCATTTTGTTTTTTGATTGTGTTTCTGAGTTCATTAAACTGTCTGTCTGTGTTTTCTTGCATCTTGTTGAGTTTTTTCAGAACTGCAATCTTGAATTCTCTGTCATTTAAGTCGCATATGTCCATGTCTTTAAGTTCATTTTCTGGGAACTTTTTTTTTTTTCCTGTGCTCCCTTGTTATCTTGGTTATTCATGGCAATTAATGAGTTATTATTTCTCTTCCTAGACATCTACAGGAGTAGGTTCTGCAACTGGTTGATAGAAACAGGTCTTTCTTTTGCTTTCCAGTAGGTGTTGGTAGAATTCTTTGTTTTCTCTCCGATTGCAGCCTTCTATTCTCTCTAATGCTGTAGCGTTATATTTTCTCTGCAATGTTCTGGCTTCTCACACAATGAGGGGATTCCCTGGTAGGTGATCATTTCCTCTGTTTGCAGGTGGCCTGGGTCACAGGACACTACCTCTATGGGGGGATGGGGAGAGCCTGTGAAGTCCCAAAGCTCTTCCTCCACTAGTTTCAGGGCCTGTCTTTCAGCGGCTCTGTTTATATCTGCAGGGATCCATGCAGATGGGTGGGGGCCGGGGCAGCATTTGTTGTGAGAGGTGGCTGTGAGCAATGGAGGTGACACCACCAGCACAACCAATCCTGCACCCAGGGCTCTCTCTCCTTCGCCGGAACTAGTTTGGACATGAGCCCAAGGCTGCAGGGTACATTTCTCAGAATGGCAAATGTTCTGTTCTTTTGACCTGACACTGCTGCCTTTCTACTTCTAGCACTGGGCAGGTAGGGGTGGGGCGAGCTCTGGGAGGGAAGGTAGAGGTCGGCTAGGCTCCGTGCCTATGCCTTCTGTCTTCTGCTTGGCAGTGAGGGCTTAAACCTCAGTTTTTACCCTTCTTCCCTCAGTCTTTGCTCTGAGGTCTCTGCCGTGTTATATGCTGATCCCTCAGGTGGGACTGTGGGCCATAAGGGGAGCGCTAGCAGTCTGAATTCTTCCCTCTCCTGTGACTGTGATAGTTCCAGAATGCAAGGAGTTCGGAGCTCTGGTCTGAGTCCTGTTGCCCATGCGGCCCGCATCTCCCCACTTCCTCCCTTTTCTCCTCCACCGCTTGCCCAATTTGTCCACCGTTAAATGATTTCAATTGCACATCTCTTAGTCTGGCCTGTCTGCTAAACAGGGAGTTCTTTGTGGAAGGATAGCTGTTCGATTTGTTTTAAATTCCAGGGGAGATTTCAAGAGGCTTGCCTCACGTCACCATTTCTATGATGTAATCCTGTTTTTTTCATTTCTATTGTCATGAAATATCTTTTATCCATCCCTTTACTTTTAGTCTGTGTGAGCCTTTCTATCTGAAATGAGTCTCTTGTAGGTAGCATATGCAAGGATCTTGTTTTCTTATCCATTCAGCCATCCTAGGTCTTTTGATGGGAACATTTAATCCATTTACATTGATAGTAATTGTCGATATATATGTAGTTATAGCCATTTTATTATTCATATTTTTTATCTTATTTATTTATTTTTTTGTTGAAGAAGTCCCTTTAGCATTTCTTTTCTTTTCTTTTAGTTTCAGGTGTACAAAACAATATAATAGTTAGACATTTACACCCCTCACAAAGTGATAACCTCCCTCCCCCAATCTATTGCCCCTCTGACATCATGTATAGCTGTTATAATTCCATTGACTCTATTCCCTATACTGTACTCCACATCTTGTGGCTATAGATTTATTAAATTATATTTGACGTTCATTATTATTCATATTCACCTTCATGTGTACAGTGCAGTGGTCAGGAATCTATACTGTCCATGAAGTGGTCTCCCTAATAAGACAGTGTCCATTGGACATTCTACAAAGTCTTTACATTATTGATTATATTTCCCAAACTGTCTTTCATATCCATGTGGCCATCTTGTGATTACCAATTTGCTTTCTTATCCTCTCACCTTCTCCCTCATCCTCACCCCCTCCCATCTAGCAACCCTCAGTTTTTTCTCTGTATCTCTGAGACTGTTTCTGATTTCTTCGTTTGTTTATTCTTTTCTTTATATTCTATATATAAGTGAGATCATATGGTATTTGTCTTTCTCTGCCTGACTTATTTCACTTAGCATAATGTTTCTACATTCATCCACATCATAGCAAATGGTACGATTTCATTCTTCTTTATGGCTGCGTAATACGCCATTGTATAAATGTACCAGTTTCTTAATCCAGTGATCTACCAATGGTCATTTTGGTGGTTTCCATGTCTTAGCTATTGTGAACAGCACTGCAATAAACATAGAGGTGCATATATTTTTTTGAATTAGCATTTTGAATTTCTCTGGATAGATACCTAAGAGTGGAATTGCTGGGTCATGAGGTAGTTGAATTTCCAGTATTTTGAGATACCTCCATACTGATTTCCATAGTGGTTGTACCAGTCTGCAATCCCACCAAAAGTGTAGGAGTGATCCCTTTTCTCCACATCCTCGCCAGTACTTATTGTTCATTGATTTATTGATGATAGCCATTCTGAATGGAGTGAGGTGGTATCTCATTGTGGTTTATATTTGCATTTTTCTGATGATTAGTGAGGTTGACCAACATCTGTTGGTCATCTGTATGTTCTCTTTAGAAAAATGTCTCTTCATGTCCTTTGCCCATTTTTAATTGGTTGTTTGTTTTTTTGGTGTTGAGTTGAATGAGTCTTTCTTTTTTAAAATAAATTTTGCGTGCTCGCTTCGGAAGCACATATACTAAAATAAATTTTGGATAGTAGCCTTATATCAGATGTATCATTGACAAATATCTTCTCCCATTCTGTAGGATGCCATTTTGTTTTATTGATGGTTTCCTTTGCTGTGAAGAAACTTTATAGTTTGATTTAATCCCTTATGTTTATTTTTTTCTTTTATTTCCTTTGCCCGAGGGGATATATCAGTAAAAATATTACTAAGGGTAATGTCTGCAAATTTCATGTTTTCTTCTAGGCATTTTATGGATTCAGATCTTATATTTAAGTCTTCAATCCATTTTGAATTTATTCTTGTATATGGTATAAGGAGGTGGTCCAGCCTTTAACATTTCTTGTAGTACTAGTTTCATGGTGATGAACTTCTTAAGCTTTTTTCTTGTCTGGGAAGCTTTCTTTATCTTTCTATTATAAATGATAACTTTGCTGAGTAGAGTCATCTTGGTTGTAGGTCCTTGCTTTTCATCACTTTGAATATTTTACGCCAATCCCTTCTACTTACAAAGTTTCTGTTGAGAAATCAGCTGACAGTCTCATGGGAGCTCTCTTGTAAGTAACTAACTGCTTTTCTCTTGCTGCTTTTAAGATTCTCTCTTTGTCTTTAAGCTCTGGCATTTTCATGATGATGTGTCTTGGTGTGAGCCCCTTTCAATTCACTTTGTTTGGGACTCTCTGCTCTTCTTGGGCTTGTGCATCTATTTCCTTCACCAAGTTAGTGAAATTTTCTGTGATTATTTCTTCAAATAAGTTTTCATTTCCTTGCTTTCTATCTTCTCTTTCTGGTACACCTATGATGTGAATGTTGGTACTCTTGACATTGTCCCAGAGGCCCCTTAAACTATCTTCAGTTTTTTTGGATTCACTTTTCTTTGTGCTATTCTGATTGGGTGTTTTCTGCTGCTACCTTATCTTCTAAATTGCCAATTCAGTCCCCTGCTTCATCTAATCTAATATTGATTCCCTCTGACGTATTCTTTATTTCAGTTATTGTAGTCTTCATTTTGGACTAGTTCTTTTTTATGTTTTCTATCTTCATTTTTATGTTTCCTATCTCTCTGTTGAAGTACTCCCTGAGATAATGGAGCATCCTTATAACCAGTGTTTTGAATTATGCATCTGGTAGATTGCTTGTCTCTATTTTGTTTAGTTCTTTTTCTAGAGCTTTTTTGTGTTCTTTCATTTGTGACAGGTTTCTTTGTCTCCCTATTTTGACTACCTCCCTATGTTTATATTTCTGTAGTACGTAGAGCTACTATGTTTCCCAGTCCTAGTAGAATGCCTTTAAGTAGTAGGTGTCCTGTGGGGTCAGTGGCACAGTCTCTCTGGTCAATTGAGACAGGTGTTCCAAGTGTATGCCTTGTGTGGGTTGTGTGTGCCCTTCGGTTTTAGTTGAGCCTTGGTTGCTGTTTGCTTGTCAATGGAAAGGATTGACTTTCAGGCTGATTGATTGTGAGGATTAGGCATGACTACAGTGGAAGAGCTGTTGTGCTGGGGCTGACCCTACAGAGCAGGATTCACTTTACCAACGCTCTAGAGCCTGTCCAGTCTGTCCTTGGGTGTGTCTTCTGTGGATGCAGGTGGGTGGTGCTCCAGCTTTTTCTCAGGGCATGCTGGCCCTGGGGTCTTCTGCGAGGGGCCCTTCATCAGGTATTGTGCAGAGGTAGCCTTTGCCCTGCCCACCCGGAATGAGCCACAGATATAACTGCAGATAGCTACCACTTATACTGGTCTTGGAGGTGTCTGGGAGAGGCAAAGCTGTGAACCAGCTGCCACTATTGGCAAGTTTGGGATGCTTAATAAGAAGTATGGGGCATGGTGAGTGCAAATGCTGCTTGTTTGGGTTTTTTGAACCTTTGAGAAATTTTAGGAACATCTTCAGCATGAGCCAAGACAGGCCATTTGCATGGAAAAGCCACTGGAACTGGTTTGAGTGGGCCCACCACTTGCGTGGAGTGGGGTCTGAGGGAATCACCAAGGTGGGGCAAATTGTGTTGGACGTGTTGACTGAGACTCAGATATGGTGCTTGTCTAAGTCTACATGCTTTGAGAAAGGAGGACTCAACAAAGGAACACTGCTTTCTGCCAGCACTTCTGTTTGGAAGAAAGCTGTCCCTTCAGCCCTCACCCTGATGCCAGATAATACAGTTCCTCCCACATGTCTCTGGCACCTTTTGAGTTGCTGCCCCAGTGCTGGATCTTAGAGTGAGTGAGTTCATTAGTAAATTGTGCACAGGCCCTTTAAGAGGAACACCTGGGACTTCAATAGTCCTCCATCTCTCTCAACCACAATCTCTGCTTGTTGGGACTTCTCTTTCTGACAGTGGAACCCTGGGCTGGGAAGCCTTGTGTGGGGCTGGGACCCCTCATTCTTCAGTGGGGACCTCCACAGCTGAGATACTTCTCCCTATTTTTAACCACCACACATGGGTGTGGGACTAGACCTTCCATGTCTCCACCCCTCCTGCCACTTTTGACATGGCTTCTTTTGTATACCCTTAATTGTAGGACTTCTGTTCAGCTAAATTTCAGGCAGTTTTAATGATGGTTGTTGTATAGTTTAGTTGTAATTTTGATGTGGTCAGGAGAGGAGGCAAGCATGGCATTTCCCTACTCTGCCATCTTGACTGGAAATTCTGAAATATTTTATGTTATTATCTGGGAAGACCTTTAATTATTCCACAAGACAATTATTCCAGGACAAAATAGAAAGGTTCAGCTACATGTGGGCACAGAAGAGGGGGAGTTTGGGGTAGAATTCTTCTTTAGTGGTCAGAAAAAAGGAGACTCATGAAAGAGCAGATAGCTAGTAGAGAAAAGTATCTCGTTAGCAACACACTTCCTTGGAAGAAAACCAGAGACTGTCCTTGAAACCTACAGAAACCAAAATAATCAGTGGCCTACTATATGTGAAAATATTTCATATAGCATTTTTTATGGTTGGCTAGTCTCTGTTTTAAGAATTCTGCAGCACAGTACTTAAAAAAAAACATTTTTGCTCGCTGTCCCAATAATTCACTTGAGGATCATCAGATTGTTTCTCACTACTATTTCTTGTATGAAAAAAATACCAGTTGAATGCTACAGTAGTATATGCATACTGTGTCATTTTAGTAAAAGTTGATTATTTTTACCTTTTCCATTTTAAGTTACATCATCTCTGAGTTAGGGTAATCAACCATGCAGTTCTTTTAACTTAATGCTAAATCAGCCATCGTAACACAGGGTCAAGTTCCTCTGTGGGGCAGCCAGGCATCTCATAGGAGCCAGGGGGCTAATCTGGACTTTAAAATTTTTCTGTGGGTAGCAGGC
This sequence comes from Rhinolophus ferrumequinum, assembly GCF_004115265.2. Classification (NCBI taxonomy): domain Eukaryota; kingdom Metazoa; phylum Chordata; class Mammalia; order Chiroptera; family Rhinolophidae; genus Rhinolophus; species Rhinolophus ferrumequinum. Next base: position 27,829,532 of record NC_046308.1, read on the forward strand.
TGCCTGGGTTAATATCAACAGGAGGTATGAGATGTTGCATGGCCTTCATTAAGTAAGTGGTCCAAGGCTCTGCCATGTGCCAAGTCTTTTGCTTTCTCTAAGAAACCCTTTTCACCTGGCTTTTAGGTTTACCACAGAAAAAGAATGGACCTGAGAGTCACTTATTGTTATGTATTTTTTTAACCTTCCTGAAATAAACAACAAGCACACAAATAAATAACTTTCTCTTTTTCCTTTATATGGCAGGAAATCTCTATGTGTAAAATCTACCCCTGAGAGAAAACTAGCATATCCTAACAGAAGACTGTGATGAGGGGGATCAGAACTGTGTCCAATGTTGCATTAGATACAGGCTTTTAGAAAGACTAATGCATTGAAAAGCAAATATATTGGCACTATCCATAACCCCGACATTTTGACAAATACCTCAGTGTCTGCCTGTGTGATCAAATTGATTATCTCTGTGAGTTTCCTTCAAAGCCAGTCACCTCTGCAGCACCTTCCACTTGGTTCTATAAAATCCTGGGGCTTGATGCCAGCATGCTGTTTGTACCCCAGAATTCTTTGCCACTTTGTTCCATTATTCTCATCCCTCCTTAAAAAAATAAAGGTAGTTCAAGGAATGTAGTGGGAGCTATCTTAAGGGTGAGGTAAATATGGTTAATTGCTGAGTTTTGTTGAGAAAATAAAACTTTGTTAGAAGGACCTGAAGGCAATTCATTTCCTTCTTTCTTGAAATTTTCACTGAGAAGACTCTAGGTGGGTTGCCCTGGCTGAGTTTAACTCTGCCATATGAAAGGTAGCTATGGAAATGGAGGAGAGCATAGTTCATTGGGATAAAAACATCTTGTAATTGCATTAACTTGAGAGTAGAAAATGCCTATCGAATGTTAGTTGGTGGTGGTAGTGGTGTTCTGAGGAGGAGAAAGATAGGGAGATAGGAGACCTTTCAATTCTGATAGAAATCTTTAATGCAGTTAGAGCCACTCAAATTAATTCACCTGAATTTAAACTGAGGCATATATATACACATATATAATATATATGTTCTTCATTCGTTTAGCAAATGTTTATTGAAACTTTACTGAGTCCCAGACCATGTGCTAAGTCCTAAGAATGCTAAGGATGGTTGGTTACCTCAGGTTATAAGCATTTTGCCTAATATCTATTCCAAAGGGCCTGCCTCTGCCTTTTCTAGTCTTTGGCAGGGAGAACAGGATTTGAGGCTGGAAGCTTGCTCTCAATTTTTTTCTCAGAAAAGAATAAATTAGAAGATGGAAGACATTTAAGTGAGGAGATGAGGAAAACAGATCAATATGGGATGAGAAGAAAGGCACCTGATGCGTGCCACAGATAGTGTCTGTTAGTGGCATTGACATTCTCTCCATCCTTAGTTTCAGGCATATCCGACCTCCAAAATTGTTCATTCGTGTTCTCTCTTTTCCACCATAAGTAACTCAAATCTAAGTTATTATTTTTGCCTGGCTTCCTACAGTGGCTTCTAAAGTGATCTCCTCGATTCCAGTCTCATCCCCAAATACCTTCAATTCAGCTATACTTTTCAGCAGGAGCGTTGTGGGACAAATAACTTCCCAATTGAACTCCCTGCCTTCCAACTCTCCCCATTCAAACCCATTCTACACGCAACCACCAGATTGACCATACTATTGTACAACTTTCTTCATGTTACTCCACACTAAGGTCTTGAACCAAAGAAATATCATGATAAAGCACTGTCTACTACATAGACTCTCTGCAGTGCTTTGCACCTGGTTGTTCTGTACCCCCTAAAAGTATACCACATTGCCAGTTAAACTGAAATTCTCACTGGTCCCTAAAGCCCTCTGTCTCTTGTCTTTCCTGTCTCTTGGGCTTGCTTGTGTTCTTTTCTTCTGGAATAGTCCCTGAAATTTCCTTGTTCTCATGCTTCTAAATATTATTTAAAGCATGTTTCAGTCAGTACCCCCTCTCTGCAACCTTTTTGCACCTCTTTTATGAGTTATGATATACCCTTCTCCTGGCACTCCTAACCCTTCTAGCCATTCTGAAAGTACTTAGCATATTCTCCCTTGAAGCGCCCTGTGGACCTCTTGCTCTGTGAGACCTGGGAGGGTTGTCATGACGCCTTCTCTTCCCTGCCAAACCCAGCACAGTGCATGGCACTTTATAATATTATCTTTGAAGAGGTAAAAAAAGTTGATGGCAAATACAAACATAAATTTAAAAAAGGTTTTTAAAGTAAATGCTGTGGTTAAAACTTGGTTTTCATGAACACTGTCCAAATAATGACAATTTTGAACGATAGAATGAGGATGGTCTATAAAGGGTTCCTTTCTCTTGGTGAACTCTTTGTTTCAAGTATGTTGGCCCCATCCTAGCTGGGTCAGCTTTAGTAATCTGACTCCAGTACTCTGAAATTGCTTACTACCCCTCCAACAACTTCTGCTCTAAATATTGTCATTGTGTTTTTATTGTTTGTTTGTTTTTTAACAACTTAAATAAATGTACGACAGGCAAAAACTGCTTTCTTATAGTGTAACCCAGTATACAGAGGGTGCCAAAAGATGTACACACATTTTAAGAAAGAAAAAAACTATTAAATTGTGATACTCAATATATACTGATAACAAAAGTTGAACACAAGTCACGTTTGACTTCTGCAGTTACAAGAGGTGCCCAAAGTGGTTACCATCAGTGTCCAGACACTTCTGATTACAGCAAATTACTGCTTGAGCAACGTTGACCAAAGTGTCCGTTTGTATACACTTTTTGGCACCCCCGGTACTTGTCAGTTGGACCATTATATTCCTATTGAGACATCCCTCAAACTCAGGCGTCCAGAGATACATTCAACAAGGAATCTCAGACCTGATCACCTAGGACCTGGAAGCTGGAGTCTGATGCAGCATTCTCAGGACATATTATGCTGAACATGAATCATTAACAGTGAGGTAGGCAAAGGTTTCTCACCAAAATGCCTACGTTGTGGCCACCGACAGTGACAACAGGGATGTCCCAATGATTTCAGCATCCGTAGAAAAAATAGCAATGAAGTGCAAGCCAAAAGGTAAACCAAGATAAAGCTCACACACACCTAGAGAGATCCCTTTTGTTTTTCCCTTCTTCAATAAAGATTTTGTAGGGTGTCCCATGGACACTTGTCTCATTAGGGAGACCACTCAGGGATGATGTAGATGCCTGGTCACTGCACTGTACACCTGAAGCTGAAGCTGAACAATAATGAATGTCAACTACATTTTATATATATATAATTACAAGAAGGGAAGTACAGCGTTAGGGATAGAGGCAGTGGAAACGTGATGGCTGTGTGCGATGTCAGAGGGATAGTAGATGGGGAAGGAGGGTTGTCACTGTGTGAGGGGTATACATGATAAATGTTTAACTATTACATTGTTTTGTGCACCTGAAACTAATAAAAAATAAAATTAAAATAATAAATAAATAAATAAGATGCAAGGGGTCACCCCTCCCTCCACCTGCTGCAGAGGAGACAAACCTCGTCTTCCTTTTTCTAACTGAGGAGGTACCATGCAAGAGGCTCAAGCCTTACCTGGAATCTTCATTTCTGCACTTACTGACATTTAGGAGCCAAAACCCATTATCTTAACATTGACTAAATAAGGTCTCTCCAGTTAATTTTGCCTATAAAACAATTTTCTTATTCAAGAACACTGAACACTGGACTCCATCTCTCATAATAAAGAGGCCATTAATTCTCTGCTACTGCTCGTTATTCTTGTTAACTATTCGAAGACTTCTTGCTGGAGGCAAAATGTATCTATTAGAGCCAGCAAATAAGGATTGCTAACATGCTGAGGCCAGCGTCCTCACACAGGCACTCAGCAAAGCCAGGGACATTGAACTCTACCAGCTGGGCTCCGTGCTGAGCATCTGTGCTGTTGTGAGCCCTGAGAGGGAAGGTGGGAAGACAGCCTGTTCAAGCAGCAAAGTCGTTATTCAGATTTGCTTATTCAGAGCCCTCGGTCCTGAATAAGCCCAAACAGTTTTCTAAGAGTGAAAACTGACTGATCACTTCAATTTGTCTTTAGGGTTTTGTTTTGTTTGTCTGTTTTTTAACGGAAAACTGGTTTCTATAAGGGGAGGGTGAAAATGAGGAGCAGGCATGGTGATCTCACTCTGGCACTCCCTGTGAAATATAGTGAGGTAGAAGAGAAAGGAAAGAAATGAACATTTCCTGATCAATTAACTTACTTCTTACAGTTGGCTTTTTAGAAGCAATTTTTTTGAAATATGTTTTATGTCATAAAATATACCCATTTCTTATGTAAAAAGCAATAATTTTTACTAACTTTTACCACGTGGTGCAATTATGTCTATTAATCAGTTTCAGAACACTTTCATTTCTCCTAATAATATCCCTTTTTCCCATTTATAGCTAATTCTAATCCACTCACACCCCCTAGGTTCCAGCAGCCACTAATCTACTTTCTATCTCTTTAATTTGCTTTTTGGTGACATTTTTCATAAAGGGCCCATACATTATATGATGTCTTATGTCTGGCCTCTTTCATTTAGCATAATGTTTGAGGTTCATCCATGCCACAGCATGTGTCCGTAATTCCTTCCTTTCTATTTCTGAATAGTATTCTGTGTAGAATACACCACATTGTGTCTATCCATTCACCAGTTGATGAATATTTGGGTTATTTCCAGTTTTTGACTATTACAAATAATGCTGTTATGAACATTTGTGAATATCCATAAGCAGGTCTTTGTGTGGACATGTTTTCAATTCTTTTAGACATATACATAGATGTAGAATGGCTGGGTCATACGGTATTTTTGTGTTTAACCTTTTGAAAAATTCCCAAATTGTTTTCCCAAGTGGCTGCAACATGTTACAGTCCCACCAAAAATGTATGAGTGTTCCCATTGCTCTGTATCTCCACCAACATTTCTTATTGTCTGTCTATTTATTTTATTCACTCTAGTGGGTGAAAGACACATGGTATTTTGTTGTGATATTAATTTGCATTTCTCTAATAAATAATATGTTGATCATCTTTTTATGTACTTATTGGCCACTCATGTCCTCTTTGGGATAATTATCTGTTCATATTCTTTACCCATTTTTTGATTGGGTTGTCTGTCAATAATTAAGTTGTAAATATTCTTTGTAAATTCTAGATGCTAGCACTTTATGAGATTTGTGCTTTGCAAATACATGTCTCCTAATCTGTTACCTGTCTTTTATTTTCTTAACAATGTCTTTTGAAGTGCAAAAGTTTTGAATTTTGATGAGGCCCAATTTATCATTTTCTTTCTTTTTTTGGTGTCCTACCTAGAAAACCTTTGTATCAATGATTTTCTATTGTGATCTCTTGTAAAAATTGTTTCAGTTTTTACATTTAAGTCTATGATCATGTTGAGTTAATTTTTGTGTATGTGTAAGGTGATAGTCCAAGTTCATCTTTTTGCCTATGGATATACAAATTTTCCAGCATCTTTTGACGGAAAGATTACTTTCACCGATGAATTAATTGCCTTGGCACCTTTGTAAAAGAATCAATTCCTATGAATATAAGGGTTTATTTCTGTACCTTCAATTTTGTTTACAATTAGCTTAGGATTTAAGTATTACTATCCCAGTTTTCCAGATGATCGAACTGAGGCTGGTCAGTGTAGAACAGGCTTCAAAATTTAGGTTTTTCCTTTCTCTAATGTTCATGCTCTTTTCTTAAATAACTGCACAATACAAAAATATTATTTTAAAATTTCATAGTATTGATAAAGGGATCAGACATCTGAGATTTATCTTTACTAATGGACTTAGCATTGAAAAGGATGCCCTGTATCTTTCAATGTAAGGAAAGATAATTTAGAAGTACAACACCCCCCCACCCCACTTTATTTTATCCATCAGTAACAATGTAAGAAATGGGTACTTTACTTTTCCATTCATTTATTCAACAACAAATCTTTATCGAGTTTCAGCAATGGAGGGAAACCCACTAATCTATTAATAATAGGTATTTATAAGAGATCCTCCTTGTTCGTCTACATGAAACTCCTGCTAATTGCTACTCCCCATCTTCTGACAGATGTCAATTCAATCATGTTTCTAACCACTTACTCTCTTCCCTCTTCCCCAACAGACAAAGGCCCAGAAGTCACAAAGCCTCTGGTGTGAAGCTCAATAAGAACTATAAAAGAACACCAGGCCTGAGGCAAAAACCTCTCACACATAGCCTACTCTGTCTCCATTTGTTACTTTACATCTGTTCTCTTGCATCTTGGCTTTTTTCCTTTAGTCCTGAGAATTTTTGGTTCCTGAATAATTCCTTTATCTTTTGACCACTTGCTTTGCTCCCCTTTCTTTTTTGTTTTGTGCTTTGAAATTTTCTGTCTCTACTTACCTAAGTCTGACTTGCTCTACTGATCTGTGTAGTGACCTCTTGTTGTGACCTGCACCTGTGTCTCGACCTCTTTGGCTTAGGTGCTCTTCCACTGGGAATAGTTTACCTTACGCTACATGATTAGTTCAGCCTTGACCGTCAGAAACTTGGCTCTGACCTGGGCCTGCTTGTCTCTGAGTCCTTGGGAACTGTCTTCTGTTTTCATTGGTATTACCCTGTTCTAAGTGTTATTGGGCAGTGATTATTAAGGGTGTGGGCTCTGAGCTAAGACTGTGTGGATTAAAACTTCGGATATGTCCTTCGCTAGCTATGTAAACTTGGGCAAATGACTCAGTCTTTTTGTGTCCTAACCTCCTCATTCATAAAGAAGAATAATAGTATTATGACTTCATGTGGTTGTGGTTAGAATCAGAGGAGTTAACACAAAACAGTGTCTGATACATAATACGGTCTTAAGGAATTTGAGCTTTTCTTCTACTGGGGCTACACCCTCCACTGTAACCATCTGCCGGCCTCCAGGCTGCTCCTATAGGATGCATTCTCCACACTGCAGTCAGATTAATAGTTCTAATAGGCAAATGTACAGTGTCACTTCCCCTGCTTCAGGTAAAGTATGCAACCTTGACCTCACTTGTAAGGCCTTTCCTCACCTCACCTTTGCCCCCTACTTAGAGTCATCATGGATCATTTCTTGCCAATATTTTAAACTTTTGTTTTTTAATTTTTTTTGGTGTTGCATGGCTTCAAGCCTGTGTACTTTCACTCATGCTGCTCCCCTTGATTAAAATAAGCCATATCTCATTTCTTTCTCTAGGTAACTTCTAGTTATCATTTAAATCTTAATTATCAATTCCTTCCCTGGGGACCTTCCCTAGTCCCTTAAAGCAGCTTAGGAATCTCCTTGTATGTTCCCTTAGCACCTTGAATTCCCTTACCAGAAAATTTATCATGCTCTATTGTAATTGTTTATATAGATGCCTTTCTCTTTCACTAGATTATAAATTATTTAAGTCAGGGTCCTCCTTTGTCCTGCTCATAGTTTTACTTCTAATGCCTAATATGGTATTTGGGTCATAGTAAACTCCCAGAAACTCTGTATTAGGCTTCTAAATAGTTGACAAGTGTCCACATTTTGCTATGTGTTTATAAGTAGGGGAAAGGCAATCCACAGACCAAAATTTGAGAGTACTCATTGCCCGATATAGATAGTATTCCATGCATTCCACAAAGCAGCTTTAATTTAAGAAAGGATAGGGCTAGAATAGACTGATTGATTCTAAGAAAGACAAATGGAAGAAGATCGCAGAGCTCTTACTCTTCTAGTATTTATCTTCATCGCGTAAGTCATAGACCTTTAGGTGGAAAAAAAATCAAACTCATGGCAGAGACAAAGAGAAAAGCACAATATTGGCACTGACATAATACCTTTTGAAGATTGGCTTCTTGTTCTTTTGGATACCCAGATGGTGGCATGTAAAATTGTCGCCTAGTATGGAGTCCATAGACAGTTTTCATGGGAGTGTCCCCATGCATTTAATTTATCTGTCACCTTTGTTTACTGCAATTTATATACCTAACTAATTTGACTTGACATAATCAGGACATGGCCATGAGAAACAAGATGACATCTTTTAAATATTTCATTTAATAAAAAAGTACTGGCTGCAGTATCCTGTTCCTTTTTATTAGGGAAGGAAAGACATGGAGTAACCACCATGACTCACAGGGTTAGCATGAATTTATAAGAAACTTCTCCAGCAAACGTGGAATATCTACACTGTAATTAACAGAAATTGATTTAGGATAGTATTCATTTTTAACGACTTGTAATGAACTTTTCTTTTACATTGCTCCCAGTCATACATTAGCCCTCTAAGTTCATGCAACCTAAGAGAAACACACACGTTGTAAAAACTATGATGGTGTTTGTTCAGTCAAATGCGATTGGGCTTTCCCATAGCCTCTTGAATGAGACGTGGCCCAATTCAACATGCTGGATTTCTCAGTGTATTGGCCCCATTCCCTATGAAAATTGAATGCAAAGGTTTAGAAGTCAACTGATTTCAATGGCACTTGTCTGGTAGAAAAATTAAGTATTTATAAGAGACCTGTCTTGTCTTTATAAAGTTGTGGTTTCAGTGAGCTGAAAACCTAATCTCTTAATGTCTCTGTATTCAGTTCACTTCCCAGAGACTCAAAGGAATTTTTTTTTTATTAGTTTCTGCTCCAATCAAAAGACATAGGGTAGCTGAGTGGATAAGAAAAAAAGAAAGCACAAAGGAAATTTTTAAAGAAACCAAAGAAAATTCTCTCTTTGGATTGCTTTAAAGGTGCTGCCTAAAAATATAGTGTGCGCTCCTTGCTAATTGATATTGTCCGTGGCATTATTCAGGCTCACTTACATCAAATTAGTTGATCCTAATCAATAAAGTATAATCTGCCACCAAGGAGAAAAAGTGTGTGATGCCATAAACTGAAATGGCTTTGTTCTTCATTTAGAAATGACTTACTTGCATCTTGCCTTGTGTGTGTCCATACTGGATATATACGATATCCGACAATTATGTTCACGAACTCATCCTAGAAAAAGTGCTACACACCTAATTCCTGAATGTCACTATAGTCACCTTTGAAGTACGCCCCTTGGGAAGCTGTGCCTAGTCCACCCTTCAAAGCAATTTTAGAACTCTTTTTCTAGAATGGCCACCAGAGCCGTCGTCGTATCACCTTTGATGACTTGAATGTCATCTAAATGTCTTCCTTTCAATATTTCCTTTATCTTTGGGTTAAGAAAGAAGTTGTTGGGGGCCAGATCAGGTGAGTAAGCTGGGTGTTCCAATACAGTTATCTGTTTACTGGCTAGAAACTCCCTCACAGACAGTGCTGTGTGAGCTGGTGCATTGTCATGATAAAAGAGCCATGAATTGTTGGCTAAAAGTTCAGGTTGTCTAACTTTTTCACACAACATTTTCAGCACTTTCAAATAGTAAACTTGATTAACTGTTTGTCCAGTTGGTACAAATTCTTAATGAGTAATCCTTCTGATATCAAAAAAGGTTAGCAACATCATTGCAACCAGTTTGTGAACTTAATTGTCAGACCATCTATGTATACACACACACACACACACACACACACACAGTCACACACACACACACACACACACACACACTGGGGGTGCCAAAAAATGTATACACATGACTTGTATTCATCTTTTATTGGTATATATTGGATATTACAATTTTAATACCTTTTTTCTTTTCTTGAAATGTGTATACCTTCTTTGGCCCTCTCTCTCTCTCTCTCTATATATATATATATATATAGATTCTATATATATATATATAGATGTATATACATATATACACACATATATATATATGTGTGTATATATGTATACACACACACACACATATATATATATATATATAACTATTATTTTTAGTCTTCTAGGATGGATATATATATATATATATATATACACACACACACACACACACACACATATATGGATATATGTTCAGGTTGTATATATATATATATGTATATGTATATGTATATATATATATATATGTATATATACACATATATCCATCCTAGAAGACTAAGAATAATAGTTCACAGTTATTAAAAATAAATTATTTGGGGGGACTACTTTTAAACACTCTGAAATGGATTGTAAAACAGAATCATCCTTAAATGGCAAAATGCTTTCATGATAACATGGCATCTAGCACAAAATCTTTGTGTGACTGTTATGACCTGCACATTCTGCACACTTCTCAAAATAACTCTATGTGGTGGGTAGGCGGTAATTCCCTCCATTATTAGTGTTCCTATCACCACAAGCATGGTCCCCTTTGCCTCCCCAATGCCCACTGATTGACTCACCCCTACCAACACTGCTAAACCATGTCAGGGAGCCATAGATGGAACAGTGCTGTTGAGAAAATTAGCTCACCGCTCTTTGAAGTTGACTGCCACTGACTTCTGTCCTATTTCAAGGTCTTATCAATAAGCAAGCAAATAGATATTCTCTAAGTTTAGGAGCTATTTATAAGAATTTCCCCCCCTCCCGCCCCATAATTCTAGTCTACAAATAGAGACTTCAGCCATCTGTTGATTCCTTTACTCATTTACAAGTGGCATAAGGAGAAGTGAGACTAACTAGGGATTGAAGCCCCACAGAGCTCTGTAACTTTAATCTTACTCATCCCTGGAGCCAAGGAACGTGGCTTCTACGCTTGAAGAGACCAGAGCTGTGTTTCTTCCAAATGGGTCTCTATACCTGAAAGTTGCTGCCTTGCTGCAGTGGCCTTAAATTTTAGTACCTATATTCATTCTAATTTAGAATGCTTGTCAATCACTCCTTGGGCTCTGAAGGGATAAAAGAAGGTTAAACATTAACAAAACAATAATTATTCCTGAGTCCCAGAAGGTCCAAAGAATTATTTATTCATTCATTCAATGAAATTTTTTGAGCGTATGTACTCTGTCAATTCTGTGAGCATTAGAAAAATCAAAGATTAAGAAGCATAATTTTCTTCTTAAGCTTATCATTTTGGAAAGGAGATAGATACAAAAAGGAAAATAATTCTGCCTCTATCTTGGAGGTCTGTATGAATTTATAAAGGGGGCACAGGAAAAGAAACACCAAAATTTCTTTGGGGAAGAAAGCAGCGAAGGCTTAATAGAGAAAAGAGGGTTTGGGATGGGACCTGGGGGATGAATGTGTTCCAGTGTACAGGCAGGGGGCACAGTAGACCTATGGGCAGCGTGATCAGAGACACAGGGCATGATGTGAAAGGAAAATAAGGGAATACACTAGTGTCTCAACAGAGGTCATTTCTTCCTTTTCGTAACTGGGAGGATATGTAACTACTATCCTCCCAGAAGAAAAGGGGAGAACAAGTGCAATAACTTCTCATTCCTCTACCTAAGCAGCTTTAGAATGTGCTGTGAGGTCAGTGGCAACGAAACAGAAGCCTAGGTAGGACCTAAGCCCCTTTGAACCCTCTCTTACTTCATGTGATTTCAGTCACAAGCAAGGAAACAGCCCCTGACTTACGTCATTCTCATTAGGCAGGGGAGATGTGTCAGTGTGATTCTGGAAAAGTTCTCAAATAAACACTCACTGCAGTTGGTCCTAGTTTGAGTGTTGTGCACTCACTCCTTCGTTGAACCAACTGTGCTCAGAAGTGCCTGCTTCATCTCTGGCAGCTGTCCAGGCATTTGTGTGAGCCTTGAAGCTGAAATGTTTTGCAAACCTTGTGAAGTTTATACAGGGGCACATCACATGGGTGATTCGGAAGTTTTGATTCCAGTAAATGAGCTGATACTTCATTACAAAACAAACTTTGCTTTTGTTAAATGAAGGTAGTAATCCAGCAGGTGTGCAGGGATAATGGATGCCCTGGCCACTGCAGTGGAGGTAGAGCGAATCATTAAAAAAAAAAAAAAAAAAAAATCACAATAGCATTTCCTCCCCGGAGAACAGAAACCCACCAGTAATACATGAATACTTAATTTCTTATCAGGCATTGCCTTAGGAGGCATGACACAAATGGAACGTAATTTACTGGATACTAAGTCTCCTTTGTTGGATGAGTCATTAACTAGCACATGTGTGATTCTGGATTGCTGAGAAAATAATTCCAGAAAATTTCCTTTTGAAGGGGACTTATTAAGAAGACACTCCCGAGCAGATCTCCTCGAAGAGTGCTATGTATTTCTTGCCATCATTGGGTAGGTATTTTCCCCACCAACTAAAATAACAGGAGTAACATCAGGAGTAACAACAAGAGTAACAACAACAGCAACAACCACACACAGAAAGAGAGGCTGTTGCTTACTGGACTAGGATTCAGTTTTTCATTTTCTCTTTTGTTTGCCTTTAGTTTCTCAATCTAGAAAAGTAAGGAATATATGTGCCATAGAAGACAGGATGTCAGTACATGGAAGAAGGCCCGGTTGTTATTAAAGTTTTATGATGACCTGTGAGGCCAAGGCATGGCATCTCTGAGTCCCTTCCCAAAACAAGTAATAAGGTTTGTGTCTGGAGGAAGAGTTGTGGCTGTAATTCCGTTGCCCCTTCGGGAGATGCTTTAACTCCAGGAGGGCTTGATTAGAATATACATTTGCTATTAATTGTCCTATTTGATTTCATTTATTTTTACATAAAATAGTTGGGATTTGGCAGATATAATATGCAAATATATGCAAACTGGAAACCATGTTTATAAAATATACTGTGAAGAGAACAAACTGATGGTTGCCAGATGGGAGGGGGGTTGGGAGCTGGGTGAAAAAGGGGAGGGGATTAACAAATATAAATTGGTAGTTACAAAATAGTCACGGGGATGTAAAATACAGCACAGGGAATATAGTCAATAATATTGTAATAACTATGCATGGTACCAGGTGGGTACTAGCCTTATCGTGGGGATCATTTCATAAATTATATATATGTCTAACCACTATGCTGCTCACCTGAAATTAATATAATATTGAATGTCAACTGTAATTGAAAAATAAAAATTTAAAAAATGTACTGTGAAAATGCTGCCTGCATTTCATAGAAAAAACTTATTTAATCTAATCTCAGGCAGGTTGGAGAGGATGTAACTGATTTCTAAAGTGGAGCATAGGATGGATTCCAGGTTTCACTTTGCTTAACAAAGTTTTAACTGTTAGTCCCACACCAAGAATCCCTTCTTCTTCAGTGCACAAGTAGTAGGAACGTTGAGGTGCATGTAAAATGCATGTGCATGTCGGTGTAGATATTCATTCATTTACTCATCTAATCATATAACGAATGGTTAGAGAGAGCTTGCTCTGTGGGTGGTCCTGCTCTGAGGCACTGGATATACAGCAGCAAATTCTGTTTTATGAATTTTAGGTATCAATCATGTAAGAAAGGCCACAAGTACGAAATAACAATTTACAATTTACGATATGATAAGACAGAATGTTGTAAGTTCTAGGTAGGGAAATGGAGCACGGAATGGAAAAAGGGAGTGTTGGAGGGCTGTTTAAAATTGAGTGGTTACTGATAAGGTTACTTTTTTTTTTTTTTTTTTTTTTTTTTTTTTTTTTTTTCAGTAAAATAGGTATTTGTATTGATTATTACATGTCACTTTTCCTTGGGGTACAACATATAGTTTTCACATATAAATTCAAGTGCTCTTTTATTTTAAAATGATTTCTCTTATTTGTACATTGAATTTTTTGACACACTGTTTTATTTCTCATCTTTGGGGTTACCAATATGCATAATATGAATCTCCCTGGTCTTTTTTGTTTATTGATTTATAATTTATATATAATAAAATTCACCCTTTTAAAACTAACTGTACAGTTTGACAAGTTGTGACAAATGCTGTATGATCATTACTATATTCAAGATACAGAATACAATTTATAACCCCCAAACTTCCCACATGCTTCTTTGTAGTCACAAAAGCTTGTTTTCCTAAAACTTTTCACATTGGTGATCATGCTTTTTTTTTTTTTTTTTTTTTTTTTTTTTTTTAATTTATTGGGGTGACAATTGTTAGTAGAATTACATAGATTTCAGTTGTGCAATTCTGAATCACATCATCCATAAATCACACTGTGTGTTCACCACCCAGAGTCAGCTCCCCTTCCATCACCGTGCATTTGATCCCCCTCACCCTCATCCCCCACCCCCCAACCCCCTTACGCTCTGGTAACCACCAAATTACGTTCCCCAGATTAATTTTCAAACCCCGTGGCCATCCTGTGGTCACCGACTGCCCTCCAGTCCCCTCACCCTCCCCCCCACCCCCCACTCCCCCCGCCCATCTAGCAACCCTCAGTTTTTCCTCATTGTCTCCCAAACAGTTTCTGATTAGTTCATTCACTTATTCTTTTCTTTAGAATCCGCAAATAAGTGAGATCATATGGAACTTATCTTTCTCTGTCTGACTTATTTCACTTAACATAATGTTCTCTAGATCCATCCATGTTGTTGCAAATGGTAAGATTTCTTTCTTCCTTATGGCTGCATAATACTCCATTGTATAAATGTACCACAGTTTCTTAATCCAGTCATCTACCGATGGGCATTTTGGTTGTTTCCATGTCTTAGCTATTGTGTATAGTGCTGCAATAAACATAGGAGTGCATAGAGATTTTTGAATTGAAGTTCTGGATTTCTCCGGATAGATACCTAGGAGTGGAATTACTGGATCATAAGGTAGTTCCATTTTCAGAATTTTGAGATACCTCCATACTGTTTTCCATAGCGGCTGCACCAGTCTGCAATCCCACCAACAGTGCACAAGTGTTCCCTTTTCTCCACATCCGCGCCAGCACTTGTTGTTTGTTGATTTATTGATGATAGCCATTCTGACTGGGGTGAGGTGGTATCTCATTGTGGTTTTTATTTGCATTTCTCTGATGGTTAGTGAGGTTGAGCATTTCTTCATATGTCTGTTTGCCATCTGTATGTCCTTTTCAGAAAAATGTCTCTTCAAGTCCTCTGCCCATTTTTTAATTGGATCGTTTGTTTTTTTGGAGTTGGGTTGAGTAAGTTTTCCATAGATTTGTGATATTAATCCCTTATCAGATATATCACTGGCAAATATCTTTTCCCATTCAGTAGGATCCCTTCTTGTTTTATTGATGGTTTCCTTTGCTGTGAAAAAACTTTTTAGTTTGATATAATCCCACATGTTTATTCTTTCTCTTAGTTCCCTCGCGTGAGGGTGTATATCAGTAAAAATCTTACTCCGGGTAATGTCTGAGAAGTTTCTTCCTATATTTTCTTCTAGGTATTTTATGGTTTCAGACCTTACATTTAAGTCTTTAAGCCATTTTGAATTTATTTTTGTATATGGTGTAAGGAGGTGGTCCAACTTCATTTTTTTGCATGTGTCTGTCCAGGTTTCCCAGCACCATTTATTGAATAGACTGTCATTACTCCATCGTACATTCTTGCTTCCATTGTCGTAGATTAAATGGCCATATAGGCGTGGATTTATTTCTGGACTCTCTATTCTGTTCCATTGATCTATGTGTCTGTTTTTATGCCAGTACCATGCTGTTTTGATTACTGTAGCCTTGTAGTATAATTTGAAGTCAGGTATTGTTATACCTCCCACTTTGTTCTTATTTCTCAAGATTGCCTTTGCTATTCGGGGTCTTTTATGGTCCCATATAAATTTTAGGATTATATGTTCTATTTCTGTGAAAAACGACGTTGGCAGTTTGATAGGAATTGCATTGAATATGTATATTGCCTTAGGCAGTATGGACATTTTAACTATATTAATTCTTCCTATCCATGAACATGATATGTGTTTCCATCTATTTATATCTTCCTTCATTCCTTTCATCAGTGTCTTATAATTTTCTGAGTATAGATCTTTTACTTCTTTGGTTAAATTTATTCCCAGGTATTTTATAGTCTTTGGAGCGATTGTAAATGGGATTGTTTTTTTAATTTCTCCTTCTGATGTTTTATTATTGGTATATACAAATGCAACTGATTTCTGAATATTAATTTTGTATCCTGCCACTTTACCAAATTCATCTATCAAGGTTACTTTTAAACCAAAAAGTTGATGAAGTCGTGAATCACCAAGCTATTTAAGAGGGAACATTATAGGTAGAGGGAACAGCAAGTGTAAGGACCCCCAAGGGAGAAACATTCTAGACCAAAAGACAGGAACCAACTGAGGAAAGAGAAAAGTAGAAGATGAGGCTGGAGAGGTAGCAAAGGGTTTGGGGATGCAGGTTTGTGTGTGGTTTTCTAAGGGCTTTGGAGCTGTGCTGGAGTGTTTATGTATACGTATGTGTAGGGTGCAGGGGGGAGCAGGCACTGACCTACTCTCCATTTAGGATTGCTGGTGTAAGACATTTTCAGTAGAAAATGGGCCTCAAGGTCAAAGATGGTTCAGGTCAAATGGTAGTATATATTCTAGCATATTAAGCTGTCAAAGTTTGCAGAGGCTTATCTGGTACAGCATAATTCAAATGGCACCGGGCATAACTTAAAAGTCATTTCTTTGATCAGAGGCATCTGTTTAATACCTTATAGGACCACCTATGCATCGAAGCATCCTGAGGCCAGTGTCCTGGCCTGGTTTACCTTTGTATTTTTCCATTGCACCTAAAGAGACTTTGCCAGCGGTAAATACCAACTAATACTTGTTCAATGAATAAGTGAGTAAAACATGTAACAAGAGATCATCAGGGCTTGATGATATATAACAACACAAACATTACATCATGTGTAATCCTTACCTGTATCACAGCTCTTCACTATAAAAATCTTACAGGATGCCTCTTGTAAAATCATATCCTTGAGCAAAAAAAGGATTGGCAGACATGGGTTCCCATAACATATGAATGTGACCACATGGAGCAACGAGCATTATTATTATTATTATTTTTTAAATCACTTTTTAGCTAAGGAAGATAAAGGCAGCCTCCATCTCATCATTTCAAGCTGCTGAGTCATTTGCCACTTGAAATGAATTGAGGGCTGTTAAAGGTTTTATAGAAGAATTCATTAAATATGTATTGAGCTGGCTTAAGATGGAAATTGTTATAAAAACTGGCAAGAGTTCAAATAGCAAAACGTTTCAGTTCATGAAGGAGCTATTTTAATCCCCCCTGCCTTTTGTCCTCCATTAGTCCACTCAAACTGGTGGGTCTCGTGGCATCTGTGCAGGGCGAAGAAATTGCTGCAAGTACTCAGAAGGCTGTTCTGAGAGCCAAGTAAAACACTGTGGTTCCAGCCAGGTGTTCTCTCTCCCAGAAGGTGCGGTGTTCAGTGAGATCTGTGCATTCGCCGAAGTGCTCACAACTTCTGATTGCCTGGAGGTGGGACTTGAGGCCATTGGAAAAAACACGTGCAAGGGTATACATGTCCACACTCAGCCACACACATAGATGTGCGTGCAATGTGTGCACACGTGCATGCGCACACACACACTCACACACTACATGCATGTTCTTCCCTATGCACTGTTGCTAGCTTTGGGGATCAGCAGGTGACGGAGAGGAAGAAGGGAGAATTGGGAAGCAGCATGGCAGGAGGGAAAGAGCAAGGGCCTTACACTGAAACAGAACCGGTTCATTATTCCAGTCGTGCCACTCTATAGCTAAGTGACCAGAGTCATCACCTCATCTTAGCCTCGTGACCCTATTGATTCACAGAATACCTATCTTTGTCCGTGGACTTAGTGGGGACAGGTATTTCTGCTCTCATGTTTTGTATGTATTTCTGATATTCTGAAAAACCAAGCTCTAAAAATAATAAGTAAAGAAAAAATAGAGTTGGGTGCACACTATTCAAAATCTATACAATTTGGTAACCAAAACACTAAAGAAAATTGTAAAAATGAACAAGTTAGCAATGAAAAGGAAGTAAAAGCCCTAATAAATAAAAAGTAAATATACAACTTTTAAAAGAAAAATGGGAAGGTAGTTTGACCCAAGGGAGTATAAGGAAGGATGGAAACAGTGAGCATGGAGATAGGTCAAAATGCAGAAAGGTTGAAATAACCACCAATAAGCATTTCCAAAACATAGCATGTGGTAAGAACGAGCCTAAAGAAAGAATATGAGATAAATGGGCATTATATTCAATATTGTTTTTTTGTTTCTTTTTTTTTTATTAGATTCGTGTGTACAAAATACTGTAATAGTTAGTTATCATTTATACCCCTCACAAAGTGATATTGGTGTTTTTGTTTTTTGTTTTTTGCAGCTTGCTTCATTTAGCTTAGTGTTCTTTGTGTTGAGGTGTTGTTACTTAGTGGCATAAATTTTTTTTCCTTTTATTTATTTTATTTTTTTAATTAAAGTTTATTGGGATGACAATTGTTAGTAAAGCTACATAGGTTTCAAGTGTACAATTCTGTAATACATAATCTATATATCACATTGTGTGTTTACCACCCAGATTCAGTTCTCTTTTCATCACCATATATTTGATCCCTTTTACACTTAGTGATGTAAAATTTAATGGGTGGGCTGGAGGGGAAAATCACTTATTGACCAATGAGACTTCTTCATTTTACTGGTGACATTCCTTTATGTGATTGAGCTGATTTGCATTACAAAAATAAGATGGAGAGACCAGACAGTGCTTTACATGCACTTCTGAGTGTAAAACATAGTATAGAATTATGAAGAATTACGTGATGATGCTGATGACAGAGTAAAGTAATTGGCACAGTGCCGGACACAGAGTCTGTGATAAATCCACCTGTTTCTCTCAGAAGAAAAAACTCAAGAAAGGTGTAAGTGTTTAGAATGCTGTACAGAAAGGAGACCTAAAAACCAAGAAGACTAAGAACCTTGCTCTGCTTAACATTACGTTGGAGTAATTTCAAGTGTTAGAAATGTAACAAAAAGTATCACTGGAACAGGAATAGTTAGGAGATAGAGGAAGGTATTGATACTTCACATGCTGCAGAGGAAAGTCAACAAATACTGAAGGTTCTGACAACATCTTGATCTCCAAAGCAAATAACGACTTTTCAACTCGCCAAAAGAGATCTTAATTACAAACGATAGACAAGAGTCTGACACAGAGAGCCTTGATAGATTAGTGAACAGCACTGTGCCTTGCCCACACTGGGATTCTAAAGACAATGAATCTTATTTTCATCTTCTGCTGTAATATCAGATTAGGTGTTGTCATATATTTGGTTATCATTTAAAATTTAGTCTGGATTTAGATTCAAATTTGTGACAACGAGAGTAAATCTGTTATAAACTGTAGAACAATCTATAGTTTATAAAGCATATGAAATTGGGATTATGATGAAATTCCAATTGTCTATGAAAGTTGGGTAGAAATCATAATGGGAAAATTTCTCTGTCCTCTGATTCACTATGGACCATTTAAACACACACTTTTTGATAGAAAGTTCATACCATCACATCTTCTGACCCAGTAATTTCCACACAGTTGATACATGGAAAAATCCATTCACCAAAGATGCCCCTCCCACCCTGCAACCTTCACAGGCTAGCACTGCGCAAAGAGATGACGGAGATGCAGCCCCTGTTTTTGAGGCACTCATGATCTAGTGTGCTGTGTTTGAAGAGGAGGATGTTTAGAGGGCATTTGGAAAGAAAGCATAGTGGGGCAGCTCAACCTGGAGGTTAAGGGAAAGATTCCAGAGTGAGGTCTCTCTGCAGGGTCTGAAGGATACCTAAGAGTTAGCCGTCAAACTGAGCCGTCAAAGACAGACGGAGGGCATGAAGACACCAAGGGAATGGGATGGACAAAGACAATGAGATATGAAACAGTGTGGTGTGGGAGAGGTGTGCAAAAACTTCTATACCACTGGAAGATAACGTGCGGCGCTGGGACTGTTAGAAAATGATGATGGAGGTGCAATAAGGGCTACATTACAGGGCTTGGTTTGCTTGGCAAAAAGTTTTGATTTAATCTTGTAGCCATCAGGATAAAACTGAACAGTATTAACTGAAGGAACAAATGGGTCAATTTGTGATGTAAGAGGACTAAGAAAAGTGGAAGAAAAATGCAAAGAGGAGCAGGTCTGGTTAAGGGAGACTAACCAAAATTAAGTTACTTTTTTTGTAAGCCAACATTATGTCTAGCAACTGTTCCCATGTTCCCGAATAACCAGCGTTCCATCTCCCTCCCCTGTCCTCATTTATTCCCTTGTCTTGTTTCCCTCAGCTATCTATTCTACCTCCATCATTTGAAGTGCGGATCTATTTAAATTCAATGTAATCAGATAGTGAGGAGTCTAGAGTCAGGATGTGTTGTGAGCTATTCTGAAATGGGGAAAATAGCTTGGGCAATGATCACAGGCTTTATGGAGGAGATCACTGTTGGAGAAGTTATGGAATTTAGATAGATGGAAGGAGTAGTAAGGAAGAACACTAATCGGGAACTCAAGTATAATCCAGGCTCTATCATAAGTACATATGGTTGTATGTCAGGTTACTTCACCTCTCTGAGAATCCGTTTCTATATTGTTCTAGTAGAGAGTTAAGTTAGATATTTGTGAAAATGACTCCCAACTGCGGCCAGTCTACGTTGCTCTCTAAGGTAAAAGGAGTGCGGGGAGGGTGGTACTTGCTGGTTAGAGAAGGAACTGTGTCACGGGATTAATGAAGTCTGGACAAAGGCAATAGGGCTGAATCTGAAAGACTGGAAGGAAGTCATTCTATGTATTTCACTTTTAAAGGAGAAGTCACTGCATTCTAAACCAGCTCCCTCTAAGGAATGAAACTTAGTCACTTCCAGAATGTTCAGATCTGGTGAAAGTTTGGTTGGAGCCTTTTCCTGAGTCTGATCTCTGGAAATAAGCTTCTGAAGTAGATGATGTCAGCTGAACTTTACATGCAAATGACTCTGTGCTCCTCCAATAGCTCCTATTTTTAGCCATTACAATATGTGATTTCTCTCAAGGACAACAGGAATATTCATAAACTATGCATAGGTCATGATGGTGCTTAATGGAGAAATAACCATTTGTTAACAGAGCATTAAATGTTTAATAGTCCATTAGCATAAAATCTTTTTTTTTTAATTTGGGAATATTTTTCTTTTTAATATGCCTCATTTTGCTAAACAGATGAGTGTTTGGGTATTGAAATTCACAAAGGTGCCTAGTCTTTTGACCCTACCAGTGTCTAGTAGGTTATTCACCTAATTCTTCGGAAATGTCAAGCTTAATCACTCTATAATGATCAGTTAAACAGTCAGTTGTATCTCCTCATGGGTCCTTTGTATAAACATTTAGAGTGATTAGAGACTGAATCACTTTGTCCCTGGAGGTGGGGGAGGGGGAGTGTCATCCCTGGTTAAAGAGAAGCCTCTAATAACTGTAAAGACTACACTGAGCTGTCTGGAGGAAGCCAAACATGCCTGGGCCTTCCATTTGCATCTGTGTTCAGAAGTGTTGGTCCTGAGGTCAGATTTACCTCTACATATCTCAGCAAGGGAAACTGAAAGAGGGTTAACAGGAACAGGAGGCAAAAAGAGAAAGAAGTGGGTGGTGTTGCTATCCAGAGCTTTGCCAATCAAGCTGAGAAGAGCTGTAAAGGAGGAAGAGCCAAAATCTCTCCAAGC
Source organism: Rhinolophus ferrumequinum (assembly GCF_004115265.2). Classification (NCBI taxonomy): domain Eukaryota; kingdom Metazoa; phylum Chordata; class Mammalia; order Chiroptera; family Rhinolophidae; genus Rhinolophus; species Rhinolophus ferrumequinum. Next base: position 27,851,021 of record NC_046308.1, read on the forward strand.
CAAATCCTCCCTATTCCTGTGGCCAGTTCAAGCAGGACTCGCTTTGGTGCCAGGGAAAATGGAGGGAGAGCTGTTTAGCTGACCAGAAAAGGAGGCCAACACAAGGCACATTTTGGATCAGTTCAAAAATACAGCATTTCCTCGTCCGTTCTTTAATAGAGCTGAGCTTTCCTTCCTGTCTACAGGGAAGCAACCCAGAGTTTAGAATGCTAGAGTGTCAAGACTCACTTCTGAAGCTTGTTGAGTTAGAGCACCATAACCTGTGGATAAGGCCCTAGGCCCTGAGACCAAGGGGAAATGCATTACAACCAGAGACTGGAATGAAATATTTATTATTACGAAACTTCTGTTCATTTTGTTTGCACATAGCACTTGCATCTCCATTTTACAAATACTCCCAGAAGCTTTGGACAGGGAGTATTTCTGAAAGATCGATAATAATTACAATAGTAGAGAAGAAAGCACATCAAAAATTGGCATTGCCTTTTAAATTAGATTAACTAGTGAGAGTCATAGATCATAGATATTAGGAATATTGGGTCTGGCTAGGACCTTAGGGATAGCCTAAGCTGACTCCTTTGTTTTTCAGATGAAGAAATTTACAGAGGTTAAATTACTTCCTCAAGGTAACAACTCTAGCTGGTGGCAGAGCTCTTCCTAGAAACCAAGTATCCTAACTCCCGGGGGAGAAATTTCAAGATCAGTCTTATTTGTTATCAATAACAAACAGAATAATAGCAATTACATTCCCCCCAACCAAACAGCTTGAGGTAATTTTGTATTTGGAATGGAAAATGATTAATACAAACCTGAGAAAACAGAGGTTGATTATATATTTAAAAAATATTTTTAATGCTAAAAATGGTAAACTTGAAGCTTTGGGGCTCACATTAGCATTTTCTTGGGCTAACCTGAGTTGTGTTTTAATTAACATCATTGATATAATTATATACACACGTATATATAGTTAAAGACCTTAGCTACTTGCATTTATCATATTGACAAAATGAAGCATATGTTATTGTATTGAGGCCTTTGGTAATTACATTATTCATGTTCCTGCTACACTGTGATATTTTGTATCAGTTTGTATTTGTCTTTCTACATCTTAAATGCAAAACAACTACCCTTATTGTTATGATGAGTTACGAATCAGAATATATTTATGTCAAAATGTGCAAAATGTAAGATTCAAACCTTGTGAGTTTATAGAATTATTTATAACCCTGAATAGTGTACAGACCTTCTCACATTTGCTAAATTCTGTGTGTTTTAATGTGCCAATGTAGGTCTGTTTTAAAATAAATTTCCAGGGTTTAATATTCATTAAAAAAAAACACAAAATGATTTCAACTACTTAATCACATTCTCATTTAGATGACTTCTGTAGGTGTGAAGTTAATACCTTACTGAAATGAGTGGGTGAAGGAAGGGATAGTTCATATTATTGATGTTCACTGCAAGATTTCATTACGGAATGGTTTCTTTGTCTTGCTTCTTCTTTTCTAGATCCTTTTTCACATTCTCCCTCAGGAGAAAAGCTTGCAAGATCCAATTGAACCTGATATTTGAATACCTTTGTACCTTAATCGTGAGAACAAAATGGAAATGACTGGAAAGAAGTTATCTTTTACCTTTTCCAGTAATACCTTAACCTGTAAAGCAAAGGCTGCTATTAATATCAAGAATAATAAGAATCAAGGTGAAACTATGATAGATGGTGTCTGCTCTTATTTACCACTCCTCTTAATCCATGTAAAGTTAGTATAGTCATAATGTTTTCATCAAAGAAGGACTGCAATATGACAGTGGTTCCATATGATTATATTGGAGTTGGAAAATTTCTATCACCTAGTGATGTTGTACCTCTTGTGACACCATAGCACAATGCATTACTCACTTGTTTGTGGTGATGCTGGTGTAAACAAACTTACTGTGCTGTCAGTAATATAAAAGTATAGCCCATATAATTATGTACAGTACATAATACTTGATAATGATAATAAATACTATGTTACTGGTTTATGTATTTACTATGCTGTCCTTTTTATTGTTATTTTAGAGTGTACTCTTTCTACTTATAAAAAAAATAATTTGCTGCAAAACAGTATGTTTTGTTACACTGGCACCAGCCTCATACATCTCATGTTTACCTTGTGTTTTAATTGCATCATTGTGCTTGATTTAATCTTGTGATGTTTTGTTCATCATGGCCCCTAACCATAGAAAATATATTGCTAATGCTGCCAGTAAGAGAACACATTAAGTGGCTGACCGGGAAACAAATTTAAAAGTTGATTCAGGGTGAAAAAGGTGTAAAATCAGTGATGGTCATTGCTGACAAGTCAGGCATATACCATTCCATCATAGCTATGATCTTGAAGCACCAGAACAAAGTAACAGAATCTGTTAAAAGATGTGTTTTATTGAATGCAATGAGACTAACAAAAAATTAAGAAGGGCCTATATTAGACATAGAGAAACTTCCGAACGGAAGACTAGACACAGAAGCATATTCTTCTCAGAAACATGAGGGTCACAACCAAAACAAAAAGTTTGTTTGCAACTTTTAAAGAAAAGGCTGGACCCAACTATGATGTTGAATATACATCTAGCTCGGCGTGTTTTAAAAGATTCAAGAATTGTTATGCATTGCGTCATGTGAACATGAGTGGTGCATTGGCAAGTGCTGACGTGAAGGCAGCTGAAGTATTTTGGAGACTTCAGATAAGCTGATTGTAAAGGAAAATTACTTGCCAGAGCAAATATTCAATATAGATGAAACCTCCCTATTCTGGAAATGGATGCCTGAAAGGACTTTCATTCACAAGGGGGCCAAGTCAATGCCAAGTCTCAAGACTTTAAAGGAAAGGATAACAGTTTTACTTTGGCGCAATGTTCCAGGCTACAAACTGAAGCCCTCTGTGATCTGGCGCAGTGAGAATGTCGGGATTTCAAGCATATCAATCCGCACATATTGCCAGTTACTTCAAGAGCAATAAGAAGCCATGGATTACCCAGCTCCTCTTCCAAGATGCTACACCAGCAAAATGGAGAAGTGCAGTTTCGAGAATTGCATACCTTTTGAGATTTTGCTTATTGTTGATAATGCTCTTGGATATCCTCCTTTTATTAATGATTCTCATCCCAATATCAAAGTGGTATTTCTCCCTCCAAACACCACCTCTTTGAAGCAACCAATGGATCAAGGAGTTCTAGCAGCTTTTAAGTTCTACAACCTAAGATGGATCTTTGCCCAAATTATTGCTACAAATGAGGAAGACACTGAGAGGACACTGATGCAATTCTGGAAGGATTGCATCCAGATCCTTGCCTGGGCTTGGGTGATGTCACCATGGAGTGTATGAATGGCATCTGGAAGAAGACACTCAAGAGGTTTGTCCATGACTTTAAATGATTTGCAAAGGATGAGGAGGTTGCAAAAATCAACAAGGTTATGGTAAGATGATAAACAACTTGAACCTGGGTGTGGATGAGAGTGACACTGAGGACTGCCTAGAGGTGGCTCCTAAGGAATGGACTAATGAGGAGTTGTTGGATGGAACTGAAACAGGAATGCATAGCTGGAGAAGAGGCAAGAGAAAAGGGAACTGTAGGAGATGAAAAAGAAGAAGTCCCAAGAGAATTCACAGTGATGGGTTTAGCAGAATCTTTTGCAGACCTCAACAAGCTCCTTAAAAAGCTGTAAAATGAGGACCCCAACCCCAAAAGGTCTTCCTTAGTAGACAGGAATGCCCATGGTACATTATCTGCTTGCAAGCAAATCTATGATGAAGAAACAAACCAAGAAAACCACCAGTCATATTTCTGAAAAGAGTGACACCTCGTCAAGTAGGGCCTCAGGCAGGTCCTTCAGGAGGTATTCCAGAAGAAGGTATTTATTGTCGTGGGAGATGACCACTCCATACACGTTAATGTCCCTGAGACCTTCCAGTGGGACAAGATGTGGAGGTGTAGGCCAGTGATATTGATGATTCCGACCTTCTGTAGGCATAGCCTAATGTGTGTGTTTGTATCTTAGTTCTTAACAAAAATGTTTAAAAAGAAAACAAAAACAAACAAACAAAAAAAGAAACTTAGAAATAGAAAAAGATTATAGAATAAGAATATAAAGAAAAAATTATGTTTTAAGCTAAGTATTGTTACTAGAGTCAAAAAGTTAAAAAAAAATTAGAAAGTTGTAAAGTAAAAAAGAAGATACAGTAAGCTAAAAGTAATTTGCTATTGAAGAAAGAAAATGTTTAAAAAAATTTAGTATACACTAAGTGTACAGGTGTACTAAGTGTAGTAATGTCCTAGGCCTTCACACCCACTTACCGCTCACTCCCTGACTCACCCCGAGCAGCTTCCAGTCCTGCAAGCTCCATTCATAGTAAGTGTCCTATAACAGGTGTAGCATTCATTTAGCCTTTATACCATATTTTTACTGTAACTTTTCTATATTTATATATGGTTAGCTATACAAATACTTAGATATGTTTAGATACACAAGTACAAATACTTGTGTTACAATTGCCTCCAGTATTTAATACAATAACAAGCTGTACAGGCTTGTAACCTAGGAGCAATAGGCTTTACCATATAGGCTAGTGTGCAACACTTTATCCCATCTAGGTTTGTGTAAGTTCATTCTGTAAACTTTGCACAACAACACAATTGTCTAACAATGCATTTCTCAGAACTTATCCCTCTCATTAAGCGATGCACGACTGTATTGTGATTATATAATGGGACTTTTTTTTTTCTGGGAAAAAATTAATTGCCTTAACTAAGATACTCCTCACAAGTCTTCATTCTTTTTAGTATCGATGCTTGTAATACACTCTTTATGTTTACACTGTGTTTTAAAATCTTTGGGTAAAGAGAGTTCTCATAGGAGCACTACATTCCAAGATGCCTAGAAACAAGTCTCCCTTGGACTCCTTGCCTTGCCATCTGTAATCTTATAAGGGGGAATTATTCTTGAAGAGGAGAGGTGGCATGCACTATCTGCTGGGGGTGTATTAAGCTTGCCTTCACAGCAGGCTTACAAGCAAGAATAAATTGGGTCTGCAATTAATAATGTACTTTCTACAGTGATAATGAGTGTGTGTGTGTGTGTGTGTGTGTGTGTGTGTGTGTGTGTGTGTGTGTTTGGATATAAATATTGACTGGGTTGATTAGCGTGGACCTACTCTACAGAGCTTAGAAAACATTAATCTTCTCTTCAAAGAAAATGGAGGTGCTGAATAAGGCATATTAATGAAATACATGATTGAGAACATTCATCCTCTTGAGTTTTAAGCTTTTCACTATAATCTTGTTACAAGGTAGGTAGGCCTAAGAATAAATAAGCAAATAAATTGATTGCTTGATGGATTAATTATTGGAGAGTTTGGTGGATTGCTTTAAACCTGTTGGAAAATTGATTTTAAAAAATACAAATATGACAAATGATTGCACAAATAAATTGTAAGCCATGTCCTCTTATTCATTTATTTGTTCATTCATGCAATAACTTTTTATGGCCTACTATTTTTCAGGCCCTCTTCTAGACACCATGGATAGTGGTGAAGAAAACAACCAAAAGTACTAGTTCTCATGGAACTTATAACCTTTGGAAGAGAAAATCAGCATTAGTCAGGAATTGTTAACAATCCTTGGCCAAGTTTATAATAATAACAAGTGATAGTCTAGTAAATAGTCACAAATTTCTGGATTGAATAGTTTTCCAGCAACATACATACATTTTATATTCAGATACTATAAATTGTTTGGTCACTGGCTGAATCGCAACCCATTATATTTGGACTTGTTGAGCTGACTTAGGGACTTTCTCCATTTCCACTCTCATGTTCCCAGTGTCTACAAAGGTTGAACTGAGCATAGAGTGTTGCAGTATTGCATTCTGTTTGGCTTATTACCACCATGACCTCTAGATCTCTCACCTCCAGCTTTAAATAAATTTAAAACTCAAATCATTGGGTGTCTGGCATTGTGAAAGAATGCCTGACCTCATATATTTTAATTCCAAGTTCATTATAACAGACAAAACAAATCTCCAGAAATTTTGTATCTCAATCTTGTAGAGTTGAAGAGAAATGATCCATGTAAATTAAAATGAGCCAAGTGTCTTTATTGTAGGGGAAAGCTTGGCTTGTTCTGCAGAGTCCTGGGAGTTGGGCTATTAGCCATTTTAAATTCACATACCTGAATGCAGAGGCTTGGAATGGTGCAGGTATTTATTCAGACCTTTGATCTGGGCCGTTGCAGGGGTTACTTTCATCTCGCTAACCAATTCGTGGTTCCACATGGAGAAAAGTGATTGATTGACTCATTTTTCAAAGGCCCCTAATATTATTGATGCCGCAGTCCTGGTTTCAGGTGTTCTGCCATATTTTCTGCTCGTCCCAACAGGTGAGGTTTTCTTGCAAAAGAAGAGGTCCTTCTGGAGTCCTTGCCGAAAGCATCAACATTTGTTGTCATTCCTTCAAAGACAAAAGAAAACAAATAATCCTCACAAAATAGGTTCTTTACCTGGACTTAAATCCTTTATAGTCTGAGAGGCAAAAGAGGAAGATAGAGTTGGGTTTTCTCTTATTGAAGTTTTTGATTCATCTCTATACTTTACTGGAACCATAAATGTATCCACTCATGTCCCTACAGTCCACTTAATGTGGCACAACACGAGAACCTGTAACTATGTTTCTGCCAGAACCTGTAACTATGTTTCTGCCATTCCCCGCCGTGCTCTTTTAACAAAACAAGACTATGTCTGTGGTGCAAGTACATGAACAATAGTGACAGTGCTAAATATGTGGTGTATACAGTTTAAAACAAACAAACAAACAAACAAACAAAAAACCTTACCTCTATTCTAGATACATTGAAGGGAGAAGGTTGGCTCTCCAGATTTTGAAGCCCAAGTATCTTTTTGGAAAACTGTGGAGTCAAGTTTCAGCCTTATGATACAAAAAATGAAACTGAATGTAGTATGAAAAACAAGGGAATTATAGGAACCCTTTGAATGTACAATGATCATTTCTCATTTCCAGAGCAGAAACTGAAACAAGAAGAGACTAATTCGTGTTGAAGCTACTTCTGTGCATGTTAGCGTGCTGCATTCATGAGCTAAGGCCTGGTTACTAAGCATGTGCCAATGGGCTGTTATTGCTGGCACTGCAGTGGTGTGCAAGGCTGAGCAGACCCTGGCCTCACTGAGCTTCTAGAACTGTAGGGCGCACAGATATCACAAAGAGTTAAACAAACCAAGACTTCCTGTCAGTGTGTGGAGCACTCAGGAGAAGTCTGGGTTGTTTTGAGAGTGTTTACTGGAAGGACCTAATGGTGTCTGATTGTCACAGAAGCTTCCTTTTGAGGAAGTGACATTTGTGCTGACACATAGGCCCCTGGAGTTGCTTATTCTTTATCATTTGTTGATCAAAGTACGGGTATCCCATGAAGCCAAAGTACTGTCTTTTTCTTTTCCTCAAAATAAATATTTTTAATAGTGAAGCTGGATGCTATATGATTTGGGCTACAAATGATAGGAATTATTAGTAGCAAAATAAGTGTCCCAATATACGTATGATAGTGGAAGCATACGTGGGGACAGAGCCAGGAGTGCAGTTTCCAGGCTCTCGACCCCACGTGGAAAGGTGCTGGCTCAGATAGTAAATGGCCATCAACTGTGGTTGGATGGCCATCAGCTGTGGCTAGTTGGTCGTCAGCTGTCACCAGTAAGCCATTGGCCACTAATATAACTGCTGTGGCTAGCAGCAAAATGGGGGCTAGCAAGAAGATGGTGGCTGAGCTAGCAAGCGGCGGAGTGTGGATTGCGGATTGCAGAGAGGCGGATTGCAGCTAGCAAGTGAGGCTGGTTGGCAGAGAGAAGTGGACTGCAGGTTGTGGATAGTGTGGCTCTTGCTTCCTATGTCTCCAACCCAGCCGCCAGATAGACTATAGTGGTATGTCTCCCCTATCGGTGGCTCCGTGGGTGTTCCTTTTTGGCCTCAACATACCCTGCGTTCTTATGTGGGGAGCGGGACCAGAGACCCCGCCTGTCACCCTGCACGACAGCATATTTAGATGTTCGCCCCATCTCTGTCTCTGTCCACTCCCATCCAAGGAGTACATGTGAATGTCACACATCTCCTCTTTGAAGCAGAATATGTAGTTTCTAGTTAATGTCATGTTGGTAGCATTGGTTTCAGAAAGATGCTGGAAGATGATTAGTGTTTCTGTAACCACCACCTTTATTCAGGCCCCTGACACCTCCCTCTGGGATTAGTTTGCTAACTTCCACTTGGTCCCTCTGACTCTGATCTCTTCTCTATTAAATCCATTCTCCATATTACTGGGCTGAGCTTTCTACAAAGCAAACCCGATGATGATGCCTCTGATAATGATATTGTTAATTAAACCATAATACGAGTTGCTTCATGGCCAGCCTCTTTCATTTCTTCATCCTTGCAGTAAATTAAAAACAACTCTGAGCCACAGCTCCTATGAACTGTTAGTAGTTGCTGGAGCATACCCTGCTCCCTCACTCCAGTGCCTTTACATTTACTGTTTCATGAAGTACTTTTCTAGCCCTTCAGTTTCTACCATGTTAACTCTTAGTTACTGCTAAATGCTTAGGTCCAGCTTCAGCTTCTTCAGGAAACCATCTCTTACTGTCCCAGTCCAAGTGAGATGTCTGTCCTTTCATTCTTACTACACCTGGCTCACTTCTCTCTCATAGACTTATCACACATTATCAAATTGATAGCCATTAGTTGCATGTAAATATTTAAATTTACAATGTAAACTAGTATAGCCATTATAGAAAATGGTATGGAAGTTCCACAAGAAATTAAAAATAGAACTACCATGTGATCCAGCAATCCCACTTCTGGGTATATATCCAAAGGGAATTGAATCGTTATTTCAAAGAGATATCTGTAGTCCCATGTTTGTTGCAGCATTACTCATAGCTAAGGTTCGGAAACAACCGATGTGTCAATTAATGAATAATTGGATAAAGAAAATGTGGTATTATATATAATGGAATATTAGTCAGCCTTTTAAAAGAGAGAGATCCTGTCCTTTCTTTTATTTAGATGAACCTAGAGGGGATCATGCTAAGTGAAATAAGCCAGATAGAGAAAGGCAAATACTATATGGTATCATGTATATGTGGAATCTTAAAATGAGTCAAATTCTTAGAAATAGAGAGTATAAAAGTGATTGTTAGGGGCTGGGGTGGGGGAAATAGGGAGAGGTTGGTAAAGGGTACAAAGTTTTAGTTATAAGATGAATTAGGTCTGAGGATCTAATGGAAACCATGGTGACTATAGTTGATAACATTGTATTGCATAGCTGAAATTTGCTAAGAGAGTAGAACTTACATGTTATTATTAAAAAAAGGTAAATATGTGAGGTAATGGGTGTCTTAACTCAATGAGGGGAATCCTTTCACAATGTATATGCATATCCAATTATCACCTTGTACTTTTAAAATACCTTACAATTTTGTTTGTCAATTATATCTCAATAAAGTTGGAAATACTACATTTCCAATTATTAAAGTTAAATAAAATTTCAATTTCTTAGTTACACTAGACACATTTTAAATGCTAACTAGCATGTGTGGCTAGAGGCCACCATACCGGACATCACAAAGTAAAAGCCTTTCCCCACTGAAGAAAATTATACTGGACAACACTGGTTAAAAAGTTTGGAATATTTACATACCTTCCTCTTCAGCTTTAAACTCCTTGAGGTCACATAGGTATGGCTCTCAGTGTTAGCAATGCTCAATGGATGTTTGCTGAAAAATAATGAGTAAATTATTAAGATCTGAGTTTCATACCTGTTCTCTTAATGCACCCAAATATTTCTAAAAATCTATCAAAACAAAATTTGACCAAAGGAGATTCTGGATAGGCAGAATGAAAAACCAAAGAAGAAAGTAAGGGCATTGTTCCCGGTAGGTCTCTTGCCTCAAGCTCAGGAAAGGATCAAGCATCCATCCCAAAGCCTCCTCACTAAGAAAAAAGGCAGTAGACATTTAGAATTTTAGTTTGGGAAACTATCCACTTGACTGTTATTTATTTATTTATTTGAGTATGGGAAGTGGTAGCAGGTACAAATATTGCTCACAGAAACAGGTTATTTGTTTCCTCTACAAACGAAGTCCACTAGACCTTGTCACTTTGATTCAAAGGCAATACTGAAATGTTTAGCTAAGTGGACTAAATATTACCTCCTACCACTATAGTTTAAAGTGGTAGGAGGGGGACATTGGGATGGTACTACAGCTTTCAATTATTCACCAGCCATTAATCATATGATGAGCCAGTTCAAGGACGTTGTTTTAAGCGTCGGTCAATCTCTAGGGTTCCAGGATGATCAGAAGCAACGCCCAGATCTAGGAGGACCAAGTGTAATGAGCAAGGCAAATCTATTTCTCTCCAGCAAAACAAGTGCGCCTCTGGGCTCTTAAACCTGTTAATGAAAAAAAAGCTGGTCCTGAAAAGAAGGAAACATGAAGGAATAAAAATAAGTTTTTTTAGGTTGTTGCTTTTGTTCTGTTTTCTGATAACAAATGCACTCTATGGTCTCCTAATTCTGCAATTAGTTTGTGGCAAATATTCAATGATCTGGTTTCCATACTTTTCAAAGTTGGATGTGCTCGTAAGTTGCCTTAGCTGTTTCAAGCCTCCATCCAAGATAGACAATGGTCATTAGTGGAGCTTTGAAAGTTTGAATTAAGCCCTGGAGTAACTCCTGCTTTTGAATAACTCATAATTGCTGGCAGATTTAGCTGGATTTATGTGATTTAATAGTTCCCTTTTTCTCTGTTCTTCCTCCATTGACTTTGGATGGAAATTTGATTAATCAGGAAAAAAAGATCATATAATGTTTATAATTCTAGAGATAGCCGTTTGGCAATAAGACCATGCTATTACTCATACCATTAGATGAGTTAACTTAGGGACAGCTGATCCTAGAAGGTGTTTTGGAATTTTTTTTAAATGAGAATATTGATTAACAATTACACAGGAAGACAGAAAAATCCCACCATCCCAAAACAACGGTTCTTGTTTGTGCCTATAATTTTCCTGTAACTGTGTACGTGCATACTCAGCAATTGTACTTTACGTACTACTTTGAATTCTGTTTTTTTCTCTTAATATTATATATCAGCCATTTAAAAAATTCAGTTTTGGAAAGTGATGATTCTGGTATCACTCTGCAATAGTCTGAAGAGGCATTTACTTCCCAAGGAAACCAACGTATCATTTCAGGCTTCTGTCAGTCTCTAATAAGAGCATTTAGGAAGAAGTGGGGCGAAGAAATATAAAACAACATCATCATGAAAGGGAAGAAGACAACAGAGTTGCCACATGCTATTGTCTGACTGTACATCTCTGGAGAGGCTAATATGAAAACCACACAAATTACTGAAAGCAATTGGAGAACTTGGAGCTCCTTCAAGTGTGGGGAAGGAAGATGTAAAAGACTAGTGTGGTCTGAAGGAATCTATTCTTTTTCTCAAGAATATGTGGTAAAGGTGGTTAGCTAAGGAGGTGTTTATATTTCCAAAAGAGTGCCCTCTTGGTCTGGGAAAGAAGGGACATACCAGCCACACTGCACTGGAGGGGAACGTACAGATTTTGCCTTGCAGAGCTGAAGCCTTTTGTAGAAGGGCCCTCCCTCTCCTGGCCTTAATCAGACATTGTCCTTGACTTGACAAAAGAGTCTTTATATCGTCTGCAGGTATATGAGCCATGCAGCTTCTTAAATACTATCCCTCTGAAAGGGGCACTGCCACCTGGCCTGGTAACAGAGCAAGCACACCTGTATTCCACATATGCATGAATGTCTATTTACGCAGTCTCCCCACCAGCTCAAGGGGTACAACGAAAACAAACTTTTCATCTTTTTTCTCCTCTTCAGCTATGCTGCAGTGTTTTCTTGGGATGCGACTCTTGGGGAGAGAGCGGTTTATGTGTAACCTACAGCTGGTAGACAGGGAAAGCACTGAGAATTTAACTGAGTTTTGCTTTGATAATTTCAGCCTCAGTAAATTTAAACTCAGTTTTTGTCCTTCTAGTTGGTGGCTTGGTGTGAGCATAGAGAAATGAAAAGAGTGAGCCCCAACCCTTTTCTTGCTGCTTCCTGTGTCCCCAGCACATTTGCTCTGTTCACGGAAGGGTGTTATCATGCTGTAAGAGTCATCACTAGCCTGAATTCTCAGAAAGAGCCTGAGGGTGCCTTTCTCATAATCCCAGGCCCCTGTCACATTCTCTTTGCCTGTCTTTGCCATTGCTGGTTCTCTGTTTCTTTCTTAAGATGGATGGACTCTGTGGGTGGCATCTGAGGTTCCTTCCGGTTCTAACACTTTACAGTTCTCCGACTGCTGTATGGTGGGCCCTGCACCGTAAGGATGGTGACTTAGGTAGAAGCTAATGAGGAGAGGGGGGAAAGGAGCTAAAATTCAAGGGCTTACCGTGTGCTGAGCGCTGTGTTGAGCACGGCTTCTGTGTGATATCCTTTAATACCCAGCTACGGGGTTAAAAAGTCTGACTCCCAAAATGAGATGACGGAATAGGTCAGAGATAACTGTCCAATGCCACTGATTCAGAGAAGGAGCACAACTTCCTTTGACTTCTCCATCCAACCACTTTCTAATTCAGGTCCCTAACACTACGTTGCCCGCACCCAACCAACAACATGGTCTGTGCCATTTACTCTCATGCAGAATCTCTGATCTGAGGGAGAAGAGTGGAGAGCAGCCGAATAGAGCTGATGGAAACAGGTGATGGAATCATTATACAATTTGGATACAGATCAGAAAGAATGGCTCAGGGATTTTTTTTTTCACTTTTATTTTTATTAAATGAAAAGCATAAAAACATTAAAGGTGCTATTAAAGAGCCTCATAGTCCCATCATACGAAAATAGTTATCGTAACCATTACATGTTTCACGTACACATAACTATTTCCATATATTTACAATTATAGTCTACATGTCACTTTTGTTTGGCTGATTTTAAAATTCATATTATTTCAAATTCATATTGGCTGATTTTAAAATTCATATTAACCATTCTGAGAGGCACTTTAGCTGTCCCACTGTATCTTACTCTACCTCATTTCGTCTTACACATGTGGAATGTATGACAAAAATAAAGCTACTTGAGAAAAATTGATTATTTTTTCTAATAAATTTCTTCTTGGAATAGGTAAAAAAATGGACATAATGATTCCTATAGACATGAAAACATATTAATTCTATCTGAATTAAGGTATTCAGAGTTTGAGTTCTCTCTTTCTATGTATATACATCTTTTCCTCTTCAAACACAGTATATGTGGCTGATTCACTTTGCAAATAAGTACACCTTGCAGTCATTGATCATACATGTTAGCATAACGTCACATCTAAACTTCATTATTTGATAAGAAACATATACTTTTTTAGCTCTGTTTGCCACATATAAAATTGGATTACATATCCATAAAAATTTGGAAAGCAAACACTTCAGTTAAAGTCTAATTCTAATTAGAAGAAATAAATGGTATGTTGTGTGGGAGGAAAAGCTAGGCACCATCAGTCACTGTCACAAGTTTGCCTTCCTAATTGGATGGCAGTATTTTGTGTAGGATGCAGATAAACATCGCATGCAGACCACTTTGACGTGCATCAATACCCTGACTGACCTAGGCCTACAAGGTAATCAGTTCCAAACAGCTTATGGTCTGAGGGTGCTTTCATTTATCCCCAGAGAAAGAGCAGAATGAAGTCATCTAGATGGCAGCAAGGTTGTACCCCACTGCTGCTCCATAGACGTAGAACCAAGATGAGCTACCCTAGATACCCAGTGAACTCAGATGCTCAGAGTTTTGCCCTCACCTTTGGTGACTAAGGTAATTTTCTTAGTAACTGTTACTAATTGCAGACTGGATCTATTTGGCTTACTGTTCTGCTGTACCCTTCCTAAGCACCTTTCCCTTTAACAGGACAGTTTGATGATCACAAATGGCATTGGGATGTGGGCACTCACTGGAGAGCTGAAAAGGATGGAGAGCTAAAATGGTGAGTCTGTTACTGAACTAGCTCTCGTCACCCCCTGCAAAAAGCAGGGATCCCAGGTGCTCCAATCAAAACCTGTGTTGTTTGTGGGTGTGGAAGTGGGGCTTCCCTGGCCCGCCAGCAGTAGTACACGTTGTGCACATAGCCTCAGCAGAGCCCTGCCTGACTTGTTAAGGAAACAGCTGGCTGCCATGAGGGCACTAATCAGTCAAAATAGGCCCTGATTAAGGTGTGTCCTTGATGCCACAGCTGGTTCTTTCCTGAGCGCTGCCCAAGGCTTTGCTCTGAAGTGTTGAGCTATGTGAGAAACCTCCCCTTCCAAAGAAGCCACAGGCTCTAGAATGCTATGGCTGGGTTGGTGACAGCTGTGTGGATCAGCCCAACGGGCCTTGACTACATTTCCTGCTCAGGCTTGCTTTCCTCTGAGCTTCTAAATGTCTTCCCTCTGACCTAAGCTGAAGATGATTAGCTGTCTTCCCATTTCCATTTCTATTCCTTCTGGCCCCAAATGGCACAATAGAGGCCCCTCAGAAGTAAAAACAAATATAAGGTTGACTGGCCTGGCCCGTATATTGTGTTTGGGAAGTTCAGTGCTTTGTGAAACCCCCAGAGCATTTGATTAACACAGTGTGATGCCGTACAAAGGCTTTAGGCTTTGGAATCAGACGCGAGTTCAGTATCACCATTGCTGAAGCAACCTCTGCCACTGGCACTCGGGCACCAACATGATCTACAGAGGGAATCCTTCTTATAGGGGAACATGGCCCTAATCTCGCCTCTCATGATATATATATATATATATATATATATATATATATATATATATATATGCCTTGCAGTAACGATATACCTATTCTGGAAACACAAAGATTATTGTGCATAAATGAACTAGTGATTCCATGGCAATAAGTACTGATCTCATAAATCATCGAGTTATCAGCACAAAAAGGAAGGTTTGTTCAACCTCCTTGTTTTGTAGATTGGACTATGGAAAGGAGAAGAGGTTATTTGACTTACCAAAGATCACTCAGATAATGGCAAATCTGTGACCTCACTCTAGTAGTCTATCCACTATTCTACACTCTCTGTTTGTTCGTTGTTGCATGATGGACACAAATTGTGTGACAGCTAATACTTGCTCTGGGTTGGTAGTTAAATTCAACATGACACTCATTTATTGAGCCTCTGCACTTGATCAAGCACTGTGCTAGGCACGAAGACATAAGACCCAGTAGGCACACTCCAAGACTATCCAACCTAAGGGAGAGACGGATCGGAATCGACTTGATGCCTACTGTTTCCAGATTGGAATTTCTCCTACAGTGGTTTAAGCTCCTAGCTGGACTCAGTTACTTGATATTCATGATATTCACCGGTCTGTCACAAACTGACATTTTATTTTATCTTTTCAGTTTCTCCTTTACAACCTCTTCACCTTTGTGCTGCCACAACATTGCTTATGTTGTATTTTCTATCACAAATGTCCCCCCTCTCATTTTATGACAAAGATGTTCCACCATCAAGTCTCCATGCTTTCCCCATACGTGCATATTGTTCCTTGCACTGAATGCATACGATACTCTGTACATCATGTTTATAGCACCTGTAACTTTTCCTCTTATACTTATGTATATATATATGCACACACACATATATATACATATAGCTATATATATATACACATATGTGTGTGTGTGTGTATATATATATATATATATATATAAAAATGTGTGTTTATATATATATATAAAATCTTTTTTACTAAGCTTCAGATCTTGGAGCAAAACTGTAAGTCTGCTTTATTTCCATATTCCTATCATGCCTAGAAGAGTCACCACATAGAGTCAAGCCTCAATAAGTAGCACTGTAAATGAATCTAGAGATTTCATAATATATTTAATTCAATTCAACACTCCTGGATTAAATATTTACCATAAGCCTGCTGTGGTGAGTGAATAGTAGTTGTTCTTGTTTGTTTGTTTGTGTTTTTATTAATCATTAAACAGATTCAATCTTGAGAATATAGATGAGATTGCTCCTTTTGACTTTATCCATGGATTAAATCTTTAGGGAGCTGTGAGGGAACTCTTGCAAATTATGGTAGCAATAGTATCTCCATCAAACAGATGGATATTTTTTGTTTGTTTGTTTTTTATTTATTTTATTTTTTTAAGATTGCACCTTAAAGAGCATTCTGGATCGTAGATGGCACTCTTTCTTTCTCAAGCTAGATATGCAGGGAAATGTAAGTGACCCTTGTTTCTTCTTGATTCTCCAAACCTATTAACTCCAGTTTAAATGTTTGGGTAATTGTTTTGGTTGAGAAGCAGCATTTTGCTGTCTATTGTTCTGTATCTAGTTAATGCTGAGTTCACAGGTTTTAAGGGGAAGTCACTTTGCCAACTCCCTTCTTTCT
The DNA here is from genome assembly GCF_004115265.2 of Rhinolophus ferrumequinum. Lineage (NCBI taxonomy): Eukaryota > Metazoa > Chordata > Mammalia > Chiroptera > Rhinolophidae > Rhinolophus > Rhinolophus ferrumequinum. Next base: position 27,867,520 of record NC_046308.1, read on the forward strand.
TCATAGTGAAATATTTTCTCAAGGCTAGGTTTGCATGTTTATAGTCTCTTCTTGCTACTATTTAAGTCACTTTCTATAGAGTTCCCATTAACTGCTTTACTGAGTCTCTTACACATCTAATGGCATTTACACTTAACCTCATTAATTAATACCCATCCTGCTTTGTATTACAACATTGATTTCCAGTTATACAGAACAAAAATGGAAAACACACTTCAGGAAATGGCTTAGGACTTATTTTTATAGCATAATAGAGCAGCGTTCTGGCTGGCCTTTTCCTTTCTTTTTTTTTTTTAATTAAAATTTGTTGGGGTGACAATTGTTAGTAAAGTCACATAGATTTCAGTTGTACAATTTTGTGATACATTATCTATATATCACACTGTGTGTTCACCACCCAGAGTCAGTTCTCCTTCCATCACCATATATTTGATCCCCTTTACCCTCATCTCCCACCCCTCTCCCCCCTTACCCTCTGGTAACCACTAAACTATTGTCTGTGTCTATGAGTCTTTGTTTCTTCATTTGTTTGTCTTGTTCTTTTGTTGTTTTCAGTTTTATATACCACATATCAGTGAAACCATATGGTTCTCTACTTTTTCTGTCTGACTTACTTTGCTTAGCATTACAATCTCAAGTTCCTTCCATGTTGTCACAAATGGGCCTATTTCATCTTTTCTTACCTCCGAATAGTATTCCATTGTGTATATATACCACAACTTCTTTATCCATTCATCTATCGAAGGACATTTTAGTTGTTTCTATGTCTTGGCCTCCGTAAATAAAGCTGCAATGAACATTGGAGCACACATGTCTTTATGGATAAATGTTTTCAGATTTTTTGGGTAGATACCCAGGAGAGGGATTGCTGGGTCATATGGTAATTCTATTCTTAATTTTTTGAGGAATCTCCACACTGCCTTCCATAGCGGCTGCACCAGTCTGCATTCCCACCAACAGTATATGAGGGTTCCTTTTTCTCCACAGCTTCTCCGACTCTTGTTACTATTTCTCTTGTTGATGATAGCCATTCTGACTGGGGTGAGGTGATATCTCATTGTGGTTTTTATTTGCATTTCTCTGATGATTAGTGATGTTGAGCATTTTTTCATATGTCTATTTCCCATTTGTATGTCCTCGTTGGAGAAATGTCTCTTCAGGTCGTCTGCCCACTTTTCAATTGCGTCTTTTATTTTTTTGTTGTTGAGTTGCATGAGTTCCTTATATATTTTGGATATTAGCCCTTTATTGGAGGTGTTGTTTCCAAAAGTCTTCTCCCATTCAGTTGGTTGCCACTTTATTTTGTCGATGGTTTCTTTTGATCTGCAGAAGCTTTTAAGTTTGATATAGTCCCATTCATTTATTTTAGCTTTTACTTCCCTTGCCTTTGGAGTCAAATTCATAAAATGCTCTTTGAACCCAAGGCCCATAAGTTTAGCACCTATGTTTTCTTCTGTGCAGTTTATTGTTTCAGATCTTATGCTTAGGTCTTTGTTCCATTTTGAATTAATTTTGGTACATGGTGACAGATAGCAGTCCAGTTTCATTCTGTTGCACGTGGCTTTCCAATTCTCCCAGCACCATTTATTGAAGAGGCTGTCTTTTCTCCATTGTATGTTTTTTGCTTCTTTGTCAAAATTTATCTGTCCATATTTATGGGAGTTTATTTCTGCATTTTCAATTCTATTCCATTGGTCTGTATGTCTGTTTGTCTGCCAATATCATGCTGTTTTAATTATTGTTGCCCTCAATAGTACAAGCTGAAGTCAGGGAGTGTGATACCTCCAGCGTTGTTCTTTTTTCTTAGGATTGTTTTGGCTATTCGGGGTCTTTTGTGGTTCCATAGAAATCTGATGATTTTTTGTTCTATTTCTTTAAAAAATGCCATTGGGAGTTTGATGGGTATTGCATTATATCTGTATATTGCTTGGGGTAATATGGTCATTTTAACTATGTTGATTGTTCCAATCCATGAACACGGAATGTCTTTCCGTTTTTGTGTCTTCTTCAATTTGTTTTAAATATGTCTTATAGTTTTCATAATATAGATCTTTCACATCCTTGGTTAATTCCTAGGTATTTTATTCTTTTTGTTTCAATTGCAAAAGGAATTGTTTTTTGTTTTTGTTTTTTTATTTCTTTTTGTGAGATTTCATTGTTAGTATATAGGAATGCAATGGACTTTTGTACATTGATTTTGTAGCCAGCAACTTTACTGTATTCATTTAATGTTTCTAATAGCTTTTTGGTGGAGTCTTTAGGATTTTCTATGTATAGCATCATGTCATCTGCAAAGGGTGACAATTTAACTTCTCCATTCCCAATTTGGATGCCTTTTATTTCTCTCTCTTGCCTGATTGCTCTGGCAAGGACTTCCAACACTATGTTGAAAAGCAGAGGTGATAGGGGACAGCCCTGTCATGTTCCTGAACGTAGAGCAAAGGACTTCAGTTTTTCACTGTTAATTATGACATTAGCTGAGGGTTTGTTATGTATGGCCTTTATTATGTTAAGGTGTTTTCCTTCTATACCTATTTTATTAACTGTTTTAATCATAAATGGATGTTGTATCTTGTCAAATGCTTTTTCTGCATCAACTGATAATCATATGATTTTTGTCCTTTATTTTGTTTATGTGATGTATCACATTGATGGATTTGGATATGTTGAACCATCCTTGTGCCCCGGGGATGAACCCCACTTGGTCTTGATGAATAATCTTTGTAATGCATTGTTGCATTCAATTTGCTAGAATCTTGTTAAGGATTTTTGCATCTGTATTCATCAGTGATATTGGTCTGTAGTTTTCTTTTTTTGTGTTGTCCTTACGAGGTTTTGGTATCAGGGTAATGCTGGCATCATAAAATGAGTTAGGGAGTATGGTGTCTTCTTCAATTTTTTGGAAGAGTTTGAGTAGGTATTATATCCTCTTTGAAGGTTTGGTAGAATTCGCTAGTGAAGCCATCTGGTCCCGGACTTTTGCTTTTGGGTAGGTTTCAGATGACTGATTCAATTTCCTTACTGTTTATCTGTCTATTTAGAGTTTCCAGTTCTTCATGATTCAGCCTAGGAAGGATATATGTTTCTAAGAACTTGTCTGTTTTTCCCAAGTTATTGAATTTGGTGGCATATAGTCCTTCATAGTATTCTTGGATGATCCTTTCTATTTCTGTGGCATCTGTGATAACTTCCCCTCTTTCATTTCTGATTTCATTTATCAGTGTCTTCTCTTTTTTTATCTTAGTGAGCCTAGCCAAGGGTTTGTCAATTTTGTTAATCTTTTCAAAGAACCATCTCTTTGTCACATTAATTTTTTCTATTGTCTTTTTGTTCTCTATTTCATTTAGGTCTGCTCTGATTTTTATTATTTCCTTTCTTCTGCAGACCTTGGGTTTCATTTTTTTTTTCTCTTTCTAGTTCTTTAAGGTGTAACATGAGGTTATTTATCTGGCATTTTTCTTGTTTCTTGAGATAGGCCTGTAATGATATATATTTCCCTCTTAAAACTGCTTTTGCTGCCTCCCCAAAATTTTGGTAAGATGTATTTTCATTCTCATTTGGTTTTATTTATCATTCAATCTCTCCTCTTATTTCTTCTTTGACCCAGTCATTCTTTAAAAGTACTTTTTAATATCCACATATTTGCGTTTTTCTCCTGTATTCTTTTTGCAGTTGATATCCAATTTCAAAGCCTTGTGATCAGAGAATATAGCACCTCAGTAAACTTTAGTTAAAAAAAACAAATAAGAAAATAAAACAAATTAAAAAAAATTTTTCTGAGGCTGGTTTTATGTCCCAATATATGGTCTATCCTTGAGAATGTTCCATGTACACTAGAAAAAAATGTACTGTCTGATGTTCTACGATGAAGTGCTCTGTAAATGTCAATTATGTCCATTTCATCTAATGTGTCATTTAGGGCTGCTATTTCTTTATTTATTTTCTCTTTGGATGATCTATCCATAGCTGTCAATGATGTATTTAGGTCCCCTAGTATAATTATGTTTTGGTCAATTTCTCCCTTTAGTTCTGTTAGTAGTTGCTTGGTATATTTCGGTGCTCCCTAATTGGGGGCATAAATATTGATGACTGTTATGTCTTCTTGTGTTTATAGTCCCCTTTATCATTATGAAATGTCCATCTTTGTTTCTTGTTACCTTTTTTATCCTGAACTCTTTTTCATCTGATATCATTATGGCTACACCTAATTTTATCTGGATACCATTTGCTTGGAGTGTCAATTTCCACCCTTTCACTAGGAGGCTATGTTTGTCCGTATGGCTAAGATGTGTCTCTTGGAGTCGGCATATAGTTGGGTTTAGTATTTTGATCCAATCTGCTACTCTGTGCCTTTTTATTAGTGAGTTCAGTCCATTTACATTTAGGGTGATTATTGATATGTGAGGATTTCCTAACATTCTATCTTTGGTTTTCTGGTAAGACTTGTCTCTCCATTGTTTCTTTGCCTTTTTTGTTATTCTCTATTATTTCTGTATGGTGGTATTCTATGACTTTTCCCTCTGTTTCTTCTTTTATTACATTATATATTTCAGTTCTGGTTTTTTTTTTTTTTTTTTTTTGAGTGGTTACCCATAAGTTTATGTAAAAGAAAGTTTCATATTTAAAGTATTCCATTTTCTTCAGCATACCTACTTTCTCCATTCCCATATTCTGGTTAAGGCCTTTACTCTCCCCCATTTTGTGTTTTGGTTGTCACAAATTATTTCTAATTACGCTGGTCAAATCCCCTCCTTCAGTATTTCTTGTAGTGCAGGTCATGTGTTAGAAATTCCCTCAGCTTCTCTATGTCTGGAAAGGTCTTTATTCCTCCTTCATATCTAAAGGATATCTTTGCTGGATATATTATTCTTGGCTCATAATTTCTCTATTTAGATAGTTTGTATATTTGATTCCACTCTTTCTGGAATGTAGAGTTTCTGCTGAAAAAGCTGATGATATTCTAATGTGCTTTCCTTTGTAGTTTACCGTCTTCTTTTCCCTGGCTGCCTTAAGGATTCTTTCTTTGTCATTAATTTTTGACAGCTTCAGTACAATGTGCCTTGGAGAAGTCCTGTTGGGGTTGAGGTAATTCCCACAAGTTTGGGAAGTTCTTATCGACTATTTGTTTGCATGTACTCTCTGTTCATTTCTCTCTTTCTTCTCCTTCTGGTATGCCCATTATTCTTATATTGCTGTTTCTGATGGAATCAGAAAGTTCTTGTAGAGTTCTTTCATTTCTTTTAAGTCTCAAGTCCTTTCTTCTTCCATCCGTGTCATTTCCAGATTTCTATCTTTGATGTCACTGATTCTTTCCTTCATCTGGTCAACTCTACTATGTAAGCTGGCTATTTCATTCTTCATTTCTTTTATTGACTTCTTAATCTCCAGAAATTCTATTTGGTTCTTTTTTAAAATTTCAATCTCTTTGGTAAAATGTTCATTTTGTTTTTTAATTGTGTTTCTGAGTTTGTTAAATTGCCTATCTGTGTTTTCTTGCATCTCATTGAGTTTTTTCAGAACTGCAATCTTGAATTCTCTGTCATGTAAGTCACATATTTCCATGTCTTTAGGTTCATTTTCTGGAGACTTTTCACTTTTTTTCTGAGCTGTCTTAGTACCTTGGTTATTCTTGGCTATTAATGACTTATTATTTTTCTTCCTAGATATCTACAGGAGTGGGTTCTGCAACAGGTTGATAGAAAGATGTCTTTCTTTTGTTTTCCAGTAGGTGTTGGTAGAATGTTTTATTTTCTCTCTTACTGCAGCCTTTTATTCTCTCTCACACTGTAGTGTTATATTTTCTCTGCACTATCCTGGATTCTCATACAATGCGGGGATTCCCTGGAAGGCAGGCTTCTTTCCTGTGAACAGTTCACCTGGATCACAGGGCGCTGCCTCCATGGGGGGATGTAGAGAGCTTCTGAAGTTCCAAAGCTCTTCCTAAACCAGATTCAAAGCCCTTGTGTTTCAGCAGTTCTGTTTACTCCTGTAGGGATCTGCCCAGATAGGTGGGGATAGGGGATGGGTGGGTTGTGAGAGGTGGCCCAGAGCAATTGCAGCTACCACCACCCAGCCAGTCCTGCTTCCACAGCTCCCTCTCCTTTGTCAGAACTAGTTGGGCTGTGAGTCCATGTTGGCAGACCACAGTTCTCAGAACTGCAAATATTCTGTTCTTTTGATCTGACACTGCTAGGTTTGCTTCTAGCACTGGTGAGGTGGGGGCAGGCAAGCTCTGAGAGGGTACGAAGGGGGTGGTTAGGCTCAGTGCCTAGGGCTTCCACTCTCTGCTCGGCACTGAGGGCTTAAACCACCGTTTTCAGCCTTCTTCCCTCAGTCCTTGCTCCGAGGTCTCTGCTTTGCGCATTGAGTTCAGCCTTGTTGTATGCTGTTCCCCCATCTCTCTAGGCCATAAGCAGAGCCCTAGAAGTCCGAGTTCTTCCCTTTTCCACAACTGCAGTAGTTCCGTAAAGCATTGAGCTCAGAGCACTGATCTAGGTCCGTGTCCTGTGTCTGCGCGGCCCTGTCTCCACATTTCTCCTTTCCCTCCTCCCCATGCTCGCATGATTGGCCCACCTTTAGATGATTTCAGTAGTATGCCACTTAGTCTTGCCTGTCTACTGTGCAGGGAGTCCTTTGTGGAGTTATAGTCATTCAATTTGTTGTAAATTCCAGGGGAGATTTCAGGAGGCTCACCTCTCGCCATTTTTATGATGTCATTTTTCTTTTTTACCTTCCTTTATCTGAATTTCTATGAGTACAAAACCAGCCATGTCCAATAGGACTTCATAATGAAGCCAGAATCCAGGTTATATCTATGCTATTGTAAAAATTAACATTGGCAATTGCTTTTACATTTTACAATGTTCTTCCACATGGATTATTGCACTTTCTTCACACACAGCAACACATTAAGAAGGTATTATTATCCTTAACTATGGATAAGGAAGCTGAGGTTCAGAAAAGTTGAATGGCCTGCTTAGGTTTATAGAGTCAGTGGGTTATAGAGTCAGGAGCTGAACCCAGATTTTGTTAAATCTCAAAAGCCATGTTTTTCTATCTCTATGATTCTGTATTCTTCTGAAAGCATACTGTATGCAATAACTGTGTAATGCCACTGAATATCCAACAAGTACTAAAGTCTACCAATAAAAACAGCCTCCAAGCAGACCCTGGTATGTATAAGCTTAGTTAGTATGTGGTAGAGTAAGTATCACAAATCAATGATGCAGAGGTCAGTTATTCAATAAACAGTGCTGGGAAAATAAGCTAGGTTTATGAGAAAAAAGAAATCAATTTATATCTTCCTATAAAACTAAATATCAAAGTAAAATCTAGATGAATTAAAGACTTTCATTAGGAAAGAAACAAATTGGAAAAAATATATAAATGAATAATTGCTTAATCCTTGATAAGTCAAAACTTCCAGAGTTAAAATTGGGAGATATCTGAAAGGAAGCAATCAATATACTTGACTAGATTAGTTTTAAACTTCTTCATGTCAAAAACATAAATAACAAATAATAAAGGGATAAAATACATACTGTGATTTCCTCGAAAATAAGACTTAACCCGGCCATCAGCTCTAACGTGTCTTGTGGAGCAAAAATTAATATAAGACTTGGTATATATTATGTTATATTATATTATATTATATTATATTATATTATATTATATTATATTATATTATATTATATTAAAGACCTGGTCTTATATTAATTTTTGCTCCAAAAGACGCATTAGTACTGATGGTCCAGCTAGGTCTCATTTTTGGGGAAACACGGTATTTGCAACATGTATGGCATAAAAGGCTTAAAACACTTAACATATGAAAAGCCCATATCAATCAATGAGGAAGTCATTGAAACAGGTAAGAGAAAATAAAGGAGGAATATAAACATGTGAAAATGTGTTAAACATTTAATAAAAAATATGAAATCAAAGCAAGAAGTTACTTTTCAAAATTAGGTATACGATGTTAGGTCCAATGAAATTAATGAACACTCATTCCCATACACATACAGAAATTCATATAGTCCTTTAAGAGTACAGTTAATTTCACAGATATGTGGGATACAAAACTGAAAACAACAAAGGAACAAAACAAACAAATAAAGAAACAAAAACTCATAGACACAGACAACAATTTTTAATGGTTACCAGAGGGTAAGAGGGGAGGTGGATTTGTAGAAGAGGGTAAAGGGGATCAAATATATAGTGATGGAAGGAGAACTGACTCTGTGTGATGAACACACAATGTGATAATGTATAGATAATGTATTACAGAATTGTACACCTGCAACCTATGTTAGGGTTAATTTTAGTAACAACTGTCACTCCAATAAATTTTAATTTAAAAAAATGCAATTAAGCAGTATGTATAAAGAAAAGTAAAAATATTTGCATCCTTTAATATTGCTGCTTTGGGGAATTTATCCCCACAGTAATTAGAGATGTGAACAAAGATATAAACGTAAAGTAACAATCACAACCTAATTTAAGGTTAACACAGAAATCATGACTGTCATAGTCATTATTTTATACTCATTGCTAGGAACAGGGCCTTGCACTATGTAGGAGCTTCAAAAAATTTGCTGAATGGTGAAACTAATGATGGGCTACAACCTAATATATAATAGTTTAGAAGTTAAGTATATTGTAGTATATCCTAATAATTAGATATAATTGTTGAAATCAATATTTTGAAAAATTTTAAATGGAAAATACTATTGATGTAACATTTTTAAGAAAAAGTTACAAATTATACATGCGCTATGATAATATATGCAAATATATTACAAATATATACATATATGTTTAAAGAGGAAAATACCAGACAGAAATGGGATACGATGCCAACACTGATTATTTGCTAGAGTTAGAATTATGTATAATTGTCATTTTCTTGAGGGTACAGTTCTGGGTTTTTTTTCAGTTTTTACAGAGAGCAAGTAACACATTTAATTAAAACACACACACACACAATAATCTGAAAAGATTCATGTGAAAAAGTTAATAGTGATTATCATAAGGTGATGATATTTTTTTTTATTTTTTGTAAATTTTCTACAATAAGCCTGTGGTATTTTTAATCAGAAAAAAAATGGTATAGTGGAAAGAAACAGAGATCACCAGTCAATAGCATTAAGAAGTTAGCAGTGAAACTTCAAAAGAATGAATGCACATCAAAGAATTGAGGTCAGTGGTAAGTGTGTGGCAGTTAGAACCTGATCAGAGTGATCTGTACATTGCATTAATGCCCGAATCCCTTACCCACCCTATTGCCCTTGCTAAGTAACATTTCGTGTCCTCCCACACGTAAACTCTGTGCTTGGCCAGATGATTTGCCTTGGCCAATGGGCTTTGCAAATATTAAGCAGACGTTGAAATGGGCATGCACTTTGGGGCCAGTTCTTCCCCTGCAACATCACTCTGAGACCATATCCCATCTGTGCTGCTGGAGATGAGAACTGGGTGGCTCAGTCACCACCTTCGTTACTGCAGCTCACCAACAGTCCCTGTCAGACATGAGGGTGAACTCAGCTATGAAAGATCAGAACCTCCCAGCTGAGCCACCAAGGTGTGAGTTAAATAAATACTTACTGTAGTAATCCACTGAGTCATGGGATGGTTTGCTATACAGCTTATTGTGGCAATAGATTCTGATGCATAGAAGTGTAATGACTGTTGATTATAAAGGTCCTAACAAAATCTTCTTTTTTTTGTAAAAGAATATCTCTCTTTAGAGGAATGTACGAAATATTTCTCTTGACTATCAACTTCCTATTGCTCAAATGCCATTCTCTCCAGCAGCCCACAAAGTACATAAGTTTCAAAGGGGCAGGGGAAATCCCCTTAATAAAATACTTTAACACTCTAGTTCCTGGAAAGATTTCCATATTCATCTCCCAATAGATATTAATACACTGGCATTCAGATTAATTTATGAATGTCCTATAAGTTCAGTTAGCATTAAAATATCTCTATGATTCCAATTAAATTGGGACAATGGCAAGCTGTACTTTCTGGGAGTAGGAAGCTGAGAATAGATTCTTAAATCTGGGCAGCATACTGCATTGTCTGGAGCTTCCTAGTAGAGCAAAATCAAATTTTTCTCTGGCTGTTGCTATAAACTTTCCACAATTCTTTAATGCTCAATACCAAAAATTAAACCAGGTGCACTAGTCAGAGGAGTGCCAAAATTTAAAGATAGAAATCCACTACTTATGACCTCATTAAACATTATTAAGTTTCTATCCAAACACTGTTTCAGGGGAAAAGGACCTTGTCAGTCTGATGGGCACATCAGGCTGTCAAGAGACTGATGTCATCATCTATTTGAATTACAAAAGTAATGATAGAAACTGCCATTTACTGAGTGTCTAACCTGTACCAATATTGTGCTATTCTCTTTACACAGTAATATCATAGTAATCCTATAGGGTAAGGGTTATTCACTCCATTTCACAGGAATATAAAACAAATACACTAGCTGAGATTTAGAGACACAAGGAAATGTGCCCAGGTCCCAAGCTGGACCATGGCTGAGTCAGAGTCGCACCCATGCTGTGGGACTCCAAGGCCTGTTCTTCCAGGCCCAGATCATTCTGCTTCCCACGCTGCTACCTTATAGTGAGCAGACACCCTGGTTTTCACTTGTCTTGGAAGTCACATCTACCCTCATAAATCAACAGATTGGCATTCTGATTTTAAAAATAAAATTTAATTTCTAATTAGCCCAATCCTCTCCTCCAGAGTCTCTTTTATTTGGCATACAATAAGGACTTTTACACTGGCCTGTCATACATATCCAATAATCTGTAAACACTCCAAAAAATATAAATTCTCACCTAGCAATCTGTAGTCATTTTAATATGAGGACTTAAAAGACAATGAATTTTCTTCATTTGCTTCTTAACATATGGTACCTTCTGATTCTGTTAGTAAAATATGATAATTGTAAATGCACACAATTTAATTATAATGTTTACCATCCTGTTCGTGTGCTCATAATTATAAAATTCAAGAAATAAGATCCCCATAGAGCTAAGAAGCCTTATTTTGCATCAGAGTACCCTTTTCTCATTCCATCCCCTCCTCTCTTTCGTTGTCCCTTCCACTCCCCTGCCTGGGTCAGCCTTTGGCCAAATGGATCTCATACAGTTCAGTGCCCTCTTCCTGTCAACCCCTGTACCCAGTGAGCTGTCTCTTGGAAAGATTTTAATAAGCACATCGTATTAAGATACCAATTTACAGCCACTTGAAATCTCACTCTGAACTACATTTATTGTTAAAGGGGCAGTGATAAACTTAAAAAATGAAACTCTGGCCGAAGAAATCTTAACACAAAGTTCAACCTTATGAGTTGAAATACCTTTAAAAGTAAATCTTTCCCCAATGGCCCTCAGTTCACATTGTATAGGTCCTATTTCTCTCAGTGACATAACATTTTCTTATACCAACAGCAGTAAGTCATAAGGAGGCTGCAAAAAAGCGGTGCTTTCCCAAAGCCATGAGAAACCAAACTTGGAACTCAAAACTTTAGCTTACATTCTAAGTGCTTTTCCATAATTTCATTTTCTGCAGCAATATTTTGGTCTGAGTCAAGAAAGGTCTATGATTGTCTTCTTTAAGGTAGTTAAAGGAAAGTAAGAGTAATTACAAGGACAATTTATTATGATGACAATAGCACTAATATAAGTGAACAAGAAATGCTGTGTCCACATAAACTCAAGGCTCGATCACCACACCTGAAAAGATATTAGGCAGATCATAGGCATTTATTGGTTGAATGTATAAATGAGTGAATATTTATACACACACACATATTGCAGACACACATGCCACACATACAGACACAATCACACACACTCACTGTGCAGACATACAAAGATAGGCACACACTTAACATGGAAACACAATTATTTCCTGAGACTTGGGGGATAATTAAATATTACGCTTACTACTGCGTGTATTTTGCCTTTCTGAAAAATCCCAAATAGGGGACAAAATAATTCCAATTCCTTTTTCCTCTTTATGAGATATTGAATTTGATCAATTGGCAGGTTGATGGATTAATTTCTATAGGGAACTTTAGCTTAATCACCTACATGTTGTAGTAGTTATTATTTAAGAATCCTAAATCTTGAGGAAATTTTGGTAGCCCAAATATCTCACTGAGAAATTATGTCTAAAATAGATACAATCCCATTTGGTTTCTCTTTGCTGAAGGATAAGATCTAATGAGTCTCTAGCCATCTTTTCTAAGATCCTCAAGTCAGTCAGACAGAACTCACGTGTCCCCATAATTTGGATTTAGAAGTATTTCTGGAATTAGGAACTTAGGGAAGTGGTATAGAAAGAGGAAGGGAGCTAAGTAGAACTTAAATGCCTTGTCCTTCACTATGATGCTTGCTCCCCACTTCAGTATTACAAATTTAAAGGAGCACCAGTCAGTAAACCCTCTAGCTTGCATTATTACATTATGCAGATGAGTCTCTAGCACACACATAGGATCAGAGACAATAGAATTTCATGAATTAGTCTTTATTTAGGAGATAACAGAATTTTATGAATTAGTCCTTACTTACATAATTCTCTCCAGCAAATATTTGACTAATAAGCACCATGTTGGATATTGTTGAAGAAACATTATTTTTTCTCTATTAAACAAATTTTTATTGAGCACTTACTATATGCCAAACACTATTCTAGGTTGTATGCATAGAGCAGTAACAAAACAGTATTTTTAAAATTCCACTGAGGGACATTGAACTTCCATTTAATTGACAGAAAATAAACAAAGATAAAAAACAAACAAATAAATAAGACTATGTAATCCCTCCCCCTGATGTTAAAGCATGTATGACTTAGGGGGCTCGGGCGTTTGGGGTAGCAACTTGAAACATGTTCAATCTTTTTGCATTAGACCGAAGATACAGGTTACATTCAAAGGAATGCTTGGGATATGTATTGATGGTGTGGGGTTGGCAGTTTGGGGTAGGTGATGCAGGGCTGAGGTGGATTAATTGACTTGTTTGCTCTCTGCTCTTTTATTAGTAACTCTACTTTTAGGGACAGACATATTTTTCCTTCCTTTAAGTCAACTTACTTATATCACATCATTTGTCCTGCCTTCTCATTTTATTTTACTCTCTGTCAGTGGAAGTTTAGGAGTTTAAAAAACTTAAATACTGCCAGTAAAGCATAAATTAATCAACTTCTTTTAAGACCTGTTGGGCAATGCAATACCCAGTAAAAGTGAAGCTACACATATCCTACAACTCAATAATTCTACTCACTGATACATACACCAAAGAGACTCTTATAAATGTACACAAGGAGATGTGTATAGTATGTTTATTTCAGCATTGTTCATAAAGGGAACAACTGGAAATAACCTGTTAGAGCTAATAAATTAATTCAGCAAAGTAGCAAGATACAAAGTCAACATGCAAAAATAAATTGTATTTCTATACACAAACAATGAACAATCTGAAAAGAAAATTACAAAAACAGTTCCTTTTACAATAGCATCAAAAAGAACAAAATACGTAGATATTAACTTCACCAACTGAGGTGAAAAATTTGTACAATGAAAACTACAATACAACACAACACATACATGATGTATTATAGAAATGTACACTTAAAACCTATATAATTTTATTAACCAACGTCACCCCCGATAAATTTAATAAATAAAAAAGGAAATTACAAGACATAGATGAAAAACATCAAAGATACAAATAAATGGAAAGATATCCTATGTTCATGGATTGAAAAAATATATTATTGTTAAAATTTCAATACTGTTCAAAACAGATTCAATGCAATCTCTATGAAAATCTTAATGACATATTTTGCAGAAATTGAAAAAGCTATTCTAAAATGTATATGAAATCTCAAGTACTCTTAATAGCCAAAACAATTGTTGAAAACAAATCTGTTGAGAACAAACATGGATAACTCACACTTCTGGATTTCAAAATTTACTACAAAGCTACATTAATCAAAATGTGTGATATTGGCATAAAAATAGACATGAACCAATGAACTAGAATAGAGAGCCCAGAAATAATCTCTTGTATACATAATCAAATGATTTTTCATAGGGGTGTCAATGTCATTCAATGAGGGAAAGGATAGTCTTTTCAACAAATGTTCCTAGGAAAACCGAATATCCATATGCAAAATAATGAAGTTGGACCCTTACTTAATACCATATACAAAAAAAATCACTCAAAATGGATCAAGGGCCTACATATAAGATAGATGTAAAACAACAAAAATCTTAAAGTAAAACAAGAATAAACAACATTGGCTTTGGCAATAATTTTTTAGATATAACACCAAAGGAACAGTTAACAACAACAACAAAAAGACAAATATAACTTCATGAAAAAAATTTTAAAGTATACATCAAAAGATGGCACCAAAGGGTAAAATGGCATCCCATAAAGTGAAAGAAAATGTTTTCATATTCTATATGTGACAAGTAATATCCAAACTATATAGAGAAATCCTAAAACTCAAGAACAACAAAATAACAAACAACTTGATTTAAAAGTGGACAAAGAACCTAAATAGATATTTCTCCAAAGGAGATATACAAATGGCCAATAAACACAGGAAAAAATGTCCAACATACTAATCATTAAAAGAATTCAAATTAAAACTATAATGATAACGACTTCACACTCATTAGGATGGCTACTATTTAAAAAAACAGCAAAGAAATCAACAAGTGTGGAGGAGGATGTGGAGAAATCAGAACCCTTGTGCATTATTTGTGGGAATGTAGAATGATACATCTGCTGTGGAAAACAGTATGACAATCCCTTGGAAAATTAAAAATAGAATTCCCATAGATCCAGCAGTTATACTTATGGATGTATACCCCAAAGAATTGAAAGCAGGGTCTCAAAGAGATATTTGTATACCCATATTCCTAACAGCATTATTCACAACAGCTAAAATGAGAAGCAATCCAAGTGTCCATCAACAGAAAAATGAATAGGTGAAATGTGGTGTACACATAAAATGGAATGAACATTATTCAGCCTTAAAACTGGAAGGAAATTCTGCAACATGCTACAGCATTTTTGAATTTTGAGAACAGTATGCTAAGTGAAATAAACTGGTCACAAAAAGACAAATACTATGTGATTTCACTTGTATAAGG
Source organism: Rhinolophus ferrumequinum (assembly GCF_004115265.2). Classification (NCBI taxonomy): domain Eukaryota; kingdom Metazoa; phylum Chordata; class Mammalia; order Chiroptera; family Rhinolophidae; genus Rhinolophus; species Rhinolophus ferrumequinum. The sequence goes on from NC_046308.1 coordinate 27,882,701, forward strand.
TCAAAATCATAAAGACAGAATGAATAATGGTGGTTGTGAGGGGCTGGGGGAGGATAGAATGAGGAGTTATTATTTAATGAGTATAGACTCTCAGTTTTATAAGAGGAATAGATTTATAGGGATTGTTGCACAACAATGTGAATGATGCCACTGAATTATAAACTTAAAAATGGTTAAGATGGTAAATTTTATGTTATGTGTATTTTACTACATTTAAAAAACTGGTTGTTTGTGGTAATAACAGGAACAATGTGTTGGGTGATTACAGCATATGGGTAATTGAAATAAATGAAGCCAATGCAAAAAGGATGAGAGGAAGAAATCAGGGAAATTTATTTTCCTCGTCTACGGTAGAAGAAACAGGAATGGCGGCAGCAAGGTGGTCTTCTTGAATTCTCCTCCAGAACTTAACACAAATTGAACATCTATAACACATCAAAGGACTCTCTGCTCATCACACAGAACAGCTAAAAGTCTTCTACACTGATTACTTGAAGGGCCCAGTTCAAAAGGCACAAGATTCAACACACCCAGAGGCCAACACCAGAGCAAACCAGAGTATTACTTGGTTTGACCTACAAATGACACACCCAGAGGGAATTCTCTACAGGCACAAGAGCTCATAGGGACCAAGTCTCATTTGAGTGGTCAACCCTCATGCAGCAGAACATCCACTGTGGACAGAGCCAAGTCTCACAACTAGTCAGTCTAGGAGTCAATCCCACACACTGACAAGCCATAAGCAATTAAAGATCAACTTTAACAGGACAATATGCACAACACAAGAGTCACCTTTGGAACAAACACACAGGAGAATAAGGAAGTGGAGCAAGTCAAATATAAAGGACACATACTATATAAGATAACCCAGCAAGAACTAAGAACGCTAAGGGATCTACTTAATACATCGAAGCAAACACAGAAGGTCAGCCAGAATGGGGAAACAAAGAAACATGTCCCCGATAAAAGAACAGAAGAAACCTCCAGAAATGGAACCAAATGAAACAGAGGTAACCAACCTATCAGAGACAGAGTTCAGAACACTGATGATAAAAATGTTTAAAGAGCTTAGAGACGACATAAAGAAGGATAGAGAAGTCATAATGAACAACCAGTTAGAACTAAAGAACACAATTACTGAAATAAAGAACTCACTTGAAGGAATTAACAGCAAGTTAGATGAAGCAGAGGATCGAATCAACGACTTAGAAGACAAGTTAGCAGAGATCACCCAAACAGAACAACAGAAAGAAAAAAGAATAAAAAACAATGAGGATGGTTTAAGGGACCTCTGGGATAACATCAAGTGCAACAACATGTGCATCATAGGAATACCAAAAGGTAAAGAGAGGAAGCAAGGGATTGAGCAAATATTTGAAGTAATAATGTCCAAAAACTTCCCTAACTTGATGAAGGAAACCAACATACAAGCCCAGGAAGTGCAGAGAGTTCCAACCAGGATAAACCCAAACAGGTCCACACCAAGACACATTATAGTTAAAATGGCAAAGGTTCAAGACAAAGAGAATCCTAAAAGCAGCAAGAGAAAGACAGTGGGTTACATACAAGGGAACTCCCATAAGACTATCAAATGACTTTTCTACAGAAATATTGCAGGCCAGAAGGGAGTGGCAGGAGATACTCAAAGTGATGGAAAACAAAGGCCTACAACCTAGATTACTTTATCCAGCAAGGCTATCATTTAAAGTTGATGGAGAGATAAAGAGCTTCCCAGAAAAGAATAAGCTAAAGGAATTTATGACCACCAAGCCAGCATTGCAAGAAATACTAAAAGGACTTCTGTAAATAGAAGAGATGAGAACAATCTAACTACAAATTTAAAAATGGCAATAACTATGTACCTATCAATAATCACTTTAAATGTAAACGGATTAAATGCTCCAGTCAAGACACATAGGATGGCTGAGTGGATAAGAAAGCAAGACCCTTGTATATGCTGTATACAAGAGACTCACCTCAGAACAAAAGACACACACAGGCTGAAAGTGAAGGGTTGGAGTAAGATATTTCATGCAAATGGAAATGAGAAAAAAGTTGGAGTTGCAATACTTATATCTGACAAAATAGACTTTAAAATGAAGAACATATTAAAAGACAAAGATGGGCACTATATAATAATAAAGGGATCTATCCGACAAGAGGACATAACCCTAGTAAACATCTATGCACCCAACATAAAAGCACCTAAATATATAAAACAGATATTGACTGACATAAAGACAGAGATCAACAGTGGCACTATCATAGTAGGGGACTTCAACACACCTCTGACCACAAGGGACAGGTCTTCCAGACAGAAAATCAATATGGAAACAACAGCCTTAAATGACACATTGGACCACTTGGATTTAATTGATATTTTCAGAGCATTTCACCCCAAAGCTGCAGAATACACATTCTTCTCAAGCACACATGGAACATTTTCCAAGATAGACAATATGTTAGGCCACAAAACAAGTCTTGATAAATTTAAGAAAATTGAAATCATACCTGTTGTCTTCTCTAACCACAGTGCTATGAAATTAGAAATGAACTACAGGAAAAAAAACTGGAAAACACACCAATTCATGGAGGCTGAATAACATGTTAAAAATAATGAATGGGTCAACCAGGAGATCAAGGAAGAAATCAAAAGATATCTCGAGACAAACGAAAAGGAAAACACGACAACCCAAAATCTATGTGATGCAACAAAAGCAGTCCTAAGAGGGAAATTCGTAGCACTGCAGGCCTACCTAAAGAAACAAAAAACATCACTAACCAACAGTTTATCTTCACACTTAAGGGACCTGGATAAAGAACAGCAAAATAAGCCCAAAGGGAGTACAAGGAAGGTGATAATAAAGATCAGAGTAGAAAAAAAATGAAATAGAAACCAAAAAAACAATACAAAAGATCAGTGAATCCAAGAGTTGGTTTTTAGAGAAGATAAACAAAATCGACAAACCTTTAGCCAGACTCATCAAGAAAAAGAGAGAGAGTACCCAAATTAATAAAATCAGAAATGAAAGAGGAGAAGTGACAACAGACACCACAGAAATACAAAAAAAATTAAGAAATTGCTATGAGCAACTATATGCCAACAAATTTGACAATCTGGAAGAAATGGACAATTTTCTAGAAGCATACAATCTTCCAAGGCTAACTCAAGAAGAAACGGAAAACCAGAATAGACTGATTAACACCAGGGAAATTGAATCAGTAATCAATAATCTCCCAACAAACGAAAGCCCTGGAGCAGATGGCTTTACAGGTGAATTTTACAAAACATTGAACAAAGAATTATCACCTATTCTCCTCAAACTCTTCCAAAAAATCCAGGAGGGAAGGCTCCCAAACACTTTTTACGAGGCCACTATCACCCTGATCCCAAAATCAGACAAAGACACTACAAAAAAAGAAAACTACAGGCCAACATCTCTAATGAACATACATGCAAAAATCCTCAAGTAAATATTAGCAAACAGAATTCAGCAATACATTAAAAAGATCATGCACCATGATCAAGTGGGATTCATTCCTGGTATGCAAGGGTGGCTCAACAACCAGAAATCAATTAATGTGATACATCATATTAACAAAATGAAAAATAAAAATCACATGATCATATCAATAGATGCAGAAAAAGCATTTGACAAAATCCAACAGCCATTTATGATAGAAACTCTTAAGAAAGTGGGAATAGAGGGACCCTATCTCAACATAATAAAGGATATAATGATAAACCCACAGCTAACATCAGAGTCAATTGGGAAAAGCTAAAACCATTCCCCTTAAGATCAGGAACAAGGCAAGTTTGCCCAGTTTCTCCACTTCTATTCAACATAGTGCTGGAAGTTCTAGCCACAACAATCAGACAAGAAAAGGAAATAAAAGGAATCCAAATTGGTAAGGAGGAAGTAAAATTGCCATTATATGCAGATGACATGATACTATATATAGAGAACCCTAAAGACTCCACCAAAAAATTATTAGAACTGATAAATGAATTTAGTAAAGTAGTAGTATATAAAATTAATATTCAGAAACCAGTTGTATTTGTATACACCAATAATAAACTATCAGAGAGAGAAATTAAGAAAACATTCCCATTTACAATTGCTTCAAAGACTATAAAATACCTGGGAATAAATTTAACCAAAGAAGTAAAAAATCTGTACTCAGAAAATTATAAGACACTGAAGAAAGAAATGAAAGAAGATACAAATGGATGGAAACACATACCATGCTCATGGACAGGAAGAATTAACATCGTTAAAATATCCGGACTAAGGCAATATACAGATTCAATGCAATTCCTATCAAACTATCAAAGACATTTTTCACAGAAATAGAACATATAACCCTAAAATTTATATGGAGCCATAAAAGACCCTGAATAGCCATGGCAATCTTGAGAAATAAGAACAAAGTGGGAGGTATAATGATACCTAACATCAAATTATACTACAAGGCTATAGTAATCAAAACAGGTACTGGCATAAAAACAGACACAGATCAATGGAACAGAATAGAGAGCCCAGAAATAAATCCATGCCTATATAGTCATTTAATCTATGACAATGGAAGCAGGAATCTACGGTGGGGTAAAGACAGACTATTCAATATATGGTGCTGGGAAACCTGGATAGACACTTGCAAAAATATAAAACTGGACCCCCTCCTTACACCATAGACAAGAATAAATTCAAAATGGATTAAAGACTTAAATATAAGATCTGAAACCATAAAATTCCTAGAAAAAATTATAGGCAGAAACTTCACAGACGTTACTCGGAGTGAGATTTTTACGGATATATCCCTTCAGGCAAGGTAAGTAAGAGAAAAAAATAAACATGTGGGATTATATCAAACTAAAAAGATTTTTCACAGCAAAGGAAACCACCAATAAAACAAAAATGGAGCCTACTGAATGAGAGAAGATATTTGTCAATGATATATCCGATAAGGGGTTAATATTCAAAATTTATAAAAAACTTAATTCAACTCCAAAAAAACAACCCAATTAAAAAATGGGCAGAGGACATGAAGAGACATTTTTCTAAAAAGGATATACAGGTGTCAAACAGACATATGAAAAAATGCTCAACCTCACTAATCATTAGAGCAATGCAAATAACAACCACAATGAGATACCACCTCACCCCAGTCAAAATGGCTATCATCAATAAATCAACAAACAAGTGCTGGAGAGAATGTGGAGAAAAGGGAACCCTTGTGCACTGTTGGTGGGATTGCAGATTGGTGCAGCCACTTGGAAAACAGTATGGAGGGATCTCAAAAATCTGAAAATGGAACTACCTTATGACTCAGCAATTCCACTCCTAGATATCTATCTGGAGAAATTCAAAACTCTAATTCAAAACAATGTATGCACCCCTATGTTTTTTCAGCACTATACACAATAGCCAAGACATGGAAACAACCAAAATGCCCATCAGTAGATGACTGAATTAAGAAACTGTGATACATTTATATAATGGAGTATTATGCAGCCATAAAGAAGAAGGAAATCTTACCATTTGCAACAATATGGATGGACCTAGAGAACATTATGTTAAGTGAACTAAGTGAGAATTAAATACCATATAATCTCACTTATATGTGGGATCTAAAGAAAAGAATAAATGAATGAATTGATCAGAAACAGTCTCAGAGACATACAGGAAAAACTGAGCATTGCTAGATGGGAGGGGGGGTGGGGATAAGGGGGAAGGTGAAGGGATTAGAAAGCACAGTCGGTAACTGCAAGATTGCCACAGAGATACGAAAGTCAATTTGGGGAATGTAATCAATAATGTTGTATAGATTTGTAGGATATTGGATGGACACTTGTCTTATTAGGGAGACCACCTCAGGGATGATGTAGATGCCTAATCACTGCACTGTACACCTGAAGCTGAACAATAATCAATGTCAACTACAATTTGATATATATGTATATTTACAAGAAGGGGAGTACAGCATTGGAATAGAGACAGTGGAAATGTAATGGCTGTGTGCGATGTCAGAGGGATAGTGGATGGGGGGAGGGGGTTGTCACTGTGTGAGGGATATAAATGATAAATGTCTAACTATTACATGGTTTGGTACCCCTAAACTAATTTAAAAAAAAAAAAAAAGAAATCAGGAATACTCTGTTATAAGAAATCTGACCTGTACCTGTGGTGTTATTTAAAGTTTAATTTAGATTAGTATATATATTACTATATACATATATGTGTATATATATAGTATAGTTATATATATATTACAGATTAGTATATATATTACTATATATATTACTATATACACACATATATATGTGTATATATAAATATATATGTGTATATCTGTATATATGTAAATATATGTGCAATTCTAAGGTCACCCCAAATTTTGTTTAAAAACCAGTTACTTCCCCACTGTCAGTTTTCCTTCCATCATTATGTATTTGACCCTATTGGACTCTGGGTAGTGAAGACACAATGCAATATATATATATATATTATATATATATATATATGATATATTATAGAAATGTATGCTTGAAGCCTATATAATTTACTAACCAATGCCACCCAAATAAATTTAATACAATTTTTTAAAAAGTAGTTAATTGATATGCTGAGAGAGGATATAAAATAGAATTACTCTAAAATGCTCAATTAAAACCAAAGAAAGCAGAAAAAGAGGGAGGGAGAGAATCAAAGGACAAATACAACAATAGCAAACAGTCATAAAAATGGTAGTTATTGATCAAACTATATCAATAATCACTTTAAATATGCTCTATTTAAAGTATGTTGATATAGTCTACCAATTAAAGACAGAAATTTCCAGAATGGATAAAAACATAGGACACAACTCTATGTTTTCTATAATAAAAAGTCACTTTAAATATAAAATCTCAAAAAGGTTAAAAGTGAACAGGTAGAGAAGTATATACCATGCTAACACTAATTGAAAGAAATCTTTGTTGATTGCAGAAAATTTAGACTGCAGAACAAAAAACGATCATCGGGGATAAATAGGGGCATTACATAATGATGAAGAGGTCAATTCTCCAAGAAGATGATAATCCTAAATATGTATTCATCTAACAACACAGCATCAAAATATATGAAGTAAAATCTGACAGAAATTAAAGAAATAATAGCTCCACTATTCTAATTAGAGACTTTAATATCCCTCTGTCAGGGATTGACTGACAGGATATCAGTAATGGTATAGATGATCTAAATAGCACTATCAATCAACTTGACCTAGTTGATATGTATAGAATGTCCATCTAACAAGAGCAGGATTAATTTTCTTCTTAAGTTCACATGGAACATACACCAAAATAGAACATACTCCGGGCCATAACCCACATCTTAACAATTTTAAGTAAGTAGAAATGACACAAAATATATTCTCAGACCACAAATAAATTAAGCCAGAAATCAATATGAGAAAGACAGCAAAAAACTTCTCAGATATTTGGAAATTGAACAACAAAGTTATGTTGCCACATAGGTTAAAGAAGTTTTATGAGAAATTTAAAAATATTTTAATAAAATGCAAATAAAATATGACATAAAAATTCATGGAATGCTGTGAAAATAGCAGTGAGAAGTTTACAGCATCAAATGTACATATTAGCAAAAAAGAAAGATCTAAATTCAATAAGGTAAGTTTTTTGGAAACGAGAGAAAACATGCAATTTAAGTCTAAATCAAGCAGAAAACATAATAAAAATTAGAGAAGAAATCAATTAAATTTTGATCAAGAAAACAACAGAAAAATCAATGAAACCAGAATTTGGTCCTTTGAAAAAATTAATTCAATTTATAAATGTCTAAACAGGCTAACCAAGGAAAAGAGAGAAAACACAGATTCCAACACCAGAAAAGAAAGAGGCACAATCACTACTGATTTTGTGTTTATTAAAATGATAATAAAAGAATACTATTAACTCTATGCCTACAAATTTGATAGCTTAGATGAAATGCACCAATTCCTTGAAATACAAAAACACAAGGAGAAATAGATAACCTAAATTGCCCTTACATTTATTTATTTATTTATTTTAATAAACGTTGATTGGGGTGACAATTGTTAGTAAAGTAACATAGATTTCAGGTGTACAATTCTGTATTATATCATCTATAAATCACATTGTGTGTTCACCACCCAGAGTACATTTATTTAAAAAAAAAAAACAAATCACTTAGTAATAACTTTCCAAAAACAGAAGTCACCAAAGCCAGATGGTTGTATGGATGAATTCAGCCAAACATTTTTTTTTAAATGATACCAAGTCCTCAAAATTTTGTCAAGGGAGAATATTTCCTAACTTAATGAGTCCTATGTTTCACAGATAATGACATTAGAAGAAAGGGAAAATTTCAGAACTTACCAGTCATGAATATAGGTGCAAAGTTCTTCAACAGCATATTCAACAATACACTGAAAATATCCGGTACCATAAGACAAGAAATAAAAGCTATACAGATTAAGAATTAAGGAATATAATTTTCTTTATTCACAGATAACTTGATTGTCTATATAGAAACCTTCCCTGCTAAAACAAAACAAAACAAAAAAACCCTCCTGAAACTGTTAAGATAATATAACAATGTGATAGAATACAAGGTCAATATACAAAAGCCAGTTGCTTTTACATACATCAACAATGATCAGTTGGAATTTAACATTATAAATACCATTTATGATAGCATGAAAAATAAAAGTTATGAACTAACAAATATATACACAATAGGTATTCACTGATGAAAGAAATCAAAGATCTAAATAAATAAAGAGGTGTTTCATTTTGTTGATTTGAAAACAATATTGTTAAGATGTTGATACTGCCCAGTTTGGTATATAGGTTCACTGAAATTCTATTCAGATTCCTACCAAGCCATTTTGTAGAAATTAGCATATTGATTCTAGAATTTATATGGGAAGGGGAAAGACAGAGTAGCCATCACAATGCTTAACAAGAAAAGCAAAGTTAGAGCACTCATACTACCTGATTTCAAAGTTTACTATAAAACTACAGTCATTGTGACATTGTGATAATGGTGATAAATTAAATACATAGACTAAGAAGCCCATAAATTGACTTACAGAAATATAATCAACTAATTTTTGACAGAAGTACAATTGCAACTCAATGAAGAAACAACAGACTTTTCAACAAAGGATTCTGGAACAATCTAATGTTTATTTGTCAAAAAGAAAAAAGAACCTAGACACAGACTTGACACCTTACCCAAAATTTAACAAAAATGGATCATAGACTTAAGTGCAAAATGAGAAACTGTGAAAGTTCTAGAAGAAAACAAAAAAGAAAATCATGGCACCTTTGGTTTGGTGATAGGTTTTAGATGCCATACCAAGAGCATGATAGAAGTAAAAGAAATTGATAAGGTGATCTTTATTGAAATTTAAAATGTTTTTGCTAATGTTTTGCTAAAAGTCAATGCTAACGGAAGGAAAATACAAGCAACAGACTGGGTGAATATGTTTGCAAAGCAAAGAAATATTAGCACTCAATAAAAAGTCAAACAACCCAATTTAAAATGGGCAGATAATCTGAAAAGACACCTCTTCAAAAAAGATGTGTAGATTGCAAATAAGTATATACAAAGATGTTCGAATCATATCATATGCCATTAGAGAAGTACAAATTAAAATTACAATGAGATACCATTATGCAAAAAGAACTGACAATATCAATTGTTGTATTGTCAGTTCTTTTTGCATAATGGATGTGCAAAAGGATAAGGGGCAATAGGGATATTCATTCATTGCTGAAGGAATTACAAAATGGAACAGCACTATGGAAAACTGTTTGGAAGTTTCTTACAAAATTAAATCTAATCTTACCAAACGATAGCAATTGCTCTTCCATGTCTTCGCCCAATTGATTTGAAAACATATCCATCTAAAAACCTGCATGTGAATATTTATAGCAGCTTTCCCCCCACATTTTGCCCAAATTGGAAGCTACCAAGATGTCCTTAAACAGGTGAGTGAATAAACAAACTGTGATACATTTTTCATCGGAATACTATTTGGTGATAAAAATATCAAGGCATATAAAGAATGTAAAGACAAAAATAAATCTTAAGTGCCTATTACTAAGTGAACTGTCCATTTGAAAGTCTACATACTGCAAGATTCTTTTTAAGTGATAATCTGGAATGTGCGAAAATGTTGAAAGGATAAACAAAATAGTAGTTGCCAGGAGTTTACTATAGAGTTAGGGTTAAGAAGATAAAGCACAGGAGATTTTTGTAGGGTGGTGAAACTATACTGTATGATACTGTAGTAGTAGACTTATGACATTGTGAACTTTATACTACAAAGAGTAAACTTTAATGTATACAAATTAAAAAACAAAACAAAACACTTAGAGAATTAGACAATCCCAGGATGTAATGCACACTGTGATAAAATAATCTAATTGGATTAGAAATGTATAAAACGGCCATACTAAAGGAAATGATGGGGAGAAGCACGAACCTGTGTAACTTAGGAAACAAATGGAGTCCAAAAGACCAGCAACCCGAAGGACTGTATTAGGTTGGTGCAAAAGTAATTGCAGTTTTTTGCAATTATGTTTAAACTTTTAAACTGCAATTACTTTTGCACCAACCTAATATATAGTAATGCCTTCTAGTTGATAAAGTTTCTTCCCCCCACAGTTTATTGGTTAATGATTCTGAAAATTATACTGTAATGAAACAATTAAGTAAATGGATGGAACAATTAAGTAAATAGATCCAAACTGGTGGAATCTAGATTTCTTACTGTGGGAGTTGAAAATTACAGATAAACAGATAAGTCAGACAAGAAGCCTAGAATGATCCATGTGATCATGGATTACAGTTGAAAACATCAATGTCATCTAATGTTATAGATACAGATGGAATCGTGTAGAAATGTTTATGGATATGTACATATAGAGGGCTTAGTATACATACAGATATTTTCCTGCTCTAGGAGCTGAGACCCCAAAATATGGTGCCCCAGTAACAATGAGCAAACTTAGTGCCTAGATCTTGTTTCCTAATAGCATTCTCCAATAAAAGGAATACGGCTTTTTGATAAATGGCTGACTCTAAGATAAGGCACTAAACAAGCAAAATTAGCCTGGAGCATGTTGCTATTTCATGAAATAAGGAAGTACTCAAAACAAATACACAAAAAACAACAACAGTTATAGGAGAATGTCACAGGGATAAAGAAATCAATGAAAGAGCTCCCAATGGCCAAAGCTTGAACAAGTTGAGCAACAAAATAAATTATGCACTATTGGATTATAACTCAAGTATAAAATCATTTTCCATGATTCCATACTGACATAAATAAATGATTGAATAAAAAATGCATGGGAGAGGAGAGAATGACATCATCATCTTGGTGGTATAAGACATTGCTCCTTTGTGCCCCCTTTTCAATGAAGAATTATATATTCATTCAAGAAACAAAGTGTCTTTGTGCCAGTTGTGGGATCCAGTACCATACACCTAGGGGCAAGGTGGGAGGTGGGATTCTTCCCCACTTATGCATCCCATAATAAGCAGACAATCCTCAATATGGGCTGCCCCAACCCGTTTTGCAGTGATTTAGAAAAAAATCCGGAAAGTTTTGACCTGGGCAGATTCACACAGACAAGAGAAAAATTGTCTGTGGCAAGAAGTCACAGCCTTTCCCAGGGGATATTCCAGAGTGACTATAAAGCAGGACAAAAAAAAAGTGTGGATGCAGTTGAAATGGTAAGAAGAACTTTACCTGTGCCACCCCTCCCCCACCTTAGGGCAACATTGCATGGGTCTGGACTATCAGGCTTGGTGATGTCTCCTGCAGGGTAAAAGTAGAGTAGAGAGTGAGTGCCCAACTATCCCAGTGATGCAGGAAGCTGATGGAGAAACTTGTTTCTCTCCCCCAGCATACTGAGTACTGACAGGGGACCCCTATGACTGGGAGGAGAAAGTAAATGGCAAAAAAAAGACAGATAAAAATATCAAAGGGCATTAAAGGGACACAGTTCCTACTGTCTGCACTCAGTAAGAAGTCTACCCATAAGTCTCTGGGAGTACCACACCTGGGGATCTCCCTACAAATCCTCAAGAACCACCAATGCTCTGAGTGCTAAGTCCACAACTCCCCACACTCTGTGGCTACCTCCTTGTGCATGCTCCCAAGTACAGCAGTGAGAGCTAGCTTCTGGAGACTAGCAGTGTACTTGGAAAACAGGCCAGGGTCTGTGGGCAAGGGAGAAACCACAAACTTGAGCGATAGCATCACCTTCTGGAAAACAACAACAACAAAAAAGGTTTCCAGTAGGCAGCCTGGTAAGTTTTAAGAATCAGAGAAGACAAAAAAGCTTAAGAATTCTGCCACAAAGAGGGAACAAGAATGATAGAGCAGGAGTACCCACACAAAGGTAGAGAAAGCCCCAGATAATAACAGTATCAATAAACAGAATACACAACCTGAAGGCAATTAGAACAAATTTAAGGTGTATGCATCTTCAAATGCAAAAGCAAAAGTGCAAAACTATGAGGAACATAAAAAACTTAAAAAAAAAAAGTCATCGTCAAAACATAATAATTCTCCATAACCAAGCTCAAAGGCAAGGAATTTTGTAATCTAGCTGATAAAAATTCAAAATGGTTCTTTTGAAAAAACTCAACAATCTTTAAGAAAACTCAGAAAGACAATTCAATGAAAACACAAAAGCAAAACAAACAAACAAACATAAAACCCCACACATGTTCAAAATGAGATTTTTACAAAGGAGATAAAAATCATAAAAAAGAACCAAACAAATTCTGGAGCTGAAGAACTCAATAAGTTAAACAAAAAACAAAAAATAATACAATGGGAGCATTTGTAGTAGAGCAGAGCAAATGGAAGACAAAATAAGTGGGTTAGAGGATAGGAATTTTGAAATAATAATGTTAGAGGAAAACAAAGAACAAAAAAGAAGTGAAGAAACCATATATGATCTATGAGGTTCCATCAAAACCATAAATATTATAATTATTAGGATTCCAGAGGAAGAAGGTGGCAGAAAGTTTATGTAAAGAAATAATAGCTAACACCTTCCCAAACGTGGGTAGGAAATTGGACATCTAAATTCCCAAAGCTAATAGAGCACCCTATTATCTCAATGCAAAAAAGACCTTTCCCAAGACACATTATAATAAAACTGTCAAAAATCAAAGATAAAGGCAGAATCCTAAAAGCAGCCAGGGAAAAGAAGATTGTGACCTACAACGGAACCCCCAACAGACTATTAGTAGATTTTCCCAGAAGAAACCCTCCAGACCAGGAGAGAGTAGAATGACATATTCAAAGTGATGAAAGTTATTGCCAGGCAATAATACTCTGTGTAGCAAAGTAATCCTTCAGGTATCAAGAAGAAATCAAAACTTTCTCAGACAAATAAAAACCGGGAGTTCATCACCACTAGACCTGCCTTGCAAGTAATGATGAAAGGACTTCTTCAAGCTGAAATGAAAAGACACTAATCAGCTACACATGAAAACATATGAAAGTACACAACATACTAGTAAAGGTAAATATAGTCAGACAGAAAATTCTACTTGTGTAACAGAACAATGTGTTAACCACTTAACTATAGTATAAAGGTCAAAGGCAAGGAGTATTAAAAGTAACTACAGCTAATAAAACTTTTCAACAAATACACAATATAAAAAGAGGTAAATAATGACATCAAAATATAAAAAGGTGAAGCTATTGTGGACAATCAAAGTTAAGTTGCTATTATCAGCTTAAAATGGACTGTTTTAATTTATTTTGGCAATAATTTCACTATATATAAATCTATCAAATTACGTTGTAACCTAAAATGAATATAATATGTCAAATTTATCTCAACCAAAAAATGAAATCAATAAAATCTGAAATCAATACAGAACTGTATGCCCAGAGTACTCATAATTTTGTGAAATAAAATAATTATACTATTTGTAAATGCACAGAAGGAAATGCATCATAAAGTAAATGATAATAATCTCTTCATGGTGGGAAAATGATTACATTTGCTCATGTTACTTTTGTTTTCCCCAAATTTTCTTTAGTGACTATGTCTTGCTTTTGTAGTTAAGAAAAATATTTTGGATTCTTGTTTTCACCTTTTTTGTTTGTTAAGTATTTATTTATTTACTTATTTATTACAGTTTATTGGGGTGACAATTGTTAGTAAAGTTACATAGATTTCAGGTGTAAAATTCTGTATTACATCATCTATAAATTCCATTTTGATTAGAAATGTTTTCAAATACACAGAAAGGTAGAAAGACTAATCCAAAAACATCTATATTTCCATTCCCAAATTTTTACATTTTGCCATGTTTGTTTCATCCATTTAGCTATGGACATCATAATATTTCACCTTAATTAATTCAATTTTTATATCTAAAATAATGACTTGTTTACATAACTACAACGTCATTCTGATTCTGATAAATTTAACAATAATTCCTTAATATCATTTTGTACCCATTTCATACTCAAATTTCCCTAATTTAACCTGAAATATCTCTTAGAGTTTGTTTGTTCAAACCCATATTAAATTAAGAACCAGTCATTGCATTTGGTATTACATAGGGTTTTGTTTTGTTTTTTGTTTTTTTAAAGAAACCTGACAAATTGGAGCTTAATGAACAATTAATGTTTCATGAAAAAGATAACATTTAAAATCTGAATCTTTAAGTTTGTCAGAACTGACATGGGTAAGAAGTGAGGAGGTCATTTCAGGAACAAAGAACAAAATGAGATAGTGTAAGAGACACAGAAAGGTAGCAGATGTGTTTGGGAAGTAATAAGTAACCCAGTGTTTTTGAATCAAAGAAAAAGGAATAATGGGAGGACAAATAAACAAAGTGTACTGGATTCAGATATAGATGGCCTTTTAGTTTTTCCAGTTTACTTGGTAAACAACTCAAACATTCTAATGAGCCCCAGGTGTGAATAACCCATCAATCCATGATGCCTGTAGGACAGTTGCTCTGTTTTATTCATCTGTGTTTCCCTGGTACCTAGCAGAGTGCACCTTGTGTGATACCCAAAATGTGTTCATTGTTGAAAAGATATTGCTGTTGAAAACATTTTAGTTAAAGACTAGAATGCTAAAATCTCCTTTGTGAAGATTTAGAAAAATTTTGGTAATGGTGATGACTAGAATAAGAATTTAGAGAAGAGAACTAACTCAATGAGCTGGGGCAATTAAAGAAGGCTTGGTAGAGGAGGTGTGGCTTAGCTAGAAAAAAATTGTTTTATCTATGAGATGTTTCAGGTAAGCCTCATAATAACCACAAAACAAAAACTTAGCGTAGTTGCAGAAAATATAAAGGAAAGGAAACAGAGCACACCACCACAGAAAATCACCGACTTACAAAGGTAGACAGAAACAGAGGGAGAAAGAAAAATAGGAATATAAAACAACCAGAAATAAATTAATAAAATTGCATTAATAAGTCCCTACATGTCAATAACTCTAAATGTAAATAGGTTGAATTCATCAATCTAAAGGCATATGGTGGATAAATAAATTAAAGAAAAGAAAAGAAAAAAGACCCAACTGTATATTTGCCTACAATAGAATGACTTCAGCTTTAAGGACACACATAGGTGTGAAGGGATGAAAAAATATATTTCTTGCAAGTGGAAATCAAAAGAAAGCAAAGTAGCTATATTTTTATCAATCAAAATAGACTCTAAGCCAAAAAAATGGTAACAAGAGACAAAGAAAGTCATTATATAATGATAATGGTGTCAAGAAGATATAACAATCATAAATATATATGCACCCAACATCAGAGCATCTAAATATATTAAACAAATACTAATGAATCTGAAGGGAGGAATAACAATACAATAATAGTAATGGAATTCAAAACTCCACTTTCAGCAATGAATAGATCACCCAGACAGAAAATCAACAAGGAAATGTAGGACTTGAACCATATCTTATTTCATAACAGACATTTATAGAACATTTCATCTAATAGAAGCAGAATGCACATTCTTCTAAAATGCACTTGAAACATTCTCCAGGACACAAAACAAGTCCTAGAAAATTCAATAAAATTTAAATAAATTAAAATCCATTTTTTTCTGACCATAATAGTATGAAACTAGAAATCAAGCATAGGAGGAAATTATACAAATATGTGGAAATTAAACAATCAGTTCCTGAACAACCAATGGGTCATAGAAGAAATAAAAAATATCTCAAAACAAATGAAAGTGAAAACGCAATATCCCAAAGCATATGGGATGCTGCAAAAGCAGTTCTGAGAGGAAAATTCATAGCAATAATAGCAAATATTAAGAAAATTGAAAGATTTCAAATAAAAAACTCAACTTCAAGGAACTAGTAAAGAAAGACGAAACAAATCCCAAATTTACTAGAAAGTAGGAAATAACAAAGATTTAAATAAAAGATACCAGAAAACATAGAAAAAAAAATCAACAAAACTAAGAGGTTTTTTTCCCCCAAAAAAGAAACAATTGATAAAACTTTAGCTAGGCTAAGAAAAAAAGACAAATGAAATCAGAAATAAAACAGGAGAGATTACAACTGATACTACCGAAGTACAATGGATTGTAAGAGAACACTATAAACAATTATATACAAAAAAATTGGATAACCTAGAAGAAATGGATAAGTTCCTTAAAACATATCACCTACCAAAACTGAATTAGGAAGAAATAGAAAATCTGGACAAACCAATAGCAAGTAAAGAAATTGAATCAATAATGAAAAACTCCAAACACAGAAAAGCCCAGGTTCAGATGGCTTTACTGGTGAATTCTACCAAACATTCAAAGAAGAATTATTAATAATGCCAATCCTTTTCAAACTCATCTGATAAATTGAAGAGGAAGAAATACTTTTAAACTGATTTTACGAGGCCAGCATTACCCTGATACCAAAGACAGATAAGGACACTACAAGAGAAGAAAACTATAGACCAGTATCCCTGATGAATATAGACGCAAAAATTCCCAGCAAAATGATAGCAAACCAAATTCAACAAAACATTAAAAGGATTATATACTGTGAGCAAGTGAGATTTATCCCTGGGATGCAAGGATGGTTTAACATATGCAAATCAATAAATATGATACACCACATTAATATATGAAAAATAAAAATCATGTGATCATCATAATAGATGCAGAATACCATTTAACAAAATATCCTTTCATTATAAAAACCTTCAACAAATTGGTATGGAAGGAACATACCTAAACATAATAAAGGCCATATATGGCAAACCCACAACTAATATTATACTAAACGGTGAAAAACTGAAAGTTTTTCCTCAAAAATCAGGAACAAGACAAGGGTGCCCACTGTCACCACTCCTATTCAACATAGTATTGAAGTCTTAGCTACAGCAGTTAAATAAGACAAAGAAATAAAAGGCATCTAAATTGTAAAGGAAGAAGGAAAACTGTCATTCTTTGTAGATGATATGACTTTACATATAAAAACCCTAAAGATGCAACCAAACAACAGTTGGAACTAAAAAACAAATTCAGTAAAGTTGCAGGATATAAAATCAACATATAGAAATTAGTTGCATTTCTATACATTAACAACAAAAAATCTGAAAAAGAAATAAAGAAAACTATTCCATTCACAATGGCATCAAAAACAACAAAATACTCAGGAATAAATTTAACCAAGGAAGTTAAATAAATCTGTACAATGAAAACTACAAGACATTAATGAAAGAAATTGAAGAAGACAAATAAATGGAAAGATATCTCATGTTTATGAATTGAAAGATTTGATATTGTTAAAATGTCCATGCTAGTTAAAGCCATCTATAGTTAACACAATCCTTATAAAAATTCCAGTGGTGTTTTTCACAGGTATAGAAAAAACAGTCCTAAAATTTTATGAAACCAGGAAAAGTCACAAATAGCCAAAGCAATCACGAGAAAGAAGAACAAAGCCAGAGTCATCACACTTTCTGGTTTCAAAGTATACTAAAAGCTATAGTAATTAAAACAGTCTGGTATTGACATAAAATAGACACATATACCAGTGGAACAGAACAGAGATCCCAGAAATAAATCCAAGAATACATAGTCAACTAATATTTGACAAGGGAGCCAAGAACACTAAATGGAGAAAAGATAGTCTCTTCAACAAAGTGTGTTGGGAAAACTGGATAGACACATGCAGATAAATAAAAGTGGACCCCCTATCTTATACAATTTAAAAATTAACTTGAAATGGATTAAAGACTTAAATATAACCTGATGCCGTAAAACTACTAGGGAAAACATAGGGAAACATAGGGAACTAGGAAAAAAACATAGGGAAGAAGCTCCTTGATATTGGTCTTGGAAATTCTTTTTTAGAGATGACACCAAAAGCAAGAAATGAATTGGTGGGACTATGTCATACTTCAAAGCTGCACAGCAAAAGAAACAACCAACAAACTGAAAAGGCAACTTACAGGATGGGAGAAAATCTTAGTAAATCACATACCTGACTAGGGGTTAATATCCAAAATATGAAAAGGTGTGACAATTAAGTTCACAAACTGTTGCAATGATATTGCTAAACTTTTCTGATATCAGAGAGATTATTCATTATAAATTTGTACCAACTGTACAAACAGTTCACCAAGTTTACTATTTGGAAGTGCTGTAAAGGCTGCATGAAAAAGTTAGACGACCTGAACTTTTCACCAACAATTCATGGCTCTTTCATCACGACAATGCACCAGCTCACAGGGCACTGTCTGTGAGGGAGTTTTCAACCATTAAACAAATAACAGCATTGGAACACCCTCCCTACTCACTTGATTTGGGCCCCAATGACTTCTTTCTTTAACCGAAAACAATATCATCCAGCAATTCCACTGCAGGGTATATACCCAAAGGGGATGAAAATAAGATATCAAAGAAATATATGCACACTCATGTTCTTGCAGTTTTATTCACAATAGCCAAGATATGGAAGCAACTTAAGTGCCCATCAACAAATGAATGGATAAAGAAGTGACATATATCTATACAGTGGAATATTAGTCATCCATGAGAAAGAAGGAAATCTTGCCATTTGTGACAAAAAGGATGGACGTAGATGACATTATGCTCAGTACGGTAATTCAGACAGAGAAAGACAAATAGTGTGTAATATCACTTATCTATGGAATCTAAAAAGACTAACACATGAAAACAGAGATTAGAACGGTGAGTACAACAGGCTAGGGAGGGGGCATCGGGGAGATGTTGTTTAGGAGTACAAACTCACAACTAGTAGATAAATAAGTCCTGGAGATCCAGTGATTTAGACAGCAACAATACTGCATTACAAACTTCAAAGTTGCTAGGAGACTAGATCTTAATTGTTCCCACCACAAAAAAAGAAGTGGTAATTACGTGACGTGACAGAGATGGTAGCTAAGGCTATGGTGGTAATCATATTGCAATATATAAATGTATCAAATCGACAGTTTATACACCTTAAACTTATATAATTTTATATGTCAATTACATCTCAATAAAATGAGTGTAAAATAATCAAAATAAAACAAATACATAGGGAGAAGAGGTAAATCTCCTATGCAGAACAATGCTAAGTAATTTATGTGTCTACCCTCAAAGAGGTGGAGCAAAGCTCCCCACTTTATAAGTGTGGGCTGCACAGAGTGACTTCCTTACAAAGAGTACAGAGTGAAAAAGAGTAACTTCACATTGGAGAATCTGGCAAGCACTATGTTGGGTAGGTGGTCAAAGTTAACATCAACTCTGTAAGTTACGTTGATAGTATGTACCTTAATTTGATGTAATGAGAATGGCACTTTACTTCTATGGTCTTCTTCCTTAAAATCTGTAATTCCAGTCTAATCATGAGAAAACCATCAGACAAGTCTAAATTGAGTGATATTCTACACAATACCTGACTACCGTGTTTCCCCGAAAATAAGACCTAACTGAAAAATAAGCCCTAGCATGATTTTTTCAGGATGACATCCCCTGAACATAAGCCCTAATGCATCTTTTGGAGCACAACTTAGTATAAGACCCGGTCTTATTTTCAGGGAAACACGGTAGTACTTCTCAAAAGTCTCAAGATCATTACAAACAACGCAAGTATGAGAAACTGTCAGTCGAAAAGAGTCTACAGAGACCTGATGACTAATTGTAATGTGGTAACCCAGAACGGAAGAGACATTAGATAAAAACTAAGGAAATCAGAATAAAGTATGGACTTTAATAATGATATATTGATATTGGGTCATTAATTGTGAGAAATGTACCATACAAATATAAAATGTTAATAACAGAAGAAACTAGTGGTGGGGTACATGAAAACTCATTTTCTCCTACTAAAACAATATTCAATCTTTTCTCCTTTGCTTTGAAATATGGTCTTTTTAGTTCTCTAAACCCCCTATGCATTTGTGTCTGTGTGGATCTACTCTATGCCATTGATTTATTAATGTCTCAGTAACAAACTGTTCATTTGCTACAGTTTCATAATAATTTTAATATCTGGTACAGAGAATACCTCCTAATTATTCTTGTTTTTAAGAAATTTATTGACTATTCTCATTTGTTTCTTTTTCTATTTTAATTTAAATTTTAATCAACTTGACTAGTTTCACAAATATATAACCAATCAGTATTTTAATGGATCCCATTAAAATTATGTATTAATGTGGAATTGAACTCTGAATATTGGTTTCTCCTATGCAGTAAGAGGATGTATATTCCTGTTTAAGAAAGTCTTGGTTTATAACCTTCAGTAGAGGTTTAAAGTCTTAATCATATAGATCCCGCAAATTTATTAGGTATTTTGCTAAGTATTTTTGTCTTTTTTGACTGATATCATTCATGGTATCTCAACTTGCATTTATTTCCTAAGTAATTTTTGTTTGAACTTAAGATAGCTATTTATGTTTTGTATAATAAAACTGTAGCCAACTATCTCTTGTACTTTCTTAAGATTTCTTTCTTTTTTTAATTAAAGTTTATTGGGGTGACAATTTTAGTAAATTTACATAGGTTTCAAAGTGTACTAATATCCAAAATATATAGGAACTCATACAACTCAACAACAGAAAAACAAACAATCCAATTAAGATTTCTAATAGATTTTTAGTTGGCTTTCTTGAGATTTTCAGGTTTACAATAATCATATATTCTGAAAATGATACGAAATGTCCCTCCTTTATTCCTATTGTCCTCCATAATCTACACTGATTGCTCAGCAGCAGTCATTTTAAGATCTCCCTTCCCCAACACCCTAAGCAGATCATTTCTGATTTAATCTCTTCCCCTACCTGACTTACTCCCTGGTTTTAATTGTACATACAAACTCCAGTAATTTTTTGGTAAAAGGTGTTTGAAATATAAATTTTCAAGATTTGATATGTCTTAAAATGTCTGTTTTTCATGTACTGATAGTTTGGGTGGTATTGAATTTCCCTTTGAATTTTGCTGGCATTTCTCCATTGTCCTTTCCCTTTTGTGGTTGTTGTTGAGAAGTCCACTAACATTTAAAGAGAAAATTGTATGTGATGATATTTTTACTCTACTTCTCTGAAAAGTTCTATTTTAATTTTCCCCCCTTTCCTTGAAATTTCTGGATAATGTAGCTTGGAGCAGAATTTTTTTTTTTTTTCTTTTTAACTCAGAGTGCTGAAGTAAATAACATAGTGGGTCATTTCAAACTAGAATTCATGTTCTTCAAGTCTTGCTAGTTTAAAAAAATCTTACTTTGTAAATTTCCTCTTCACTGCTTCGCTTGCTCTTTCTTTGGAAACACCTTTGAATTACATGTGTGACTTGCTTCATTGATCCCTGACGTCCATGTCCTTTCTCATTTATTTTCTTTTGTCTCTTTGTTTGCTGTCTTTTGATATGGCCTCACAGTCATCCTCCAACCTTTCTATTAAACATTTTATTCTTGCTATCATTTTTTAAAAAATTATTTTCTGTATTTCCTTTTTTCATAGGATCCTCTTTTTTCTTTCACAGTTGCCATAAATAAATGATCTGATCGCTCCAATGATAATAATATTTTTAAAAAAATTATTTCCTTTGGCTCCACGCAGTGTCTCTATGTCTTCAAAGTTCTTTTCCTCTATTATTTTCGATTCTGGTTATCTTGTTAGGAATATGTGGTAATTACAGGTTATATTTACTTATGAGTAAGCCAATAAAAAGTTAATTGGATAAAACCTACAAGTCCTGCTAAGGGTGGGAGTAAGGATTGTACCTGGCTAGAGTTTTTCCATGGCTGAAAAGAAAAGGACAAGCAGGGGGAGATTGGAAGGGAGTCTCATGACTTCTTATGTAGATGTTCACTTAATTAGTTTATTTCTATTATGGAACCTACTTCTTCCACCATCTTGTTCAGTTTCGCCTGAGAATAAATCTCTTGTCTACTGCCAAGGGAGGAGTAATTCCTGGCAACTCAATGAATAAAGGACATCTAGGAGTTTACCTCTTTCCACTAAAATTTTAAGACAAATCCTTTATTCAGCCCTATACTTAATCCCCTGACATTTTTAGAGGTTCCTAATGCCTCTGATTGCTGAGACTTCCAAGGGGTTGGTTCAAGATGCGCCTCAGTGTTCTTGGCTAAAAAAAGGAAATGCACATGATAAGTGGAATGTATGTATAGTGCCTGAGAGAGAATCGTCTGAGAAAAAACCCTAAGGAAATACAGAGGTCAGCATATGGCTCTTGACACAGGAATCCCAGACCCAGGGGTTCTTATCACCGAAGAGCAGCCGCTACTCACACCCATCAGCAGTTCATTACACCAAGCGCATGTCTAAGTGCTAAGAGGAAAGACGATTTTAAAATCTTGAAGATCTGTTTCACTGAATTCTATCATCCAATGAGGTGGACAAAATGGTTGTTTAGGACCTTTTTAAAAGAGCGTCCCACATATGGAAAAGAACATTCTCCCCACTTGGGCATAGAGTCCAACTTGGGGTTTTGGTGGCCTAGAGTCTCCAGGAACTTGTTATGTTTGGGGAATAGAGATGGGTACAGTACAGAGACTACGGGACTTTGGGGACAATGGGAGGGGACATGGTAGTAACTAGCAGCAGCCATGCCTAGTGTGAATTGCCATGACTGGTGGAGTAGTAGTGAACACCAGCAGACACAGCTGATTCTGACGGAAGAGCCCGGGAAGCTGAGGTGCCTAAAAGTGCAGTCCACAGCAGAAGCAATACCTGGCAAAGTGGTATGGATGCCGTGGAAGTGGTTTTGACCTATACAAATGTGGCACAGTAACCGATCAACTAGAAATATTTGCAAGAGACTGAGCCAGTTAGGCAAGGCCAGAGACAGTATGTGCTACATGACAGCTGAGGTATTTGGACTGCAGAGTAGACGTCTATACACCTATGGCTTCACCCATAATCCACGTGGTAACAAGCCCCAGAGTCTTAAGGATGTAGTGCCTTTGCATCTGAATGTGGCACCTTAAGCTGTTGCTGAGCTGCCCGCTTCAAAGAAAGGCCCTGGTCACGTTCGTCCCAGTGGGCGAACAAGCTTCCTGTGCAGCGAGAGTGCCTGTGTTGGGCTTCAAAAAAGTTTTGCAGCCATTAAAAAAGGAAAGAGAGTTTTTTCCTATAACCAATTTTCAGGAAGCAGCCAAGCTGTAGGTCAGACTCAGCATATAGCAAGACTGAATAGACTCTACGTGATTGATATGCT
Source organism: Rhinolophus ferrumequinum (assembly GCF_004115265.2). Taxonomy (NCBI): domain Eukaryota; kingdom Metazoa; phylum Chordata; class Mammalia; order Chiroptera; family Rhinolophidae; genus Rhinolophus; species Rhinolophus ferrumequinum. Next base: position 27,906,443 of record NC_046308.1, read on the forward strand.
GGTGCTGCAGGCAGTCCTCCTGCAGGTCCCCTGTCCACTGCCCAACCTCTTTCAAGCCCGACTTCCAAATCTCATATCTGTCTGCTTCAGGGCACCAAAGCTACCGGATTGTAGTCCTGATAGATATAGGAAGTTAAAGAGTTCCAAGCCACAATGGATAGCTAAATTATGGACCCCTGCAGATACAGTGGGATGTTATAAACAGTAGGAAAATAATGATCAGAGGGAGAAAATAGAGACACAAGAGTCACTCACACACATGTTGATAATGAAGTACAATTCTGCTACAGTGTCCTGGGGAATAGCACACATATGTGGTGAATGTGATCCTAATTTTGCTATTCAAAATGGAATACTGTACAAAATCTTTACATTATTGATTACATTTCCCAAATTGACTTTCGTATCCCCATGGCAATCTTGTGGTTACCGATTGTGCTTTCTAATCCCCCCACCCTCCCCCTTATCCCCACCCCCCCATCTAGCAACCCTCAGGTTTTCCTCTATGTTTCTGAGACTGTTTCTGATTAGTTCATTCATTTATTCTTTTCTTTCGATTCCACATATAAGTGAGATCTCATTTGGGAGACCACCTCACGAATGATGTAGATGCCTGATCACTGTACTGTACACCTGAAGCTGAAGATGAAGAATAATGAATGTTAACTACAATCATATATATATATATATATATATATATATATATATATATATATACAATCATATATATACAAGAAGTGGAGTACAGCATTAGGAATAGAGGCAGTGGAACTGTAATGGCTGTGTGCGATATCAGAGGGGTAGTAGATGGGGGAAGGGGGGTTATCACTGTGTAAGGGATATAAAGGATAAATGTTTAACTATTACATTGTTTTGTACACCTGAAACTAATAAAAAAATGTTAAAAAAACAACAACAAAAAAACAAACTAGAATACTGAAACTCACCCAGTGAAAGAAAGACTGAGCTATTAACTGCTTTGGTTACTATACTGTATTCATGTATTTTTCCTCTGCACACAGATGATACCATTTGCCACAGTGACAATAGACCCTCATAATGTACCCCATAGGCAGTTCAGATAAAACCATGTAGGCTAGGGGTTAAGAAGAGACACTAGTCACATGGGACCTCCCAGATCTCTTAAAAAGATGCAGACAAAATTAACTGTCAGAGATTATTTATTAAAATAAAAAGGATGGGTTTTCTTAACGCACATTTTTGCTATAGAAATATGAGGTGATGCATACAACAAAATTTTTTGGCTCATCATGTGCGGGGCCCCACAAATTCGGCTGCCCTAAAATAATCTTGTTATATTTGAAAATCAGCATCATGTTCATGAAAAATCTAGCATATCTGCAAAATAAGTGGAATATCTTTCCAACGTGGCAATGAAATAGTAGAGATAGAAAGGATCTAGAAATCACATAAATTCATTTATACAATGTATAATATTGGAAGAAGATGGGTAGGTTGAGATCCAAGAACTTAATGATGATGAAACCTGAAATACAGGGCTGATTAAGCACCTTAGAAGAAGTAAAGAAACAGGCTGAAGTGTTGATACCGATAATTACCCATCTTAGCCCAGCTTCATACGGTGGGGGACGCCAACGTTAAGGTTCCTTAGTGCTAGGAAAATGGCCTCTGTCTTCCACACTAGCTGGCTCATACTGTCTTTATGAGTTGATTTGATTGCTACACATCTGAGATATTGCATTTTGTTTTTTAAATACCCACATAGGTATACTTGTCAATTGGTCAATCTTTTCATCCTTCTCATATTTTGAAACTTTTTTTCCTGAATATCAAGAATTGTTCACCTCAAGAGCTTTTTGCTCACATTAATTTTTTTTTTAAGGTTTTCATTTTGCTTAGTGGTTGTTTAAGGATACCCTAGGGATTTTGTTCAAAATGCAATTATAACTGTTTCCTAGGTCCAAGAAATGCCAAATGAAGCTGGTTTAAGGAAGATCTCCTGGGTGATTCTGAAGTATACACCTTTTGTTTTAAAAGTGGATAATCTGTAGTCCAGAGAGGTGAAGTAATTTATTTCGCATTTTGCCACTGGCTCGTGCACAGACCAGGACTAGAACACAGGTCTCCCCACTCACTGACTGGTTTTCTGTAGCCCACAATACGATGAGCAAAGCCCTGGTTATTTCTCCTACCAGGGAGAATACACTGGTAAGAATACACTGGTTCTTTCTGCCTTTGTGTTCTGCTCCTTAGCTCTCAACCCAGTTGTACTAGTCTCTTAAAATATAACATCTTATTTGGTCTCTTAAAATGTAACTTCCCAAGCCTTCATGCTGGGTTCTTTTGTTTGACTCTTTATCAGGCGTTTTCTGCTGAAAGCCAGTGACTTGTTTCACTTCTCTACCCTGCCCCGGAGAGCTTCATTTGTGCTGATTACCCTGCATTTCACATAAAAGTCATTAAGAATTCTGTTTCAGTGAATAAAAGAATGCAAATGAGGTAATTATGAGCTCCACTTACCTTACTAACCCCGTGCATTGTGTAATCATTAATGCTTTCACATGATCTGTTCACTGGTAAAATCAGGAAGATGGAAAGCAATATTCATGGGATAGAAAATAGTAGTGAGGTTTTATTCTGTGGTGGTTTTTTTTTTTTTTTTTTCCTTTTGCGGGAGTTAGGGAGGATCTTTTAATGTAAGCTGTGAAGTAGACAGCTTGAGAAATGGCTGTGTATTGCTGCTTTTAACCCCCACCTATTCTTTGCATAAATTAAATTCAAGTTGCAGAGGTTTTCTCATAACAACATTTCACACTTGGAAAGCAGCATTCATCTGAAAAACTCTTTAGATACATCTATATGATTGTTTTCACTTACTGGGCAAATGCATCTTCCTGCATAATATAAGTTGGCTGTTGAATGTTAGAGAGTAGAAAGACATTGGGTGTTTAAATGATACCAGGGACAGAGGGCAATGCAGTAGCTAAATCTGGCCTTGGCCAAACTGCCCTTCTTTTCTACTTGTGGTGAGAACATTGTTTTTGTTGTCCCAGTGCTTGTACCTTGTGAACCTACTTCCAACCTCCCTGTGATACTGATGTGTCTGTCAAGGTGTCCCACCACCCTTGCCATAAGAGTGGATACCACATGACCCGACTCATCTAACCATATGCATTCCTCTCTCCGTGATCAATGTGAGTTGTGCAGGTGGAAGAATGTGACCCCAGCAATTTCACTAGCATGGAGATTTGGATAGATGAAATATATGGTTATGGTGGACAGATGGTCTCTCTTCCTTTTGGATTGCAAATCATAGAAAACTAGACTTAGGGCTGCCAGAATCCGTCTTTCCTGACACAGGGAAAGAAGCTGAATGAGAATGACTGCAACATGCAGAGAAGAGCAAAAGTCAACCTCCTGGTGATGGCCTTGGCATCCATGGATCTGACTCTGTCCAAAGCCTGAATAATCCTTAGACATTCTGGTCAATTAAGGTAATAAATTTCAGTTTTTGGAAAGCCAGTTTTAATAAAGCTTTAAAAATTACAACCAAAACGTTCTCATTAATACAGAAATTGGCATTTCCATGTAAGGTATTGCGAGTGACAGAGCCTAAAATAGGAATTAGACCATGTTGAGATGAGGTGAAGGTCAGTGAGAGATAATCCCCCATACTCAAATAGAAAATAGACAATCTTTGCCATAGGCAATCTTTGTCATGTAGGAGTGAAGCAATTGTTTAAATATCTCATTATTTTATCTAAATGGTACTAAGTGCTACTGGGACTAGATCACTGAGATCATTGGTAAAAAAAAAAAATGAGATGCCAAAGTCTATTATGGCCTTTGGTAAGGTAAAAATGATGATAGTTATTGCTCTCAACCGGCATGGTTGAAAAGGAATAATATGTATCAGAATGGCCCTTTTCTCTTTATAACTACTGACTTGTTAACACTAAACGCAGATATTAATTAGCACCAAATTCGCTGTAGTGCACTAAAGTTGATATGGCAAAGGTGAGAAGATAGAAAACAAACCAGAAGATAAGGTTTAGAATCAAAATATAAAAAATAGGAGAAGCCAAATACTCAGGACCCTCCCAAATTTTCTGTGTGCATGAACTCATAGTCTGGTAGATAATAGTCCCCTGCAAAGGATTCTCCACTGTAATTCAATCTGGTGGCAGAGGACAGATGATCTCTGACTTAAAGACCCAGGTGAATCCAAGATGGAAACCATTAATGGAGGGTTGAAGTGGTGCCCAAGGCCCAAAGGCATATTGCCAAAATATAGAAACTAAGGATAAATTCTCCCCCAACTAGATTTTTGGTATTTACCTTTACAGTTTTCAAACAGGCATGTTGTTAGATTTCTTCCCATGTCTGGTAAACAAAGATGTGTGACTGCAGTCTGAAAACCCATGAATCACCACCTATTCCCTATGTATTGTTGAGATTTTGTTGTTAAGAACAATAAACCCCAGAGAGCTTCTTGTTGTAGATCAGAGCTCAGTCAGATTGACAAACTAGCTGACACTCTAGACTGTGTATACGACATCCATTCCACTCCCATCTTCTTCCTAACAGAATCTTAATTTCGTTTAAGTATTCTTGCTTTCTCCACACAGTATATAATTCAGAGGATTCTGAACACCCTTCCAGCTCTAGCAGTCTGAACCAATCTTAGCAATTTAAAGCACTGACTGTGATTTACTTAGGTATGAGCATGTGACCAATTCTTGGAAACTGACATATATATATATATATATATATATATATATATATATACATATATATATATATATATATTAATTTGGGATGGGGAGAGTTGTATTGTGAAAATTCTGGAGAAAATTTCCTTCTTATTAAGAAAGTGACATGAAAAGAGATAGCTCCTCTAGACTTCTGGACAGATCGGATTTCAACATGTACCTGAATGCGACACCTGAAACTACAGGAAACAAATTTCTATAAACCTGCGGATGAAGCTATAATCCTGAGGAGGGAGAAGTTGGGACAATAGCATCTGGATCCCTGAGGTACTGTAACTACAAATGGATTTCTTGTTTTATTAGATAACAAATCCCTTATTGTTTAAACCAATTTCAATAGGGATTTGTTTCAGTTACTGTTGAAATCTTCCTAACTGACACACTATCAAGAAGTCCACTCTATTTCCAAGGAAGAGAACACTTGCTTTCCCTATCTAGTAAGAAGCAGTAAATTCTATGAACTGTTGCCACTTTCTTATATGATAACTTAATTGGGTTTATTTTATTTCAATCTATCACTATCTATTGTGAATTGTGGAAGTAAGTAATGTTTTCATTTATCCATCCATAGACAGCTAGATGGTAAGGAACTACATGTAGGCCTCAAAGGTGCAATGTACCAGACTCAGAGATTCTGGATATGAAACTAAACGCAATAAAAGAATGTGTCTTCAATCTCTACTCAGGAATGGAAAGGGAGCAAATGTTTTTGTGTGGTGGTTGTTTATGCTGTGAGAGATAGTTAGAAAGGAACTATTGAAAATTAGGTTATATGCAAGGACATTACAGTCTGCCTGACTCCATTCCTAGGGGAAACAATCATTCCCCTACTACAGGTTGTCTATCTCAGCCGTACTCCTCACTTTTACCACAGGTACGAAACCTAAGCTAGACCAACCATTGCAATTGGATGAAGTGTACACTACATTTTCCCATTAATAGAGGGATATATAGGGGTAGAGAGATATCCAAATCAGGTCCAATCATAGGCCCTATTTAAGGATATTTGATATATAGATATTTGAAGACAGAAGGTCTATTTATTTAGATTAGCAGGCAATATGGGGATAGGCTTATAGTTTTTAGCAGCTATCTTTTCTACCGTATAGAAAGAAACAGCCTAAGGATAAATCCAACATATAGAAAGAAAGAGACCCAAGAGAGGGAAAGAGAAATAAACATCACAACATTGTTTGAATTGCTATATCCATCCAAGCCTAATGGTCACTAACTTTGTAATTATATGAGACAATACATTCATTGTTTGGCCTAAATTACTTCTGGTTGTTTTGTTTTGTTTTTTAACTTAAGAAACAAAAACAGAATCTTGAATAATATAATACTTGAATAAAACACACAGATTATGGTGTCAAAATAATGACATAATGGTAAATGCAAGATCAAATAATGTTTTATTGTCTGGGATTTCATCCCCCGAACTCATCTCAACAACTTTAGTAACTTAGATTGTACTAAATGCAGGATTATTTTTCCTATGATAATTAGATAAAAACCAGCTTCGTCTTTTTCACCTCCCACTGTCAAATATAAGCATCTGACCTTGGCACTCTGATTCACAGAAAGACCAAACTCAATGCACACCAATCACACAAAGTTAAATAAAGCAAAAGTGAAGCATTTCCACCCCCAAACCCTGTAAGCTATTTACAAGTCCAAATTAATCCACTAGTAAATTTGAGCAAATAAATATCTTTAAATATGGTTCCTTAAATGAGGAGTAAAAGAAGTGGGTCAGGAAAAGCTACTTTCTGTGCAATCTGATATAGATATGGAAAACAGACGATGGTTCTGATCTCTACACAAAAACTAATTTGTAGATCAATGATTGGATCAAATATTTGCACAGAAAACACAGAAAATGATTATACATATAAAGTCTTTATTACACCAAATAATTTGCTGTCTCTGTTACATGTATTTATAAATTGGAATCTGGATTCCAATCCTTTAAGGTTCTTGATTCTTCATGTGAGTAAAATAAGAAAATCTCGGTAAATCTGTCTTTAAAATTTTTATATTACTCTTTTGAAATTCCATGTGGTATGTGAGTAAATACTTTGGTCAGAAGGCATGGGAATTTTCTCAGGTGTTTTCTTTCTTAACTCTAGTCCAGAATAAATCCCACTGTTCCCAGCTCCTGATCTCTGACACTTCAGCCTCTCTGCAGGCTTGCCAGAGCATTTGGTGTGGAGGTACAAAAGCAGGATGCTATGTTGGGGTTTATACAGCAACTCATTTAGAGGATTAGCAACATTACCAGTTACATAATGCCCCAAACTGGAAAATTCTGGTGCCCTTTTCAATGGCACTTTTCTGTTTAATTACCTCTGTTAGTTTCCCACTGTTTACTGCATTCAATTTATCTTACAAAGTCTGTTAACTATGCCCCAACATATAATTTTAGTCTCATCTCCAGTAACCCATATTATATCTCTGCCAAAGAGTTTTCTTGCCATATCAGTGTCTTTCACATTCTATTCTTACTACCTAAAATTCCTTGACCTTATTTACTACGAAAATTCATATTTATCATTCAGAAGACAACTTAAATGGCACCTCTTAAGTGAAGCCATCCTTCCTTTTCCAGTTAATATTAGGTTATAATTTAGAAGTTTACTTGTATCTTATTATACCACGTTACACTGAAATTTATTTCTTTATTTATTGACACATCTGTCTCCAACTAAGCTGTGATTTCCTTGATGTCGGGAAGACTGTTTTTTTTTTTTGTCTTTGCCTCACCATGCGTGATATCTGGCTCTTAACAGAGACTTGATAAGGATTTTCTGAATGACTGAATGAATGAATTTAAGAATTTGTGAAGTACATAGTCTGGAAAATGAGTCAAGGGGCATGGCTAATTACACAGAAGCTGAAATGAAAATAAAACAGAGGAAGACGATCCAGGAAAAAGAGAACAAAAAACAAGCTTAAATATCTTAGAAATTCTTATCATCATATGAATCCAAAGTAGTAGTTATTGCCCTGGGGTGTTCATTCTTTGACAACTCTTAAGTTTAATTATGGTAGCTTGATTTAAACACAACTGGTAAATGGCAGTATATTTGAAAACGGGTGATAATTGTTAAAATAGAGAGATCAGCAAGAATGAGCATAGTTAGAATAAGTTTTCATAAAGGAGGTAGGATTTGAATTATACATGGAGGGGCAAGTGGGATTTACAATGTATGGTGATGGAAGGGGAGCTGACTCGGGGTGGTGAACACACAGTGTGATTTATGGATGATGTGATACAGAATTGCACACCTGAAATCTATGTAATTTTACTAACAATTGTAACCCCAATAAATTAAAAAATAAAATAAAGAAAAAAAAATCATTAAATAGATAATATTAAAGTTGGAAAGACCTTCACTGGTCCTCTGAAATGTAAACTCCATGATCACAGAAACTCTGTCTGTATTGTTTGTTATTTTATTCCCATTTTCCAGAATTATACCTTCACATGGTAGGTGCATAAAAAATACTTGCTAAATGAAAGAATGAATGTAAATAACTTAATACCCTCATTTATCTGTGAGTATGCTAATGATTTAGCATAGGTAAGATTATGGGAGATGAGAGCAGGTACTCTAGAGTTAGAATGCTTGGGTTCAAATTGCAGCTTCACCACTGACCTTATCTCTCCAAGCTTTTGAATCTATAAAATGAGTATGGTGATAACATCTAGTTCATGAAATTGTATGAGTGCTTATACAGTGCCTAAAGTATAGTAGATACTCACTAAGTGTTATTTATATTACAATGATAATCGATGGCAGGATTGAACTAGAATCCAGGTCTTCCTATTTCAGTTTCAACTCATTTCAAACAGATAAGAAAAAGTATATCTTCATAAGAAAAAAAATTGTTTTGATATGGTTGAGATGAATAAAAACAACTCCCCTTTGATCATCAAGGAATGGAACTGCTCACTGAACAAAAATTCTACCATTTATAAATGCCTGTAGTGATGCTGGATCATTTTAATTTCAACTCATCTCATTTTGTTTCTGTCACTCTTTACATGCTGCCTCAAGGATACAGTGGCTCAGCCATGGTGATGCTGAAAGAACAACCATTTTGCCAGAGGCCAGGAGTGGAATCATAGCTGAGGTAAAGAATGAAAGGAAGGAAAATTGAATAAAACCTAATGATGTGACCTGAAAAATGTGAAGGTCCTAGACAACCTTACTCAACTATGAACTCAACGTTTGAAGGGACTATGATATTGTGTAGCTGATGTTGAAACTACTAAAATATCTGACATGAACCATAAGGGTGAGTTTCATATTTGTGAAAAATGCCAAAAGGAAGGGGAAGATAGATGAAAATCATGAGGAAAAACATAACAGCAAATGCTTTATTAATTTGAAGGAATAGATTTTATGGGAAAAAGGAGATATTGAAGACGATTTAAAATTATTGCTACAAAATTGAACTGTGCTTACTTTGCATAATAAATGAGATGGTAAGCACTCTTTGATTTCCTCTTTTTTAAGGAAAATGTATTTTAAAAGCTCACTAAAAGATAACCTAGTCTAGCTGGACACCGGAAAGCTCCCAGAAGCCAAAATGCTGATGATTTAAGCGTAAATGAGTCAGAAATGCACAGTTGCAATTTCCTTTCAAATGAATGGGAAAATAGTGCTCCTGGCAAAACCCATTTTGCAATTCTACTGGACCAGAACCTCTGAAATATATTCTGAGATACAAGTCACCTGGAGCAAGGTTAAAGGAGAAAGCTAGGTGCTGGCAGAGGAGAGAGGACAGTGGGAAGAATTTTCTTGGCCATGTGTCTTTTATTCAATTCTTTGACTGACAGACTTATTCTGAAGATAGCTATTCTTTTCCACCTGGCAAGAAATTTGACAAAATGGAGTTGTTAGTTATTTTGTCATTCTGTGGGAAATATGTTTTAACAGAGCTATGGAAATTGCGAAATCTGACTAACAAAATTATTGTAATAAATTATGAAGGAGACCTGGTCTTAATTTCAGCCTTCTTAGGATCAAGAGACTTAGTAACGGCTCAGTTAATTTTAAATTGGTATCTTAGAAACTTTAGAAATTATTTCTACAGCCAGCATAAGAGACTTATTTAGAGGTACTGTGAGTCTGTCAGTAATTATCCAAATTGAGGATGGAATTAAAAAAAAAACAGTTTTTATTTTCTGTTTCCTAAATTGAGAAGAGTTTTTATTGGAGAGTGAAAGATACCACCCTCATGAGGTTGTGAGAGTTTACCTAATTGGATTTGAATATGATTCTGATTAAGAAACATATTTTCCCACTTGGAAGTTAGGAGTGCAGAGAATTTCAGGAGATTGAGAGTACACATTGACTATTTTCAACACAGACACAAAGGGATTAGTACTAAGGTTAAATCTGTTCTCTGTACAGTATTTAAATGACTTATGTGATGAAATTAGATTCCAAAGGACATCTTAATTTGCTAATAATGGAAAACCACATAGAGGATCGATTCTACTCAATTGACCTTGAAAGGATTTAGCAGGATTTGTGCAGATTAGAAATGGTAAGTATCAAGGAACAGATGTCATTCCCTCCCATTTTTATCCAATGGCAAAATTAGTTTCTGATACAAGAAGGCATGAGACTGTCATTCCAGTGGTAGATGGGTGGGAAGAGAGAAGTAGAGATAAGGGTTGACGTTGAAAAATAGAAAAAATATATATTGTAGTACCAAATTAACTTTCTCTTGATTCATATATATATACATACACACATATATATATGTGTGTATGTATATATATATATATATATATGTATGATTATATATTATAATCCTAATAACATATATAGGATTATAATCTGATCTGGTATTTTAAATCTATTTTCGTTAAAAAATGATATATTAATAATATGGCACATATTTAGCACTCAGTAAATACTTACAGATTAAATGAGATTTATAGAATATTTTTAGAGTTTTCCTTGGTGTTAGAAGACACTACAGAGCATAGTCAGAATGACTTTTGGTGGTCAAGTGGTGTGATGTATTAGTTAAAGTAAAATTAGCTGCTATAACCAACAAAATCCCCAAATTTAAGATTGTTAAACTTATAGAACCTTGAGTCTAGAACAGGTGTTTCTAATTGGTGAGCAGCTTTCCCTGTGATTGTTATTCATGGACCCAGTCTTCTTTGACTTTTTGGTTTTGACATCTCTTAAGGCCTTGGATCCTTTGCTGAGTCTCCTCGATTCAGGTGACTAATGGGAGAAGAGAGAATGGAGAAGTCGAACATGCTTGATCACCTCAACCTGTAATGGGCATACTTCATTCTTCCCACATCTCATCAACAAGAACTAATTACATAGCCTGAATTATGCAATGGAGGCTGGGGAATATATTTCCTGGGTGGGCAACCATTTGCCAGCAATTAAAAGAAAACAAAACAAAACATGAATCTTTGGTTGACAGCTATTTGTCTCTGCCACAATCATCCCTTTGACCACCAAATATGCCTGTGTACCCTTTTTCCTCACATATAGCATATATGATCCCCAAGGGAAACAACCCAATATCAAACCCAATTTCTGTTTCTTGTTGAAAGTCCTGGATCTTTCTATCATATCCACTCATGGCTTTTGTGATCTGGCAACTTTTCAACCAAAGTATATCTGTCCCCTAAATACCTCCTAATATAAAAAGATGGAGCAGGACCAAAACAATGAAATAAAAAGTCTCATTTCTAAAGGAAAGAATAGGAGACACAGAGCTATCACTAATCCAGAACAATGATATGGTCTTTTAGGACAGGCATTTTACAAGTAGACTGGCACCTATGTTTAAACCTGATGCCAGAGATTAATATCTGGGGATTTTGACATTTGAAATGTGACTACAACAAGGAAATCAGTAGGTCTCCAGGTTACAATGAAAAGTACTCCATTAGAACAAATCACTTTTCAAATTTATATTAAAACACCACACACACACACACACACACGCACCCCTTGATAGCACTGAAAAGTAATGATGTAGTAGATCTAACTGCATCATTGATTATTGGTCCAATTTCTAAATAAGTCTCTTAGGTGGTAATAATATAAAGTATGATGAACAGGAATGTGCAATTAATAGTGACACCAGAACGAGAAATATATTTTTTCCATGCTTATCTTTCTTCTTTGTCATGCTGGGTTCTTTCACAGGGACTATTGGGAAGCCTCTTGCTAGTTTAGTAACTGTCAGATATTTTCATCCAGAGAAATTTATACGATGGCTGTTTCTAGTTCTGTGGTGCTGAATTGGCTAGGAAGCTCTAGAAACACAAACACGTTTTTAAATCATATCCAACTTTCCCCTGAAATTGATGCCAATATTTGATTATCTGCCCTAACAAAAGGGAATAGGGATGCAGAGAGATCCCAAAGTCATTTATATTTGGCTTTAAAGTATAATAAATTTTCATTTTTTCTTCTTTTCATCTGATTTTATTTAGCCTAATATTAAAATAAATTTGTGTTCCCAAGAAGACATGCTGATTGGGTGTCAAGAAGAAATGTAGTTCAGTATTAAAATTTTGTGATACATAATCTGTAATGTAGGAAAGCTACCACAAGATAATCAAGAATTAATAAGACTAAACTGATTTTTATTTCAAGAATAAACTCTTCTGCTCCTTCTGTGAAAACTGGGTTTGTGATTTGACTCAGTTGAGTCATCATTACAAGGAAAGTCAGAGCCAACTCAGCATGTACATTTCACAAAGCAGGGCCTAAATTTCCCCATCGATTATTGATTTGGTCAAAGGAATTGAGAAGATTGATTTTTTTTTTATTGAATGAAAAAGCAGAATAGCAGCTATCCCTCCAAGATACATGTAGGGCAGTGCTCAAAACGTTCTATGAGGTCTGACAATTAAGTTCGCGAACTTGTTGCAATGATGTTGCTAACCTTTTTTGATCGCAGAGGGATTATTCATTATGAATTTGTACTAACTGGACAAACAGTTAACCAAGTTTACTATTTAGAAGTAATGAAAAGGCTGCATGAAAAAGTTAGATGACCTGAACTTTTCACCAACAATTCATGGCTCTTGCATCACGACAAGGCACCAGCTCACATGGCACTGTCTGTGAAGGAGTTTTTAGCCAGTAAACAAATAACTGTATTGGAATACCCTCCCTACTCACCTGATCTGGCCCCCAATGACTTTTTTCTTTACCCGAAGATAAAGGAAATATTGAAAGGAACACATTTTGATGTCATTCAGGACATCAAGGGTAGTATGACTACAGCTCTGATGTCCATTCCAGAAAAAGTTCCAAAATTGCTTTGAAGGGTGGACTAGGCACTGGCATCAGTGCATAGCTTTCCAAGGGGAGCACTTCGAGGGTGACCATAGTGATATTCAGCAATGAGGTATGTAGCACTTTTTCTAGGATGAGTTCACAAACTTCATTGTCCAAGCTCATATTTTGGATAGACTGCTTGAATCATGTCAAACGTATAGGCAGAAGAGTCAGAGAAGAAATACTTGGTGGATTGGCTCATAGAAGAGCGAGGTTTATCTGTGCAAACTTACTCCCAAGTTCCACACAATCAGTTCTCTTGCAAGGGAGAACATGTTTTTAAAGTGTCTGATGTTCTGGGGTTGAGGTTATGTGTCTTTCAATCAGGGAGCCCTCCATTAATGCAAGAAAAACAGGATAGTTGAAGAAATTTTCTTGGAAAATATTTGGAGTTTGAATATATTGAATATCTAGGATAATTAATGTCCGATTCTATTTCTAATATGGGTACCACATAATATGGCTTTTTGCTATTGTCATGGCGTTAGCAATCTGATTCCCTCCCCCCATGCCAACCAACTTTTAGTTCCTAGTGCCTAGTCTAAATTAGAAGGCACAGATGAAGTAGCACTGAGACCAATTTCTCCCGTCTCCCATTGGTATTTGTACTTCCATTGTTGAAGTTTTTCCTGCTGCGTGAAAAGGGTGTTGCACACAGTATTGCATTCCCTAAATAGTTGAAAAAAGTGGAAAATAGAGTGAAAGAATGATTAAATGTGAGTAGTCATGTGTCGCTCTTGGCCAACTCAGTACTAAATAAGTCTCATCACTGCATATTTTATCTTCATAATGGGTGAAATATCTTTTTAGTATTGGAAACTCTCTTCAGGAGTAAGTATTGCCAGTTTTTCTTTTTCTTTTCTTTTTTTAAAAGTATATCACCAACCATATTCATTTCAGCATTAATTCAAGAAAAACTAAAACTGAAAATGCTGAAAAGTCAAAACCAGGAAAATCCAACCAAATGGGAAATTATGTAAATGCAAAAGCAAATGAATTATTCACACACTCTGCAGGTTGCCTTTTTTTTTTCCTTAAATTTTTTTCTAAGGAATGAAAGTTGTTAAACATTGGAAAGGATTATAAAGGTGGCTGCAGAATCTCTTCAGGAGGCCATTAGGCATGGATGAATTCTTACTGACCTCACATATTTGCAGTGTGATTTATGGGCTAGAATAGAGAACTTTCCTGGTCCCTTTGGCTCTTTACTTGTTATATTTGATAATATCTTGGCCATTTTACATAAATTTCATTCAGTGTGTGTGTGTGTGTGTGTGTGTAAGGTGCTATTAAAGAGGCCCAATGTCAGGACTTATATTTATTCCATTATAAACTGGAGTTAGAGTGGGGTAGTCTGTGAAAGAGGCAGAAAGAGCCAAAAAAGTGACTTCCAGAACGTGTAGCACTCGTGTTTGAGACAGGTAGTTAAAAGAGCTATCTAGTACAAGGAATATTAGAGGAACTGGATCAGGAGGCAACACCCAGGAAGAAAGTGAGCCCATTTGGAGCAAAGGGCAGTCTTAGGTGACCTCCATTAGCGAGCATTGGGCCAATGACACAAGAATGGATCAGGTTAGACATTCTAGAGTTCCTAGGAGAGATGTAGAACTCTTTTTAAGTACCACATTGCAAAACTTTCACTGAATACCAACCATTTCTTTACAAGTTAGTTTTCAAAATGTCTGTTCATTGTACTGCTGGGGAAATGTAGGGGGGAAAATAAGACAAATGTGTCAAAGATCTAGGTGGAATAGTGAGTACTTTTAGCAGTGAAAGGGAGACAAGAAATAGAGGGGAAAAAAGTCTATCAGAAGAAAAGAAAAACATGTGACTTAAGAAAATGTGTGAAAAGACAAATGGGAAATAAAAACATTGCTGGGAGTCCCAGTGCTAGAACTGCATTGACGTAGCCTTCAACGGTAATGAGCCTCAGGCGACAGCTCTAAAGAACATGAATTCCTCCTGTGAAGAAAGGAAGGTGAACTACAGCTAAAAATGAGCTGACCAGTGAAAGATTAAAGTAATTAACATTTAATAGTGTTTTATGGTTTATAAATGCTCTAATATATAGTATATTCTTTCTTTGGAAACTTTCAATTCTTGTCCCATGTTGGTAAACCAGTACCCTTCTAGCTACTTAGAGATTTAAATGATTTTTTCCAAGATCATATAGTTAAAAAAGGAAGAATTGGGATTCAAGTTAAAGTCCTTTGACAATAATCCTCATACTCTTTTCTCACATGTGTGCATGAATATATATGGTATGAAATACATTAAAGATGAAATTCAGAGTATTTCACCTGGAATATATCTGCAATGGTGCCAGTAGATGCTGCTAAATACCGAGTTCAGTGTCAGTAGATTTTTCTTGTTGTTGTTTTCCAGTTGAGTTACCTAAAGTTAATCAATAAAGAAACTCTGTGCCCAGATGATAACCATTTTAACTGATTTTTTTATTGAACCCCAGGTTCCCAAATTTGGGACCCACATCTCTGAGGATAGCATGACCTTGAAGCAAGGTTCAACAACTTAGAAAAGAAAGGGCGATGTTTCTTCCTCAATAACCATACATGGAAACAGAAATTCTCCATCTTGGCTATGGCTTGACCCCTTCTTCTGGTAGGCAGGTCCCCCAAGAGATATATATATCATCCTTCAAGTGTGTCTCGGAGTGTGTAAGGTGTCTTATGTGGAATCAAAAACAGTGCACGAAAGTCTGGTCTGCATGAATGTAAAAAGCTCAGAGTTGAGAAAATGCTGCATCTTAAAGCTGGCGTCGGTCAATCTTTCAGCTTCTCTGTCCCTAGTATATTTTAACATTTACATTTTACTGAGTCATTGGTCATTGGTTTGAATCCCAAAGATTGGCTTTAACGCAACACATATAGAGTTGTTTCTGTATACAAATACATTCTAATGTGCCTGGCATAGCATACTCTGTTTTAGAAGTTTTTAATCATTTTGATGGACTGTTTTCAGATTTTATTTATTAGCTCATATATTTCATTGTAAACATAATTAGAAATCCTGTTTTTATCTAATACACCTCTTACTGAGTCCAATTATCTAATTATTGAGAACAAAATAGAGTTTCCATGATTAAATACAGGTGTCAGAGAGAATGAGTAGATTCTATCAAAAGTATGTCCCTATCAGGCATAGAAGTATCTATAATCATTATAAACAATTTCATGTGCAGTATTATGTTCAAGAAAAGAGCTTACCATTACTGTCTAGAAATGCTCAGGTTAATTTTAAATGAATGATCAGATAAATGAATGCTCAGAAGTATAAACAATTATTAATACTTACATATCACCTGACAGTCTCTCCATTTATAAGGCAACAAATATGTTTTTTCAGATGATCACTGAAGGTACTAGTTCATTAGCTGAAATGGTCATAAGAAACTAAGTCCATTTGAATCCTGAGAAAATAATCTGGATTACTGTGAATAAATATGAAACAATTCCACTTGTTTTTCAACTGATAAGCCAAGGCATATTTATGGTGCATGAGCCTTTCATAGGTAAACCACTTAATATATTATTCATATTTTTGTTTTGTATTATCTTTTGATTTTAGTTTAATTTTAATAACAGTTGAAATGCAATATGATATTAGTTTCAAATGTACAACACAGTGATTAGACATTTATACAATTTAGCAAAGTGATCACCCCAATAAGTCTAGTACCTGTATGACACCATACATAGTTATCACAACATTATTGACTATATTCCCTATGCTGTACTTTACATCCCTATGACTCTTTTTATAACTGGCAATTTGTACGTCTTAATCCCTTCCCCTTTTGCTATTATCATTAATGTTAATTATTTTTGTATCTAAGTAAATATGCGGACACAGTTTTAAAAAACTGAAAAGGTGCTAAAGGCTTATAACAATAATATTAAAACAAAACCAGTAGTCCTCTGCCCTTATTGCTTTTCACTCATTGTTTGTGTCCTACAAGAGACTAAATTAAACTTTTTAATTTGTTTTCTTGTTTTTACCTTAATATCTGTATCCATTGTGTTTATACCACAATCACTTTATTCATCAAATTTGAGCATTGTCAACAAGCCACCTATTGCAGTAATTCAATTAAAATTTCCCTCCACTTCCCCCGCCCTAGAAACATAACACTGTTTCATTATTTGCTTCATTCCGTATTCATTATTTTGTTTCTTATGACCATGCAGATGTTCTTTACTGTGGGGTCTTGTTGAACACTGTTGTTACAATCCCTTTCATATGCCACAACTCCTCCTCTCCACTCCCAAATATGTTAGTTTGTTATTCCCTTTCCTTTTCTTTGAATCTTTGGTCAAACCTTTTTATCTCTACTAACACCCTTGTAAAATGTCAGTTGATAGAATTTTTCACATAGCTGAGGCAACATAGATAGCCTAGGAAATTGACAACCCACTCCAGGGTACAGCTATGAGGTGCCTCACTGGTTACACAAATAACAAGTGACCTGCAGCTAGAGAAAAACAAGAACCTATTTCATCCAGCAAGGCTAAGGGATGACCAGGCACCTGAACTTTAGCTAATTTTAATGTCATTATAATGTGATTTGCATTGTGGTTACTATTAACACAACTCCCATCATGCATCTGGTACCATGACAGTTCTGGAGTAACCAAATAAGGAAGAAAAATCGGGGAACCAAGGTCCTGCCCAAGGAAAGGAAATGAATGAAACTCATGAATGGGATGTCAACAATTCCTGCATGGGATGGAAAAGAACACCTGATCATGACTTCCTCAGCACAACTCGTGTTTTGAATTGGCCAGAACTTTCTTCTCAAGAGTATACTTACATTTTCAATAAATTAGTAAATCACTTTCACTTTCCTGCATCTGTCATGCTCTTGAATTCTTTCTTGTGCAGAGACAAGAACCCAGTCACCACGGCTCTGGGTTGAGTCCTCTCCAGACATTCCTGTGAGCTTCCAGCAACATTTCCAAACCTCCATAGTTCATTTACTATTCTTTATTCTCTTGAAATATTCCCCTGGAGCAGTTCATCTACTGCTTCCATTTGCATTGGTTGATGTGAGAATCTGCAGTAGCATTTTTCAGTGTCAGGGCTTCCCTCTACAATTATCCTCAAAATTTCCTTCACTATCTTCCTATGCTGGGTCCACTTTCTCACCCTTCTTCCCCTTGGCTTTAGTGGAGCCCATAGCCATTTATCCCCCAGTGGTAGAAATGTGGTACCATTCTTATTTTTGTCCCTTTGCATATTTTGAGTTTTATCTAGAGGGGTTCTTTTTGTCCCCTTTCATTATTCTTTCCTCTTTAAATTTGAGGTCATGTTCTTCAGTTCTAGAAAATTTTATCTAAAAAAATTTAATCTAAAAAAGTCTAAAAAATTTTTGAATTCTTTGATAATGTCCTCGAATTACTTAGTTTTTGGGGAAGGGTTTGTGGGGGGTGTGGGTGGAAGCCATGACAGTGCAGCTAAAGAACCTCACGAAAGAGGACTTCCGGAACTGCTTCAGGAAGTGGCAAGAACAATGGGATACGTGTGTTTAAAGCGAGGGGGATTAATGGTAATGTGTCTTTCACAGCAATATTGTTTTTTAATTTAAACATTCACTGTATTGTTTGATCACACCGCGTATGAATGAATAAAGGGGTTAAGGGATGAATCGTGGTATGTTGATAGACTGAACATACTGTAAAGTAGGCAACATATCAAATCCCTGGATAACATTTGACAGAAATGAATATCCTACAAAATGTTAAATGGAAAAGCTGATCCTGTTTTCAACTGACCCTGACCTTTTCTACAAATAGCTGAGTTCCTTCGGCAGCTGAAACCACACTTTTTTCCAAGCTAGGGTTTAGAGTAGAGGCATGGAGAGGGACACTCTGGGTATCTGATGAGCCTGAGAAAGACCAGGAGAATGGCAGATAGGAAAAACAAGAAAGGTTTTTCCATCAAAACAGAACTCTCCAGTAAGCCTTAAGATCCTGAATGACTGCAGCACCAGAGCCTCCACATAGAAAATTTTAATCCCAGAAAAAGAGTTTAATGTGCAACATAATATGACTTACCACTGATGATGTTAAACTTACTCACCTGGCTAAGTAAGGTACAGCTTGCCAGGTTTCTCTACTTTAAAATCCCCCTTTTTTTCTTCTTTTCATAGTGTAGTCTTTGAAAGTGACTCCCTAAGCAACATCTATACTCAAAGAACAGAAATTACATTTTACCACTTCGAGGAAGTAGTATCTACATGCATTGTTTTGGAATTCTGCATGACAGATTTGTTTCTTCACCCTCATTTTGTTAAGTGTTCAATCATTTATATCAGTATGGACATATGGATATTTATTTTATCCTTGAGTTATAATCCAATACTGTGCTATTTATTTCTTTACTCAAACTGTTCCAGATTTGGGCAATGGGAGGTCTTTCAGTTGGCTTCGTGTTCCTTTGACATACCCCATCATTGTATTTTTTGTTTGTTTCTTGTTTGTTTGTTTGTTTTAGCACTTGTTTACTTTCTGACACTACAAAATACCCTAGTTTCATCTGATATATTGCTTCCCCTAACCTAGAATCTGCCAATTCTCCAAAAAGCCTTTATTCCTTTCATTGGAGAGTAGTATTAGAAAACGAGATCTCAACACTGGGTGTGTCCATTGCTACTGGGGTATCATGGCTTCTAGGTCCTCTCAGTGCATAGAGTTAGAAAAATATATGAATATATACTGACCATGTACACACATATTTATAATTAGTTTTATACCTATCCGTCAATGCCCATTTTAAAATAAACATGAGATCATGCTGACATCTAAGACTCTAACCCATATACCACATAGTCCATTCTAGCCTTCCCTTCTCCTTGCTTATCTGTAAGTCCTGTTCCAACATTAAGAAACAAGTCTCTCACCATCTGCCATTCATTTACTTATTTGTTCAATTGCACTATATTTACAGCAGTTTAAGAACTGTTACCCATATCTCTGTGAGAAATAACGTTATCACCTAGCATATGCTGCTTATGTATAAAATAGTCTCCTCTTATCCACAAGGGATACTTCCCAAGACCTCCAGTGGATGCCTGAAATAGTGGATAGTACTGAACTCTATATATACTATGATTTTTCCTATACATACATAATTTTGATAAAGTTTAGTTTAAAAATTAAACATGGAAGGAGATTAACAACAATAACTGTAAGAAAATAAAACATTTGTAATAATATACTGTAATAAAATTATATGAATATGGCTGCTCTCTATCAAAATGTCTTATTGTACTCTACTCACCCTTCTTGCGATGATGTGAGACGATACAACACTTAGGTGATGAGATGTGTTTGAAGTTTGAGGTGCAACAGCAAAACCTGCACAAATTGATTTTTCCTTCTTCACAATTCCATGGATGGAAGATTTATTCTTACCATAGATCTTAGCAGCCTCAGCATGCTTTTTTCTTGCATGATTAAGTCAAGAATATTCACCTATTCATTTAAAAGAAGCACTTTATAACTTCTCTTCAGCATGTCTGAATTGCCAGCAAGACTACTCTTGTATTTTGGGGCCATTGTTAAGTAAAATAAAGGCTGCTTGAACAGAAGTATTGTAACATCTTGACAGTTGATGAGATAGCTGAAATGACGACTAAATGACTAATGGGCAGGGGGCATCTGTAGGGTGTAGGCATGGGACAAAGAGGTGATTCACATCCCAGTCAGGACCCAGGGGGTGGTGCAAGATTTCATCATGCTACGCAGAATAGCTTGCAACTTAAAATTTACGAATTGTTTATTTATGGAATTTTCCATTTTATATTTTCAGGCCAGCGTTGACTCTGAGTAACTAACATGCAAAGTGAAACCACAGATAAGGGGGATTCCTTTTGTCTTTAGTCTTATAGTTTCCAGTTGTTTCCAAAATTACTTAAGTCCGCAGCTCTTTCCCCCCCCCCTCACTTCAGTGGGGTTGTGTTGTACATTTGTAATACAATCAGATTCTTTTGTCATAGCATTACATCCTGGGGTTCTCCACGATGTATTTCTTTAAAATTTGCATAAATATAGTTTCTTTGTGCTGTAAACTTCTATTTTTTTACTAAAATTCACATTTCTCTTTTTAAATTTTATTTTATTATGGTAAGAATACTTACCCTGAGACTTACCCTCTTAATTGTTTAAATGTGTAATTATTGTTGACTGTAAGTACAACAAATTTCTAGCTTATTTATCTTGAACTGAAACATGCCCATTAATTAGTACCTCCCCATTTCCCTCTTCCTCCAGCCCCTGGAAACCACGACTCCACTCTTTGAGTCTATGAAGTTGACCATTTTAGATACCTCACATAAGTAGAATCATGTAGTATTTGTCTTTCTGTAACTGGTTTATTCCGTTTAACTTAATGTCTTCAAGATTCATCCACGTATTCCACAATTTCCTCCTTTTTAAAGGCTGAATAGTATTCCATTGTATGTATACACCACATTTTCTTTATCCATCAATGAACATTCAGGTTGTTTTCACGTTTTGTCTATTGTGAATACTGCTGCAATAAATACAAAAGTACTAAGGATCCTGATTTCAGTTATTTTAAATAAATACCCAGAAGTAGAATTGCTGGATTGTATGGTAATTCTATTTTTAATTTTTTGAGGAAGCTCCACATTGTTTTGCTTAGCAGCTGCACCATTTCATATTCTCATTTTCAGTGTTTGAGGCCTCTAATTTCTCTAATCTTCACCAATACTTGTTGTCTTTGGGTGTCTTTTTGATAACAGCCATCCTGACATGTGTGAGGTGATATGTTATTTTGGTTTTAATTTGCATTTCCCTGATGATTAGTAATGTCAAGCATTTTTTTCATGTACCTATTAGCCATTTGTATGTGTTCTGTGAAGAAATGTCTATATAAGTTCTTATCCCATTTTAAAAATTGGATTATTAGCTTTGTTTGCTATTGAATTGCAGGAGTTTTTTTTATGTATTTTAAAGGTTAACCCCTTATCAGATATATGGTTTGCAAATATTTTTTCCCATTCCATAGGGTGCTTTATACTGTATTGATTATTTCCTTTACAGTGCAGAGCAATTTTCATTTGATGTAGTCTTATTGGTTATTTTTCTTGCCTGTGTTTTTGGTGTCACATCCATGAAGTCATTGCTAAAAAGCAATGCCATGAAGCTTTCCCCTATGTTTTCTTCTAGTAGTTTTACAGTTTTAGGTTTACATTTAAATCTTTGATCCATCTCAATGGTATTTTCAACAGAAATAGAAAAAAAATAATTCTACAATTCATATGGAACCACAAAAGACCACAAATAGCTAAATCAATCTTAAGAAAGAATAATAAGCTGGAAGCATTACATTTTCCAGTTTCAAAATACATTATAAAGCTACAGTAATGAAAACAGTATGGTACCAGCTTGAAGACAATCATATAGACCAATAGAAGAGAATAGAGAGAGCTCAGACATAGATCCACGCATAAATAGTCAACTGATCTTTGACAAGCATTGCAAGAATACACATGGGGAAAGGATAGTCTCTTCAACAAAGGATGTTGGGAAAACTAGATATTCTCATGCAAAAGAATGAAATTGGACCCTTATTTTACAGCATACACAAAAATCAAAAATAAACTAAAAATGGATTAAAGTTCTATAGGTTTTGACATAGAACTTTAAGAACTGTCATATGACTGGGATAGAGTCATATATCTGCCATAGCTCTACTACATAGAACAGTTTCATGGTCCTACAAAATTACTTATGTTTTATCTAGTCAATTCTCCCTCCACCTCAAACTCCTTATTTTCCATTTCTTTTTTTTTTTTTACCTTTTCTAAAATGTTATATAAATGAATCAAACAGTATTATTTCATTCTCAGACTTGCTTCTTTAATTTAGCAATCTGTATTTAAATTCATCTATGTGGTTGCCTAGGTTAATAGCTTATACCTTTTGATCACTGCATAGTATTGATGCACCAGAGTTTATCCATTTACTTATTGAAGGACATTTTGTTTGTTTCCAGTTTGGGGAAATTATGAATAAAGCCACTATAAATATTTGTGTGCAAGTTATTGTGTGCGTGTAAGTTTTAAAGTCAGTTAGTTAAATACCTAGCACACAATAGCTGGAACATATGGTCAGACTATGTTGACCATTGTAAAAAAAACTGTCAAACTATATTCCAAAGTAGCTGGAATTCCCATTGTTGCATTCTCTCCGGCAATGAATGAGATTTCCTCTACTCTGCATCTTTGCCAGTGGATGGTATTGTCTGGACATTTTTTTTTTTCATTTTGCTTTTAATTTTAACCATTGTAATAAGTGTGTAGTGGATCTTGTTTTCTTTTCACTTATTTTTAAATTTCAGCTAACGTTTTCTTTTTAATTTTACCAATGTCTATAACTGAGGTATTACATATATAAAATCAAATGCACAAATTTTAAGTGTGCAATACAATAGATATTTCCTACATGAACTCACCTAACTACCACAGAGATCAAGGTATAAAACATTGCAAACAACCAAGAAGTCTTCTCATATAAAATTCAGTCATTACCATATGCGAAGTTAACCCATATACTGTGGATTATTTTGCTCACTCTTGACCTTTATATAAATAGACTCATATAATTTGAATGTTTTTATATTTGGCTTCTTTCAGTCAATATTATGCTTATGAGATTCAACTATATCTGTTGCATCCAGCACAATAAGGGTTGTGGGGAGGGAGAAGGGCGGCACAGGGTTAAGAAAAGACAGTAGCCATGAATAGAGTGCAAGACCGTGGAGCCAAGGGGAACAGTCTCAGGGACTGAACCCCGAATCGGGACAACGCGTAGTTTTTATTGGTAAACTTCTAAAGAGGTAAAAGATTGTTAATCTCAAGATCTGCTGGCTGTCTTTCCGAAAACTCCCATTGTGTTCCAGCTGAACTTTGCCTTCACACACACGCACATCTCCAAGGAATCCTTTCAAGGGGAGGGACTGATATAATTCCATCGGGTCTCAGTTTGCTGAGACTTCCCCTCAGAGGAGCTTTTCCAATATCTTTCCATCGGGCCTCAGTTTGCTGAGGCACTCCCTTGTGAAATCCTGGGACGAGTGCGGGGGAACAAACAGTTTGGCAGCTGTAAGGCAACATATATCTTTGTCTCTATCACAGAAGTCTATTTATTTGTACTTTGGTGTAGTATTCCATTTTATATAATTATCACAAATATCTATTCTTTTCATTATAGGCACTTGGGTTGTTTCCAGTTTGGGACTACCACAAAAATTTTTTCTATGCACACTATTGTACATGTCTTTTGGTTAACCTATGTATGCATTTCTGTTTGGAACAATATTAAAAGTGGAATTGCTGGGAATTAAGATAAGTTTATGTTCAGATTTAGTAAACACTGCCAACAGTTCCAAAGTGATTGAACCAATTTACACTTCTATAAGTAGTCAGAATATCAACTGGTAAACCTTCCTTGTTAGGGTACTTGTTTGTCTTCAATATTAGCCATTCTGCGTTGTGTGCATGTGTGTGTTTACTTAATTGTGGCTTTAATTTGCTTTCACCTGATAACTAATGAGATTAAACACCTTTTCTAATGCTTCCTGGCCATATGGTTATCTCTTTTGTGAATTGATGTTCTTTCTAAAGTGACTTGTAAACATTGTGTTGGGAAGTGTTCTCTATCTGTTGCCTGGAAGACTTTATGAAAGATGGGCATCATCTCCTCTACTAAATTTTGGAAGAACTTATTAGAGAAGACAAAAGGGCCTGAAATTTTCCTTATAAGAAAATATTTAATTTGTTACTTAAACAAGAAGCAAATTACCTTTGATAATGTAGCTTTATCATTTGTGACTGACATAGTCAATCCTGTCCCCATCTTGGGGACAGTGGTGTGGGGTTTGGAGGTGAAGGCAGGGAACCTGAGACAAGCTTTCTTGTGATATTGTTTATGTTGAATACTGAACAGTAACTACCTCATGAATACAAATAATATAAATTTTATATATGTATACACATACACATATTACCCTCAGTGGTATTTCCAAAAGTGTGGTGCACAAATGACCTGCATGAAAATAGCTGGGTAAACACTGATTCCTAGACTTCACCCCCAACTGACCCAATCAGAATCTCCAAGCCTGAGGCCAAGGAATCTGCACTTAGACAACAACCCTGGATGGTTCTTACATAAAAAATAATATTTGAAAACCAACTTTGGGATAAAACAGAGGAGGACTGGTGAGCTCATCAATAAAATTGTTCTATTTACGGAGGTAAAGAAATCCTGAGAAAGTGAATACGAACATGCAAATCCCTTTAGTG
Source organism: Rhinolophus ferrumequinum (assembly GCF_004115265.2). Taxonomy (NCBI): domain Eukaryota; kingdom Metazoa; phylum Chordata; class Mammalia; order Chiroptera; family Rhinolophidae; genus Rhinolophus; species Rhinolophus ferrumequinum. Next base: position 27,931,885 of record NC_046308.1, read on the forward strand.
TATCTGGTAGACAAACTGTAATCTCTTCCCTATTCAGACCTCATTTCCTTTCTTAACAATGATGTCTGCTATAATCAGGAATTCACAGAGCTGTTCCTTCTATTTATTTATCTGTGCCTATCAGCTTGATGGATAGAGGAACTGGCTTGGGAGTACAGACTCCCATGACCTACTTTGCAATGCTAGTGTCTCTTGTCTTCACTTTTACCCGTGAGGCAATCTGCAGTGGACCATTGATTTTGAGTGGGTTTAGACTAGAGATGGCAAAATTAGTCTTAATTTAGCCTATATAATTGTATTCAGTACCAATCAGGAAGGGCATTGTGAAATACAAATATGTTTGCCATTCACATTCTACTGTTACACTGAAGATTTCAGGTCACCAAGAAACATGAGAAGATATATTCCCTCTTTCTTACTCTCCACCACCCCCTCAAACAACATCCTTGAACTTGAGTTCATTTTCCTTAGAGAACTTTACTTTTCCTCCTCTTATTTTTAGCTATAGCCTTGTGGCCTTTGTTATTGAACTTGTGAATTATAGCCTCCTGAAGCAATGGGAGCTTCACTGAGAGTCTCTATGCTGTTCTTGCAGACATCCATTCTCACCAAATCCTGTTCCTCACATTTCTAGAACAAGTGATGTCCATCCTTGTCCTAATACTTTTCTGCTTCTGGATTTATGCATCACCTGAGTTCGTCACATCATAGCCTCAGGGTATATTTCCTAATAAAATTTTTAAATGGACAGGCCATTCTATTGTTGTTAAGCAGCAAAATGACTTTTTACAATTGTGTAAAGAATACCAAAGCTCTTCTGCAGTGAGAACAGAAGTTGGGGTGGGAATAGGTAGCTGGTGATGCTGTTTTGTATATCAACAGAGGCAGAAGTGAGAGGAGATGGGCTAAATTCAATTCTAGGCACAGTTCAGAAAAAGCCAACTCAGAATGGAGACATCTGAAAATAAGTCCTGTTTGTCCTTGTAATTGAACTTACTGAAGAGACAGTGAGTTATAATAGATTTTGGGCTGGGTGTCAGATTACCTATGTTTAAGATTCAGACTTGATCATTTGTAAATTGTGGCCTTTCATATGTTGCATTACATCTTTGTTCTTCAGTTTCCTCTTCTGTGATGTATGATGGAACATTATTCCTGACTTTTAAAGTTGTTTGGGGCTTTACTGAGTTTAAATGTCTGGCACCTAATAAGTGCTCAACAAACACCACCAATCATACTTATTAATAAGAGATAATTAATACGCATAAGTTGAAACCAATAAAAAAAGCCTTTATACTTCATTTGTTTTGCTTGATTTGGAATTTGGATAATAGTTTATTTGCAATATATTTAGGTTTAACTGTATGAAATTGTTGCTATTCAGCCATTCTGCCCATAAAAGTAGTGCTATCATTTGGTTCAACAAATAGTTATAGCTACACATATATTATATATGTATATATAATCAGTCTTACTATATTCAATTTTTATAAGAGCACTTTTAGGTAAATATTATTTTTATTTTAGAAAGTAAATCTCAGAGAAGTGAAGTGACTTCCCCTGTGACACAAAATAGCAATGGAGAGAGAACAATGCTTCCAAATTCAGTTTTTGGATTCAAATCCTACTTTCTTTCTAAGATGTCTCTGAAACACATACTGAGTTGTGGAAAGTATTTATCATTTTTGGTTGAAGAACTACCATCTCTTGCCTACACTCTGCAACAGCCTCCCTGTTGTCTGATCTCCTTACTCTTTCCCTTTACAGACTATTGTCTATACAGAAGCCAGAGAGATCTTTTTGAATTGTAAATCAGATCATGTGGTCAAACCCCTAAGATGGCCTCCATCATAATAAAATCAAACTCCGTACTGAGGCCTACCAGTCCTTATATAAACTGCCTCCTGTCTGCCTCCCTGAACCTTTCTCCTACCATTCCCCACCTTATTACTCAGCTCTGGACAAATATTCCCTTTCTTTTCCTCACATGTGTAAGCTGGTCCTGTGTAGTGCAGGGGATCCTGCCCACTACGCCAAGTGTCATGTGGGGTGTCCGGAGGGGTCTCTGGTCCCATTCCCCACACAAGAACGCAGGACATGGTGAGGCCAAAAAGGAACACCCACGGAGCCATAGGTAGGGGAGTCATACTACTATACTGTCACTGGCAGCTGGGTTGGAGACACAGGAACCAGGAGCAACACAATTCTCAACCCTCACTGTGCCGCTTGCAGGCTCAGCCACCATCTTCTTGCTAGCTCCCCTTTTCTCTCCTCCTCTCTCCTCCTCTCTCCTCAACTGCCCTCCATAGCCGCAGCAGTTATATTAGTGGCCAATGGCTCAATGGCTACAGCTGATGGCCAACCAGCCACAGCTGATGGCCATTTACTACCTGAGCCAGCACCTTTCCACATGAGGCCGAGAGCCTGGAAACTGCTTTCTGGGGCTCTGTCCCCACATCCTGCTTCAAGTCCTGTGTACTCATTGTGTTCTCTTCCTAGATCTTTGCTTGATTTCCTCCCGCACATCATCCCTTCAGGGTCCAAATACCACCTGTTTAAAAAGGCCCTAGAGACGTCATCAAAATGGCAGTGTGAGGTGAACCTCTGGAAATCTCCCCTGGAATTTACAACAAATCAACAACTATAACTCCACAAATGAATCCCTGCACAGCAGACAGGCAAGACAAAGAGGCCTACTATTGAATTCACCTAAAGGTAGGAGAATTGCACGAGCTAGGGAGGAGAGAATGGAGAAGTGTGGAGATAGAGAAGCATGGGCACAGGATTCATACCTAGCTCAGTGCTCTAAGCTCGCTGCATCCCGCGACTACCGCAGCTGCGGGAGAGGGAAGAACTCGGACTGCTAGGGCTCCGCTTATGGCCCACAGGGCTGAGGGGGCAGCATATAACACGGCTGAACCCAACGCTCACAGCAGAGACCTCAGAGCAAAGACTGAGGGAAGAAGGCTGAAAACGGTGGTTTAAGCCCTCACTGCTGAGCAGAGAACGGAAGCCTTAGGCACTGAGACTAGCCGCCCCCTCCCTACCCTCCCAGAGCTCGCCCTGCCCCCACCTGGCCGGTGCTAGAAGCAGAACAGTAGCAGTGTCAGATCAAAAGAACAGAATATTTGCTGTTCTGAGAAATGTGGTCCGCAGACACAGATTCGCAGCCCAACTAGTTCCTGCAAAGGGGAGGGAGCTGTGGAAGCAGGACCGGCTGTGGTGGTGGTCGCTGCCATTGCTCTGGGCCACCTCTCACAACTCACCCCACCCCTGTCCCCACCTATCTGGGTGGATCCCTGCAGGAGTAAACAGAACTGCTGAAACACACGGGCTCTGAATCTGGTGCAGGAAGAGCTTTGGAACTTCAAAAACTCTCCGCATCCCCACACGGACACTGCACCTTATGACACAGGCAAACTGTTAACAGAGGAGAAGCCTGCCTTCCAGGACATCCCCCCATTGTGTGAGAAGCTGGAATAGTGCAGAGAAAACATAACACTACAGTGTGAGAGAGAAAAAAAAGGCTGCAGTCAGAGATAAAATAAAACATTCTATCAACAAGTACTGGAAAACCTCTTCCTATCAACCGGTTGCAGAAGCCACTCCTTTACATGTCTAGGAAGACAAATAATAAATCATTAATTGCGATGAATAAACAAGGCAACAAGACAGCTCAGAAAGAAAGTGAAAAGTCTCCAGAAAAGGAACTTAAAGATATGGAAATATGTGACTTAAATGACAGAGAATTCAAGATTACAGTTCTGAAAAAACTCAATGAGATGCAAGAAAACACAGAAAGGCAGTTTAATGAACTCAGAAACACAATCAAAGAACAACATGAACATTTTATCAAAGAAATTGAAATTTTAAAAAAGAACCAAACAGAATTTCTGGAGATTAAGAACTCAATAGAAGAAATGAAGAATGAAATAGCCAGCTTAGGTAGTAGAGTTGACCAGATGGAGGAAAGAATCAGTCACATTGAAGACAGAAACCTGGAAATTACACAGATGGAAGAAGAAAGAGACTGGAGACTTCAAAGAAATAAAAGAACTCTACAAGAACTTTCTGACTCCATCAGAAAAAGCAATATATAAATAATAGGCATACCAGAAGGAGAAGAAAGAGAGAAGGGAACAGAGAGTATATTCAAACAAATAGTCGAGACCTTTCCAAACTTGTTGAAAGAACTGGATCCTCTAATCCAAGAGCAAATAGAACACCTAATTACCTCAACCCCAACAGGCCTTCTCCAAGGCACATTGTATTGAAACTGTCAAAAATCAACGACAAAGAAAGAATCCTCAAGGCACCCTGGGAAAAGAAGATGGTAACCTACAAAGGAAAGCCCACTAGATTATCATTAGATTTCTCAGCAGAAATTCTACAAGTCAGGAGGGAGTGGAACCAAATATTCAAACTATTGAAAGAGAGAAATTATGAGCCAAGAATACGATATCCAGCAAAGATATCTTTTATATATGAAGGAAGAATAAAGACCTTTCCCAACATACAGAAGCTGAGAGAATTTTCTTATACACGACCTGCACTACAAGAAATACTAAAGGAGCCTATTCAACCACCACCAACAGGGACAATTTGTGGCAACCAAAACATAAAAAAGGGGAGAGTAAAGGCCTGAACCAGAATATAGGAATGGAGAAAGTAAGCATGCTGAAGAAAATGGAATACTCTAAATATCAAACTTTCTTTTACATAAATTTAATCGTCACCACTCAAAAAAAATCCAGAACTGAAATGTATACTCTAATAAAAAAAGAAGAAACAGAGAGAAACATCATAGAATACCACCACACAGAAATAACAGACAAAAAACAAAAAGGCAAAGAAACTATGGAGACACAATCTTACCAGAAAACTAAAGATAAAATGATAGGAAATCCTCACATATCAATAATCACCATAAATGTAAATGAACTGAACTCACCAATAAAAAGGCACAGAGTAGCAGATTGGATCAAAAAACTAAACCCAACCATACGCTGTCTCCAAGAGACACATCTCATCTACAAGGACAAGCATAGACTCAAAGTGAAAGGGTGGAAATTGACACTCCAAGCAAATGGTATCCAGGTGTAGCCATAATGATATCAGATGAAAGAGACTTCAGGGTGAAAAAGATAACAAGAAACAAAGATGGACATTTCATAATGGTAAAGGGGACTATAGAACAAGAAGACATAACAGTCATCAATATTTATGCCCCCAATCAGGGAGTACCAAAATATACCAAGCAACTACTAACAGAACTCAAGGGAGAAATTGGCCAAAACACAATTATACTAAGGGACAAAAATACATCATTGACAGCTATGGATAGATCATCCAAAAAGAAAATAAATAACAAAATAGCAGCCCTAAAAGACATATTAGATGAAACGGACATAATCGACATTTATAGAGCACTTCATCCTAAAACAACAGACTATACATTTTTTATCTAGTGTACATGGAACATTCTCAAGGATAGACCATATATTGGGACATAAAACTAACCTCAGCAAATTTAAGAGGATTAAAATCATGCCAAGCATATTCTCTGATAACAAGGCTTTGAAATTGGATATGAACTGCAGGAAGAAAGCACCAAAAAACACAAATACATGGAGATTAAACAACATACTTTTAAAGAATGACTTGGTCAACAAAAAAATTAGAGGAGAGATCAAAAGACACATAGAAACAAATGACGATGAAAATAAACCCTCCAAAATTTTTGGGATGCAGCAAAAGCAGTTTTAAGAGGGAAATTTATATCATTACAGGCCTATCTCCAGAAACAAGAAAAATCCCAAATAAATAACCTCACATTACACCTTCAAGAACTAGAAAAAGAAGAACAAATGAAACCCAAAGTCAGCAGAAAAAAGGAAATAACAAAAATCAGAGCAGACCTAAATGAAATAGAGAACAAAAAGACAATAGAAAAAATTAATGTGACAAAGAGCTGGTTCTTTGAAAAGATTAACAAAATTGACAAACCCTTGTCTGGGCTCACTAAGATAAAAAAGAGAAGGCACGAATAAAATCAGAAATGGAAAAGGGGAAGTTATCACGATGCCACAGAAATACAAAGGATCATCCAAGAATACTATTAAGGACTACATGCCACCAAATTCAATAACCTAAAAGAAGTGGACAAGTTCTTAGAAACATATAGCCTTCCAAGGCTGAACCATGAAGAACTGGAAAATCTAAACAGACCGATCACCAGTAACAAAATTGAATCAGTCATCCAAAACCTTCCCAAAAGCGAAAATCTGGGACCAGATGGCTTCACTAGGTGAATTCTACCAAACCTTCAAGGAGGATCTAATACCAATCCTGCTCAAACTCTTCCAAAAAATTGAAGAAAAGACAGTACTCCCTAACTCATTTTATGAGGCCAACATTACCCTGATACCAAAACCTGGCAAGGACAATGCAAAAAAAGAGAATTACAGACCAATATCTCTGATGAATACAGATGCAAAAATCCTAAACAAAATTCTAGCAAATCAAATGCAACAATGCATTAAAAAGATTATTCATCACGACCAAGTGGGTTTCATCCCAGGGGCACAAGGATGGTTCAACATACGCAAATCCATCAATGTGATACATCACATAAACAAAATAAAGGACAAAAAATCATATGATTATATCAATTGATGCAGAAAAAGCATTTGACAAGAAACAACAAGTGTTTATAATTAAAACACTTAATAAAATAGGCATAGAGGGAAAATACCTTAACATAATAAAGGCAATATATGACAAATCCTCAGCTAATCTCGTAACTAATGGTGAAAAACTGAAGTCCTTTGCTTTATGTTCAGGAACACGACAGGGCTGTCCCCTATCACCTCTGCTTTTCAACATAGTGTTGGAAGTCCTTGCCAGAGCAATCAGGCAAGAGAAAGAAATAAAAGGCATCCACATTGGGAATGAAGAAGTTAAATTGTCACTCTTTGCAGATGACATGATGCTGTATATAGAAAACCCTAAAAACGACACCAAAAAGCTATTATAAACAATCAACGAATACAGTAATGTGGTCGGCTACAAAATCAACGTACAAAAGTCCATTGCGTCCCTATATACTAGCAATGAAATCTCAGAAAAATAAATACAAAAACCAATTCCTTTTGCAATTGCAGCAAAAAGAATAAAATACCTAGGAATAAACTTAACCAAGGATGTAAAAGACCTATATGCTGAAAACTGTAAGACATTTTTAAAAGAAATTAAAGAAGACACAAAGAAATAGAAAGACATTCCATGCTCATGGATTGGAGAATCAACATACTTAAAATGGCCATGTTACCCAAAGCAATATACAGATTTAATGTAATCCCCATCAAAATCCCAATGGCATTTTTTAAAGAAATAGAACAAAAAAATCATCAGATTTGTTTGGAACCATAAAAGATTCCAAATAGCCTAAGCAATCTTCAGAAAAAAGAACAATGCTGGAGTTATCACACTCCCTGACTTTAGCTTGTACTACAGGGCAACAATAATCAAAACAGCATGGTATTGGCAGAAAAACAGACACGTAGACCAATGGAATAGAAATGAGAACCCAGAAATAAATCCCCATAAATATGGACAGATAATTTTTGACAAAGAAGCAAAAAACATACAATGGAGAATAGAAAGCCTCTTCAATAAATGGTGCTGGGAAAATTGGAAAGCCACATGCAAAAGAATGAAACTGGACTGCTATCTGTCACATGTACCAAAATTAATTCAAAATGGATGCAAAGACTTAAGCATAAGACCTGAAACAATAAACTGCATAGAAGAAAACATAGGTACTAAACTGATGGACCTTGGGTTCAAAGAACATTTTATGAATTTGACTCCAAAGGCAAGGGAAGTAAAAGCTAAAATAAATGAATGCGACTATATGAAACTTAAAAGCTTCTGCACAGCAAAAGAAACCATCAACAAAATAAAGAGGCAACCTAGTGAATGGGAGAAGATTTTTGCAAACAGTGCCTCCGATAAGGGGCTAATATCCAAAATATACAAGGAACTCATGAAACTCAACAACAAAAAAACAAACAACCCAATTGAAAAATGGGCAGACGACCTGAAGAGACATTTCTAAAGAGGACATACAAATGGCAAATAGACATATGAAAAAATGCTCAACATCACTAATCATCAGAGAAATGCAAATAAAAACCACAATGAGATATCACCTCACCCCAGTCAGAATGGCTATCATCAACAAGACAAATAGTAACAAGTGTTGGAGAGGCTGTGGAGAAAAAGGAACCCTCATACACTGTTGGTGGGAATGCAGACTGGTGCAGACACTATGGAAGGCAGTGTGGAGGTTCCTCAAAAAATTACAAATAGAATTACCGTATGACCCAGGAATCCCACTCCTAGGTATCTACCCAAAATATCTGAAAACATTTATACATAAACACACGTGTGCTCCAATGTTCATTGCAGTTTTATTTACGGTGGCCAATACATGGAAACAACCACAATATCTTTCGATAAATGAATGGATAAAGAAGTTGTAGTATACATACACAATGGAATACTATTTGGTGGTAAGAAAAGCTGAAATAGGACCATTTGTGACAACATGGATGGATCTTGAGAATATAATGCTAAGCGCAATAAATCAGACAGAAAAAGCAGAGAACCGTGTGATTTCACTGATATGTGGTATATAAACCAAAAACAACAAAAGAACAAGACAAACAAATGAGAAACAGAAACTCATAGACACAGACAATAGTTTAGTGGTTATCAGAGGGTAACGGGGGTGGAGGGTGGTAGATGAGAGTAAAGGGGATCAAATATATGGTGATGGAAGGAGAACTGACTCTGGGTGGTGAACACACAATGGGATTTATAGATGATGTAATACAGAATTGCACACCTGAAATCTAAGTAAATTTACTAACAATTGTCACCCCAATAAACTTTAATAAAAAAAAAAAAGAAAAAAAAAGAGGTCCTACCTGACTTCCCTTCATAATGCAGCACCCTCCCATTCAGACAGGCTCTAGCCTTGTTTTGTTTGATTGTTTGTATGATTGTTTCTATATAATATTTTTGTACTTTACAGCATTTTTCATTACCTGTTGTATATTTACATGTTCATTTGCTTATTTTCTGCCTATCCCATGTAGCCTTGGTGAGATCAATCTTTTTTGTTCATATCTATATCCTCAGGGCTAAAAAGGTAGAGTACTGTTTGACACATAGAGGTTACTCAATATTGTTAAGTGGAAGAATGAATAAACAAATAAGTATATTTACTAGTGACTTACAAATTATAGGTACTATAAAACTTACACAAAATAGACATTCTTTACAAAGGATCCCATAAAAATAAAAGTTTTAATATTTTCTAAGTATCTTAATGGACTTTTTTTTCTCACTGCTGGGTACTCTATAAAACATAGATGTCAACATGGAAAAGGGAGAATCATCAGCCTTTTGTCTGCATTTTGCAGTACAATGACCATTGTTGATAGCATTCAATTTGTATTACAGAATTATTCAATTTAGCCTCCTTTGATAAAGCTTTCTTTTTATAAAATTTTTACATTGAGGTATAATTGACATATAATATGATATTATTTTCAGTTGTACAACGTAAGGATTTGATATTTGTATACATTGCAAAATGATCACCACAATAAGTCTAGTTAACATCCATTGCTATATATAGTTACAATTATTATTTTCTTGTGATGAGGACTTTTAAGAGCTACTCTTTAAGCAAATTTCAAGTATGCAATATAGTATTATTAACTATAGTCACCATGCTGTGCACTAAATCCTTATAACTTATTTATTTTAGTCCTGGAAGTCTGTTCTTTTGACCACCTTCATCTATTTTCCCCATCCCTCAACCCCCACCTTCGGCAACCACCAAGCTATTTGCTGACTCTATGAGTTCTTTTTTTTTTTTTTGGTTTGTTTTGTTTTTCAGATGCCCTACCTGAGATCATATGAATTTGCCTTATTCTATCTGACTTATTTCACTTAGTATACTGCTCTCAAGATCCATCCATGTTATCACAAATGGCAAGATTTTATTCTTTCTTTATGGCTGAATAATATTCCATTGTACATACTGTATACCATATCCTCTTTATCTATTCATTCACCAATGGACACTTAGGTTGTTTCCCTGTCTTTATTGTAAATAGTGCTGCAAAGAACATGGGAATGCAAATATCCTCTCAAGTTAGTGTTTTCATTTTCTTTGGATAAATAACCAGAATCTGCTGTATCATACAGTAGTTCTACTTTTAGTTTTTTGAGGACTGTCCATATAGTTTTCCATAGTTGTGAAAATAATTTGCATCCCACCAATAGTGCACAAAGTTTCCCTTTACTCCATACGCTCAATAACACTTATTACTTCCTGTCTTTTCGATGATAGCCATTCTAACAGATGTGAGGTGATATATCATAGTATTTTGATTTGTATTTCCATAATGGTTAGTGATGCTGGGCATCTTTTCATGTACCTGTTGGCCAATTTTATATCTTTTTGGAAAAATATCTATTGAGAGCTTCTGCCAATTTTTAAATCAAATTGTTTGTGTTTTTGCTATTGAGTTGTATGAGTTCTTTATATATTTTAGATATTAATCTCTTATCAGATATGTGATTTGCAAATATTTTTTCTCATTTCATAGGTTATCTTTTGTTGTTGTTGTTGTTGTTGTTGTTGATTTCCTTTGTTCTGCGGAAGCATTTTTAGTTTGATGTAGTTCTACTGTATACATTTGCTCTTGTTGCTTTTGCTTTTGGATTCAGATACAGAAAAAAATCATCCCCAAGATTGATGTCAAGAAATTTACCACAGATGTTTTCTTCTAGGAACTTCATAGTCTCAAGTCTAACATTCAAGGTTTTAATCCATTTTTAGTTAAATTTTGTGTGTGGTGTTAAATAGTGGTCCAATTTTATTCTTTTATGTAACTGTCAAAGCATTCTTTATCTCTATCTCAAAAAACTTAAAAATAAAAGTAAAGTCATGAATTGTTTAAAACCTTGGAGATCAGTTGAGTCTGCCCTTACTTTTGACCCTCTGAATCTACTTGACCCTTCTATATATCCTGGTAGGTTTGACAGCTGCAAACCAGTCTCAGATAACAGAATTTGACTTACTGGGTCAACTTACTTTCAAATTAAAGCACTGTTTTCCTAAACTTCTGATATCTATTTTCTAATCCTGATTTTCACCATCTAATTTTGCCCTCTTCAATTTGGTTCTGTCCTGGTTTGGTTCAACCTCATATCTCAATTGTATGTACTTCTCTGAATGCTGAGTCCCCACATCTCTAAAGATGGAACCTTTCCATCATCTAAGTGAGACTGACCACATCTGCTGGGCCTATCACTAGCCTTATTAATGAAATGAGATTAGAAAATCATATTGTTCATTGCTTCATTTTATTGATTAAAAACTTCAAGCCAAGTAGAAAATAAGACTAGAACAAACTCAGAAAGAGAATAACGTTTAGGCCCACTATTATTTTTATTTTATCATGATTCAGAAAAGCATAAAATGCATTTTAAAAGATATATTTTTTTAAATGTAGGAAAATCATTAATCATCCTGTAAGCCTAATCTTGATATGGGATTAAACTACACTTTCTGATTTTAAAAAATTTAAGACTCAAATAGTTAATTTCTGTTCCTTGCAATATGAAGTTTTCCAGAAAAAATTTCTTTATATAAAACATCAAAAATAGTGTGTGTGTATGTGTGTGTGTGTGTGTTTGTGTGTGTGTATGTGTGTGTGTTTAAAGGAAACCTTTAGGAGTCATTGTCCATTATCAAATAGGAATTCAAAGAACTAAGCCAGTTCTTTAGCTGGTGTATGTTCTGAGTACATCTTGCAACTGATAGTGTCTTACAGCTTTGGATTTAACAGGTCACATGCGTAGTGAACAGGAGACAAATCTGCACAAGTTGGGTTAATTTCGGAACTCTGAAAGTTTCCCTCACCGTAGGTAAAAACATAAATCTTACCAGTAGAGGAGGATGGTGGTATTCCTTCCTGCTTTGATCCTGGGTTAGGACAGAAGGCAGAAACTGTGGACAGGGCCAAGGAACCTAAGTATTCCTAATCACAAGCTTTTACTTATGTAAGTCAGTTTCAGAAATCTAAAAACATTTAACCAAAAATTTAATCTGGAATTGTTCTGGATTGAAAATGGCTTCTGTTTCTGGAAGAAATAAAGACAAATCTTCTCTAGAGAAACTGTACTTTAAACACGAGCTTTTAATATTTCAAATAGATGAAGTTCCAGGAAAGGGAGTTCAATAAAAATATCATAAAATGCATAAGAAAACAAGCTATCATAGTCCGCAGTAAAAGTAGATCACAAAATCAGGTATGCAAGACAATAGATATTTATAAAACAGCTATAAAATGTGGTACATATGTTAACAGAAATAAAAGCGCTATTAAAATATTCTTTAAAATAATAGACTATTAAAATAGCATAGTTGATAAAGAACCAAATATAACAACTGGAGAGTAAAAATATAATTATTGAAATAAAAGTTTACTGACCTGAATAAAAAGTAGACTAGTGGATTAGTGAACTGGAATATAGAGCTAAAGAAAAAATTCAAAACAGCACAGAGCAAAAGAGGAATGGAATGTGTGAAAAAGAAGTTGAGACATGGAAAATAGTGTGCTAACGTCTTAGGAAAATAATAGAAAAAAATAGAGAACAGTAATATCTGAAGAGAAAATGACAGAAAAATGTTCATAATTAATAAAAAAATACAGATTTTCCAATTTAAGAAGACAAATGGAAAACACACGAAAAAGTTGTACAGGAATTCACTACCACAGCCCTTCATGTAAAAACAGGATAGAAAAAGAAATCTTAGAAATCTGAAATGCCTTTGTAAGAAAAAAAAAAAATTCTCTCCAAATGGATAAGAATAGACTGATGGCTGACTCTCAGTAGCAACAGCGGAAGTCAGAAAAGAGTGAGATATTATCTTCAAAGTGTTGAGAGAAAAATAAGAGCAAAGTAAATATATTTTAAGATAAAAGCTGAGTTTATCAAGAACACGCTTTATTTAAGGAACTTTAAGTAATTTACTTCAGAAAGAAGACATAGAATTATAGAAGGAAAGTATGAATGCAGGAAGAATGGTAAATAGTAAAAATAGTAAACATAAACAGCAATTGTAGGGATAAAATAAAACTAATATGTGAGAGAGAAACTATATACTTGGTTAAGGTAAATATGTTTGTTAAAATTTCTAGAGTAACTACTAAGACAGTAAAAATCAAGTGTGTAATTTCCAAACAACAAAGGAAACCTAAAAAACACACAAACAAACAAACAAAAATCACTCTATCCAGATGGCAGCAAAAATTAAGGGACAAAAAAGAAACATTAAAAAAAAAAAGTAGAAATACAAAGAACAAAATAAGAGGGTAAAAAATTATTCTAAATCTATTTGTAATCACATGAATGTATATGGGCATAACTTTTCTATTAAAAGGCAATGCTTATCAGACTTTTTCAAAAACAAAAATCTAGTTTTATATAACTTAGAGTCACATATCTAAAGCTTTAGCTTCTATATACAGTGTGCCAAAAATGTATACATATTTTAAGAAAGGAAAACTGTATTAAAATTTTAATACTCAGTATATATCCATAACAAAAGATGAATACAAGTTACATTTGACTTCTGCAGTTACAAGAGGTGCTTAAAATGGTTACCATCAGTGTCCGGACACTTTTGATTACGGCGAACTACTGCTTGAGCAATGTTGACCAAAGTTGTCCACTTGTATAGTTTTTTGGTACCCCTGGTATATTGAACATAAAAAATGTTTTTAAAGGTATATAGGAAAATACTAATGAAAAGAAAGATGCTCTCACCATGTTAATGTTAAACAAGGAGTTTGTAGTAAAAAGCATTACTTTAGTTACTTCATATTGATTATTGCACCAGGAAAAATTTAAACTTGTATACAACAATAGCATAGTTTTATAGCATCAAAACAACACTTCATAATATTGCCAGGAGTAAGTGATAAATTGACCATCATGCAAGAGATTTTGACATGCCTTTCTCAGGAAACAATACTCCAAGCAGACAAAAATTAAGAAAGATATAGAATATGTAAAAATAAAAACAAAAAAACAACTATATGGAAGATTGCATCCAATAACTGGTGAGTGTACTTTCTTCTTAGGAATGCACAGAGCATATATATATATATATATATATATGCTGTGTGTGTGAGTGTGTTTTAAATTAAAGACTCATTACCATACAGAATATATTATTTGTTCATCTCATAATTAAGTTATATAGATATCTGTTACAAGAAGATAACTTTAAAATACAGAATTGAATATTTTAAAACATTTAAAAATAATTTATGATTAAAAGTAGAAAACATTTGGGAAATTGGAAACATTGAACAAAATTATTATAAAAATACTACCTATAAAATTTAGGTATTTCTGTTAAAATGGTAATTAGAAATGTCTACATTTAAATATTCATATTAGAAAAGAAGTAGGTATAAAATTTATTGAGCGAAAAGAACAACTTATGAAGACAGAGATTAGTAACAATATCAAATAAAATCAAAGAAATAAAAAAGCTAAGTTAATAACAGAAATTAATAAAATTGAAAATAAGGATAAAATTGATATGGCTTACATAGCCAAATTTTGGTTCTTTGCAAAGTCTAATGAAACAGACAAATATCCAGCAGGACCGATAAAGAGAAAAAGAAAGAAGACACAAATGACCAGTAGGAGAATTTTAAAAAGGGCCGTTGAGACATGTGTAGCAGAGGCTAAAAACAAATAATATTATACAAAGACATATGTGTAAAACAAAAATGTAGATAAAGTGAGAGAGTTCTTGATAAAATTACTGAGATAAGACTAAATAAAACATGTGAATGTAAATAAATCGATCAATTTATTTACATTCACATATTTAAAGAGAAAATCCTCATGCAAAAAGAAGATACAGATAATTCTAATCATTTTCAAATTCTTTCAAGAATGGGAAAAAAGAGGCCATTTATTTTCTGAGATAAATTTCAAAATCAGGACAGACAATATGTAAAGAAAAAAAATGCAGACCAATCTTATTCAATATCATAGATTAAAAAGTCCTTAACGAAATATTAGCAAGCCAAATTCAGCATTGCATAAAAAATAATATGTTGGCTTTCTGCAAGAAATGCTATGCCAGCTCAACTTTAGACACTCTATCGATACAGTTTACCATATTTATAGATAACACAAGAAAAAACACATGATGATTTCAAAAGATAAAGAACATGAGATCAAATCAACATCAATTCATGATTTATAAAAATTAGTAACTAAGAACTAATTAATCAAAGGTATTTATTTAATTATTGTTTTAATTAATCACTTTCAGTGGTGAAACATTGAAAGCCTTCTCTAGAAATTCAGGAAGAAGATAAGAATGCCCAATGTTATCACACTGTAAAAAGATCTAATATAAAAAACAAACAAAAAACAAAACAAAACAAAAAAACAAACATTAATAAAATGATTGAGCAATTTTGACATATTAAATTCAATAGCAAAATAATAACCCATATATCATTTTATTAGAAAAAATTACAAAAAGCAATAAAAAAGGTAAGGAGTATAATAAATATATTTGAGATTAATGTGATATACAAAAATCATAAATATTAGTAATAGATATTAAAGAAGTCTTAAATAAGAGGAGAATTAAGTAGAGAAATAGAATCAAAATCATAAAATATCACTTCACCTCAAACTGACCCATTGATTAAATTCAATTCCACCCAAAAACCTTAAAGATTTTTTATGAAACTTACAAGATGATTCTAAAATTTATTTGAAAAACGGAGTGTCAACATTTAATTCTTTAAAAGAAAAATAGTGGCTTTCCCCTTAAAATTTATCACAATCTATTAAGAATCATGGAAAAGTTGGCCAATGGAAGAGAATAGAGCAACAGGCTCATTCTTATATAAAACTTAAAATATGATAGAGATGACAACGCAGAACTTAAAATATAATGAGATTACATGCAGAGATGCAATATTTCATCATTATTTCTTTTAATCTACATGAAACAAGAACTACAACGTGAAAGGCATAGAAGGAAAAATTCAGTAGACAAATACAGGGAGATATTTTAATGATCTCATATAAATAGGCTATTATAAATAATTCCTCAAAACAGTACTGTAAAAGAACATTAACAAATTAACTACATTGAAGGTAAGAACTTATTTTCATCAAAAGATATCATAAAGAGAGTGAAACAGCAAGTCAAAAACAAGGAGAAAATATTTGCCACATTCAGTGACAAATGGTTCATATCTAGAACTTGTAAATTATTTCTCAGAGTAAATTTTTTAAAAGGCAAGCTATCCAACAGAAATGTTCACTAATAATGTGAAAGGATATTCTTCGAACATGAAAGTCAAATGCTATAATCAGTAATGTTAAAATGCAGTAGTAATATAAAGGATATGCAAATTAAAACTATAATGAGATCCCATGTTTAAACCAAATATTCACCAAAAATTAAAGTCTCCTAGTTCCAATACTGGTGATCTTACAGAGCAATATGGAAATCTCTTACACTGCTGGTGGAATTGTAAATAGCTATGAGTATTTGAAAAGCAGTCTGAATTATCCTATCTTAAAAGATTATTATATATATAATAATCTTTTAAGATAGGATAATTCAGACTGCTTTTCAAATATATATCCTATAATCTAGCAATTGTACTGCCGGATGCATACTTTAGTGAAAACCTAACACATATATAGGAATAATATACAAGAATAACTATGATAGCAATATTTACAATTGGAAAATAAAAGGAAAATAAAATGTTTATTAATAATGGTTCAATGGATAATTTTGGTGACTTCATAAAATAGAAATATTATATAATACTGAAAATGAATTACCTACAGCACCAACACAGATGTCTTAGTCAGCACTCTAGACACTCAAAATGGGTAATGTGAGGTTAGGACAGAATAATACAGAAAGTACTTAAAGTAAGGTATTTATAAAGTATGGGTAAGATGTGTGTTACATTGAGGCTAGTGCCAGTGTGGGCTATAGTCTCCCTTAGCTCCACAGAGATCAGGGAGAGAAGCAACTGCTACAACCCACAGAGGGCAGCTGTGTGAAGAGGACCACCCAGCAGGATCTATGGCCTTCAGTCTAGGGAAGTAGCAAACCTGAGGAGACTCCACAAGGAGGAAACAGCAGAATAATTTCTCCTTCCTTTAATGGTGAGCTGGTAGCTATATGCTCTCCAAAAACAAAAGCCTGAACTTGTAGCATTTGCAAGGTGCTATAAATACTCTCCCTTCCCCAGGGCTGATGAGACAGGATGAAATCACCAGGGAGTATTCTTATGAATGAAGAAGAGGTCAAGGATGAGCATTAAGGTTGGAGGCTGGGGAGGTGAGAAGGAGGAGATTATGCTGTAGGAGAACAACGAAGAGAGAGTAGGGTCCTGGAAGCCCAGTGAATAAGCTTTCCAAGTTGAGAGTTACCAGCTGTGTCACAGACTGATCAAGGAGGCAAGGAGTGACCCTGCAGTAATCACTGCATTCACCTAGCTGAGGTCCTTGGTGACTTTAAAAGGGCTATTTCTGTAGAGAATGGAGAGGTGGGGTGAAAGCTGATGAGAATGCATTGAAGGGAGAAGAGAGGAGAGACATCAGCAACTGCAGATGCTTTGGACATAGTTCTTTAGTGGATTGTTCCTTCACCTGACACAGGGAGCAGTTGCAAGGGCTGGAAGGAAATGCGAATAAAAAGAAAGCAAGTGTTTTTTTGTTTTGTTCTGTTTTTATGAAAGAAAATTTTAAATCATTTGTATATAGATGCAAAATATCAAAATGTATTATGTAACACTGTTTTTGAAGCTTGGAAAAACAGATATTTGGGAATTGTCTTTGTTGCTTGTGTTCAAAGATTAGAAATGATTTGTCTTGCTTTTGAAAGTAGTCAACACCATGTTTTATTTTATTGACCATACTGTTGTTTTATCAGGTGTAATATTCCTTTCAGTGAAATTATAGGATACTACTCTAAAAGAATTCCAAAGAAAGAGAACTCTCTTTTGTACCTTTTTTCACATATGATGTAAATATTGTTTTTTAAAAAATATAAACTGGGTATTGCTCTCAAAGAAAAAGTCATACAAAAGCTTGATTAGCCATCCAAAGAAGGGCCACTGATACCCATGTTCAAGTCACATTCATCCTTAGTTATTGAATCTTCTTAAATTTTCCTGGTAAAGAAAGACTTGTTAAACATTCTCTATCCGTAGAAAAGTTCCTATTAAAGCACAATGAGAGAGAGAGAGAGGATTTATTACATGGAAGTGGCTCATATGATTGTGGAGACTGAGAAGTCCCACAGTCTACCATCTGCAAGTTGGAGACGGAGGAAAGTGTCTGTGTAGTTCAGCCTGAATACAAATGCCTAAACACCAGGGGAGCTGATGTTATAAATCCCAGCCCTAGTGCAGACCAGTGTCCCAATTTAAACAGTTAGGCAAAGAAGGGGTGAATTCTTTATTCCTCTGTGTTTTCTTCTAGTCAGGCTCTTAGTGAATTAGATGGCTTGCACACACATTCCTAAATTCACCAATTCAAATGCTAATCTCATCTGGAAACACCCTTGCATACATACCTTGAAATAATGTTTAGCCAATTATCTGGGCACTCCATGGGCCAGTCAAATTGACATTAAAATTAACCATCACAGTCTTCAATTTGTTTAATATCTAGTAACCAAGATGAAACATTTATATACATTGTGATTTGTTTTGGTATAGGGTTTATTTTCCTGTTGTTACTCTTTTTGAGATAGAAAGGTCGAAAGGGAGCTTCAGTAGGTTGAAGGAGTGAGTGTATTTGACCTGGGGTATAGCAGGGAATCCTATGTGAATGAAGCAACATTTGACTTGTGCCTTAAAGGACTGTATGTTTGAGTTATTCAGAGAAGGAAAGTTGAGAAGGAAGCATCTGGCTGAAAGAAGCAGATTTATGTCAGGGAGGACAAACAACACAATCCAGTAAGCTGAGAGTAAATATAGGGAAGAGACTCCATCTGTAAGGGCGCTTTCCTCAGATAAAGATACAAGAAGTTTAAAGATTTAATGTTACGTCCAAGGTCGTAAGAAATAATAGGTATAGAGTGAAACTACAGGAGAACTACAATGAAAAGAAAGTTCTCCTGCCCAAACTTTTCCATCCCGTCTAAAACCTCTGAGGTAATCACTTTTAATTCTTTCTGCTTTTGGTTCTAGAATTTGCCACTACATCTGTACACATAATCTTTATTCCTCCATTTTTAATTTATCAGATTCACTCATTGGCAAAAAAAGATGAGAATTTTAGCCTGTGTGCATTAGTTTTCCTCAAATATCACTTCTTTCTTCTTCCAATTTTAGTTATTTTACTTAATTTTTCCAAAATAACCACTTTAACATTTTTCTTAAGACTTCTTCTTTATTGAATAATGAATAAAACCTAAAACAAAGTACGGACATGTGTGAATGTATGAAATATGTGTATGATTTTTAAATTTCTTCTATGTCCATCCCCAATTCCACTTGCTATCTCTCATCCCTTCAGAAGTAACTACTATTCTGCATTATATATTTACCGTTCTCTGCATGTTTTATAATTCTATAAAATATTTATACTTCTAAATAACATAATCTTTACTTTATCATGCTTCTGAACTTTATATACATAGACTTACAACAGATGTATTTCTCTGCAACTTGCTTTTGCTGCTCAATTTTGGTCTCTGAGATTCGCCTAAGTGGTTATATGTTGTTATAATTATTTAATTTTTCCTATTGATTACAATTCCTTTTTTTAGCTTTATTGAGGTATAATTGACAGACAAAATTGGAAAATATTTAAAGTGTACATCACGGTAATTTCCAGCATCTACTTAACACATCCATCACGTCTCATATTTATCTTATTTTTTTTTGGTGTAAACATTTAAATTCTACTCTCTTAGCAAATTAAAATGATATAATACAGTGTAATCAACTATACTACCCCATGTTTTACATTAAATTCTCAGATCTTATTCATCTTGTAGTTGAAATTTTATACCTTTTTATCAAGCTCTTCTTATTTCCATCATCCCCAGCCCTTGGCAACTACTTTTATGCCCTCCGCATCTAAAAATTTATTTATTTATTTATTTTTAAGATTCCACATATAAGTGATACCATGCAGTGTATGTCTTTCTCTGTCTGATTTATTTTCATAGCATAATGCCCTCAAGGTTCAATCATGTCACAAATGGCAGGATTTCCTTCTTTCTCATGGCTGAACAAAATTTCATTTTGCATATATGCCACAACGTCTTTATCGATTTATCTATTGGTGGACACTTAGCTTGTTGGTGGACAATTAGCTTGTCAGGTCACCTTGGCTATTGTGAATCATGCTGCAATAAACATGGGAGCTCAGATATTTCTTTGATATCCTTTTTCAATTTATTTGGATATATAACCAGATTTGGAATTTCTAGATCTTATAATAGTTCTATTTTTTAATATTTTGAGGAATGTCCATACTTTTTTTCATAGAGTCTATACCAATTTGCATTTCTACCAACAGTACAAGGGTTCTTTTTACTCCACATCCTCAGCAACTCCTATTATTTCTTGTCTTCTTGATGATAGCCATTCAAACATCTATAAGGTGATATCTCATTGTGGTTTTGATGTGTATTTGCCTGATGTTTAGTGATGCCATACATCTTTTTCATGAGCTTGTTGGCCATTTGTATGACTTCTTTAAAAGAATATCTATTCAGATCTTCCGACTTCTTTGAAATCAGATTGTATTTTTGTTATTGAGTTGTATGAGTTTCTTATGTATTTTAGATATTAACCCATTAATAGTGGGTATGCAAATATTTTCTCCCATCACATAGGCTTCCTATTCATTTTGTTGATGGTTTCCTTTGCTATAAAGAAGGTTTGTAGTGTGATGTAGTTCCACTTGTTTATTTATTTCTACTTTTGTTGCCTTTTCTTTTGCTGTCATACCTAAAATATAATTTACAAGAACAATGTCAAGTGGTTGTCTTTGTATGCTTTGTTCTCGAAGTTTTGTGATTTTAAGTCTTGTGTTTAAGTCTTTAAACCATTTTCTTAAAGTGTCTTTGTCTGGTTTGTGTATGGTGTAAGATAGTGGTCCAGTTTCATTCTTCGGCATGTGGCTGTTCAGTTTTCCCAAAACCATTTGTTGAAGACACTGTCCTTTCCCCACTGTATATTCTTGGCTCCTTTGTCATAAATTAATTGACCATATATTCATGGGTGTATTTCTGACCTCTCTATTCTGTTCAATTGATCTATATATCTGTTGTTACTATAATACTATATTGTTTTGATTACCATAGTTTTGTAATATACTTTGAAATATGGAAGTGTTATGCCTCCGGCTTTCTTTTTCTTTCTCAAGATTGCTTTGGACATTTGAGGTCTTTTGCAGTTCTATACAAACTTTAAAATTCTGTAAAAAATTCCATCAGAATTTTGATAGGGATTGCATTGGATCTGTAGATGACTTTGGTAGTTGGATATTTTAAAAATATTAATTCTTCCAATCTATGGGCATGGCATACCTTTTCATTTATGTTTTCCTTCAATGTTTTATAGCTTTCATAGTACAGATCTTTCACCTTCTTGGTTAAATTCATTCTTAAGTATTTTATTCTTTTTTGATACAATTGTAAGTGAGATTGTTTACTTATTTCAATTTCTGATAGTTTGTTGTTAGTATATAAAAACAGAACTGATTTTTATAAATTGATTTTGTATGCTGCAAGTTTACAGAATTCATTTATTGGTTTCAGTAGTTTTTTTGGGGGGGTGAGGGTTGGTGGAGTCTTTAGAGTTTTCTCTAATATCATGTCACCTGCAAATAGAGACAGCTTTATTTCTTCTGCCCTTATTTGGATGCCTTTTATGTCTTTTACTTGCCTAATTGTTTTGGCTAGGACTTCCAGTACTATGTTGAATTAAAGTTGTGAGAGTAGGCATCCTTGTCTTGTTCCTGATCTTAGAGAAAAAGTTTTAAGCTTTTCAAAGTTGAGTATGTGAGCTGTTGGCTTGACATACATACATTTAGTACGTTGAGGTATGTTTCTCTATACCCAGTTTGTTAAGAGTTTTTATCATAAATGGACATTGAATTTTGTAAAATGCTTTTACTGTATCAAAATAATCCTATGATTTTTATCCTTCAGTTTGTTAATCTAGTGTCTCGTTGATTGATTTGTAAATGTTGAACCATCCTTGCATCCCTAGAAAATATCCTACTTGATTATAATGTATAATTTTTTAATGTATTATTGAATTTAGTTTGCTAGTATTTTGTTGAGGATTTTTACATATTTGTTCATCAGGGATACTGCTTGTTATTTTCTTTTCTTGTAGTGTCCTTGTCTGGTTTTGGTAGCAGGGTAATATTGGCCTCCAAAAATGAGTTTGAAAGTGCACTTTTCTATTTTTTTGGAAAAGTTTGAGAAGGATAAATTAATTATTCTTTAAATGTTTGGTAGAATTCATCAGTAGAGCCACCTTGTCCTCATCTTTTCTCTGTTGGATTGGTTTTGATTACTGATTCAATCTCCTTACTAGTAATCAGTCTATTCAGATTTTCTATTTCCTCATGATTCAGTGTTGGCAGGTTGTATATTTTTAGAAATTTATCCATTTCTTCCAGGTTCTCCAACTTGCTTGCCTATAATTGTTCATAGTAATCTTTTATGACTCTTTGTATTGTTGTGGTATCAATTGTAATATATTGATTTCTAATTTTATTTATTGATTCCTCTCTCTCTTCTTAGTAAGTCTAGCTAAAATTTTGTTTATATTTTCAAAAAAGGAGCTGTTAGTCTCACTGATTTTTTTTTTTTTTTATTGTCCTTTCACTTATTCCCACTATGATTTTTGTTATTTGTTTTCTTCTACCAATTTTGGGCTTAGTTTCTTTTTATTTTTTTATTTGTTGTGAACTTTGGTTGTTTAATGAGTTACCTCTTTTATCTTAATGTAGACATTTATATCTATGAACTTCTCTCTTAGAATTGCTTTTGTTGCATTGCATAAGTTTTGGTTTGTTGCATTTCCGTTTTCATACCCACACACAGCCTATCCTCATTATTTGAAGATTCCATATTTGCAAGTTCACCTGCTAGTTAAAATTTACGTGTCACCCTGAAATCAACACTTGGAACACTTTCTTATTCATTTATGGACATGCATAAAGCAACAACAATTTTGAGATTTTCTATGTGCATTCCAAGTGAGGTCAAGCAAGGCAATGCTCTGCCATCTTGTTTAAGCTCTCGTGTTGTAAACAAGCATTTTATTCCTGATATCTATTTAATGTCATGTTTTCAAACTTTTGTGCTTTTTTGTAATTTTGCTATTTAAAATGGGTTCCAAGTGCAGTACCAACAGATTGTCTAGTGTTCCTAAGTGCAAGAAGGGAGTGACATACCTTTAATCAGGCATAAGTTATAATGATATTGGTCACGAGTTCAATGTTAATGAATCAAAAATATGGTACATCCAAAAATGAGGAACAAATTCACAGATCTGTACATTAGGCTGCTCTGAAAATTGCTGAAGTAACATCTATAGTGTGAGAGAAAACAGTGAAAAGATGGAAAATGACTAAATTTATGGATTCATAAGATAATGACAGATTTAAAAAAAGTGTAGTGGGAAGCATAGTGATGAGACAGAGAGCCAGAGAAATTTACAGTCATTTTATCCTGGGTCAGGAAAATGTTAAAACCTTCTCAGCTGGTGTGGCCTGGCTTGCACTTTTCAGAAGGTGATGTGGTGTGAAAAATGTTAAACTGGCAGGAGAGACAAGCTCTGCTATCTGCAGATGCAGAAAAAAAAATTAAATACCTGCTAAGTGTTATAAATAAAAAGGGGGGGTTATGAAGAAAAACAGGTTTTTAATGCTAATTAGACTGGCTTTTATACAAGGACATTGGCAAAGGAACCTACATAATGCAAATGGTGTTTCAGTTGAGATAAGTGTAATCAAAGGCTACAGCAATAGCAATAGTTCAGTATTTGCTACCATTTCCCCAAAAATAAGACCTGGCAGAACAATCAGCTCTAATGCATCTTTTGGAGCAAAAATTAATATGACCCGATATTATATTATATTATATTATATTGTATTATATTATATTATATTATATTAAAGACCAGGTCTTATATTACAGTATATTTTTATATTATAAAGACCGAGTCTTATATTAGTTTTTGTTCCAAAATATGCATTAGAGCTGATTGTCCGGTTAGGTCTTATTTTCTGGGAAACACGGTAATTCAGTGTTCATGAAGACTTTATAGACTATAACTACCATAAAAAAGGAGAATTGACTATAGATATAGATATAGATATAGACATACACATTGGAAAACAATTGGAAACTTTTATATTAATGTGGTATCAGAAAACATAAATAAATTGAAAAATGTTCTCTTTTTAGAGAAATACTGAAATGTATAGTTTGTTGCAATGCCTATAGTATAGGTTATTTAAAATACTTAAGCATAAAAATTAAACTAATGTTCTACATTCAGGAACACGACAAGGTTGTCCCCTCTCACCTCTGCTTTTCAACACAGTATTGGAAGTCCTAGCCAGAGCAACCAGGCAAGAGAAAAAAATAGAAGGCATCCAAACTGGGAATGAAGAAGTTAAATAGTCACTTTTTGCACATGACATGATACTATATATAGAAAACCCTAAAGACTCCAGCAAAAAGCTGTTAGAAACAATAAACGCATACAGTAAAGTTGCCGGCTACAAAATCAACATAAAAAAGTCCATTGCATTCATATATACTAACAATGAAATCTCAGGAAAAACAAAACAAAACAAACAAACAACAGAAAAAACCCCCACAATTCCTTTTGCAATTGCAACAAAAAGAATAAAATACTTAGGAACAAACTTAACCAAGGATGTGAAAGACCTATACAGTGAAAACGATAAGATATTTTTTTAAGAAATTGAAGAAGACACAAAGAAATGGAAAGACATTCCATGTTCATGGATTGGAAGAATCAACATAGTTACAACGGCCATTGCATGCAGGGTGGCATGCGGGATCTCAGCTCCCGCTCCCCACATAAGAACGCAGGATATGGTGAGGCCAAAAAGGAACACCCACAGAGCCATAGATAGGGAAGTCATACCACTATAGTCTCGCTGGTGGCTGGGTTGGAGACACAGGAAGTAGCAGCCACACGATCCTCAACCTGTCTTCCACTTCTCTGCAATCCGCAACCCGCAATCTGCCGTGCTAACTACAATCTGCACTTGCCAGCTACCATCTGCTTGCTAGCCCTCATTTTTCTGTTAGTGTAGCCATAGCACTTGTATTAGTGGCCAATGGCTCACTGGTTACAGCTGACGGCCAACTAGCCACAGCTCGTGGCCATTTACTACCTGAGCCAGCACCTTTCCACGTGAGGCCAAGAGCCTGGAAACTGCACTCCTGGCTCTGTCCCCACAGCCATATTATCCATAGTACAGATTTAATGCAATCTCCATCAAAATCAATGGCAGTTTTTAAAGAAATAGAACAACAACAACAACAAAAATCATCAGATTTGTATGGAGACACAAAAGACCCAAAATAGCCAAAAGAAATCCTAGGAAAAAAGCAATGCCAGAGGTATCACACTCCCTGACTTCAGCTTGTTATACAGGGCAACAATAAACAAAACAGTGTGGTATTGGCAGAAAAACAGACACACAGACCAACAGAACTGAGAACCCAGAAATTAACTGATATAAATATGGACAGATAATTTTCCACAAAGAAGCCAAAAACACACAATGGAAAAAAGACGGCCTCTTCAATGAATGGTACTGGGAAAATTAGAAAGCCACGAAACTAGACTATCTGTCACCATGTACCAAAATTAACTCAAAATGGATCAAAGACCTAAATGTAATACCTGAAAGAATAAAATGCATAGAAGAAAACATAGGTACTGTGGGGACAGAGCCAGGAGTGCAGTTTCCAGGCTCTTGGCCTCATATAGAAAGGTGCTGGCTCAGGTAGTAAATGGCTATCAACTGTGATTGGATGGCCATCAGCTGTGGCTAGTTGGCCGTCAGCTGTAACCAGTGAGCCATTGGTCACTAATATAACTGCCGTGGCTACACTAGTAGCAAAAGGGGGCTAGCAAGAAGATGGTGGCTGAGGTAGCAAGCACTGATTGCAGTTAGCAAGTGAGGTTGGTTGGCAGAGAGAAGTGGATGGTAGGTTGCAGATAGTGTGGCTCCTGCTTCCTGTGTCTCCAACCCAGCCACCAGTGAGAATACAGTGGTATGACTCCCCTATCTATGGCTCCGTGGGTGTTCCTTTTTGGCCTCACCATGTCCTGTGTTCTTATGTGAAGAGCGGGACCAGAGACCCCGCATGACACCCCGCATAACAGGTACTAAACTTATGGACCTTGAGTTCAAAGATCATTTTATGAATTTGACTCCAAAGGCAAGGGAAGTAAAAGCTGAAATAAATTAATGGGACTATATCAAACTAAAATGCTTCTGCACAGAAAAAGAAACTATTGACAAAACAAAGAGGCAACCAACTGAATGGGAGAAGGTTTTTGCAAACAAGCCCTCCGATATGGGGCTAATATCCAAAATATACAAGGAACTCATATAGCTCAACAACAAAAACACAAACGATCCAATTAAAAAATGGGCAGAGGACCTGAAGAGACATTTCTCCAGAGAGGACACACAGGTGGCAAATAGACATATGAAAAAATGCTGAGCATCACTAATCATCAGAGAAATGCAAATGAAAACCACAATGAGACATCACCTCACCCCAGTCAGAATGGCTATCGTCAACAAGACAAATAGTAAAAAGTGTTGGAGACACTGTGGAGAAAAAGGAACCCTCATACACTGTTGGTGGGAATGCAGATTGGTGCAGCTGCTATGGAAGGCAGTGTGGAGGTTCCTCAAAAAATTAAGAATAGAATTACCATATGACCCAGCAATCCCTCTCCTGGGTATCAACCCCAAAAATCCAAAAACAGTTATCCATAAAGACATATCCATAAGGACATAGAAACAACCAAAGTGTCCTTCGACAGATGAATGGATAAAGAACTTGTGGTATATATACACTATGGAATACTATTCTGCCATAAGAAAAGATGAAATAGTACCATTTGCAACAACATGGATAGATCTTGAGATTATAATGCTAAGCAAAGTAAGTCAGACAGAAAAAGTAGAGAACCATATGATTTCACTGATATTTGGTATATAAAACTGAAAACAGCAAAGGAACAAGACAAACAATTGAAGAAACAAAAACTCATAGACACAGGCAATAGTTTAGTGGTTACCAGAGGGTAAAGGGGCTGGGGGATGGGAGATGAGGGTAAGGGGAATCAAATATATGGTGATGGAAAGAGAACTGACTCTGGCTGGTGAACACACAATGTGGGATATAGATAATGTATTACAGAATTGTACACCTGAAATCTATGTAAATTTACTAACAGTTGTCACCCCAATAAACTTTAATTTTAAAAAATGATTAAAATTTGATGTCTTTCTCTAGTCTAGGAAATTGTTTCCTACTATCACATTAACTAACATTATTCCTCCATTTCCTTTACTCTTCGTTATTTCTCTCTCTCTCTCTCTCTCTCTCTCTCTCTCTCTCTCTCTCTCTCTCTCTCTCTCTCTTTCTCTCTCTCTCTCTGTCTCTCTCATCCTGCCTCCATCCTTCCCATTCTTTCTTTTTTTCAAACTTTTGGAAAATCCTACACTGACCCCTCTATGTCTCTTAAACTTTATTTCATATTGACCGTGTTTTCTTTTCTTTCAGGTCGTCTTTTAGCTCTGCATCTTGGGAACTTTAACTTCCAGACCCTCTGATACATTTCTGTTTGGAATTTAAGAAATCATGTTTCATATTTTCAAAACTTTGTTATTTTTCTCCACTGTCTCTTTGTCATAGTAGTCTGTTCTTGTTTTATGGCTACAATCTACATTTTAAAATATCTCTAAATTTAATAATGATTCCATATAAAATGTATACTAATATAATATATAATAATTGCATATCTATGTATAATATATAACATAATCTATAATATGCACAATATAGATGATGCTGTATGCTCTACTGCTTCATAAATGTGGCAGGCCATGTCGACTGGCATGTTAGAGTGTGTGCACAGACAGAAGGTAGGCTGTTTGTGCCCCACCTTTACCTCCAATACCCATATAAGGAGGTATTTATTCTGGATCGCTAGTCTCTATTTCTCTTTTAAATATATTATTATTAATATTATTTTTAAGTTACATACATCCTATTTATAAAAAGAGTTTGAAACTTATAAAACCATATAAAGTATAAAACATATAAGGTATAAAATAAATGTCTACTTTTCTCATATTTATCAAGTCCATTTCATAGAAGTAATCATTGTTTTACAGTGTATTATGTGTCTATTTAGATATTTTTAGACAGATACTCAAATCTATATATATGTAGGGTGCCTAAAAGTATACACATTTTAAGAAAGGAAAATTGTATTAAAATTGTAATACTCAATATATACCTATAAAAGTAGATTAATACAAGTCACATTTGACTTCTGCAATTACAAGAGGTGCTCAAAGTGGTTACCATCAGCATCCAGACTCTTCTGATTACGGCAAACTACCACTTGAGCGTCATTGACCAAAGTGTCCACTGGTATACATTTATTTGGCACCCCCAGTATATGTGTGTGTAACTATATTACATTTTTATATACAACATACAATTGGATCATATTGTTTCTGTGACTTGCTGTTATAAAATTTAATACTACTTATGGATTATTTTTTGTTTCTATGTTAGCATATATAGCTATATGTTTTTTCTTTAATTTTCAGCTTTTTATTTTGAAATTAAAAAAATAATTTCCAACTCTTATAACAGTTACCAAAATGACACAAAAAATGCCTATATATTCTACACAAATGTACGAAGTTGGACAATTAAGTTCTCAAACTAATCCTAGAAAAAGTGCTACATACCTTACTGCTGAATATCACTATGGTCACCTTCAAAGCACTCTGCTTGGGAAGCTATGCACCAATGCCTGCACCTAGTCCAACCCTTCAAAGCAATTTTGGGACTCTTTTTCTGGAATGGCCATCAGAGCTGTCATTTTATTACCCCTGATGTCCTGAATGTCACCAAAATGTCTTCCTTTCAATATTTCCTTTATCTTTGTATAAAGAAAGAAGTCATTGGGGGCCAGATCAGGTGAATAGGGAGGGTGTTCCAATAGTTATTTGCTTACTGGCTAAAAACTTCCTCACAGACGGCGTCATGTGAGCTGGTGCATTGTCGTGATGCAAGGGCCATGAATTGTTGGTGAAAAGTTCAGGTCATCTAACATTTTCATGCAGACTTTTCAGCACTTTCAAATTGTAAACTTAGTTAACTGTTTGTCCACTTGGTACAAATTCATAATGAATAATCCCTCTGATATAAAAAAGGTTAGTAACATCGATGCTACAAGTTCGCTAACATAATTGTCAGACCTCATACGGTATTAGTTTCCTAGGGCTGCCATAATAGAATACCACAGACTGGGTGGCTTAAACAACACATATTTATTTTCTCACAATTCTGGAAGCTAGAAGAACAAGATCAAGGAGTAAATAGGTTTGGTTTCTTCTGAGGCCTCTGTCTGGCTTACAGATGACCACCTTCTCACAGCACCCACACATGGTGTTTCCTCTACCCACATACCTCTCTGGTGTGTTTTATGTATTCAAATTTCTTCTTCTTATAAAGACACCAGTCAGATAGAAATAGTTACCACTCATATTATGACTTCATTTCAGCCTAATTACCTTTTTAAAGGCCCTGTCTCCAAATACAGCTACATTCTGAGCTACTGGGTATTAGGGCTTCAACATATGAATTTTGGAGGGACAATTTAGCCCTTAATACCTACCGTGTTTCCCCAAAAATAAGACCTAGCCGAACAGTCAACTCTAATGCATCTTTCAGAGCAAAAATTAATATAAGATGCGGTCTTATTTTACTATAATATAAGACCGGGTCTTATGCAATATAATATAATATAAGACCAGGTCTTGTATTGATTTTTGCTCCAAAAGAGGCATTAGAGCTGATTGTGTAGCTAGGTCTTATTTTCGGTGAAACAGGGTAGATAAAGCAATGTTAACATACTGTCACATTTATATTATTACTCTGTTTATTTTTGCGTATTGTTACTTTTTTATTCCTGACCATTTGGGAGTAAGTTGCAGTATAACACTATACATTTCATTACCCCTCAGTACTTCAGTGTGCCTTTCCAAAAAACAAGGATACACTCCTGGAAAGCAGTATAATCATCAAGGCCAGAAAAATCAAAATTGAGATAATGCTACCTACCTTCTAATTCAAAGACCCATTCAAACTGTGCTGTTTGTCCTCAAACGGCCCTCTGTGGATTGATGATTCTATCCAAAATCCTGTGCAGTGTTTAGTAGTCAAATTTCTCTGATAACGTTCAATTTGGAAAACACGTTTCATCATTTGGTTTTCTTCTATTACCTTAGCTTTTTAAAATAGTACAGAGCAATTATTTGCAGACTACCTCTCAGTTTCGGTTTGTGTGACGTTCTTCATGATCAGGTTCCGGTTATGTAACTGTTGTAGGAAAACCACCCCAGGGATGCTGATCCTTGTCAGCACACCACACTCTAAGAGATCAGTGACATTCTGTCTCATTACTGGTGATACTAAGTTTTATCACATATCTAAAATGGTGTCTGCAAGGTTTTATTTACTCTAATGTTAATGGGTAACCAATTTTATTTATCAGTTAATATTATTTGATATTTTACTGCATGGTAGACTTTTCCTTTCTCCACTATTTACTTATTTTTTCTAATCATTACAGGCTCATGAATTCCTATTTTATTCACTATATTATAATCTTTTCCATAATTATTTAGTTTGATGCTCAAATTGTTCTGTATTTGATTTTCAAACGGGTTTCCACATCCTTCTAATATGTCTACTTTGTTCCATGGAGGAGATCATTGTTTGTTTCATTGTATGGACAGAAATTGAAAGGGAAGGAGGAGAGAAGATAGGAAATGTGCCCCAAATATTTCATAGAGTGGAAACTTCATAATTAATCTTTTTCTGACCCAGATCCCACAGTCATGCTCCCCCACACCTGCCAGTATAGACCTTGGAGCATCACTGGAACTCTGCCTGGAAGAATAACTTTCTCCTCTGCAGCCATCTGTTTTTATTTTCTATTGAAATTCCTGCCCTTCACTCTGATTTTGTCCCTCATTGACTCTTTTCGCTTTTCTGTCTTCCAGAAATATTTCTGTTTTCTCCTGCAGTTCTTCTCTACCCCACTTTTGATAGAAGGTAAAAATAAACTACTTTTGAAACATGGTTATTATTATGATTGATATACAATATTGCATCATAACTTCATATTTACATAGCATGTTTTACGGTTCACAAGGGGAGATCTTCATCTGTCTTTATACAGGTACTCTAATGAAGAAAGACATAAAAATGATTATCCCTAAATTTAAAAAATAAAGATTTTTGAGATTAAGTGTATTTATTGCACTTCCAAGTTCATAAAATAAAAAATGATGCAGCTAGCGGCTGAAATCCATGGCTTCTGACTTTGACCTCTCTGGGCTTCAGTTTCTTTATTTAATGGATGATAAGGTCAGTGTATAATTCCCACTTTGAGATTTTATCACTGAATGAATTCTTAGCCAGCTATTTTCCACCTATGTCAGGCATACTTACTCTCATTTTTTTTTTATAAAGAATGTCAGGATTATTAAATATCTTTGGTAAGGCATATAAATTTTTATCCAAATAATGGTGCTTATTGTGGAATGATAATAATTTGATATAAATTCACTAACTTGATAGCAATATTCTCCTTAATAAGTCAGAGAAGTGTTCATCAGGCTCTGTATCTGTCTCAATTATTCAAAAATTGAAATGGCTTTGTGCTCAAATGTTTAGTCACACCAAAGGCAATGGGAGTTTAACCTGAACCAGCTGAGATCAGTTAGTCCACAATCAGGTACTCTAGCAGAATGCAAATAAGCATTTTTTAAAACTAAAAACAATTTTTTTCTACTAGGAAAAAGCCACACTGGTAGTGGTTGGACTTTGGGTGTTAAAAATATTGTCCAAGTTTAAATGACATTATTTATTATTCTACTGGTGCATTTAGGAAGGGGGAGATGAAAGTGGTTTTTATCTCATTAGCATGGCTTCACTGGTAACTGCTTGTAATATTAGTTCCCTTTGATCTTCCTTTTGATTATAATGTGTGAGGCTGATATAATCTGTTATTATTTCCATTAATAACTAAGTATCTCTTGTGGTTGACAAGGCAATTTGTTATTACCAGGCTGCCTTTGTACAGAGCAAAGAGGTTTACACCCACTCCCCCACCCAGCCTGTGTGAAACAACCAGTGTTTATCTGCTCTCTGCAGCCTCCAGATGCTGCCCTCTTCAAAGGGGTTCTGTGAGTGCTGTAGGACAGAGCCAGGAAACACCTTGACAATGAGATGGCGAATCGGGGATGGAGATTCTAATCAGGACATAATTTCAACAGCAGAGGCTTCAGCAAATTGGGCAATCTAACCCCAAGCATATTGTGCTGACCCTGGTTTGTTTTCTTGAGGTTTAAGTTGGGCGAGAGAAGGGGGGATGATAAGGACAGGAGGAAAATGACGGGGAAGCTGAAGTTCCTCTTGCAGCAAGCAAAATGTGTTTTCATTGTCATGACCTCAGTAATGCAGGCTTCCAAAACTTGAGTTTTTGCAGATTATGAAGGTGAAAGACTTGCATCTCAAGAGGCATTATTGTCAAGATTCTATATTTGTCTTGAATTTAATGTATGTCTGCCATCCTGATTCCCAGAGACGTTGAGATATTTGACAAACTTTGACACATACACGAAAAATTTTCTTCCACTTCCAAAATGATTCCACCTCCAAGAATAACACCGTGGCTGGTTCATTAAGAGAGAAAAGACTGTGAGTGAAGTTAGTTCAAGACATGACAACTTCAAATCCTTTAAGTACACTGGGAGTATTTCAAAACACAAACTTTTTGTAATTGATTTAGTTGATACCTTCACTGATATATGCCAGCAAAAGTTTCCTTTTTTTCCTCAATCTATTGGTTCACAGGGCATACTACATTACCAGTTTTATGAGTATAACCAAACTCTCTCTAACAACAGCAGAGAAATTGAGGGAGCTACGTATTTAAAGTGGCAAAGTCCGTTGGAGGCAGCTGTTAACGACTACTGGAAAGGTTTTGTTTGTGGATATGTGTTCTGTTGCATAAATAGACATTGATGATCTTCGCATGTGGTCATGAAAAGCCACACATCTCTATGTTTGGAAGTGCTAGAAAGAATAGAGAGAAAAAAAATGAGTTAGGTAAGTTAAGTAGTCCTGTCAGATCCTTTCAGGCCTGTGTTGCCCTCTGAGATAGAGACAGTGCTATTGGATGCTCCTTTGACCTAGAGTTCACTGAGTTCATAGCAGAGACCCCTCGTAATCACATGGATAAATGCAGTTTCAACAGGTCTTGACCTCACAAAGTCCAGCTCTTTAATCCATCCATATTATGTCACAGTATGTAGTGTCTCCTCTAGGCTAGGTTAGAGCAAACTAACCCCCTTCCTGCTGAGGAGTTACACATCAAGAGCTCCTTTTAGCTACCTAGAAGGGCTGGTTGCTTACATGGTACCTGGCTGTGCGGAGAAGTGTTCACTCACTCCCACCTTAGTAACACCCAAAAAATGGAAAGCAGCTACCTGTCCCTTAATTTTTAATTAGGGGTCTTCACTGAGCTAGGAGCTTTGCTCCTGTCTTCTGTTTTCAGTTTATGCCATGAATCAGGAAGACCCTCGTATTTTTGCTATTTTAAAAATAAGCAATAGACATCACCAAAATGGCGGCGTGAGGTGAGCCTCTGGAAATCTCCCCTGGAATTTACAACAAATTGAAAAACTACAACTTCACAAAGGACTCCCTGAACAGCAGACAGGCAAGACGAAGAGGCCCACTACTGAACTCACCTAAAGGTGGGTGAATCGCGTGAGCGGGGGAAGAGTGAAGGGAGAAGTGCGGAGACACATTGTATTGAAGCTGTCTAAAATCAATGACAAAGAAAGAATCCTCAAGGCACCCTGGGAAAAGAAGACGGAAACCTAAAAAGGAAAGCCCATTAGATTATCATCAGATTTTTCAGCAGAAGCTCTACAAGCCAGGAGGGAGTGGAAACAAATATTCAAACTATTGAAAGAGAGAAATTATGAGCCAAGAATAATATATCCAGCAAAGATATCCTTTAGATATGAAGGAGGAATAAAGACCTTTCCAGACATACAGAAGCTGAGGGAATTTTCTAATACACGACCTGCACTACAAGAAATACTAAAGGAGGCTATTCGACCACCACCAGGGACAATTTGTGGCAACCTAAACATAAAAAGGGGGAGAGTAAAGGCCTGAACCGGAATATGGGAATGGAGAAAGTAAGCATGCTGAAGAAAATGGAATACTCTAAATATCAAACTTTCTTTCACATAAACTTAAGGGTAACCACTCAAAAAAAAAAAAATCCAGAACTGAAATACATACTGTAATAAAAGAAAAAGCAGAGGGAAACATCCTGGAATACCACCACACAGAAATAATAGACAACAACAAAAAGGCAAAGAAACAATGGAGACTCAGCCTTACCAGAAAACTAAAGACAGAATGACAGGAAATCCTCACATATCAATAATCACCCTAAATGTAAATGGACTGAACTCACCAATAAAAAGGCACAGAGTAGCAGATTGGATCAAAAAACTTAAACCCAACCATATGCTGTCTCCAAGAGACACATCTCAGCTACAAGGACAAGCATAGACTCAAAGTGAAAGGGTGGAAATTGACACTCCAAGCAAATGGTACCCAGAGAAAATCAGGTGTAGCCATAATGATATCAGATGAAACAGACTTCAGGGTGAAAAAGATAACAAGAAACAAAGGTGGATATTTCATAATGGTAAAGGGGACTACACAAAAAGAAGACGTAACAGTCATCAATATTTATGCCCCCAATCAGGGAGCACCAAAATATACCAAGCAACTACTAACAGAACTAAAGGGAGAAATTGACCAAAACACAATTATACTAGGGGACTTAAATACATCATTGACAGCTATGGATAAATCATCCAAACAGAAAATAAATAACAAAATAGCAGCCCTAAATGACACATTAGATGAAATGGACATAGTTGACATGTATGGAGCACTTCATCCTAAAACATCAGACTATATATTCTTTTCTAGTGTACATGGAACATTTTCAAGGATAGACCATACATTGGGACATAAAATCAGCCTCAGCAAATTTAAGAAGATTGAAATCATACCAAGCATATTCTCTGATCACAAGGTTTTGAAATTGGATATCAACTGCAAAAAGAAAGCAGGAAGAAACACAAATACATGGAGATTAAACAACATACTTTTAAAGAACGACCGGGTCAAAGAAGAAATTAGAGGAGAGATCAAAACATACATAGAAACAAATGACAATGAAAATACATCCTACCGATATTTTTGGAATGCAGCGAAAGCAGTTTCAAGAGCAAAATTTATATCATTACAGGCCTATCACAAGAAACAAGAAAAATCCCAAATAAATAACCTCATGTTACACATTAAAGAACTAGAAAAAGAAGAACAAGTGAAATCCAAAGTCAGCAGAAGAAAGGTAATAACAAAAATCAGAGCAGAACTAAATGAAATAGAGAACAAAAAGACAGTAGAAAAAATTAATGTGACAAAGAGCTGGTTCTTTGAAAAGATTAACAAAATTGAAAACCGTTGGCTAGACTCACTAAGATAAAAAGAGAGAAGACACTAATTAACAAAATCAGAAATGAAAAAGAGGAAGTTATCACGGACACC
Source organism: Rhinolophus ferrumequinum (assembly GCF_004115265.2). Classification (NCBI taxonomy): domain Eukaryota; kingdom Metazoa; phylum Chordata; class Mammalia; order Chiroptera; family Rhinolophidae; genus Rhinolophus; species Rhinolophus ferrumequinum. The sequence goes on from NC_046308.1 coordinate 27,968,054, forward strand.
ACAGAAATACAAAGGATCATCCAAGAATACTATGAAGGACTATATGCCACCAAATTCAATAACCTAGAAGAAATGGACAAGTTCTTAGAAACATATAGCCTTCCAAGGCTGAACCATGAAGAACTGGAAAGTCTAAACAGACCAATCACCAGTAACGAAATTGAATCAGTCATCCAAAACCTTCCCAAAAGCAAAAGTCCTGGACCAGATGGCTTCACTGGTGAATTCTACCAAACCTTCAAAGAAGACCTAATACCAATCCTGCTCAAATTCTTCCAAAAAATTGAAGAAGAGACAGTAATCCCTAACTCATTTTATGAGGCCAACATTACCCTGATACCAAAACCAGGTAAGGACAACACAAAAAGAAAACTACAGTTCAATATCTCTGATGAATACAGATGCAAAAATCCTAAACAAAATTCTAGCAAATCGAATACAACAATGATTATTCATCACGACCAAGTGGGGTTCACCCCAGGGGAACAAGGATGACTCAACATCTGCAAATCCATCAATGTGATACATCACATAAACAAAATAAAGGACAAAAATTATATGATTATATCAATTGATGCAGAAAAAAGTATTTGACAAGATACAACATCCATTTATGATTAAAGCACTTAATAAAATAGGTATAGAAGGAAAATACCTTAACATAATAAAGGCCATATATGACAAACCCTCAGCTAATCTCGTAACTAATGGTGAAAAACTGAAGTCCTTTGCTTTATGTTCAGGAACACGACAGGGCTGTCCCTTATCACCTCTGCTTTTCAACATAGTGTTGGAAGTCCTTGCCAGAGCAATCAGGCAAGAGAAAGAAATAAAAGGCATCCACATTGGGAATGAAGAAGTTAAATTGTCACTCTTTGCAGATGACATGATGCTGTATATAGAAAACCCTAAAAACGACACCAAAAAGCTATTAGAAACAATCAACGAATACAGTAATGTGGTCGGCTACAAAATCAACGTACAAAAGTCCATTGCGTCCCTATATACTAACAATGAAATATCAGAAAAAGCAATACGAAAAAACAATTCCTTTTGCAATTGCAGCAAAAAGAATAAAATATCTAGGAATAAATTTAACCAAGGATGTGAAGGACCTATATGCTGTAAAGTATAAGACATTTTTGAAAGAAATTGAAGAAGACACAAAGAAATGGAAAGACATTCCGTGATCATGGATTGGAAGAATCAACATAGCAAAATGGCCATATTACCCAAAGCAATATACAGATTTAATGCAATCCCTATCAAAATCCCAATGGCATTTTTTAAAGAAATAGAACAAAAAAATCATCAGATTTGTTTGGAACCACAAAAGACCCTGAATAGCCAAAGCAATCTTAAGAAAAAAGAACAATGCTGGAGCTATCACACTCCCTGACTTTAGCTTGTACTACAGGGCTACAATAATCAAAACAGCATGGTATTAGCAGAAAAACAGACACGTAGACTAATGGAATAGAATTGAGAACCCAGAAATAAAACCACATAAATATGGACAGATAATTTTTGACAAGGAAGCTAAAAACATACAATGGAGGAAAGACAGCCTCTTCAATAAATAGTGCTGGGACAACTGAAAAGCCATGTGCAAAAGAATGAAACTGGACTGCTATCTGTCACCATGTACCAAAATTAATTCAAAATGGATCAAAGACTTAAGCATAAGACCTGAAACAATAAACTGCATAGAAGAAAACATAGGTACTAAACTTATGGACCTTGGGTTCAAAGAGCATTTTATGAATTTGACTCCAAAGGCAATGGAAGTAAAAGCTAACATAAACGAATGAGACTATATGAAACTTGAAAACTTCTGCACAGCAAAAGAAACGATAGACAAAATAAAGAGGCAACCAACTGAATGGGAGAAGATTTTTGCAAACAGTGCCTCCGATAAGGGGCTAATATGCAAAATATACAAGGAACTCATGAAACTCAACAAATAAAAAAAACGAACAAACCCAATTGAAAAATGGGCAGAGGACCTGAAGAGACATTTCTCCAAAGAGGACATACAAATGGCAAATAGACATATGAAAAAATGCTCAACATCACTAATCATCAGAGAAATGCAAATGAAAACCACAATGAGATATCACCTCACCCCAGTCAGAATGGCTGTCATCAACAAGACAAATAGTAACAAGTGTTGGAGAGGCTGTGGAGAAAAAGGGACCCTCATACTCTGTTGGTGGGAATGCAGACTGGTGCAGCCTTTATGGAAGGCAGTGTGGAGGTTCCTCAAAAAATTACGAATAGAATTACCATATGACCCAGCAATCCCTCTCCTTGGTATCTACCCAAAAAATCTGAAAACAGTTATACACAAAAACACGTGTTCTCCAATGTTCATTGCAGCTTTGTTTACGGTGGCCAAGACATGGAAACAGCGAAAATGTCCTTTGATAGATGAATGGATAAAGAAGTTGTGGTATATATACACAATGGAATACTATTCGGCGGTAAGAAAAGATGATATAGGAACATTTGTGACAACATGGATGGAAATTGAGAGTATAATGCTAAGCGAAATAAGTCAGACAGATAAAGCAGAGAACCATATGATTTCACTGATATGTGGTATATAAACCAAAAACAACAAAAGAACAAGACAAACAAATGAGAAACAAAAACTCATAGACACAGACAATAGTTTAGTGGTCACCCGAGGGTAAAAGGGGTGGAGGGTGGGAGATGAGGGTAAGGGGGATCAAATATATGGTGATGGAAGGAGAACTGACTCTGTGTGGTGAACACACAATGGGATTTATAGATGATGTAATACAGAATTGTACACCTGAAATCTATGTAATTTCACTAACAATTGTCACCCCAATAAATTTTAAAAATAAATAAATTAATTAAAAAAATAAGCAATAAGGCAGACATTTCAGGACTCTAAGAATTGAGACAAGTGAAAACATTTTTTGGGGGGTCCTTTGTTATCTACACAAAATAGGGTTAAATAATATTTAGATTTCATCCACATTGATCTCAGTGATTCGGCTTGTGATGTATGCTTTTTTTCAAACACCCAAGCAGTTCCATACCACCCACTTTTTGGGGGGAGGAGGAGAGGAGAGGTGCAGACCCAGGGCTTTGCCCGGAGAGGAGAATATCTCAATATTCTGACCTCTATTATTATCAGCTTGAATACAGAAATGATTGGCAGCCTTGAGGCTTCTTCATGAGTTCTATTACTTCATCTCAGGGAAGTCAGTCAGAAGACCCCTTGATTACCAAGTAACAACATTAAGTACTAAGCAGGGACTGCATGTTCCATTTGTTGCAAGGTGTGGAATTTATCTGCTGGGAAAGCTACACAGTTCTTGGTGTGACTCACTTTAATATAATACAAATCAGTCACGATTTGTTAATTTCATTTGTCCCTTCGAATAATCATTAATTGTGTGGTGCCGGCAGAGGTTTTTCAGCCCATATTGAAATCTGACTATTATTCTTCCAGAATACAGTCTTAGGAAGTAGATGTCATCATTCTACTTATAAACACAAAGTATCCATGTTCAGAGAAACTGAGTAACCGCCTCCAAGCTAGATCATTTCTAGAGGGAGAAATACCTTTGAAACCAAAGTTGAGATTCTCCATGCTAATATGTATATAATATACATATTATACATGTATAAATATAATATATCTTATATTTCATATAAGATATATAATAATATACATTATAATATACAATTATGTATACATTATGTATATTACATTATGTATATATGTATACATATATGTATACATTATGTATAATATACATTATGTATATTATTATATATGGTGCCAAAAAAATGTATACACATTTTAAGAAAGGAAAAAGCTGTATTAAAATTGTAATACTCAGTATATACCAATAACAAAAGATGAATACAAGTATACATTGTTTGGAGTATATATATTATATGTATATTAGCATGGATATATATATATTTATATATTTTTTATATTTATACATATAGTCTTCTATTAATCTCTTTCTTGAAAGAAAAGAAGAAAGAGATATAAAAGTTGGATTGAATTAGACTCAGAGTGATTTTTAGAGAAATGCACTTTGTGACACGAAACATCTAACTTTTATTGGCTTGAATCAACCTTTGCAGGAGGTATCAGAGAGACTCAACAAGATTGAGGCTAATTGTTAGAAGTAATTATTTTGTTTATCTGCTATTATTATAATTACATGTTAGAGAACATTATTTAAAATCTATTTCAGTACTAATTCGTGAAAATTGATTGATACGACTATTGTTTATTAATATAAAACACTCATTTTCATCTTTGAGACATGCACTCTTCACTTTTAGAAACTTGAAGAATATGGGCTCTTAGAAACTACCACCACTTGAAAATGTGTAAATCTGAGCTCCACAACCTCATTTTATCATGTCCCACTCATGTATGGCTTGAAGGAGCAAACCAACTGCCCTTGAAATGCATTGTGAACAGCCTGCACTGAGTGCATTGTACTTGGAGTTAGATATAAGTTTGAAACCATGACCTTGAATAACTCATACACCCTCTCAAAGTTCTAGTTTCCTTAGAAGCCAAACCTTAAAGGGATACTGTAAGGATTAAATTGCATATATATTTGAAATAGTCTAACAACATTTTTCATAAACAATAGGTGCCCAATAAATATTAATTTAATTTGAATCTATTTGCAAAGCAAACTTAGGTTATGTGAACATTTTTTTGTTTGTTTTTTGGCAACTGATTAGGGAAGACTTTTGGCTTTTCTTTACTTAGCAACCAGATTACATTGGTTACAGTACAACTGCCTTGAGGTTTAAGAAAAGCACAAATGCTGCATGCATTTATGTGACAGCCCAGTTCTTAGAGGACAGAGGCAAAATCGTAAAACACTGAAGAATAATGCTTTCTGGCTAAGCTAGACCTACATAGCCTTCCAGGAGCTCCTGTTATTAGCCAGGCTTGTCAAGAACTAATCACCAGCTTTCAAGTTTTGTAAATCTGTTCTGAAGTTTTACTCTAACCTTACCATACACAAAAATATTTGTATTGCTACCCACTGATAAGAAAACTATTAGCATTCATTAAGTAGAACCATAAATCTCTCCCTCTTGGAAGAACAATAATACAGCCTTCCAGCTGCCATAATGAATGTAGTGTTTAATCTCTCCTTGGGAAAGAGTCCTAACTTCAGACCTCTACTACAGTTAGACACTCTGCAAAGAGCATGGCATTCTGGGAATGCGACTGATGACAAAGGAATTATACTCTTGGCTTGATTTTAGATTCAGAAAGCCTACAAGTTATAAGTAAATCAAAATCCTAAATTTTAAAAAGTAAATGACAGAAAAAGTGACTTGTTCAAGAAGGTGGAGTTAGCATTTATTGAGCACCTCAAATAAATGACAGGCACTATAGAAGGGACTTTTTTTAAATTAGTTTCAAGTGTACAAAACAATGTAATAGTTAGACATTTATCATTTATAACACTCACAGTGATAACTCCTTTCCCCCAATCTACTACCCCTCTGACATCTCATACAGCCATTACATTTCCACTGTCTCTATTCCTAATGTTGTACTCCACTTCTAGTAAATATATATATACACATATTATGTATAGATATAGATACACATATATATGTGTATATATGTATACATAGATATACATATATGTATATGTATACATATATATGTATACATATACATGCATATATGTGTGTGTGTGTGTGTGTATATATATAAATATAATTATAGTTGACATTCATTATTGTTCATCTTCAGCTTCAGGTGTACAGTGCAGTGATCAGGCATCTACATCATCCCTGAGGTGGTCTCCATATTAAGACAAGTGTTCATCGGATACCCTACAAAATCTTTACAACATTATTGATTACATTCCCCAAATTGACTTTCGTGATCCTGTGGCCATCTTGTGGTTACTGTGCTTTCTAAATCCCCTCACCTTCCCCCTTATCCCCACCTCCCCTCCCATCTAGCAACCCTCAGTTTTTCCTGTATGTCTCTGAGACTGTTTCTGATTAGTTCGTTCATTTATTCTTTTCTTTAGGTTCCACATATAAGTGAGATCATATGGTTTTTGTCTTTCTCTGTCTGACTTATTTCACTTAACATAATGTTCTCTAGGTCCATCCATATTGTTGCAAATGGTAAGATTTCATTCTTCTTTATGGCTGCGTAATACTCCATTGTATAAATGTACCACAGTTTCTTAATCCAGTTGTCTACCGATGGGCATTTTGGTTGTTTCCATGTCTTGGCTATTGGGTATAGTGCTGCAATAAACATAGGGGTGTATACATTTTTTTGAATTAGAGTTTTGAATTTCTCTGCATAGATACCTAGGAGTGGAATTGCTGGGTCATAAGATAGTTCCATTTTCAGTTTTTTGAGATCCCTCCATACTGTTTTCTATAGTGGCTGCACCAATCTGCAATCCCACCAACAGTGCAAAAGGGTTCCGTTTTCTCCACATCCTCTCCAGCACTTGTTGTTTGTTGATTTATTGATGATAGCCATTTTGAGTGGGGTGAGGTGGTATTTTGTTGTGGTTTTTATTTGCATTTCTCTAATGATTAGTGAGGTTGAACATTTTTTTATGTCTGTTTGATATCTGTATGTCTTCTTTAGAAAAATGTCTCTTCATGTCCTCTGCCCATTTTTAAATTGGGTTGTTTGATTTTTCGAGTTCAGTTGAGTGAGTTTCTTATAAATTTTGAATATTAACCCCTTATTGGATATACCATTGGCAAATATCTTCTCCCATTCAGTAGAATCCCTTTTTTTGTTTGTTTGTTTGTTTTCTTTTTCTTTTTTTTTCTTTTTCTCTTCCTTTTTGTTTTATTGATGGTTTCCTTTGCTGTGAAAAAACTTTTTAGTTTGACGTAATCCCCATGTTTATTTTTTCTCTTAATTCCCTTGCCCTAGGGGATATATCAGTAAAAATCTTACTCCGTAAAGTTTCTTCCTTTATTTTCTTCTAGGAATTTTATGGTTTCATGTCTTACATTTAAGCCATTTGAATTTATTTTTGTATACGGTGTAAGGGGGTGGTCCAGCTTCATTTTTTTGCATGTGTCTGTCCAGATTTCCCAGCACCATATATTGAATAGACTGTCTTTACCCCACCGTAAATTCTTGCTTCCATTGTCATAGATTAAATGACCATATAGGCATGGATTTATTTCTGGGCTCTCTATTCTGTTCCATTGATCTATGTGTCTGTTTTTATGCCAGTACCATGCTGTTTTGATTACTGTAGCCTTGTAGTATAATTTGATGTCAGGTATCGTTATACCTCCCACTTTGTTCTTATTTCCCAAGATTGCCGAGGCTATCCGGGTCTTTTATTGTTCCATATAAATTTTAGGATTATATGTTCTATTTCTGTGAAAAACGTCATTGGTAGTTTGATAGGAATTGCATTGAATCTGTATATTGCCTTAAGCAGTATGGACATTTTAACGATATTAATTCTTCCTACCCATGAACACGGTTTGTGTTTAAATCTATTTGTATCTTCTTTAATTGCTCTCTTCAGTATCTTATAATTTTCTGAGTACAGATCTTTTACTTCTTTGGTGAAATTTATTCCTAGGTATTTTATAATCTTTGAAGCAATTGTAAATGGGATTGTTTTCTTAATTTCTCCTTCTGATATTTTATTATTGGTATATACAAATGCAACTGATTTCTGAATATAAATTTTGTATCCTGCTACTTTACTAAATTCATGTATCATGTCTAATAGTTTTTTTGGTGGAGTGTTTAGGGTTCTCTATATATAGTATCAGGTCATCTGCATATAATGACAATTTTACTTCTTCAGAAGGGACTTTTTATCTACAGTTAATTTTCTCCTCATAAATAACTTTCGGGTCATTGCTCTACCAATGTTGCAGAGGAGAAAAAAGAGACTCTGAGAGATTGATTTAGCAGTCCAACATCAGAGATAGAATATAGCATAAGCATAGTAAAACTTACTTATCTGTGACTTTAGAACCCGTAGCATTTTATACTACTAGATGCTGACTTAAGGGAAGTATCTTATTTCTTAGCTGGGTTAGAAGGAGTGCATGACCTCCATGGTAGATAATGGAGAGTTGGAACGTCTATTTTAGTGAAACATTTATAGCATGTAATGTAAAGCTTTCTCTGTCTCAGTTTGCTGACACACTGTCCCAGGGTTTTCAGTAAAGTACAGCATCCCTGGGTTGCAATATTCTTAAAGACACTTCCTCTGTGAGCTCTACTTTCTACTTCCAAATTCCCTGAGTGGAAAAAACCTGGTGTCCCATAGGATCTGCTGTAGCTGCACAGCTGAGCTAGGGAGCATCAGAACCAATGGTCCAGGGACAGGGAAGGGTTTCTTTCTCTGTGGACCAATAAGAAAGATGCCATCTGATACTCAGCTAAACCACCAAGTCCTAAGTTGTTGAATGGTTCCTCATCTTCCTCCTCCATAAGTTTCTTCCATAGGAATCTAGATTTTCAACATTGTATAACTTCTGAGTGTCTTGAGCAGATGACAAAGAATGATCTTCAGTACCAAGAGGACTTGAAAAAAACAATTATTCCAAGTCTGAAAACATAAATTTCCTGTAGGCATTGTCATGCAATGACTGTACTCATCATGACCTTCTATAGGTACTTTCCACCCCTGGGGAAAAGAAGAAACACAGAGTTGACATCCTGGGATTGTTGAGCATCAGGGAGTGCTGCTTTGATGATTTCATCTGGAAACATTGATCAATTTAAACATAATGTTCAGAGTCTAGAACAGCATACTATACAAAAAATGGTGAACATTTGCCTTCTAGCTCAACGCAAGGAAAACCGAAACAAAAACAAAACATAAGCAAGCAAATAAAATGGCTTGATATTTCAGAAAGCTAAATTCACATCGGTGCCTGATAAACTTACTAACAAATCTCATTCAAAGATGGGCATCATTTCTAAGGTAGAAACGTGTTGCATAATTTGGGGCTATCTTCCAAGCTGATTCCATGCACTGTGGGGCAGAAGCTACCAGCTTCATTTTGTTTGACGGGCTGTTTGTATGCGTTTGAATAAATTCATGAGTATCATACTGAAATATCAGCTTTAAACAAGCTTCATGTGGGATTTCAAGAGTTGGTTTAATGCTTTATTTAAGCTTTTCATGTTTAGCATGCTTGAATTCATTTGCACAAGCCTTCTATTCTGTAAGAGATAGAAAAAGAAATGGGAGAAATCCCAGTTGAAAGGAATTGTTCTTATAATTAATTATTTCATTATCTCTGCAATTTTTAAGTCTCCAACTTTGCTATGATATATATAGACATATATATATATATCTATATATGTATATATAGATATATATATTCTATTTTATTCTCTTAAGAAAGAGATAATAGTAATATCAATGTACTATAAAAAGAAAATGTGTGTGTGGTGGTGAGGGGGATAAAAAAATCTCTCTTCAAATGAGTTAAAAATAAAATATGTGTGATATTATCATGCTTAATAAACTATGGAAATGGTAGTTTAGTCTCAGTACGAGTTTAACCATTTGCATGTGTTTTCAGTTCCCTTAAGGCATTTCAAAATAAATAAATAAATAAAGGAAAATGATTAGTTTCCTCTCTAGAAAAGAGCTGGATATACTCCACAGTATAGGATGAGAGAACTCTGAAAGGTCAATGACTGGAAAGGGGCCAGAAACAGGTTTGACTTTCAGGTTTCTTTTCAGGTCTGACGCCTGGTTCAAGGAGGGCCTTTCTTTTCTGTGGCTTGTATTCCTGCTTCTTTATTAATATGAAATACATAGTAGAAAAATAAATGCACTCAGTTACCTTCTGTATCCTGAGATTTTATGAGCATTCTTCACCTTTAGGAGTGGCCATGTTATCATAAATCTAGATAACCCTGCCCTCCAAAAAATGTTTCCCTACTAATTTCTATTACACAAATAGAGATTTTTTGTTGAGGTTTTCAGGGGCCAGAAGAATAGAAGAGTGATGAACAGTGTTTAGTAGGAGCCATGGATTTTTCCAATAGACTGAGTCTGTCCAATATTAGAAATGACATGGATTATAGCAGTTAACCCCATGGAGTGCTGGGAATTTCTCCTAGTAGAATTAGGCTACGGTTTGATATTCATAAGGGAGCAGCAGTCATTTGACAATTAGTGTGCTCAGACTTCAAAATGCCTCCAATTTGGTGTTTTATTAATCCAGTTAGTTAAAAGTTCTGACTGACATTTTATTTGTGCATTTGCACATAGAGCAAGGGAAATCTGTGTAGTCAAACACTGATTTGATTGTGGTTTGTTCAAAATACTTCCTAAATTTATCCAGTGTTATTATCAAATCAACCAGCTAGATTTTCCTTATTTATATTAAGTTAACCTAATGTGTGGATGATGTTGAAGTTAAGATAAAAACTATATCCCTTGAGTACTTTCTCACATTCATTGCATGGTTAAACTTGGCAAATGAGATCTGTGAATCAATATGGTGGCTAGATAATAGAAATGAGGCAAGATGAGGTTAGAAATAAACGTTCATTTTTCCCCCCAACCTACCTTTATTCTGAGTCCAAATTTTGCTGAAAGCTAAATGAGAAAAAAATATTTGCTATGGTCTCTGTTCCTTTCTATCAATATCATCAAACTGATACTTCAATTCATGCTCATGCAGAGGCATTTATTTAGTTGCCTGAATTTACTTGGTACAAAAACGTTCTCAGCCTGTAATCCTGCTAATAACCCTATACATATTTGCCACCATTGTTTTTCTTTTTTACAAAAGAACAAATAGCTTTATTGAAGTATAATTGCTATATAAAATTACCCAAGCTTAAACTGTACAATTCCATAAGTCAAGACAAACTTATACACACACCTTCAAACACATCATTGCCATCAAGATAATGAAATAGCCACCACTCCAAAAATTTTCCTTGAGCCCCTTTGTAATCTTTCCCTCCTGCCCTTCTCCTTAACTCCTCATCTCTAGGCAATCACTGATCTGTTTTCTGTTACCATAGCTTTGTTTACATTTTTAATTTAATTTATATGAATTAAATCACACACTGTGTACTCTTCCTGTCCATGTGTTTTGCTGTAGAGTAGTAATATATTATATGGTTATACTCCAGTCTGATTATTCATTCCTTTCTTGTTGGAATTTTGATTTGTGTTCAGATTTTGTCTATTTCCTATAAAGCTGATATGAATATTTTAAAACAAGTCTTTGTATGATTTAATTTCTCTTGGGTAAATAACTAGGATTGGAATGGTTGGATCACATTAGGTGAATTGGTAACGTTTTAAAGAAACTACCAAACTGTTTTCCAGAGTGGTTGTACCATTTTACATTTACATCAGCAATGTATAAGTTTTAGTTACACCACATCCTCTCCAATGTCTGATATGGTCAGTGTTTTAAATTCTAGACACTTTAATAGATTTGTATGTCACCGTGGCCTTAATTAACATGTCTCTGTTGACTGCTGAGAGTGAGCATATTTACATGAGCTTACTTATGACCCATCTATCTTCTTTGGTAAAGTGTCTGTTCAAACACTTTGCAAGTTTTATTGGGTTGTTTGTTTTCTTATTATTGAATCCTGAGAATTCTTCACATAATCTGGATATAAGGCCTTTATTGATCATGTGCTAAGCAAATATTTTCTCCCAGTCTGTAGTTTTTCTTTTCAAACTCTTAATAATGTGTTTCAAAGAGGAGGGTTCTTGATTTGACAAAATCAAATTTATTAATCACTCCTTCACCAATTTGGATTTTGATGTTATATATAAGAATTATTTGGGCTACCTCAAGCACAATGATTTTCTTCTATTTTTTTTTCTAGAAGTTTAAGTGTTTTATGTTCTACGTTTAGGTCTACAATCTGTTTTGAGTTAATTTTAATAGATGGTGTGAAATATGGATCACACCTCATTTTCCACATGGATGTACAATTATATATATATATATACAAAACGTTGATATATATATATCAATTACAGTTGACATACAATATTGTATTAGTTTCAAGTATACAACATAGTGGTTAGACATTTATATAACTTAAGAAGTGATCTCCTGACTAGTCTAGTATCCACCTGGCACTATACATAGTTATTACCATATTATTGACTATATTCCCTATGCTTTACATCCTCATGACTATTTTGTAACTACCAATTTGTACTTCTTAATCCTTTCCCTTTTTTCACCCATTCCCCCAACCCTCCTCCCATCTAACAACCATCAAAATGTTCTCTGTGTTCATGAATTTGTTTCTGTTTTGTTTGTTTAGATTTTTAGATTCCACATATAAGTGAAATCATGTGGTATTTGTCTTTCTCTGATATATTTCACTTAATATAACCCTCTAGATCCATTCATGTTGTTGTAGGTGGCAAGATTTCACTCTTTTTCATGGTTGACTAATATCCCATTGTATAATACCACTTCTTCTTTGTCCATTCATCTTTTTTTTGGACATTTAGGTTGCTTCCATATATTGGCTATTGTAAATAATCCTGCGGTGAACATATGGATGTTTGTATGTCTTTTTGAATTAGTGTTTTGGGTTTCTTCCGATAAATTCCAAGAAGTGGAATTACTGGGTCCTTCTTTGTCTTTTGTTATAGCCTTTGTTTTAAAGACTGTTTTGTCTGGTAGAAGTATTGCTACCCCAGCTTTTTTTTTTTTTTCCCATTAAATATTTTTTTTCATCTCTTTACTTTCAGTCTGTGTGTCTTTCATTCTGAGGTGGATTTCTTGTAAGCAGCATATGTAAGCGTCTTATTTTTTTATCCATTCAGCTACCCTATATATTTTTGATTGGAGTATTTAATCAATTTACATTTAAAATAATTGGTGATAGGTATATAGTTATTGCCATTTTATTATTCATATTTTTTCTTTCTTGTTCTTGTTCTTGTTCTCCTCCTCCTCCTCCTCCTCTTTCTCCTCCTTCATCTCTTTCTTGAAGAAGTCTCTTTAACATTTTTTATCATACTGGTTTGGTTTTGATGAACTCATTTAGCTTTTTCTTGTCTGTGAAGCTCCTTCTATTCTAAATGATAGCTTTGCTGGATAGAGTAATCTTGGTTGTAGGTCTTTGCTTTTCATCACTTTGAATATTTCATGCCAATCCCTTTTGACCTGCAAAATTTCTTTTGAGATGTCTTTTGACAATGTTATGAGAGCTCCCTTGTAGGGAACTAACCTGCTTTTCTCTTGCTGCTTTTAAGATTCTCTCTCTTGGAACTTCGGCCTTTTAATGATGATGTGTCTTGGTGTGGGTCTGTTTGGATTTATCTTATTTGGGTCTCTCTGCACTTCCTGGATTTGTATGTCTATTTCCTTCACAAGGTTAGGGAGGATTTCCATCATTCTTTCTTTCTTCTTTTTAAAATTATTTCTTCAAATACGTTTTCGATTCCTTGTTCTCTTTCTTCTCTTTCTGGTAAACCTATGATGCAAATGTTGGTATATTTATCATTGTCCCAGAAGCCCCTTAAATTATTCTCATTTCTGTGGATTTTTTTTTTCTTTTTGCTGTTCTGTTTGGGTGTTTTCTGCAAACTTATCTTCTAAATTGCTGATTCTGTCCTTTCCTTCATCTCATCTACTCTTAATTCCCTCTGATGTAGTCTTCATTTCAGTTAACATATTCTTCACTTCTCACTGGTTCTTTTTTATGTTTTGTATCTCCATTTTTATGTTTCCTATATCTTTGTAAGCATTCTCCATGAGATCATTGAGCATCCTTATAACCACTGTTTTGAACTCTGTGTCTGGTAGATTGCTTGTCTCATTTTGTTTAGTTCTTTTTCTGGAGTTTTGTTCTGTTCTTTCATTTGGGACATGTTTCCTTGTTCATTTTGGATGACTTCCTGTGTGTGTTTCTATATATTAGGCAGAACTGATATGTCTCCTGGTCTTGGTAGAGTAGCCATATGTAGTAGGTATGTTGTGGGGCCCAGTGGTACAGTCTTCATTGTCACCTGAACCAGGTGCTCCAGGTGTGTCTTTTGTGTACCCTTCTGTTGTAGTTGAAACTTGATTGCTGTTGGCCCATTAATGGGAGGGGTTGGCCCTCAGGCTGATTGGTTGTGAAGTCTGGCCATGACTATAGTGGAGGAACTGTTGTGCAGAAACAGACTCCATGAAGTAGCATTTGCTTTTGTGGGGCTCTGGTGCTTGCAGAGTCTACACTTTGGGTGTGTCATTTGAGGAAGTTGTTGGGTGGTGCTCTGGTGTGGTCTGAAGCTGGCTACTGGGTGTGTTGGTTCTGGGGCCTTTTGGGAGGTGCTCTGGTGTAGGTCAAGATCAGCTGCTGCTTGTGCCCTCCTTAGGGCTACTTGGCCTGAACTACAAAGTGATCTGCAGATGATTGTCATTAGTGCCAGGCGTGGGACTGCTTAGCATGAGACACAGGGCAATTTAAGTCCGGATGCTGCTTGTGTGGGGTTTGTGAACATTTGAGAGATTTTAACAAAGTCCCAAGTATGGGCAAAGACAGTAAATTTGTATGGAAAAGACTGGAAGTTGAATGGGTGGGTCCACTAGTTGGGTGAAGCAGGTGCACAGGGAATCTGCGGAGAGTGGGTGAACAGTGTTAGCCAGATTGATGGAGACTCAGATGTGGCTGCCTGCATTGGCATGCTGGGTGAAGAGATGGCTCAACAAAGGAACAATGGCTTCTTTTAGCATTTCGTTCTAGAAGAAAGCTGCCTCTCCAGCCCTCATTGTCTGAATTGTAGCCAGACAATTCAGTTCCTCCCAGTATATCCCTGATGCTTCTTGAGCTTCTGCCCCAGCGCTGGAGCTCAGAGAGAGTGAGTCCATCAGTGAGTAAGTCCATGTGTGGGCCCTTTAAGTTGAATTCCTTTAACTCCAGCAGCCCTCTGTCTCATTCAACTACAATCTCGGCTGGTTTTCGCAGCCAGAAGTTATGGGGACCTCTCTCCCCAGCACTGGAACTGGACCAGGGAGCCTGGTGTGGGATTGGGACCCCTCACTCCTCAGAGGGGACCTCCACAGCTGAGATATTCCTCCTGATTTCTAACCACCAAATGTGGGTGTGAGATCAGCTCATTCTGCATTTCTACCCTCTTACCAATGTTGACATGGCTTTTTCTGTATATCCTTAGTTATAGGAATTCTGTTCAGCTGGACTTCCGGTGATTCTCAGTGATAGTTGTTCTGCAGTTTAGTTGTAATTTTGATGTGGTTGTGAGAGGAGGTGGACACATTGTTTACCTACTCTGCCATTTTGACTGGAAGATCCAAGGTTCCCATTTCTTAACTAAATTAATTTTGTTTCTTGTCAAAGACTGATTATATATGTATGGGTCTACGTCTGAGTAAATTTTGTGCTATTGATAAGCCAATATATCAGCCAGTATTTCTTCAAATATTGTATCTTTTTCTCCTTTTGTTCTTGCAATTACACATATGTTAAGATCTTGATATGTCTCATAAGTTTCTGCTTCTCTGTGTGTTTTGTCTAAATATTTTCTACTTACCTGCCTTCTACTTTAACAATCTTAGTTTTTATTTTGCCTAATCTACTGATATGTCTATCTACTGAAGTCTTTTTAGTAATTATATTTTTATTTCTAATTTTTCATTGTACTATGTGATTCATAGATTATAGATCTCTGGGGAAATTCTAACATTTTCATTGATTTATTGAAAGTTTTAAGGGTAGTTATTTTAAAGTCTGTTTCAAATGCCTTATATTTTAAAATGCTTATGATTCTCTTCAAGTTATTTTTTATTACTTTTTAGTCACCTGTTTCTGTATCCTGGCATTTCTGATATTTTTACTTGAATAGTGAATAGTATGTATGAGAAATTGTGTAGCCCTTGGGATGATGTTTCTACCTCCAGAAAATATTTAATGTTTTTCCAACTAGCAGTTTGAAATGTAGTGTACCAAGTTTATTTATTGAGGGACTGAGATGATAAACTGCTAAATTTCAGACTTTTGAGGGTGAGTTTATTTCTAGTTTGATTTAACTTAAGACCTCACACTTCTAAAATAAAAGCTGAAAATATTTCCAGGGACCATCTTACATGAAGGATCCTGCATTACACTGTTTGATTCCTCTTCTCTATTACACTGCCAAGAGCTCTGCTTAGCTTTTGATCTTCTTGGATACCATTTTCTTCTTGTTTTCTCTTGTTTCTATGTAACACTGAATAGAGCAAAGGTTTGGGAACAAAAGTCACACAGAATGTTTATCTCACAAATTTGTAGTGTTCCCTTTACCATGTTTTTGGCCCCACGAGTTCTGACAAACTTGTTAGCCATATCTTTAATCATTTTTTTTCTCTGTCCCATCTTATTTCTGAAAGGTTTTGTCAGCTTGTGTTTTCCTTCTATGGCTCATGCTATGCATTGGAATACCCCCAAGTTGAAAAAGCAGTGAAGAAATTTTTTCTCAGCTCAATACATCCCCCTCTCCAGGCCTTCTAATCCAGTTTTTATAAAATTATTCTCAGATGAAGGATTTACCTGATACAAACTATTCTACCATCCCAAAAAGCAGAAATCTGTCATTCTTTCTGCTACATGGTATTTGATTTTAGCTTTCCTCAAAGAAACCATGTATTATCTGTTGTTCGTTTGTTTGTTTTTAATTGTAGTGATGATTTAGGCCATGACCTCGAGTCTCCGAATCTTTGTCCAGTTGCCTACTGTTCTGGAACCTAGAAGACAATATATTCAGAAACAAGCTATTTCCCATCCTCTGAAAACTCTGGCCTCCATAAGATTAAAGGCATGTCTGAGCAGTCTTACATAAGCCTCTATTTCCTATTCCTCATCCTGGCTATCCCTTGACTTTCTCAGAACAGAGATCTACCCAAGATAGTGGCATGCTTGCTTCAAAAATCAGCTGCAAGGAATTTAGAAAGAGAGACTATTCAGAGGGGTAAAGGTTTTAATAAAAAGAAAACAATAAGAGCACACATAATTTATTTGAGAACTGTAAACCCATTAAACTTTTCATCATATGTAAGGCCTTCTCCAATGAATTAATTCCAAAGTATCTTGAACTATGCACCTATCAAAATTCCTCTTCTTCTTCTTCTTCTATTTTTTTTTTTTACTACTTCTCTCCTTTCTTCCTTATAATATTGAGTAATCTTTATTAGGAATCCAAGTATTATGCATGTGGTTGTCTAAATATAATAAAGAAAAATATCCCTGCTCTTTAGTAGCATATAGTCTGAAAGTAAATATGAGATTGTGCATAAGGACTCATTCCCATGTAGAGTAAATGAACAATTAAGCAGGAGATGCAAAGACAAGATCCAAGCCTGTGATTAAATGAAATAATTTATTGTACTGGTAAGAAATTCAATGTCCTGTGTTCATGCTGAAAAACTGACTAAGGCCTGGCGAGGGAAGTAAACTTTCTTATTGGGGAAGACTTCTTACTGCTCCAGACATAGGCATGAGTCAGCCTTGAAAATATTTTTTAAGACTGAAATGGTATCTTCATATTTCTCAGTAGTCAGTTTCCTCTCTTCCCAATCCATCTGCAGATTTTCTGTTCTTCCCCACTTTAAACCCCACATTCAGATCCCCCTCTTGTATAAGTATATTAAGTGTGAAAAACCATTTAATATTTGTACTCAAAGAGGGCTTATATATCATATCATCCAGGGATGAAAGCTAGGCTTTATCTCTTGCACACGCTTCAATCAATCAAAAGAGATTATTTGGAAAGCTGTGCTGAGAGTGTTGTAATTCTATGCTCAAAGTCAGTAGAAAAGAGAGGGTAATGATTTATAACAATACAGACTAAAGGATTAGCATCATGTTTGCTATGTATTTTCTATCCAAGATTTAACCCAACCTTTCATTTTTTCAAATAAGTAAAATGGAGTTCAGAGGGTCAAATGACTTTTCCAAGTAATACAGTTATTAATGGTAATATTAACCTCAAACCCATATCCTCTTTCTCATTTTCTCAGGACAGTGCTTGTTATCCTCTGATCCTTCACTTTTTAAAACACTGGAGTAAAAGCAGGAATCAACTGGTTTTAAAACACAATCTATCCTGTTTTGTGTAGACTATTGGTGCTTAAAACAAATGACCTATACAACAAAAAGACGTAACAGTCATCAATATTTATGCCCCCAATCAAGGAGCACGGAAATATACCAAGCAACTACTAACAGAACTAAAGGGAAAAATTGACCAAAACACAATTATACTAGGGGATCTAAATACATCATTGACAGCTATGGATAGATCA
Source organism: Rhinolophus ferrumequinum (assembly GCF_004115265.2). Lineage (NCBI taxonomy): Eukaryota > Metazoa > Chordata > Mammalia > Chiroptera > Rhinolophidae > Rhinolophus > Rhinolophus ferrumequinum. The sequence continues at coordinate 27,986,354 of NC_046308.1, forward strand.
TCCAAGGAGAAAATAAATAACAAAATAGCAGCCCTAAATAGCACATTAAATGAAATGGACATAATTGACATTTATAGAGCATTTCATCCTAAAACATCAGACTATACATTTTTTCCTAGTGTGCATGGAACAGTCTCACAGATAGACCCTATATTGGGACATAAAACTAGTCTCAGCAAATTTAAGAAGATCGAAATCATCCCAAGCATATTCTCTGATCACAAGTCTTTGAAATTGGATATCACCTGCAAAAAGATGCAGGAAAAAACACAAATATATGGAGATTAAATAACATACTTTTAAAGAATGACCGGGTCAAAGAAGATATAAGAGGAGAGATCAAAAGATATGTAGAAACAAATGAGAATGAAAAAATATCCTACCAAAATTTTTGGAATGCAGCAAAAGCAGTTTTAAGAGGGAAATTTATGTCATTACAGGCCTATCTCAAAACAAGAAAAATCTCTGATAAATAAGCTCACGTTACACCTTAAAGAACTAGAAAAAGAAGAACAAATGAAACCCAAGGTCAGAGGAAGAAAGGAAATAATAAAAATTATAGCAGAACTAGATGAAATAAAGAACAAAAAGACAATAGAAAAAATTGATGTGACAAAGAGCTGGTTCTTGGAAAAGATTAATAAAATTAACAAACCCTTGTCTAAACTCACTAAGATAAAAAGAGAAAGGACACTAATAAACAAAATCAGAAATGAAGGAGGGGTAGTTATCACGGATTCCACAGACACTAAGGATCATCCAAGAATACTACAAAGGTCAATATGCCACCAAATTCAATAACGTAGAAGAAATTGACAAGTCCTTAGAAACATATAGCCTTCCTGGGCTGCCTCACGAAGAACAGGAAAATCTAAATAGACCGATCACCAGTAAGGAAATTGAACCAGTAACCAGAAACCTTCCCAAAAGCAAAACTCCGGGACCAGATGGCTTCACTAGTGAATTCTACCACACCTTCAAAGAGGATCTAATACAGGTCCTACACAAATTCTTCCAAAAATTGAAGAAGAGGCAATACTCTCTAACTCATTTTATGAGGCCAACATTACCCTCATACCAAAACCTAATAAGAATAATGCAAAAAAGAAAACTGCAGACCAATATCTCTGATGAATACAGATGCAAAAATCCTAAACAAAATTCTAGCAAATCGAATGCAACAATTCATTAAAAAGGTTATTTATCACGACCAAACTTGGTGCATCCCAGGGGCACAAGGATGGTTCAGCATACGCAAATCCATCAATGTGATACACCTTGTACACAAAATAAAGGAAAAAAAATCCATATGATTATATCAATTGATGCAGAAAAAATATTTGAGAAGATACAACATCCATTTATTATTAAAACATGTAATAAAATAGGTATAGAAGGAAAATACCTTAACATAATAAAGGCCATATATGACAAACCCTCAGATAATATCATAACTCACAGTGACAAATTGAAGCCCTTTGCTCTACGTTCAGGAATATGACAGGGCTGTCCCGTATCACCTTGGCTTTTCAACATAGTATGGGAAGTCCTAGCCAGAGCAATCAGGCAAGAGAAAGAAATAAAATGCATCCAAATTGGGAATGAAGGTGTTAAATTGCCACTCTGCAGACGACATGAGACTCCACCAAAAAACTATTAGAAACATTAAATGAATACAGTAAAGTTGTCGGCTACAAAATCGATGTACAAAAATCTATTGCATTCTTATATACTAACAATGAAATCTCAGGAAAAAAAACAAACACACAAATTAAAAAATTCCTTTTGCAATTGAAACAAAAAGAATAAAATACCTAGGAATAAATTTAATCAAGAATGTGGACGACCTATATGCTGAAAACTATAAGACATTTTTAAAAGAAATTGAAGACACAAAGAAATGGAAAGCCATTCCATGCTCATGGATAAGAAGAATCAACACAATTAAAATGGCCATATTACCCAAAGAAATATACAGATTTAATGTAATCCCCATCAAAATCCCAATGGCATTTTTTAAAAAAATAGAATAAAAAAATCGTTAGATTTCTATGGAACCACAAAAGACCCCAAATACCAAAGCATCCTAAGAAAAAAGAACAATGCTGGAAGTATCACACTCCCTCACTTCAGCTTGTACTACAGGGCAACAATAATCAAAACAGCATGGTATTGGCAGAAAAACAGATACACAGACCAATGGAATAGAATTGAGAATGCAGAAATAAACCCACATAATTATGGACAGATAACTTTTGACAAAGAAGTAAAAAACATACAATGGAGGAAAGACAGCCTCTTCAATAAATGGTGCTGGGAGAATTGGAAAGCCACATGCAAAAGAATGAAACTGGACTGCTATCTGTCACCATGTACAAAATTAATTAAAACTGGATCAAAGACCTAAGGATAAGACCTGAAACAATAAACTGCATAGAAGAAAACATAGGTACTAAACTTATGGACCTTGGGTTCAAAGAGCATTTTATGAATTTGACTCCAAAGGCAATGGAAGTAAAAACTAAAATAAACAAATGGGACTATATGAAACTTAAAAGCTTCTGCACAGCAAAAGAAACCATCGACAAAATAAAGAGGCAACCGACTGAATGGGAGAAGATTTTTTCAAACAGCACCTCCAATAAAGGGCTAATATCCAAAATATACAAGGAACTCATACAACTCAAGAATAAATTAACAAGAACCCAATTGAAAAATGGGCAGAGGAACTGAAGAGACATTTCTCCAAAGAGGACATACAAATGGCCACTAGACATACGAAAAAATGCTCAACATCACTAATCATCAGAGAAATGCGAATAAAAACCACAATGAGATATCACCTCACCCCAGTCAGAATGGCTATCATCAACAAGACAACTAGTAACAAGTTTTGGAGAGGCTGTGAAGAAAAAGGAACCATCATACACTGGTTGTGAGAATGCAGATTGGTGCAGCCATTATGGAAAGTGGCGCGGAGGTTCCTCAAAAAATTAAGAATAGAATTATCATATGACCCAGGAATCCCTCTCCTGGTTATCTACCCCAAAAATCTGAAAACATGTATCCATAAAGACACATGTGCTCCAATGTTCATTGCAACTTTATTTATGGTGGCCAAGACATGGAAACAATCAAAATGTCCTTCAATAGATGAATGGATAAAGAAGTTGTGGTATATATACACAATGGAATACTATTTGGCAGTAAGAAAAGATGAAATAGGACCATTTGTGACAACATGGATGGATCTTGAGATTATAATGCTAAGCAAAATAAGTCAGACAGAAAAAGTAGACAATCATATGATTTCACTGATATGTGGTATTTAAAACTGAAAACAACAAAAGAACAAGGTAAACAAATGAAAGAACATAAATTCATAGACAATAGTTTAGGGGTTACCAGAGGGTAAGGGCGGACGGGGGCTCTAGAAGAGGGTGAACGGGGTCTAATATATGGTGATGGAAAGAGAACTGGCTCTGGGTGATGAACACATAATGTGAGATATAGATAATGTATTACAGAACTGTACACCTGAAATCTATGTAATTTTACTAACAATTGTCACCCCAATAAACTTTAATTAAAAAACAAACAAATGTCAATTTGATTGCTTGAGTTTGAACCTCAGTTTTGACACTTTCTTACCTATCAGTGGCACAATTTCTTTATCTGCAAGTTGGGTTTATTGTATGAGTAAAATTCAAAGCACTTGGACCTGGACCTGCCTTGTAGTAACTGTTCAATAAATGTTTAGCCATAATTACTCGTTTTATGGCTGTAATAATATACTTATTGAATGTGATACTTTTCAAAATAAATTGACTTGCAATATCATCTAAAATCAGTTGCAATATCATCTGTTTCCCCCAGTGAGGTGCTTTAATCTGTAAGCCTTCAGACAAAAAGAATAAACCCATTAAGTTCACTAAAATTGTAACAGAAAAATTATAGCAATGATTTATAAAAATGAGAGATGTGTCTAACAAATGTTTATATTTATTCAAATGTTTTACCTGCTCTGAGTACTGGCTGTCCCTTGGAGCCCTATTGATTCTACTTTCAAAGAAAAAAGTTCTCATTAACTAGAAATCTTTAGTTCTATTAATCTTTCATAACTTGTTCTTATGCAGTTCAGGGGATATGTCCCTGTACTGTTAGAAAGAAAGAGAATATATATAACAATTAAGTTCACGAACTCATCCTAGAAAAAGTGCTACACACCTCACTGAGGAATATCACTATGGTCACCTTCAAAGTACTCCCCTTGGGAAGCTAAACTCCAATGCCAGTGCCTAGTCCACCCTTCAAAGCAATTTTGGAACTCTTTTTCTGGAATGGCCATCAGAGCTGTCGTCGTATTACCCTTGATGTCCTGAATGTCATCAAAATGTCTACCTTTCAGTATTTCCTTTATCTTTGGGTAAAGAAAGAAGTCATTGGGGCCACATCAGGTGAGCAGAGAGAGTGTTCCAATACAGTTGTTTGTGTACTGGCTAAAAACTTTCTCACAGACAGCGCCCTGTGAGCTGGTGCGTTGTCGTGATGCAAGAGCTATGAATTGTTGGCAAAAAGTTCAGGTCATTTTCATCTAACTTTCTCATGCAGCCTTTTCAGCATTTTCAAATAGTAAACTTGGTTAACTCTTTGTCCAGTTGGTACAAATGCATAATGAATAATCCCTCTAATATCAAAATAGGTTAGCAACACCATTTTGACTCTTGATTTGGACTCACAGAAATTTTTTGGTCATAGAGAATTGGCTGACTTCCACTGTGCACTTTGATGCTTTGTTTCAGGGTCACATTGGTACACCCATGTTTCATCACCAGTGATAACATAGCCCAAAACATTGTCTTGCCTCTCCAAAACCTCTTAGCAAACCTTGACCCTCTTTTGCTTTTGTTCATCAGTGAGCTCCTTTGGAACCATTTTTGCACACACCTTTCTCATGCCAAGATTTTCAGTTAAGATTTTCCTAACTGTTTCTCTATCAATGTTTACTTGGTCTGCTATGCTTCTCACAGTCAGCTGACAATTTTGACACACAATTCGATTAATTTTTACAATGTTTTCATCACTTCTGCTTGTTTCTGGCCACCCTGCCCTCTCTTCATCAGTGCTGCATTCTCTTCCCTCAGAAAAAACATTTAATCCATTGATATACTGCCGTTTTCTTCATGGCATTATCCATAAAGTTGGACTAACATGTCCTTGATTTCACTTCCATTCTTGCCAAGTTTAACAAGAAATAATGTTTGTTCATTGCTCTAATTCAAGCTCAGACATTCTCGTGATGACACACAAAACCACACAACAACAATAATGAATGCCACTCAGCAAGACACCGCCACACGTCGACATGAGCACAGCTGTGAGACACCAAGGTTATGACACCTTACCGAGCTGTTTGTACAGTGCTGCCAATGTAAGCGAAGGGTGGCAAGTTCACGAACTTAAGTGTCAGAATCATAGAGCCCGTTCATAAGATACCCAAAGCTTCCGATCCAGAATGATGCCTAAAAATTTCACTTTTAAATATTGACAGTTTAAGAATCCCCTTATTTGCTGCCAGAATTATTGAAGCTTCTAGAAGATTCTGCAAGTGATTAGCTGATCTCAATCTGAAATCTTTTTGAAATGACCTGAATCTTTTTGCTTATCTGCAAGGTATTGACATGGACCCTCTGTGAATCCCCTCTTTCCTACGAGACTAGCCTATGTGCTGTCAAGAGTACACCTGCTGTAGAGAGTCCTAGTGGGGCAGATCTGAGGAAACACAGAAGCCCTGCTGGACAGAGCTTTGCTTCACTGAAGTCTCAGTGCCAGGGATTCTGCACACCTTGATTGGAAGTCTGCTTGTGTATTACGTGTGAGGAAGTTCCACCTAGGGACATGCAAAGCGCAAGTGTTTGCCACGGATTTGAGACCAAGGAATCCCAAACATTTAACATAAGATGACATTACCACAGTGTGGCAATTGATTAAAAATTTGTGAAAAAATATGTTAACTCTCTCACTGTTGATAATATACAGTCCTCACTTCTATACTTAACTTGTTCAGTATTGTTTTTAAATTAAATTACAGAACCTTAAGCATCATGACTTATTGGGTTACACATCTATCATGTATCTGTCTTCTAATTATTGAATACTTTACTGATGTTGCATATTTAACAATCATGTGAACTCCCAGGCATGACTTCCCCACCCCCTAGGTTTATTGAGATGTAGTTGACATATTACATTGTGTAAGTTTAAGGTGTACAATGTGATAATTTGATACATGTATATATTGTGAAATGCTTTCCACAATAGAGCTAGTTAACACATCCTATATCTCCCGTGGTTATCATCTTTTATGGATGTTGTGGTGAACATGTAAGGTTCTACTATAATAATAATTTCAAATATACGATATAGGCATGACTTCTGAAAGTAAAATTTCTAAGCAACAGCTTTGTAAAGTCATTTAACAGATGTGGAGGGAGTGGATCCATTTTCCCTGTTTGCAAGCATCCTCACCAGCTGCTCTTAAAAGTTCAACCGACAATGTAATATTTGTATTAATTATGGGGTAGTAATTCTCAAAATTGTGTGTTCCAAGAACGATTTTAGAGAAATTTATTTCTCACTAACCTCAAGAATACAGCCATCAATCTCAGTTTAAGAAACACTGAGTTAAGAAAACAAAAGCTTATACTCTTAAAATATCTTTTGATAGAACATTATCATTGTAAAGCAGTTTTATAGAGTAAATTCTATAAATTCTATAAAAAGTAAATTTTGTAAAATTATCATTGAAATAAATCTCAATGCAAAACAAAACAAAACTTAGAGTGAACCCTGAATTGTATGTCCATGAACCTCAGTTTGAGAAATCTTATGATGATGCTTTAATGTTTACCAAGCACATTCCATATCTATCATCCCATTTAATTCTTGCATCCATCCTGTGCAACATGTAATATTATCTTTCTGGAGTCACCTGCATGATTATTTATAGTGCTGTCATTTTAGCCCTGATCTTATAACTTCAAGTATCACTGTTAGCACACTGTCTTTCTAAGAACAATATTTTCATATTGCTTAAAATTGATAAATCTTTTATATAATCCATCACATGTGGACTTCAGAATGATTTCTAAGATAATAGACTGGCTAATATTTCTATGAGCAATATAAAGGTAAGTTTCATGTTTTTTTTTTTTTTTTTTTTTTTTTTTTTTTTCTGGGCCCGGTGCTTTATTTCATTAGGAAGAATCTCTTACACTGGCAATTGTTTTCAGCTATTTGATTATCATTTTTCAACGAGATACAGTATTATTCTCAATAAATAAGTCAACAGGTGTTTAATAAGTCCTAATGTATGTTTAATTTTGAATAATTTCAAATGGTCTAAAATACTATTTCCTAGAGTAAGATTCCAAAGAAAATTAGTCAACCAGATACCTTGGGGAGGGGGTGAGGGAGAGAGATTGACTGGTTCAAAAAAAAAAGCTAATTATCTGTCAATTTTTGAAAACTTACAATAGCAATTTAAAAGCTACAAGAAGTTCTGCAGCATAAATATATTTATTTACCCAGTATTTCTTTTTTAATTTTTTTTTCAATTAAATTTGGCATTCAATATTACTTTACATTAGTTTCAGGTGTACAGTGTAGAGATGTATACAATTTATGAAGTGATTCCCCCCAATAAGCCTAGTGCCCACCGGGCAGTATACATAGTTATTACAATATTATTGACTATCTTCCCTATAGTATTTTATATCCCCAGGGCTATTGTGTAACTACCAATTTGTACTTCTTACTCCTTTCACCTTTATTTCTTAAATGCATTTATCCACTGTGTATCTGTCAATCTAGAAGTACATGTCACTTCTATTGGGACTCATGACTAATTTATGATGACCTAAGAACACACTACTTGAAGGTTGGCGTTACACTGTATTTCAGAGTATCCTTCTGAAGCCTCATATGACAAAGTTCTTCCATTACTGACATGTGTCTCTTCCAAGTTTCAGTGCTTTTTATTCACTGAAGCTGAGAGACTGTGGTAGTTTCTAATAATGATCATTCTTCTGGAGAGGGCAACCCTAGCAATGATTTGTATTTCTCTATTTAATTAACATATTATTATCGCCTCTCTAAAGGGTAAACTCAGTACCATTTAGTAAGCAATGCAACAACCAGGTAATTTGAGTAAATCAATGAGCCATCCAGTATTGCAAAATGTTGCAGGGCAGTTTTTCTGCATGGTAAGTATTGAATGGATGTTAGTCATTGTTGTTATTATTAACCATAAATTATTATTATTATTATTATTATTATTATTATTATTTATAATCTCTAAAGATGTTAACCTCATTTTATACAATGTAGGTGTTTTGAAAATTTGAATGCATAGTATATTTCCGTAAATGAAATATGCTTAGAGACCTTAGTGCAGTTGGATGCTTAAAGGAACCATGGCTAAAACTTTTGCAAAATTAAAGTGGATTGTTACTTGCAATATGATTGTAACCCCCATACCAATCAAATATATATATTTTCTATTACTTTGGGTATTCTAAAACTGGTAGCATAACAGAACTGTGATAGGACTCCATATGTAGTACATAATGTCCAAAATGGAAAAAGAATCAATGGATAACTGACTTTAAAATGACAGAATTTTGTGGCGATGAGAAGCAATTATGACTATAAGAGAAATGTCAATAATATATTTCGAAGTTGTTTCCCTTCTAGAAAATCTCCTGAAATTCTGTAACATGCTTTCTTGTTGAGACATTTATCTAGGAAAATATTTCCAATGTCCTATGCTCTGGATATCCACGTCCTGGGTTTTGCAAAGTTCTTTACATGCATGTTGAACACCGATGATATTTTCATCCTGGACATGTATTGTCTCCATAAGTGAACAACTGCCACAAGGCACAATGTTAGACTGAGAACATACATTCAAATATCCTAGAGTCAATATATTAGCGGTTATAAAATCATATTGCTCAAAAACAGAAAAATTAATCAAAATGTCCAAGTTTAGCTTTGTTAGCAACAGCAGGGCACAACAGACTGCAGAACTGGTTAGTTGCTTAATTTCAGTAAGAACAGTAGTGCCAGAGTTTCAAAATATCAAATTAGCCTAAGAGACCTCCCAACAAAATGGGAAAAACCTAAGTTGGGCTGTGACATAACAGGGGACTGTCTATGAAAGGTGGAAATCACAAAGGTTTTTGCTGATACTGCCTTCTACAAAACATCATACTCTTGGGCTTAAAGAGTTGCTCTGGTTGTTCTCCTTTCTGTGTTCTTCTCCTGTGGGCAAATGTACCCATTTGGTCCAATATGATACCAGGGAAAAGATAGGTCCTGAGGACCGGTGCCAGAAAATGCTCCAACATCTGGCACAGACTTGGCTACTGAAAAACTGGAGTTACACCCGATCTTGACAGCAGGTAAAGCCATTATGTAACATAACCAGATTATGTTATACTAGCCTGTTTTTATCAGAGGAATAAGGAGTAAACAAAAGTTTTAAACAGAGGAAATCACATATCCTACTAATGTCTCACTGGCCACCATTAAATGCTGGCAATTAACTATCTGACAAAGTTGGATCAATAGTTTCCAGCAGTTAGGTAATATGAGCTAAAGATCTGTGTAGCTAGCTGCCTTCTCCTGTGAGATGAGAATTCATATCTATAGAATGCTCCGTGTGAACTCTGAATACTGGTATTCAATTTTAAAAGGGGATTGTTGAAGAGATAGTACACACAACTTCCTATAGAGCTTAGCATCATCCCAATCTTGGGGCTAAATATATCATGGCCATCCAATGCTTCTCATCTTATCATCCATAGTTTACTTTGTAAGCATTATGAAGAATCAACACCTCTCTACTGGCATCCAGGTGAGTCTTACATGGCAAGTCAAGAAGAAAAACCAGCGGCAAAAGAGTTAAAAAGAAAGTGTCAAGTCCATGATTCTACTCTGTAATTCCTTCAAATGGATGTATCATTTTATGAAGAATTCATCCCCGGGTTCCCACCTACCCTGGAAGAGTGTGGATGTCTTTCCAAAGCCTTTCAACTATGTAAGGTGCTCATTAAGGGTCTTGGTTTGGGAAATAAAGGCTGTTTATATCTTAAATTGCCTTCTAGTCAAGCCTTTCTCCACAACTAATTGGCATGACCTTGGGTGTATCTGCTCTTGAATATCCTTGACATCCATCTGCTATGAAGATGAATTAGTTATTTAGGTAGCAATCAGCTTTTCTGGTTTAACCAAAGTGCATCCATTCCTCTTCAGGCCTATTAAGCTGGGAATGAACTTTCCAGCTAATGCACAATGCAATCACTACCACTGTGGAGGTGCCAGCACCTAAATATTTTGTATTCAGTAATGAAAAACTTCTTTCTAAAATAAAAGGGATAGAAAGAAGGTGGGAGAGGGGAAAAAAGTCAATAAAGATCTAGAGATTCAATTAAGGGCTTAGGTATCCGCCAGCTTTTATTAGCTGCAACTTTGACTTACAAGGCTGAGGTCAGCAAGTGGTCAGTATTGAGGCATGGAGGGAGAGCAAACGAATTGCGTCATGGTCTGGGATACAGGGAGCACTGAGTCTCCTAAACGAGTAACAAGAGACAGTCAGCACTAATGACAGGAACCATCAGAGTGTATTCCAGGGAAAGGATACATTTCTCTGCAACCCTCTAGACCGCATGAGGGACTCTCCCACTGCTGCATGGCATGTCAGGATTCCCATTAAAGTCCTTACAAGTGACCGCTCCCTTTCCCGATCTACACATACCCAACCCTTAGAGATAGAAAAGGTTTGCTGCCCATGCCTGCCTTAAAAATAAATAAATAAAGGTAATCTGAGGTGATTTGGAATTTGTATTTGGTAACAAAGTATGAAGTGCTATCAAATTATTTTTGAATGTGATCTTTGTTCCCGAAGAAAATACTAGGTACCAGAATGTGCCGAAGTGCGTTGACATACATTATCCCAGAATGTGCACAGAGCAGCATCCTTGGGCAAACATCATAGCTGATGTTTTAGAGCTAAAGAAATGGAGGCTCAGTGGGATGACTACCTTGCTTGAAGTAATCCAGCTGTTGTCACTTCACATCTAAGCCTTCTGATCTTACTGTGTACTCCGGTCACTACACATTCATGCATAAAACAAACACTTATTGAGCACCTACTGCATTGCAGTCAGTGTTCTTGATACAGGGGATATAGCAGTGGCTAAAACAGGCAAACATCTGTGGCTTCACAGATCTAACATTCTACAGGTTTCCTATGTCCTGTTTATTTTTTTTCTTAACATTTGAGGAAAATAGGTCATTGGCACTTTTTGATGTGCTTCCTTGTTTTCTATGTCAATATTCCTTCTTATCACCCTATCTATACTCGAAAGAGTCATGTTTCCATAATTTGATTTCATCCATTTATTTATTTTTAAATACCTCTTACATATTAGTGACTAGACCAGACACTGGTGATGCATAAATAAAACAATGACCACAGGGGATGCCTTATAGAGATTTTAAGGAAATAATAGGGATTCTGCCTTAACCTGGTGTATTGAACAAGTGTTAACCACATTTCCTCTTGAAACAGTATTTTGAAATTAAAGGAGTGTGAAAAGCATACGGTCACAAAGACAAAGTTAATAAAATTGAAAAAGTAGAAGTCAAAGCACGAGATTACATGTACACGGACAGAAAACAGCTGGATGAGAGAAAACTGACATATAGAAAAAGGCTGAAATCTCAGTGCCCATAGGGGTAGGTAGTTCGGTGATGGCAATAAGCAGGCCACTGTGCGTTTCAGAACCCTGGAAAATCTCAAGAGTTGAAGGATTCAGCAGGTCAGAAGTTATGGTGCCTGGTGGGACAACGAACAGAAAAATTGTCTGAAAATCTGTATCAGATGCATTTTACTCCTAGATCTCATCCCCCACCCCCACACAGCAAATAACACGACCTTCATGACCTCTATACAATACTGATACTGAACTCTGGAGGAGTTGAATTAGAGATGTTTGTGTTTGGGGGGGACACTAAGCAAAGCTACCAGTGAAGGGAAATTTGAAATCGTGTGAATTCACTAATGGTCTCCCTTGAATCCTCTCCCCGCATACCTCCATTCCCTTATTAGGTTCTGCGTGGGCAGCTTCGACCTGACACTCAATATTCCCTGCTTCCTAGTATCTAAGCCCTTACATCACTTTATCCCTAGTACGTGGGCTGGGCCTGGGGACTCACTTCTAATGAATAGAATGTGATAAAGCAATCAGATGTTATATGCATGATTAAGTGACAGAGGCTGTGACTTCTTTTTTGCTAGCATTCTTGCTGGAAATTTCTTGACATCTTTCTTGCTCATCCTGATGAAGCAAGCTCTATGGAGAGTCCCAGTTTGAAAGAAGCTAAGGGAGGACTCTGACAGCCCATGAGAAACCGGGCTCTTCCAACAACCACATGAGTGAACTGGAAACAGAGCCTTCCCAGTCAAGCTGTAAGGTGACTGCAGGCTCGTAGAGTGACGTGGTGTCCTGGTTTTCTCAGGACTGAGCGATTTCCTGGCATCTAAGGCTTTCAAGGCTAAGACTGGAAAAGTTCTGGGCAGATGGGATGGTTGTTCACTCTACTTGTAAGAGATCCAGAGCCAAAAGTCCCAGCTAAGCTGCACCCTTTTTCCTGATCACAGAAACTATGAGATAGTAATTGCTGTTATTTTAAGTGGGACTAATTGTGGGCACTAATTTATTGTGCAGCAGAGAGCATAACTAAAACATTCTTCCAGAACTTTGACAGTCTAGGTTATACCAGCAAAGCAGGATATCTGACTACTTTTCTCTGGAAAAAGAATGACCATAATACAAAAGACCTATCATTACGTACAGTCAGTGGGTTTGCTAACAAAATGCTAAGATTGCTACCCAAGCATCCTAAGATGAAGCTTACCTCTTGCCAAGACCTGCCTGTGCATACAGAGCTTCTAAAGATATTTTAATACTTCACTTTTAAAGGAATTGACGAAGATTAAAATGAAGTTTTAAAGAAAGTTTCTAATGTGAAGGTCAAAAAGCAAAGATGTACAGAAAGAAAAAAAAAAGAGATTAAATGAAAGTATAGAGAGCAAAAGAATACTTCACCAGATCGCTAATGTACCCATGAGTATACTCAAAAATATAAAAGGTAATATAGTCATAATATCAGAACAAATGCTATAAAAAGGTGAATTAATAGTATAAATAATCTTGGAAATGGAGAATATGAAAGATATTAAATCTTCACAGAAGTATTAAAAGATAAAGGCAACTTTCTCAGAAAATTGAATAAAAAGACAGAATTGAAGTTATAAAAGAAGAAAAAGAATTAAATAAATGTACGAGTTAAGTTCAGTTGGGAAAACAAAATCACCTTGTTCATGCCAAAAATGAAGACTTTTACTTCAGTGAATTAGTGGCTTACCCAAATATTGGAAATGCTGAGAGAATGAAGGTCAAGTAGACAGCATGAAAAATCTCAGCTTTCAGTTACTAAACGACATTTCCACGAGGTAACATGGAAACTGCTAGAAGTCTCAAAAGCATTTAAAACGATTTGACCAAATATCTAGGTCTGCATGAGGAAAGTATTTAAGAAACTGCTGCAAACACAATATCTAACCTCACATCTCGCAGCAGCTGCCACCTAAAAATAGATTTCTGCTCCACCCCATGTGAGTGCCTCTCACTGGCAGATACTAAGTGGCCAGAACTACACAGGAAAAGGTATTCTGGGAAATGTAGTTTCCTGTCTGCAGTTCAGTGGACATCTGTAAAAAGGCCAGTGATGAAGGCATATGGACAAGACAATCAGTATGGCAAGTATTTAGAACAGGTGTCATTTCTAGCAGCCTCCAACATTTTGGAGGCCCTTTCTATATTTTGATAATCTCTCTTTTTTAATTTTTATTTTTAAAATAATTTTATTAAAATATAGCTAACATATGATATTAGGTTCAGGTGCACACCATGGTTATTCAACGTTTATATACTTAAAGAAGTGCTCACCATGATAAGTTAAGCAACCGTCTGATACTGTACCACCCTAGCACAACATTATTGACTATATTCCCTATGCTGTACATTACATCCCCATGACTTACTTGTTTTATACCTGGAAATTTAAACCCCATATTCCTCTTCATCTCCCCGCTCCACCTTTTTAAATTTTTCAATTACAGTTGACATTCAATATTATTTTATATTAATTTCAGGTGTACAGAATAGTGATTAGACGTTTATATAATTTAAGAAGTGATCTCTCTGAATACTCTAGTACCCACCTGGCACTGTACATAGTTATTATATTATCGACTATATTCCCTATGCTTTACTTTACATTCCCATGACTATTTTGTAACTAAAAGTGTGTACTTCTTAATCCCTTCATATTTTTTTACCCTGCCCTCCAAAATTCTTCCCATCTATTGCCCCAATAAATCTAGTACCCACCCGACACCATACATAGTTATTACAATATTATTGATGATATTCCTTATGCTATACCCTACATCCCCATGACTATTGTGTGACAACCTGTTTGTATTTCTTAATCCCTTCTCCTTCTTCACTGACCCCCCAAACCCCTCCCATCTGTCAACCATCAAAATGTTCTCTGTATCTATGAGTTTGTTTCTGTTTTGTTTGTTTATTTATTCTGTTCTTTAGATTCCACATATAAGTGAGCTCACATTGTATCTGTCTTTCTCTGTCTTATAAACTCTATTCAGCACATTCAGCACAATACCCTCTAGGTCCATCCATGCTGCCTCAAATAGCAAGACCCATTCACTTCTATGGTTGACCAATATTCCATTCATTGTATATATATACCACCTCCTCTTTATTCATTCTTCCATCAATGGACACCCAGGCTGCCTCCACATCTTGGCCATTGTAAACAATGCTGCAATGCACATATGGATGCACACATTCTAAATAAGTAGTGTTTTGGGTTTCTTCAGATAAATACTCAGAAGTGGGATTACTGGGTCCTGCTTTGTCTCTTTTTACAGCCTTTGTTTTAAAGTCAAATTTGTCTAAGTATTGCTACCTCAGTTTTTTCTGTTTACATTTTCATGAAATCTCTTTTTCATCCCTTTACTTTCAGTCTGTGTATGTCTCTCAATCTGAAGTAAGTCTCTTATAGGCAGCACATGTAAGGGTCTTGTTTTCTTATCCATTTAACCATTGTATCTTTAAATTGGAGCATTTAATCCATTTACATAGAAAGTAATTCTTGATAGATATGAAGTTATTGCAATTTTACTGTTCATATTTTTTATCTTTTTTTTTTCATCTTAAAGAAATCCCTCTAAGATTCCTTGTAATACTGATTATGTGATGATGAACTCCTTTAGATTTTCTTGTCTGGGAAGATCTTTAGCAGTCCTTCAATTAAAAATGACAGCTTTTCTGGGTAGTATAATCTTGATTGTAGGTCCTTGCTTTTCATCACTTTGAATATTTTGTGCTAATCCCTTTTGGCCTGCAAAGTTTCTGTTGAGAAATCAGCGACAGTTTTATGGGAGCTGCCTTGTAGGTAATTACTTGCTTTTCTCTTACTACTTTTAAGATTCTCTGTTTGTTTTTAACCTTTGGCTTTTAATGATGATGTGTCTTGGTGTGGGTCTCTTTGAGTTCATCTTGTTTGGGACTCTTTACACTTCCTGAGCTTATAGTATCTATTTCCTTACCAGGTTAGGGAAGTTTTCTGTCATTATTTTTTCACATAGGTTTTTAACTCCTTGCTCTCTCTCTTTTCCTTCTGGTATTCCTATGATGCAAATATTTGTACACTTGATGCTGACCCTAAGACCTCTTCGACTATCCTCATAGTTTTGGATTTTTTTTCTTTTTCCTTTTGTCCTGTTTGGGTGTTTATGATACCTTGCCTTCCAAATTACTGATTCAGTACTCTGCTTCATCTAATCTACGATTGATTCCCTTTAATGTATTCTTCATTTAAGTTATTGCATTATTATTTCTGACTGGTACTTTCTTATGTTTTCAATCTTCATTTTATGTTTCCTATCTCTTTGTTGAAGTTCTTACTAAGATTGTTGAGTATGTTTATAACCAATGTTTTGAATTCTGCATCTGCTAGATTGCTTGTATCATTCTGTTTAGCTGTTTTCTTTTTTTCTTTCTGGAATTTTGTACTGTTCTTTCATTTAGAACATGTTTCTTTTTCTCCCCACTTTGACTGCCTCTTTGTGTTTGTTTCTATGTATCATGTAAGACTGCTCTGCCTCCCAGCCTTAGTAGAGTGGCCTTCGGTAATAGGTGTCCTATGGGACCCAAAGGTGCAGTCTCCCTGATCTCCAGAGCTGGGTGTTTCAGGTGTGTCCCTTGTGTGGGTTGTGTGTGCCTCCCTGTTGTGGTTAAGCCTCGGTTGATGTTGGAAGATTAATAGGAGGGATTTACCCTCAAGTTGATTGGCTGTGAGGATTGGCTATGACTACAGTGGAGGAGATGCTGTGCAGGAGCTAACCCTACAGAGTAGGATTTGCTTTAGCAGGGATCTAGTGCCTGCCCAGTCTGTCCTTTGGTATGTTGTGTTTGGAGGCAGCCTGATGATACTCTGGCTCAGTCCAAAGCTGACAATTGAGTATGCCAGCCCAAGAGCCTCCTGAGAGGGGCCTGACTGCAGGCCAATTCAGCCTTTGCCCTAAACAAGGCTACCTAGCATGAGCCACAAAGCAATCTCCAGATGGCTGCTGTCTGCACTGGCCTTGGAGCTGCCTGGTGAGGCCAAGTCAGGAACTGAGTCCTGGTGAGGCCAAGTCACTAGTGTGACTGAACTGAGGCAGTCACTAGTGTCAGATTTGGAGCTGCTTAGCCAGAGGTATGGGATATGCCATGGCCAGATGCTGCTAGTTTGGGTTTTGTGAACCTTTGAGAGATTTTAGGAAAGTTCATAGCAAAAACCAAGACAGAAAATTTGTATGGAAAAGCCATTGGAATCAGTGTGGGTTGACGTGCAATTTCAGTGGGGCAGTGTCACAGGGAATCACCAGGGTGGGGCAAATAACTGTTGTTAGCCAAATTGATGGTGTCTGCCAGTGTCTGCACACTGGGAAGGGGGAGGTCTCAACAAAGAAACAATGGCTTCCACCAGCTTCTCCATCCAGGAGAAAGTTGCCCTTCTAGCCCTTGCCTTGAAGCCAGACAGTACAGCTCCTTCCCCTATGTCTCTGGTGCCTTTTGAGCTGCCCCAGCACTGGAGCTCACAGCAAGTGAGTCCAGAAGCAAGTATGTCCATGTGCTGGCCCTTTAAGAGGAACTCCTGGCACTCCAGCTGCCCTCATTTCACTCAGTCACAATCTCCACTGGTTTTCACAGCCAGAAGTTATGGGGACTTCTCCCAGCAGTGGAACCTTGGGCTGAGGAGCCTGGCATAGGGCTAGAACCCCTCACTCCTCTGGGGAGGACCTCTGCAGCTGAAATATCCCTTCTGATTTTTAATGGTAACGTGTGGGTGTGGAGCCAGCCCATTCTATGTCTCTGCCCCTCTTACCAGTCTCAAAATGGCTTCTTCTGTATGTCCTTAGTTGTAGGGCTTCAGTTTAGCTAGACTTCAGGTGATTCTCAATGATGGTTGTTCTCTAGTTCAGTTGTAATTTTGATGTGGTCATGGGAGGAGGTAAGCACAGCATTTACCTATTCTGCCATCTTGACTGGAAATCTGATAGTCTTTCATAGTGTAAGTTCTGCTTTCATAATGCATATTTCCCCTTAAAAACTTCATCTCCCAGCTCTCTTGCTATTAGGGATGGGATATATGTTCCAGGTTTTTAAGTAACATGCCCTGTGAATGACTGTTTTGGAATAAAGTTATGTGAAGAAAGAGGCACGACACAGAGCATTCAGTTGTCCCATACAAATTACAGCAGAAGCAGCCTCATTCTGAGGTCAGCTGAGGTGATATGCTTCTGATTTGACAGCTCCCTTATCATGGAAGAAGCAGCAGCTCCTTTGATGGGCTAGATCTATGATGTGGCTCTGAGAGTTATTCCTGGAACCTTAGCCTACAATTGTACTTTAGCCCTCCCAACAATTCTGCTAAGTGTTCCTAGACTTAACATGCCATTTCTACCTAAATTTGGCAGTGTTTTCTGTTGGTTTCAGTTGAAAACACTGGTGAATACTGTGTGATTCGAGAGACTGGTGAAGGCTCAGAAACGTTGCTGTTGGGATGAAAGAAGGAGATGATTAGGAAGATCTAGAGAAGGTAGCCAGGATACAAGCTACTGTTTTGTTAAGTTGTTCTATTGACAGTGACCACAGCCTATGTTATTTTTCTTCAGTAATTTTTAGCAGTTTGGGTTATAAAGTGTAGAAGATAGATGTTTGGATTAACCCAGAGTTTTCCTGACTTTACAGCTGAAAGAATTAAGAACTGGATAGTTGATCCATAATCACAGGCAAAGAAGTAATGGAAATGGAAATTGGATCCATGTTCATAAAGGTCCACACATAGTAATACATCTCTGGAGATGATATTTTCTCTTATACAAATTCTGTGATTCACTTAAGAACTAAAAGCCACTCAACAAAGAGAAAAGAACTCCATGATCAATCAACCCTCATTGACAAATGCAGTCCCATATGTGTATAAAATTAAGGTATTTAATGTGGCTTGAGTTTATTTGTTGCTTAAATGTTTAATTCATTTTTATCTGTATTGAAAGAAGTGCAGGAATCTATCAAAAATTATCTGATATTTCTACCTATGCAGCATCAGGGAAAGTGTATATTATTGTTTAGAAAGTTCCTAATAGAAAATGTAGTTGGGCTGCTAGGTTAGGATACCCAGGAACTAATGTCCACAAAGGAGATCAAATAAACAAAAAAGAATCAGATCTTATTGTATTTGAATTTGAATGTATTCAAGAAGATATTTAAAAAGACAAAATGTGGAATTTAAAGAATTATCTCCAAAATATTGTTTTTTTACATTCATTCCCATTTCCCTGTTCTCGATTCCTCTAGATCTCCTAATTTTGTGCAATAGATGTTTCTAGGTGGTAGGAGGTAGTGGGAAACAAAAACGAAAAGGTCCCTGCCTTGTGAAGTTTGCAGTTTTGTGGGAGAAACTGACATTTAACAAATTATTAAATACATAAAGCATCACACATTGCTGAGTGCTGAAGGAAAATAAAACTTAGTACAAGGGAGCACATAAGCAACATTATACTTTAGATTTGGGAATTTAGAAAGGTCTTTCTGAGAAATTTATAGATTTTTGTCAAACTTGAAAAATAACTAGTGATTAACCATTTAATGAATGAGGGTCACTTTATTGTAGATAGAAGAAACCATATGTGGAAAGGTCCTGAAGAAATAAATAATATTTCAGTCCCTACACAAAAGCAATAATTTGAGAGAAAATTGTAAAACGTGTAATCTGTTTAGACATAATTGGAAACCAACTTCCTCAATTGCGGTAATACATACACACACACACTCACACACACACACACACACACACACACACACAAACACATTCTTGTGCTTGCCTTGTTATGACTTCTAAAATTTCTCTTGTGCTAGTGCATTTGGATAGCTAGATTTTTAAATCTATGGTTCAGACCCAAGAATAAATAATTTAAAAATTTTAACCAATTAGAGATAGTATATGCTGAGCTCTGGATTTGAGTAAACTTGATTTGTCAAGACAATTTGTTTTGAATGCACTATTTTCTTCCCTGACCACCTGGTAGTTAAGCTTTCATGTTTCTGTTGCCTGGGTGTGAACCTTCTGTATACTTATTTCACTTCATTTAAAATCTTCCTGGCTTTCATTATTATTCAGTTTCAGCTTCAGGTGTACACTGCAGTGGTCAGACATCTACACCGCCATGATGTGATCTCCCTAGTAAGACAAGAGTCCATCGGATACCCTACAAAATCTTTACAACATTATTGATCATGTTCCCCAATGTCTTTCATATCCCTGTGGCAATCTTGTAGTTACCAATTTGTGCTTTCTAATCCCCTCACCTTCTCCCTCATCCTCACTCCCCTCCCATCTAGCAACCCTCATTCTTTTTGCTATATCACTGAGACTGTTTCTGATTAGTTTGTTCATTTATTCTATTTTTCAGATTCCACATATAAGTAAGATCATATGGTATTTGTTTTTCTCCATCTGACTAATTTCACTTAGCATAATATTCTCTAGATCCATCCATATCTTTGCAAGTGGTAAGATTTCATTCTTTTTTATGGCTGAGTAATATTCCATTGTATAAATGTACAACAGCTTCTTAATTCCGTCGTCTACCGGTGGGCATTTCAGTTGTTTCCATGTCTTGGCTATTGTGAATAACTATAATTATATATATATATATATATATATATATATATATATATATATATATATATATATATATATATATATGATCACAGGATATGGAGTACAGCATAGGGAATAGAGTCAATGGAATTGTAACAGCTATATATGATGTCGGATGGGTAGTAGATTGGGGGAGGGGGACTATCTCTTTGTGAGGGGTGTAAGTGTCTAATTACTACATTGTTTTGTATACCTGAAATAAAAAATAAAAAAAAATCTTCCTGGCTTAACCTTCATTCTTGAGCTCCAAGTTTTCTAAATGGTCAAATAACTAAAAAGGATTTGAGAGCTTTTATTAGCTTTGATTAAGAAAGTACATTCTGAATACACATCAGACCTGCAGCCATGAATTTGTCAGGCAAAGTCCGTTGAGCTTTCAGTGCATAAACAAAAGAAATAAAAACCCCAATATGACACTGAAAAAAGGTAAAACCTGGTGGACTCATTATAAAATACCTGGTGCCTGTTTATACAAACAAGGGGATGTATGGCACCTGCTGGCAAATTATAAATGATGACAAAGGAAATTAAAAATATCACTAAGTGCTGTTTCTAAAGCAAGGGTGACACAAAAGGAGTGGTGGGTGATGAAGAAAATAGTTCACAAATAAACTGTGCTCAACTCAGAGAATAGGGCAGAAGTGAACTGTTCATTTTATTTATGTCTTTGAAGAATGGTAGAAGAAATGCTAATTTTGCCATTTTTGGATTTACTTAAAGCTGAAATCAATGGAGCAAAAGCAAAAACCCACAAGGCCAGCCCAGCCTTATGGTTTGGATAATACCCATTGTGTGGTTCATTAACTGCGTGTCTCATTTATCATCTGTCCCTGTCCCCTGAGACTTTCCCAGGAGCAGGGCTGGAGGCTTCACGGGTTGTGTGCTGAGGAGCTGGAACATGCTGCTCTGGGAGCACAACATAACACAGAGTCTTTTAACCCTAACAAACCCAACACCTCCTTTTTATCATAGATATTTTGTAAGACCCCTTTACTATCATGAAATGTACCCATTCATGTGCGCTTGTGCATATTTTATCATAGTTTCCAGCATAGATGGAGAGGAAAGACATTCCAGACAGAGGAAGTGGTTGGGGAAAACCATAAATACCTGGAAGCCTTGGAAATAATATAAAACAGAAATATTATAAAAGAAAATTAATATGTAACAATGTACTAACTATAACACAAAGTCAAACAATAAAATATCTCATAACAAAGCAATAGTACGAGGTGTGATCACAAAATAAAGTCAATGTTTACGTTTTTAAAAATATATTACAGTAAAAGACACATGGCCATTAATCCCCTTCAGAATACTCCCCCTCGCTTTGAACACACTTATCCCATCGTTCTTGCTTCTTTCTGAAGAAATTCTGGAAGTCCTCTTTAGTGTCTTTACTTCATCCTTCATCATGACAATGCTCGTGTCACACATCACTTCTGGTACAGCAATTTCTGCCAAAAATATTACGGTGTGTCCTCATCCACCTTATTCACTGGATCTTGCACTGTACAACTTCTGCCTCTTCCCCAAGGTCAAAATGACCATGAAAGGAAAACGTTTGGAATCAATTCAGGACATTGAGGCAGCCACGACAGTGCAACTAAAGACACTCACAAAAGAGGACTTCCAGAACTGCTTCAGAAAGTGGCAAGAACGATGGAATAAATATGTTTGAAGCAAGGAGGTGTGTATTTTGAGGGGGCTTAATGGCAATGTGTCTTTTACTGTAATATTTTTTTATTCAAACGTTCACTGTATTTTTTATTACATCTCGTGCATGTTCCGGTGTAATGACATTAGTGGCTTAAAATGAGATGCTTCCTTCTATACATTGAAGTTGTGTGAAAGAAATAGCTCCGAGTACAAAAGAATACAGGTGTGTTGCAGCTGATTCAATTACTCTGGGCAGCATTGCTGTGAGCAATATCACTTTCCAAAATGCTGAATAATTTTTTTTGTAACTTCTGAACAAAAGTAAGGGCACTATTTCTTTGATTTACGTAATAGTTGTGTTCCAGGGAAATTCAATATATATTAAAACTCTGCAGGAAACACTTTTTTGTTTGTTTTTATGCAAAATTCAATTAAGAGTCTAATTCAGATAATTATAGGTAGTTTTCTCTCATATGCACCATAATTATAAACCTCCATAATGGAAATGTGAATATATAGGCAGGGGTGTGTGTCTGTCTGGCCTGGATCTCTGCCCTGATATTAGTGCTCATACATTCAGATTCCCACTCAAGGGTGTTTACTTGGGGGGGTCTAAAAGGCGTCTCAAACTTAAACATGTAAAGTGTGCTCTCCTTCTTCACTTCTCCTCATCTCAGTAAAAGTTGCCTATAGAGTTCTGCTCACTTAGGCCCAAACTTCAGACCCCTTGATTCCATTCTTTCCGTATGCCCTATGTCCAATCCACCAGAAAACCCTATAGGCGCTACTTTCAAAACTATCCAGATTCCAACACTTTTTCTATCACAGTTACAACCCTGGTCCAAGATACAAACAGCACTCACATGCATTATTTCAACACTCTCCTAACCTGTCCCTTCTTTTACCTTGTCCCTGTGTAAGGACATCATAGCACAGCAGCCAGTGAGCCTTTCAAATCTGAAGTCTGTTCAAAGTTCCTCAACCTTCTCAGTGGCTCCCTTCTCACTCAGAGTTCAAGTGTCAGCTCTCACCACCTTTTTCCCTGCCTCCCACTTACCTCTCTCCCCTAACCTTCCAGTCTCTCTTCACTATCATGCTGCAACCACCAGGGCCTCCTTGTTGCCAATCAAGCACACGAAGCACACACCCGTCACTGGGATTTTGCACCTACTCTCCACTAGGCCTGGACTGCACTTTCCCCAGGCACCTACCTGCAGGACTCACTTCCTCTTCTTTTCAGTTTTCTGCTCAGTGAATACTCACTGTGTCTTGAAGAGCTGAGGAGGAAGGCCATGCCAGACAGCAAAATATACCTGAGACCATAGAAATGGCAGAGAACCAATGAGGAGTAAAGTTTGACTGTGGTTTAGCAGGAAGAAAGATAAATAATTCCGGAGATGCATGCTACAGTGAGAGAGATTTAGAAGGACAGTGAATCCTAGCTAAGGAAGAGTTTTAGACTTTTATCTCATAGTTAATAGGAAGTTGCAGAAGATATTTGAGCAGCGAGTAAAATAATTCAAAAAGGCTCATCTGGATAAATAGGGTGGAATGGGTCAATGGGGAGAGATGGATTTTGAAGAGCTAACCCACAATGCTGTTGCAGTTGTACCAGTACAAAATAATAAGGCCCTACTAATAAAGAGAATTCATCACTGAATTGGTTTAGAGACACTATCCACAGAAATATTAATCATAAAATGTATCAACTGGGCTTATTTGGATGGTAAGTTGTATTTTCTCAGATGATCCCTTCTCAGTGAGCCTTAAGCCCTGAACACTACATTCATTTATTCGGTATGCATTATATTATATCAATGTTATGTTATATTATGTTTGTTATGTTATGTTATATATTAGCAATTCACCCCACACCCTTTCCTCTTTCTCTGTTTTATTTACTCCATTGCATTTGCTGCAAACTGAGATACTATATACTAGAGGTCAACAAACTTTTTCTATAAAAGGCTAGATAATAAATATTTGAGGCTTGCCGGCCAGGTAGACTCTGTCACAACTATCCAACTCTGCCATTGTAGCATGAAATCAGCCATAAACAATACTTAAACAAATGGAAATGACTGTGCTCCAAGAACTTTATTTCCAAACATAGGTAACAGGCCTATTTGTTGTATGTAGCCAACCTTTGCTCTATATGATACTATGCTTTTTCCTTTGTTTATTTGTATATTGTCTATAGCCCCTTCTAGAATGTAAAGACTATGAAGACAGACAGTTTTTGTCTGTCTTGTTCATTATTATATGTATCCTTAGCCTTTAAAATAGTGTGGGCACATAGTCAGCATAACGTGGGCTATTGCATAATTGCAGTTACATGGTATTAGGTGGGATTGAAAGAAGATGAAATGTTCCCTATAATCCTTCTATCCACAATTTGATAGTTCCAAATATTTACTAAAATATATATGCAAATACCTTGCTTTAAAAATAAATATCTCTCACCATTGTTGACAGATTAAATTTAAGCTTCTTAACCTAGTGCATGAAGTGTTATTTTGAAGAAAATATCCATGAGCTGTATAGTCACCTAGAGAAGGGTGTCATCTTCATGTTTTGAAAGATTAGGCGTGCAATTATGAGTGCACCAAAATAAGACTCAAGTTAACTACACTAAAAAGGGACCACTGAAGAAACTACAGCACTAATATATTAATGTACATGAGAAAAACTATTAGATGGACTAATTTTTGCACAGATACATCCCAGGCTCCAAGAACAGAACTGGATTGTTTTCTTTGCTCAGTGTTATCACCTCCTTATAATTGTATCTATATTGAGAAAAAGTTCATAATCAGAAAGTTTCAGAGTGAGGTCAGAATTACAGCAAACAAATATAGTTTCTTGCAAAATTAAATACACCATTACTATAGGTGTAAAGGGATACTGAATTCCTTGGGATCAAGGTTTTCCAAGCCTTTTTTATCTAAACAGCTCTGCTTTCTTCTGTATTGTATATTGAATTTATGCATAAAATTTCACTAGTCAAAAAATAAATTTCTATGAAAAATGCAGCTTGCTAAATTTCTTAGTTTGATAATATTACCAACAGTCTCATCATTTTCTGATATTCTGAAGAATATTTTGGGGTCAAACATACTCTCTCCTCTGGATTGTGTTGATTACAGAATGCAGCTATTTGCCTGTGGTTCTTCTCTCTGTGTAACATATTGTTGAAAAATACTTGAATTGACTTTTAAAAAATGTAAGTTAATGTCTTTAATCAGGTTCCAGCCAAGTCTTAACCTTGGAAAGAATCAATCCTTTAAAATGAATATACATCTCAATTATAATCCATTTACTTTATATTTTAGCACTAAGAGGTCAATGTTATCTGCCTATTTCCAAGTCCTCATTGTTCTCCCAGTTATTGCCCACAAATCTCACCTCCAGCCTCTCTCTTAATATAGCTTACATTTGAGCTGCACTGAAATCTCCACTTTTGCTCAACACAAAGACCTTGTTTACTGATATATTTGCATTCAATTTTTTTCTTTTTTGCTATCCACATTGTCCCTCACACCCTTTATTACTCTACTTAGAATTTCAATTCTGAAGCCTGGCTGACTAAATGCAAAGCCCTTGCTTACTTTCTAGTTAAATGATCATGGGCAATTTACTTAACCTGTCTGTGCCTCAGTCCCTCATCTGTAAAACTGGAACATTAATAATACTAACTTGCAAATTTCTGTGAGCATTAAATGATATAACCCAGTTCCTGGTATACAGTAAGTCCTCAATAAAATACAGCTTTTGGTATTTTTACTTGTCCTTCAAGCCCTACATCAAATGTTACCTTCAGTGTAAACTCTTCTCCAGGGAAAGAGAGGACAGTGTTTTGATATCATCATGATTCTTAAGAGCTATATTACTGCTGATGTTGAGATGAGTGAGAAGACAATGGGAAAGCTCAGGGTTACTACTGAGAAACACTGAAGTAGAATTGAAGGAATACAAGGTCAAATTGGGATTAATCTAGATTGTCTGAGGCTTCCTAAGTAGTAATCTACATCTGGGTTTCTTTCATTCTTGTAAATAGGCTTTGTCATAAGGAAATCCAAAGGCCAGGATAAAAATGTCATTCTATTAAAGGTTTATGGCAACATCTTGATTAAAGAAGGATGCTGCTCCTTGAGTAAGAAAGCATGTGTCAGATCCATGGAAGGAGGAGAATATCATATAGCTCAGGAATTCATGCAAAATAAACTACAGGCACAAATTTTAGGATTTAAAAAAATAAATAATGATAAGTAGAAAAATGTATTCCGCTAGACATTATGCAATCTAGTGGAAGCTGCCTCTCCACAGTGTCAGGATTTCTGAGGATACCAACATCAGTAATGACTTTTCATCTGTACTCAGATGTACCTCCCAGGGCGATGAAAGAGCAATTCAACTTAGTACATGTTATTGCAAGTGTTCCCGATCCTCTTTGACCATCCTCCAACCTGGAGTCTGTCAGGTAGGATTGGCCTTTCAAAGATAATCAACTATATATTAACTCTATATTCCCAAGCAATGTATGAAGATTTTAATTTTACAGGAAGCTTAAGGCAAATTGAAAGAAAATTTTGTTATGAAAGGATAATAGCTCTCTGAGCTACCTTTATAAAATAGTAAAGAAATAAATAATTCAGTTAGTCAGTGTAGATTATACTCCAGGGACATCATTTCACTCAACTTCTATAACTAAAATATATATACATATGTGTATGTGTTTTAAGGAAAATAAGAAATATAATCTTACAAACAAACCATATGAGTTGGTATGTATCCTTTAAATGTACCTTCTAATTCCCAAACTGTATCTCTGCCCAGTTAAGTTCCCTAAACCTGAAAGTCCTTCTCTTTTCCCCTTGGTCAGATTCAGATGAAATCTAAACTCCTCTATGAGAATTTCATGTTTACATAAGTATAAGATTACATTCTAATCTTCTGAATTTCTATAATGCTAGTAGGTTACCTTCATACAAATAAAAAAATAATACCTTTACTATCCCTTGAAAAATTATTTTCATTTTTCACTTGAAAGTTTTATTTGTTAGAATCAACACTTCTTCTTCTGTACTTCTACAGTAGTTTCCTTGTTTAAATTTGTATTAATAGTTTATGACAATAAAAGTAGAATAGATTTATTATGCAATATTTGGAAAATGCAAAAATTATGAAAATAATTCTAAAAGTATTTTCATAACCTTATAATGCAGGTGGAGATAGATGCTTTTTACCTCAAAAAACAAAGCAAAACAAAACAAATAAGTTGAAAGTGAAAAAAATATATATATTCTTTGTATATAGTAACCAAAAGATAGCTGTTACAACTATTCTAATATCAGAAAAATATACTTTAAGTCAAAAACTCTTACAAGAGACAAATATGTATTAATGAAAGGGTCAATTCCTCAAGACGATATAACAATTATAAGCATATATGCAACAAAAAACAGAGTCCCAAAATGAATGAAGCAAACATTGACAGAATTAAATAAAGAAATATGCTAGGCTACAAAACAATTCTCAATAAATTTTAAAATATTAAAATTATTCTAAGCATTTTATCTGACCACCATGGACTGAAGCTAGAAATCAATAAATGAAGGAAAACTAGAAAAAAAAATTAAATATGTGGAAACTAAACAACACACTTTTAAACAACCAATAAGTAAAAAAAGAAATCACAGGAAGAATTAGAAAATATTTAGATGAATGAAAATAAAAACAAAATATACTAAAAATTACAGGACGCAGAGAAAGCAGTGTTCAGTGGTAAAATTACAGCTGTAAACACCTACATTAAAGAGGAAGAAATATTTCAAACCAATACCCTAAAATTAATATTTTGAGAAAGTAAAAAAAGAAGAGAAAAATAAATCCAAACTTATCAGAAGAAAATAATAAAGCTTAGAGAAAAGGCAAATAAACTCCAGACTTGAAAAACAATAGAAAAAAATACAATGAAACCAAAAGCTGGTTCTTTAAAAAGATCAACAAAATTGACAGACCTTTAGCTGGACCTAAAAGGAAAAAAGAAAGAGAAGACACAAACAACTAAATTAAGAAATGAAAATGGGAACATTATTACCAATCTCACAGAAATAAAAAAGATTATAAGAGAATACTATAAATAATTATATGCCAATAAATTGGATAACTTAAAGGAATGAATAAATTCCTTGAAACACAAAAATTACCAAAACTGACTCAAGAAGAAATCGGGAATATTAATGGATCTCCAAAAAGTAAGGAGATTAAATCAGTAATAAAAATCTTCCCAACAAAAAAATATGTCCAGGACCAGATGACTT
The DNA here is from genome assembly GCF_004115265.2 of Rhinolophus ferrumequinum. NCBI lineage: Eukaryota > Metazoa > Chordata > Mammalia > Chiroptera > Rhinolophidae > Rhinolophus > Rhinolophus ferrumequinum. The sequence goes on from NC_046308.1 coordinate 28,014,766, forward strand.
CTCTGATAAATTCTAGTAATCATTTGAAGTAACACTAAATCTTTTCAAATTCTTCCAAAAAATAAAAGAAGAGAGAACACATCTTCACTTATCATCAGAGGCCAACATTATCCTGATATGAAAGCCAGATAAAGATATCACCAATAAAGAAAATTACAAATATTCCTTCTCAGTAAAAATGCAGAAATTCTCAACAAAATACTAGCATTTCAAATATAACAACATATTTACAATATTACACAGAATGACCAAGTGGGATTTATCCCAGGAACACAAGAGTAGTTCAACATTAAAAAAAAAAAACAACACTCCAATTAATACACACTTTAATAGAATTAAGGAAAAACCACGTCATCTCAATTGACACAGAAAATGTACTTGCATAAACCCAACACCCTTTTATGATAAAACACTCAGAAAACTAGAAGTACAAAGAAATTTCCCCAACATGATAAAGAGCACTTATAAACACAGCAACAACAACAACGACGACAAACAACAACAACAAAACTCCTTGGTAACATCATACTCAATGGAGAAAGACTGAAAGCTTTTCTCCTAAGATCAGGAAGAAACAAAGATGCCAACTTTCACTACTGCTATTCAATGTTGTACTGGAAGCAATTAGGCAAGAAAAAGAAATAAAAGGTTAGGAAAGTTTTCAGTCATTACTTCAAATAATTTCTCAATCATTTGCTTTCTCTCTTTTCTTTCTGATACCCCTATGATGTGAATGTTGTTATGCTTGGTGTTGTCCCAGAGGTGTCTTAAACTATTCTCATTTTGCTGGATTCTTTTTCCTTTTGTTTTTCTGATTGTGTTTTCTGCTACCTTGTCTTCTAAATCACTGATTTGATCCTCTGCTTCACCTCGTCTGCTTGTGATTCCTTCTTGTGCATTCTTCATTTCAGTTGTATTGTTCACTTCTGACTGGTTCTTATTTATGTTTTCTATGTCTTTTTTTATGCTTGCTATCTCTTTGTTGAAGATCTCAGTAAGTTCCTTGAGAATCCAAATAACCATCATTTTGAATTCTGTATCTGGTAGACTGCTTGCCTCCATTTTTTTTAGTTCCTTCACCCCCACCCACATCCTGAATTTTCTTCTGTTCTTTTATTTGGGCCATATTTGTTTGTTTTCCCATTTTGGCTGCTTCTCTGTATTCTATGTATTCTATGTATTAGGCGAGATTGCTATGCCTTCCAGTCTTAGTAGAGTGGCCTTATGTTGCAGGTGTCCTGTGGGGCCCAAAGGTGCAGTATCCCTTGTGACCAGAGCCATATTCCAGATGTGTTTCTTTTGTGGGTTATGTGTTCCCTACTGTTATAGTTGAGCCTTGATTGTTGTTGGCACATCAGTTGGTGTGATTGACTCTCAGGCTGACTGGCTATGGGATTTGGTTACATCCACAGTTTATGGGCTTACCCTATGAAGTAGGATTTGCCCCAGTGGGCTCTGGTGCCTGTTGAGACCACCCTTTGAGTATGTGGTTTGTGTGGCTTATTGGGTGGTGCTCTGCTGTGGTCTGATGCCAACTTCCAGGTATGTTGGTTCTAGGGCCTCTCGGGAAGGGCTCCATTGCAGGTCTAAATCAGCCACTGCCTGTGACCTGCCTGTGTCCTCTTCCATGTGCCCACAGGTCCAGCACAGGCAGCAACCAACCATGGATTGCTTTATAGACCCTACCAGGCATAGGAACTATAAAGCAATCCATGGTTGGTTGCTGCCTGTACTGGACCTGCAGGCACATGGAAGAGGACACACTGAGAACCAAGGATGGCTGTCACCAGTACCAGGCCTGGGGTAGCTCTGCAAAATGTCCAGGACACCTTGAGACTTGCTGCCTCGTGCCAGCTCCCATAAGGCTCAGACGCTGATAGAGCCTCGTGGGGTACTAAAGTTGGATGAGGTGTGGTCTCAGAGAGTCAGCAGAGTGGGCCAAGTGTTCATCAGGTTAATGTAGATTGTAGCTTGATGCCAGTGCTGAGCCTAGAGCTACTCAGCAAAAGTCTCCGAGCACACCAAGGCCAGCTGCCACCGACCTGGGGCCGTGGAGCCCTGAGAGTCATCCAAGCAAGAATGTAACAGGGATGGGGCTGGCTGCTGGCCAAGAATGTGCTTCCAACTTTGTGCAAGTTGAATGGGCCACATTCCCAGAATCCATAAGGGTGGAGTGAGCAGAGCTCCACCACACAGATTCAGATTTGGCCTTGTTGGGGAGGGCTCAACATGGGAAAGATGGTGCCCACCTGCCAGCTGCATGGGAAGAAGATTCTACATAGGCAAAATGGCAACTGTCCCTCCATTCCTCTCCCTGAAGCCACACACTCAATGTCTCCTTGTATGTCTCTGACTCCTGAGAAGTAACTGCCCCTCTACAGGAGCTCAGGGTGAGTACCTTTGTGTGAGAGAGTCTCTCTGTGCACCCTCTAAGAAAATGTCTGAGTTTCCTGCAACCTTCTGTCCCACCTCGATGATCGAAATCCCCACTGTTTTTCACAACCAGATGTCATAGGGGCTTCTCTTCCCGGCACGCATACTCAGCAACCCAGAGTGGGGCTGGTATCCCTCACTCTTTTGGGTGCAGGGGAGACCTCCACAGCTGAGATATTTCTCCAGATTCTCAACTACCGCATGTAGTTGAGGGGCCTGCCCATTCCACATCTTCGTCCATCCTACCAGTTTCAATGTTCCTTCTTCTTTATATCCTTACTTATAAAACTTCCGTCCAGCTAGACTTCAAATGGTTCTCCAGGTTGATTTTTCTATAATGTAATTGTAATTTTAATGTGGTCACAGGAGGAGGCAAGCACAGCATTTATCTACTTTATTGTTTTGGATCTTTACTGGAAAATTTTAAATGACACGCGTGACTCACATTGTATTTCCATTACACAGCACTGTTAGTATTCTTTCAGGCATCATTTTCTTCCCCAAGTGCTTTACTGTCTCCTCCAGGCTGGGGTAAGTCATCTCTTTTTTTCTAACATTTTAATGCTGTAAGTTATCTCTGTTTTTATCAGCATCATACATTTTTTTTTATGTTTTATTTTTTTTATTTTTAATTAGTTCAAATACCAGTCTGAAGTCTGAGATACCCAGACTTCATCTTGGAATGCAATCTGTAGACTCTTGAGGCTTCATCTTTGACCCATTGTATCTTTATCTGTTTTTGAAGATCGTTTAACTTTTAACTTGTCTTTATCATCATATTTAAAGTAAAATTGTTGTATACATTTACTTGGGTGTGCTTTTTTAAAAAAAACTGAAGTATGGAAATCATTTTTTAATTTTTTAATTTTATTTTACTATTATTATTATTTTTTAACAAAGGGGGGTGGGGAAACTGTTCCTTATATTTTCCTATTGTTTAAAGTCATTGATTTTCAGCCTTGACTGTATATTAGAATATCCTGGGAACTTTTTTTTTTTTTTAAAGATTTTATTGGGGAAGAGGAACAGGACTTTATTGGGGAACAGTGTGTACTTCCAGGACTTTTTTCCAAGTCACATTGTTGTCCTTTCAATCTTAGTCGTGGAGGGTGCCATTCAGCTTCAATTTGTTGTCCTTTCATTCTTAGTTGTGGAGGGCGCAGCTCAGCTCCAGGTCCAGTTGCCGTTGCTAGTTGCAGGGGGCACAGCCCACCATCCCTTGCGGAAGTCCAGGAATCGAACCAGCAACCTTTTGGTTGAGAGAACGCGCTCCAACCAACTGAGCCATCCGGGAGCTCAGTGGCAGCTCAGCTCAAGGTGCCGTGTTCAATCTTAGTTGCAGGGGGCAGAGCCCACCATCCCTAGCGGGATTCAAGGAATTAAACTGGCAGCCTTGTGGTTGAGAGCCCACTGGCCCATATGGGAATTGAACCGGCAGCCTTCGGAGTTAGGAGCATGGAGTTCTAACCGCCTGAGCCACCGGGCCGGCCCCATGGAAATCATTTTTTTAAATCGGTGTGGTTAGACTGTTTGTGTCTAATATAATTATAGCTGATAGTTTTATTTAGTTCTACCACTTAGCTGTTAGTTTTCTCTTTTCCCTATCCTTGTCTACTCCTGTTTTTCTTTGGTTACTTCTTTTGCTTTGAATATTCAGCCATGAGAAAAAAGGGTATCCTGTCATTTGCAACAAATACATGGAAATTTAGGGTATTATAAGTGCAATAAGTCAGACAGAGAAAGATGAAAACTGTTTGATATCATTTATATAGGATATCTCAAAAAGCCGAGCTAGAAACAGAGCATAGAATAGTGATTACCATGTTCTGGGAAATGGGGAATTGGCAAAATATTGGTCAATAAAATTGCACTTAAGTGACTTACAATTTTTGAAGATTTAATGTACACTGTTGTGATTATAGTGAACAATACCGTATTATATATTTTACAGTTGCTAATAGACTAGATCTTAAATGTCTTCAAAATGTCACACACAAAAAAATAAGTGAATTGTGTGACTTGATAAGAGGTGTTAGCTAATGCTACAGTGGTAATCAAATTGCAATATATAAATGTATCAAATTAACACGTTGCACATCTTGAGCTTACACAATGTTATATGTCAATTATATTTCTGTAAAAAAATGTGATTCTTTATGGTAGAAAGATAACACTGCTTACAGGATAATTATATTAATTTTTTGAGGTTGGAATTAGGAAGAGCAACAGACTACACCTATTTACACAGTATACAAAATATCATTTGGAACATAGAAGGAAAGGAGATAAAGATAGTCATGGTAGAAAATGGGACACAGGTTCCTTCTGAACTAATATAGACTCCACACGTGGCCCCAGTGTTAGCTATTTCACCTCTTTGCACCACTATTTCTAAATCTGAGAAATGAAGGAGTTATGTTACTTGCTGTCCCTTAGTACCATTATTTTAAGAATGAATGGATCATAAGTGTGACCCAGTATTACATTTACTTTATTCTTATTCTTATAGAATGCAAACTTCATGAAAGCAAGAAATATGTCTGTTGTCTTCACTGCTTTCAACCTTATGCCTAGAACAGAGCTCAATTCTTAGTGCAAGCATGAATGAATGAATTTGACCTCCATTAAAATATTGGCTATGCCTTATTCATTCATCTGCATCCCTCTCAGCTCTTAAGACAGTGTCTAGTTTATGTGAAGTGTTCATTAGTTTCCTTCTGAATTCTGAATTTGACTACTAAAGTCAAATTTGTATTTTATTGCTTTTTGTTTTCAAATCTCATATTATCTGGTTCACTGGCCCTTTGATTTCCATGAGTAATTGGGAAGTGTCTTGTAAGAAAATATTTTAATAGCTCAACTCCACTGAAAGAGTTTATACATCATAAAATGTACAAGTATATAATCATTATTCCTTCCTTTTTCACTGACGTTACATTGTTACTTAGACTTACAGAGATTCTCAGCCTAGCTGCTCTTTAGTCTCTGGTTCTACCACAGACCAATTAAATAAAATCATTTAGGGGTAAAGATACGGTATGAACATGTGTTAAAATATCTTCAGGTTATAATAATGTTCAGCCAAAATTGAGAACTGCGCATGTGTCACAGATATCATATTGATTTCATATTATTTTGCTTTTCTTTGGCTGGAGTCTGGGCTAAATCTCATCTTTGTGCTCACATTGAATTGCTCCTACATCAAGTTCAGGGGCCGCAGCTTTATTAGCAAATAACAAAGGGCACACAAGGATGTGTGTTAAAGCTTCAAACCAGTTATTCCAAGATCTAGCTGTTTGTTCTAAGCATTTGCTCAGACTCATTTAGTCAGTTAAGATCCATAATCAGAGGACTGAAGCACTGGATCATGTGCAACATGGAGGGGAAAAATTGGGGCAAGAGGGTTCAAGTGTGGAATACAATAGTCTCCAGTAATCTGTAAAATCTTTGCTCTGTCCTATTTGGAGGAAAGAGAACAAAGGGCCATTAGATGATAACCAGACAGAACACTGATAATAGGTAATATAAACACTTCACTTTGCACTCCCCTCAGTCCCAGAAATATTGGGCTAGGGTCAGCAGATGAGCCCGATGGTATGGGAATATTCTGAGAGGATCTCAGACATTCTTTCCAACTAGAATACTATGAATGTTATATCACCATCACCAAATCAACCATTCTGGGAGGCGAATTGCTTACTTGTAACTTCTAACCATACACAATCTCAGTTCTAACAGATGGTGTGAGGTGGACTTCAGTGCCTTGAAGTAATAATATCTTCTACCTCTTCCTGTTCTTTTTCTTCTTCCCTTTTCCCCCCATTTTAGCAAGTGTGAAAAACGCCATTCTTTGAAACTTTAAGGAAAATCTTGCCATCCTTTCAGATCCCTTTCCCCATTTTATCCACAAGCTTGAAGAGGCAGAAGAGGGGACTGGCAGGTGGCATTCCCAGTGGGAAGCCAGATGGGGCGGGGTTAGAGCTGAGCTCAGTCTTCTGGGGCAATGACAAAACGTCCCACTCTTCCCTAATGTCACTGCTTGGGATTTTTACAAAATCTAGATGATGGGTATCCATTTGTTTTAAGAGCATCTTGCTTTTGCCCCCAACCCCCACCCTTCTGCCTCTCACTTGGGCATACACACAGAACAAGGAGCTTCAAAAGTCTACCTAAAAATCTCTGTTAAGGTAAAGTCCCCTGACCTGCTACTAATTGTTTTTCTGAAGATGACATGGACTCTAGCTCTCGCTTTTTATTTTAATAAAGCCAGGCAGTCTTCAATACCCTCACCCCCCTTTCTCCTTGATTTTTTCCTGCAGTTACCCGTTTAGGTGCCTCTACCTTCTCTCCCCATCTTCCAGTGTTCTTTATCAGCTTCCTCTGAAAAACCCAGAGAGGGAAGGCTTTCACTTCCATCATATGCTTTTAAGTTACATTCTTACTTCCCCTAGCTTTTGCCTTATCTCATGGTGGAATAAGAAACACAAAGGAGATAGATTTGTCCAGACAAAAACTGCAAGGCTGCAGATTCTCCCTGGGGCCTCTGAAGACCCAATCTTGACTCCTATTTTGTGTAAAACTGTTTTGCTGTTGTGTTTGCTTACCCTGCCACCCAGAGCAGTTACTTGGTAAACTACCTGATAGAAATGCCTGTATGTATTGAATAAGATTACACTCTGGGTAAATATGCATTCTGATGATAGGATAGTGGAATCTTTTGTTTATTTTGCCATTTTTCTTTATATCTATATTCTACCGCTAGTTATGGCTAGCATGTCTTGTGAGCTGTGTAGGTGCTAACTTCTTAAAGCATACTTGTGTTCATGCCACAATCGCATCCCCATACTAGTGAGGCCTGAGGAAAATTAGACATTAAAAAACAATTGTCACCCCAATAAACTTTAATTTAAGAAAAATTAACAAACAAAAAACACCCAAGAGAGTTAAGAGGTTTCCTAAACTCTGTGGATTACAGATAAAAGTGTTTACTAATCCTCTTTTAAAGATTAAGGGAAGGTAAATTCCTTCCTCCTTTCCTTTCTCTCTTCCTTCTTTCTTTCCTTCATTCCTTTCTTATGAAAACCATGTTGTAATTACAGGATTCAAGGCACTTTGATAGAAAACATATGTCCATCTTAGATTCCATGATGCTTCATATGTCTTCACAGTTTTGAGTTAACTTTTCTGCAAAGAAATAAAAATGTTTTTGTTTATTTCACAACAGCTTCTATATGTGTGTATTTTGTATGTATGTACATGTACAAAAATATGTGTGTTTAAATAAGTGAATATGTGTATGCCTGTATATATGTATGCATAAGCCCTGTATGTATGTGTGTGGGTGCGCTTGTGTGTGTGTGTATTCAATAAGACTAAAAGTAATTTAGTTTTATTATAGAAAAGAGCAAGCAAAAGAAAAACTAAAAATCACCCGTGGCTCCACCATACACAGCTAAAATATTGGTGTATTTTCTCTTAGCATTCAATTATTTCAAGTCTCTTTTTTTACTTAATATTATAGGTCAAGGCAAATACTTTATTTCAGGTCTTTTTCAGTCAAATGTCAAATCTTAGACTATAGTATGAGAATGGAATTGGAATCTCTTTCTGTAACTCCAGCCTGTCCATAGGTATCCCAGCACATAAATCTCTCTATAAGTGATTCCCCTTGAAAGAGTTGACTCTCCCCCTTTTTCATGATGAGCCCTATAAATATTAAATGGAAAGGGCTTGTGTTTTTATCACTTAAATATCTTTCATTATATGAGTTGTGATAAAAAAATATACTGAATGTTTAAATTTTAAAAATTTATTACAGTAAAAGACACATTGCCAGTAATCCTCCTCAAAATAACCCCCCTGGCTTTGAACACACTTATCCCATCATTCTTGCCACTTTCTGAAGCAGTTTTGGAAGTCCTCTTTCATGAGTGTCTTTACTTCATCCTTCATCATGACAGTACTCCATGTCACACATCGCTTCCGGTATGACAATTTCTGTCAAATAAAAACATTACAGCAAAGGAAACCATCAATAAAACAAAAAGGGATCCTACTGAATGAGAGAAGATATTTGTCAATGATATATCCGATGAGGGGTTAATATCCGAAATTCATAAAAAAGTCATTTAACTCAACTCCAAAAAAATAAACAACCCAATTAAAAAATGGGGAGAGGACACGAAGAGACATTTTTCTAAAAAGGACATACAGATGGCAAACAGATATATGAAAAAATGCTCAACTTCACTAACCATCAGAGAAATGCAAATAAAAACCACAATGAGATACCACCTCACCCCAGTCAAAATGGCTATCATCAATAAGTCAACAAACAACAAGTGCTGGCAAGGATGTGGAGAAAAGGGAACGCTTGTGCACTGTTGGTGGGATTGCAGATTGGTGCAGCCACTATGGAAAACAGTATGGAGGTATCTCAAAAATCTGAAAATGGAACTACCTTATGATCCAGCAATTCCACTCCTAGGTATCTATCCGGAGAAATCCAGAACTCTAATTCAAAAAAATTTATGCACTCCTATGTTTATTGCAGCACTATACCCAATAGCCAAGATATGGAAACAACCGAAATGCCCATCAATAGATGACTGGATTAAGAAACTGTGGTACATTTATATAATGGAGTATTACACAGCCATAAAGAAGAAAGAAATCTTACCATTTGCAACAACATGGATGGACCTAGAGAACATTATGTTAAGTGAAATAGGTCAGACAGAGAAAGACAAATACCATATGATCTCACTTATATATAGAATCTAAAGAAAAGAATAAGTGAATGAACCAATCAGAAACAGCCTCAGAGACATAGAGGAAAAACTGAGCGTTGCTAGATGGGAAGTGGGTGGGGATGGGAGAAAGGGTGAGGGGATTAGAAAGCACAATCGGTAACCACAAGATGGTCACGGGGATATGAAAATCAGTTTGGGGAATGTAATCAATAATGTTGTAAAGATTTTGTAGGGTATCCAATGGACACCTGTCTTCTTAGGGAGTTCACTTCAGGGATGGTGTACATGCCTGATCACTGCACTGTACACCTGAAGCTGAAGCTGAACAATAATGAATGTCAACTATAATTGTGTGTGTGTGTGTGTGTGTGTGTATTCACAAGAAGTGAGGTACAGCACTAAGAATAGAGAGAGACAATGGAAATGTAATGGCTGTATGCCATGTCAGAGGGGTAGTAGATTGCGAGAAGGGGGTTTTCACTTTTTGAGGGGTATAAATGATAAATGTCTAACTATTACATTGTTTTGTACACCTGAAACTAAAAAAACAAAACAAAACAAAACATTACACTGTGTCCTCATCCACCTTATTCACTGAACCTGGCAACATGCAACTTCTTACTCTTCCCCAAAGTTAAAATGACATGAAAGGAAAACATTTTGAATCAATTCAAGTCATCTAGGCAGCTACAATAATGCAACTAAAGACACCCAAGAAAGAAGACTTGCAGAACGGCTTCAGAAAGTGTCAAGAATGATGGGATAAGTGTGTTCGAAGCAAGGGGGAATATATTGAGGGGGGAAATGGCAATGTGTCTTTTACTGTAATACATTTATTTTAATTTAAATATTCACCATATTTTTAGAAGTATGTAAGGGCACATCATTAAGAACTCAGGGGAAACATTTCAGAGCACTCCATGCCCACCTGATTAAAACTAAAGCTTTGAAAATCACCCCTCTCTGTAGGATGTGGCTAATCTCTCTCACACAGATGCACTGGGTGAAGCCTGCACAGGAGGAATTACTGTGTGTTCCTCTGCCTGATACAAAATTGCATTGAATTTTTTTTTTTTTTTTAGATTTGGCAGGATATGGGAGGTGCATTATTAATTCCCTTTGAATAAGGAATCCTCTCTCTCCTTATTAGCTTGCAGTCATTTCTCCTCCTTTTGCCCATGTTGGCTCAAGAGTAGGATCATTTTTCTTTTTCTGGATTGTATCAGGTCACAACAGAGATGAAATACAGGAGCAAAGTGGTCTTCAGTGAATTTCCAGGCACTCAGGCTGCTCTGCCTCATTGTACAAATGAGATCAGCTGTTTACCTTCCTCTAACATATGGTGAGACCCTTTTTCCTCTCAGCTCTTTGTTGGTAGTGGGGGAAGCTTAAGTATTATGCACCAGCCTCTTGGGTTCCTAATGGTCAGTTTCTTCTCAAAGCCTTCCCACTTTGGTCAGCTTCTGGTGTTTTCCCACATGCTTCCCAAGTCCCAGTCCTCTGACACTGTTGGTGGACATCTTTATGAGCTTGCAGCCACTGTAGTCACACAGCGTCCTGCTCAGACAGTCACCATGCTCTACAGTCACCATCTTGAAATTCTTAATAATTTATTCTTTGAAGCAAAGTAGCTGGGACAATGGAGAGTGCAGTAGGACATGTAGCTTTGGCTCCTAAATTCCTGCCTCCAGCTGCCTCTGCATCTCTTTGGATTGGGTTCTCAGCTGTCTGCTACCCTTTCCTTGGTTCTCCTGGCCTAGCAACTCATGACACTTTCTGCTCTCCAGGTTGGGGGTGGGGAAGGCCCACTGTCAGTCTTGCCCTCTGTTCCCAGTGGAAGCTTGGATGTGGGTGTGTGTGGGGTGTCGGGTTTAGACATGTATCCTACACTCTTTTGGAGTGGAGCAAGATGGTGGTCATCCCTGCCCTGAGCTTTCAATGCCACAGGTGTTTGGTAACTCATTGAGGCGGGTGGAAGCTGTCTCTCACCTACCCTGAACCCAGGGCAACATGACAGTCCCTTAGGAGTTGTCCTCTGCCATGGGTTGGGGCAGCAGCTTTGGGAAAAGGAGGTTGACTTTCCTGCATTTTTCATTGGCCCCACAAATTCTATAGTCAGACCTGGCTATCTGGCATCTATTCCCCTCTTTTTCTTTAAAATACCTCTGCTTTCCTGAATCCATGCAATCATGTACTTCAGGGGAGACTGACGTGGACCACGGCTGCAAGAGCAAGTCTGATTTACCTAAATGTAACCCCATTCCTCTTGTCATGATTATGGGTCCAAGAATAGATGTGTAAGACAATTCTGACCTCAGGACCTTGAGAGACAGTCTCTTGAGAAATTTTAGAGGGTTTTTTTAGATATAAACAAAAAAAATGGAGAGACCACTCTTTCCTCTTCTCTTGGATGTTGTTGGGTTCAAATATTATACCTGGGCCTAAACACTGGGTGCAGCCAGTGACAATAGCCAGAAGATAAAGCTATACCTGGGGAAGGCAGAGCTGAGAGATACAAAGAACCTGGCTACTTGAGCGTAGTATAGAATTGTTGAACTTACCCTATATTTGGACTACTGTTGCTTAAGACATATTGAATTGCGGTTTCTTTCACTTATGGCTAAATTTACCCTAACTTATAACACCCTTTCTTCATCTTTCCCCTTTGATTTCTATTTTCAGTCAGTCAGTACTACTTTTCCTGGTGTAACATGAGTTCTCAATTAGGTTTATAGAAAGTTATGTGAGACATACAACACATTTTTGTTTTTGTTTCTCTAACTTGAATAGTTGGCAATCTTACCATAAAAGCAACAGAAAACACACCTGGAAAAGATGAAAATACATACTTCTCAAGTAAATATGTCAGTTAATTTTCTTATTCCTCCTCCTGTCTTGTTTATATAAGCCAACATTCCCATAAATGTAAACCAAAATGTTTGATGTTTCTGACATCAAATATTTACCACCTAAAAAGAAGCTCTAAAAAGAAAGAACACAATAACTTGTTAGTTAATACACACAAGTTCTCTCTTGTTGGATTCTGCATGTATGGGGGAGGAAGGTGATTGAGAGTGAGCTGGTGATGCTGACATATGTGGTCTGCCATATTTACTTCTCTCTTTTTAAAACTCTTCTCATGTCTTTCCCTGTCTACTAAGTGTGATGTCATTGAAAGCAGAAATAATACCTTATTTATCTTTGAAACTCCAGGGACCAAAAGAGAACTTAGTAGATAGAAAGCATCTCGTAAGGATTTGTTGGATAAATTGATAAATTAATGGATGAATAAATGAAATAGCAAATGAATGAACACATTACATTTACTGTCCATACAATATGATTTTTTTTGTAATTAAAGTTTATTAGGGTGACAGTTGTTAGTAAAATAACATAGATTTCAGGTGTACAATTCTGTAATACATCATCTATATAACACATTGTGTGTTCACCACCCGGAGTCAGTTCTCAGTTCTCTTTTCATCACCATATATTAGATTCCCTTTACCCTCATATACCACCCCTGTCCCCCCATAATTATGATTTAACATTTAATTTCATAATGAAATTTTCTACATATAAGTTGTAGGTCTCTAATAAATTGTAAGTTCTTTGTGGGATAAGAAACTTTTACACTTTTTCTTTATCATTCACTAAGAATATATTATCATGTTCTTACTATATAGTAAGGGTGAACATGCCATGTTTCTTAATGAATAGAAGCTTTAAGAGAGCTGATAATTCTATATTCATTAGCTTCACTATGTACAGGTTTCAGGATATCTATCTATTTAACATATTTTTATTTAGCACCTACTTTATGCAAGATTCTATTCTAGATTCTGGAGATAAAATAATGAGCTAAACATACAAGGTCCCTATTCTTAATAAAATTATGATATAGTGTGGGCTAATCGACAATAGAAAATGAAACAAATGAAGAAGATAATTTCAGATCATTTGGCTTCTATTTCCTGACTGATATATTGGCAAAATCAAGAGTATGGATGACCAGGTCAGGGGGGTGGCTTGGGGATAGATTGTTGGAGGAATAAAACTTTGGAAATGAGTATGTAAAGCAACTGAAGGACAAGGAGTAGGAAGTGCAAACCATATGATGTTGAAGTCATCAGTAATGATAATGAGGATAAAGAAAGGGGAAAGATAGCGAACCAATATGGGAGCTTCAATGATTAAAAGCAGCGATGGGCAGTCAGTGGATGACAGACACCAAGTGGCTAGGGAATGGCTGGAGTTTCAAAGGAGTTAGAACACTTGAAGGAAAACTGTGAAGGAGAAGCAAGACAAACACCTACCTACTCCAATCATCTGGTCCAGAGGCTGGTGTCATTTGAAGGGCAGTATAGCATTCTCAGATAAGAACCTTGATTTAAGACTAGAGGTAAAGAAACCATTTAAGGAGAGGTTGAGGATATTGGAGAGTTTGCCAATCAAAAACTATGAATTTCACAATAAATGTAGTTTGGGAAATAAGATTTTTAAATGGTGTTATACCTATTAAAGTTTTTCAATAGCTAATCGATGGCTAAATCATTTGAAATAAAAGTTAAAGAAAGAAAGGAAGACCAGAGAAATAAACAAACAATATTGAGATAACATTATTTCATTATAAAAATCAACACTGTGATTTTATTTTATTTTTTCTTTCAAAAACTCATTCAATTTATGTATTTATATGTGTTTATGCATTTTTTAAATTGCCTTCTTCCCTCCTTCCCGCCCTTCTTCCTTCACTCCCTTCTTCTTTCCTTTTAAGTTAATTATGTTTCCAAATTGATTTAGAGATATTTCTTGAAAAGTTTTCCTTCTAACTTCCCAAATATGTTGTTTTTCACTGTTTATCTGTTGCCTGTCTTGGATACAGGACATTCCACCACTGCAGAGTCACTGGTGGACAATATGAGAAATGTGCATCCCTGAGTAGCTACCATTTAGGGAGATAAACATAGAAAGATACGGAGTTTCATTTATCTATTAGGGGCACTGGGAAAATGCCAACATGGGAGTGCACTGTAGTAGCATTCTCCAGATGTTGAGAAGTCTGGCTTGGTTTGGGGGCTGCTGCTAACTATTTTCTTTTCTAATGTAGCCACAGCACCTAAAGGGAATCCCCAATCATGAAAGATGCAAAGAAATGGTGAATTGAAAGGCCCCTAGGGGTGCAAGTCTAAGTTGACTGACGGACTGTGACGGTGACATTAATTTTCTGCCTGCTGTCGGTGCTAAAATCATGGTTAGATAGAAGAGCAGAAGAAGTTAATTGCCTCAGGGAAAAGTTTCCTGCGTTAATTGTCACTTTAAAGTTCACATTGCATTAAAGCTTTGAGATTAGGTTTATCTTAGAAGTTGGGCTCAGAGGAGCCATGGAATCTCATGTCTGTACCTAATGAATCTTCTCTAGAGAAATGTTACACTTCCATTGAGACTGGAATGGGACAACATACAGCTTGAACTGTAGTTTGGAAACCTCAGCAGGTCCAGAACGGCTTCAAATGAGAGAGAAAACTCAAATTTTCAGAGGAGGGAGGTTTAGATGAGATATACCAAGAAGAACTAGCCCCTGAGATGCAGAGTCACATGTGCTAAAGTGACTGATAAAGATGGTCCTGAGTTATACTATCAATTCACCACAGTGGGACTGATGGCAATGACGCATAGCTTAACAAAGAAATCATGAGGAAAGCCAGTAATTCATTGATTGACTGTGTGGGTAAATGACTTGACAGCAAGGAGCTGCTGATAATATTAATTAACTTGGGAGTGGGAGAGGAAAGTGATATTTTTTATGAGATGCTAGTATACCAATGCCATCACCACCTTCTCTACCATCTATGTCCTTTCTTTACTTCAATACTACATTTGTAAGGCAAATCTGTAAAGTGGAAAGTCACCAAAAGTGCTGCCAGGGTAACCTGGGGTCTAACTATGAGCTTAAGTTAATCATTTAATAGTACCATGTGGTCTCGGACAAATCACTTAGTATCTTTAAACCTCAGTTTCCCCACTTTTTTTTTTTTATTATTGGGGAAGGGGAACAGGACTTTATTGGGGAACAGTGTGTACTTCCAGGACTTCTTTCCAAGTCAAGTTGTTGTCCTTTCAATCTTAGTTGTGGAGGGTGCAGCTCAGTGCCAGGTCCAGTTGCCATTGCTAGTTGCAGGGGACACAGCCCACCATCACTTGCGGGACTCGAAGAGTTGATCCAGCAACCTTGTGGTTGAGAGGACGCACTCCAACCAACTGAGCCACCCGGGAGCTCAGCGGCAGTTCAGCTCAAGGTGCCGTGTTCAATCTTAGTTGCAGGGGGAGCTGCGCACCATCCCTTGCGGGAGTTGAGGAGTTGAACCTTGTGGTTGAGAGCCCACTGGCCCATGTGGGAATCTAACCAGCAGCCTTTGGAGTTAGGAGCACGCAGCTCCAACTACCAGAGCCACTGGGTCTGCCCCAGTTTCCCCATTTTTAAAGTGGAAACAATATTATCCATCTTGCAACTTAAACATGAATTTAAAATGCTTTTAGTATTAAATAAAACATTACATGTAAAGCAATTTTTAACACTATGTAGATGGTAGGGACTCAACAGTTTTGGAAATCTGATACTTTATACGTTAAAACATCCCAATCCATTTCCTCTGAGTTTTTCTAATCTAAAGTTGTTTAAATGTGTACTGCTTAAGGTTTTTATATTTTGTTCTATGTGTTTATGAGATTTGTTTACTAAATGAGAAAGTCAAGTCCTTAAGGAAAGGTTGTTTGTTAAATTTCCTCCAGAGACCCAGACAGTTGGGTTCAGTTCAATTCAGTTTACATTTATTGAGCTTCTGCTAGTACTAGACATCCTACTGGGCACTGTGAAGTGTACAGCAATGAAAAGGACATAGGAACTGTCACAGGAAAATTTAGTATTTATTAGAGAACTAGCTAATTATATTAAAAGAAGACTGTGATAAACACCATAGACAAGATGAGATTCACATTCAGTGAGAGTAAGGAGGAAGAAAAAAATCATTTATTTTTGTGAGATTCTGCTAGGCCTTAAAGGAAAAAGATGTTTCAGAACTCTGTTTCAACCTCTTGTCCTCTTGTGAGAGATAAAGAGTAATAGCTCTTTGATTCCTACTGAATTGCTGGAGGTCACGGGTGAAACCAACACACAGTGTTGGGTCATGTTTTCTATATCATCACATTATGGAAAAGCATTGGTCAGTCACTTAGTCCATATTCCTATCCCCATGCAAGGCATTCCATCTTTCAACACACGCAGTTGTTATTTGATTTTACATTTCCTTTAAACTTCTCACAATTTTGGGTAACTTAAGACCAATTTTCTCTCATTCAGTGGAAGGTTACTACCTGCTATAACACTTCTTATCCCAAAGAAAATTAACTTTGTGTGTGTGTGGTTCATCACAATTGTCTTTCACTTAATCTTTCTTAAAACAATACATTCTATTTTCTACACATTATTCATTTTTGAATGTCTTCCCTAACTCCTCTAAGCTCATCCAAATCTCCTATCAGTTGAAGCATACAAAACTGGACCTTGGGCATTGGGAGGCTGCAGCCAGGATTTAAAACAGAGACACTACTACCCTGGGCTCCACTTTATCCAAAGTTTACCTATTGTTCCGTTTGAACACAGTAAGATGTGAGTCACCTTACCAAAAACACAACACTCTCAAGTCAGTCAGTTGGCTGAAATTCCAAGTTGTTTCTTTGAAGAAAACTAAGGAATTTCTGTTGGCATTTGAGATTAACAACAATAACAACAACTGGCTCTGTAAGTGTTTCTCTAAGTCCTAAGATTGTACCTGAATGAACCACCCCACATTCTGCACCTCGCTTGCCCCCTCAGTGGATGGTGTGGCCGTGGGCTCTGCATCAGAATTAGCTGAGAAGCAAACCATACTCTGCTTGCTTTCTGCAGGATTTCTCCCTCCTGAGTTAAGTATGTGTAACCTTAGGAATATGATATTCAAATATCTCCTGATGAGGCTCTTTGACTTAGGTCTTTGAGGTTTTATTCATTTGAGCGGTTTCCCTTAAGCCTTTAGAAAAGACACTTGTTAGGTTTAATACCATCTCTCTTTTGTTAGGAAACAAGATGCCAAGACTGTCAGTCCACTAATACGCTGTGATTGTGTTCGTGTTTTAACCACATGAAAGCACAGACAAATTGCTGCTCGGGTTCATTTGGGTTGTAATCTAGGCTAACATCATTGACAGTATCAAAAAACTTTCAGTCTTTAAGAAGAACTAGTTCCTAAATGTGCATAGGTAAGTGGGAGATTTTTTATCTTTGTTCATAGATAATATGCATCATATTTATTAGGACTGTTACTGTAGTGGGAAAATCAACCACCAGAAATCTATTCCCAAATAACTCCCTAAGACCATGGCTATGTTTTAGGATAAAGACTAGAGAAAAACAAAAATGTCCTGCATCTGTGTAAAATGTCCTGGTCTGGGAATGAAGAGACCTGCTACTACTTGCCTAAATAAAGTCTTGTTGAGTCCTGTCATTTGGGTCTTAGTTTTCTTCCTATGAACAGGGATACAAATCTGTCTCCTCCCTAACAATCAAAGATATTGTGAACATTATATGATGCAAAATATGTGAAAAATTTTGAGTTATATAAGTACTAGCAGAAAATTATGTTTTCTTTTTCTCTATCGCCTTGATGGAGTAAATCAGACACATTCCTCCATCACTTTCTTTACACTGACAAAAATAAAGGTGTTTCAGATTTGAGGATACTAGACATTCCAGGAAGACTCAGAGTTTGGAAGCAGAATAATGGTCAGAAAATTTCTGGGCTGGAGATCTTGGACTTGGAGCAAGGACAGTATTTGTGCTCTTGGCAACTATTTACTTCTCAAGGAATGCCTTTAGAATTAAAGGGACAGAAAGAAACAATCAGATCACATCTGTAAGCCAAATAAGACCTGTATAGATGAAAATCACTAGAATAGGTCACATGGGTCTTGAAATAACCAAGGGGGTTCTGTTTCAGCTGACTGAGGCAAGTATATCTACAAAAAGGTGATGGAGGTAATGATAGAATTGCAGTTCAATGGTTGTTAGTAGGACGTAGAAAAGCTCCTTACCCCCAGTTTGGAAAAGAACTGAGCACTATTCCTGGTGTTGAGCATGACTACTATTTGGAGCAGAGAAAAAAAACATAATGTTCCTTAGTGGCAGGGAATTTGTGGGCCTAGTTTCAGAAATTCTTCTCTTAATTAATCCAATTAATATATATATTTTTTATTATTTAAAAAAATTTATATATTTTTTTATTTTTTATTAGGGGTCTATTGCTACCACTTGAAATGGAAAGTATTGCATTCTGAAAGTTCTATTGAAGGAGGAAGGAGTTGCAATGGTGTAGAGTCTAAGAAATCCTCAAAGATTCCAGGAGGGTAGAGAGGAGAGTAATTATGCATGGAGAGACTGGCATGAGAATATGTTCACCATTAAGTGTTAAAAAAGGAAGGTGTATTTATGAAATTCAGTGAATGTACAGACTTCAGGGACTGCTAAGTCCTGCAGACAGCATTGAGACTCTGTCACCTTCCAAATTTCAGTCCTAGGAGAGACTGAGGCATGGTTTTGTAAGACCCCGATGTGAAGTGAAACACATAGGATGTCGATTCTGACTTTCAGAAGCCCTAATGGTCTGTTCTCTAGAGAACTTCTGGGATGATACATAGTTACAAATCCTCTTGAATTCTGATCCATCATATCCTTTGATGAAATGGTAGGTTAAGAAGGGGAGGAGCAAGGACAAATGGAAATTAGAATTGATGGAGCTTTAACAAAAATTCACTTTACTGAAAGTCCCAGTGTCAAAACAAGTCCTCTGATTTTCCTAGACACAGATGTACGGCTTGTCTCTGTGTAGCTCTGAGGGATCAACAAGTTCTCCTCAGTACCTTGAGAAACAGACAGATAATTTGGAGAATTTGCATAGTTCCTAATAAGTCTTAGAGATAAATAGGCCTTAGAGATACTTGGGTTTAAATCCCAGCTCTGCCCCTTGCCAGTAGTGTGACCTTATACCAGTTTATTTAATCTCTTATGGACTCATTTTTCTCACCATTAAATGAAGATAATGATAGATAACATATTGAGTTTTTGAGATGCACAAAGGAGAGAATATTTTATTGTATTCCAGTGACTGACATTCATACATAGACACTATTATGATTATTAATTTATTAATTATAAATTATTAGAATTACCTTTAAGCTAGATCTATTCAAAACAGCCCATTTTACAGATCAAATCTGTTAAAGAGAAACTGGAAAGTATAATGGGGAAAAAGAAAGGAAGGCTTGGAAAAAATTGAATGGGATATGCTAGTGTAATAGAGCTGCTGAGAGGCCTCAATGCTAAAAGGAAGGAGTTAAATCCTGATGTATTTGATGGGAAGTGGTACAACAAGGTTAGAAGGGATGAAAGAAAGAGATGTGTTTAAAACGACAAGTAAAGAAGATGCTTTTAACATGTCCTACCTTTCTAGTCTCTGTGGATTTGGGAGAATTATGAAATTAGTATCTATAAAGTATGTAGTATCAAACTAAAGAACTATAGAAATCCCAAGTAGTATAATAATCTTATTAAACTTTTATTGAACATGGTAAAGAATATATAAGTAAGTAACTATACTTTCCACCCAGTGGGTTTACAATATAATAGCAGCGTTTTTATCAATCACTTTGAGGACAGAGGGAATTCTAGCTAAACAATAATTTTGAACTATCTTTGAAGAATTAAGATGGATATTGCATCTAGTCACCATAATTTGCTCTCTGAATTTCTAGAACATAATGGTAGTATTGTCATTATTCAGTGATAATGACAATAATAAAATACTGATACTGATAATAATAAAAGCCAAATAAATAATATGCCAGATACTCTGGGAAGTATATCATATATGTTAACTCTAATCCTGACAACAAATCCTGAGAGATAGGATTAATAGCCCCATTATAGAGATGAGTAAATACAGGGTGAAGGAGGTTATCTAATACTATACATCTAGGAAGTGATGTATTTCACTCTACAAACCAGAAAAGATTAGCTCCTGCATCGTGTTGTGTCCATTATCATTTAAGACAGTTGGATAGGCTGGGAGTATACAAACAATATGACTCTAGTTTCTGTCTTCAACTGAAAGTTCTTAATATAGACTCCATAGACCATTGCTAAAGTGTTTGTGGAATGCCATACAATTCTCTACAAATTTGTGCATCTAAGGTGTTTATGCATTTTTCTGGGGAGTAGGTCTTGGAGTAGTCTAGAAACTTCATTAGGTTCATGAACGAGTTCATAATCCAAATAAAGGTAAGAACAACTATACCCGTCTTGGGCCTACTCTATGTATTGGACAGCTTCCAGAAATATGCTTAGCATGAGCCTAATCCTTAAGGGCTTATCTCAAATCACAGGATAGTCAGGGATATGTATGTGTGTGGTGGTGTGTGGTGGGCAGTACCATGCATGGGATGGGTGACAGATTTAGGATCTTTCTTTCTTGCAGCTTTCCTCAGTTGACTAATATATTCCCTGTTTATCAGTCTTTTCTTGAGAGCCAGAGATATTAGAGAAACTAGTAAGGTGCTATACCTGGCTTAGTCCCAGGCCTATCTCAAATATTAGCTCTTCTGTTATAGGTTCCCTTACTCTCACAGAAGAGTTAACTATACCTTTGAGTGTACATCTCAGTGTAAACCCTTATTCAAGATATTATGTTGCATAATAATTATTTATTTATGTGGTCATCCCCTTCATCAGACTTTGCATTTTTCTTTGACAAGAACTACATCATATTCATCTTTTTATTTTATATGTATAGCATGGTACATAGAATATAGTCAGTACTCAACAAAAGCTTAATAAGTAGTCAAGTGGTTGGATTAGATGGATGGACAAGACAAATACACTTGTTATACTCTAGAAAGCTAAGACATTGAAAAACATGTGTTAGTAGATAAGAACTCACTAATTAGGGGCTATGTTATACAAAGACTTATGTTAGTAAAATTGGTGATGAGTATACGGGGAGGGAACATATATCACATATGGATTGGTGCTTCCCTCATACTAGTGGGTATAGAAAGATGATTTGGTATAATAGAATTTTGCAAAGAGTATAACTTTTCCATTTAGGATAATAAAGTTAGGTGATTGGAAAGTCATCGTGTGCTGCAAAACTTATATCAGCTTTTCAGCCCTCTACAAAAGACACACTGTACCTTTCCAGTCCCTGCTTTATGTAATTAGGCTTAATAAAGAGTGAAAGCTTTTCATGCTCACAAAAGCCTAATATTAGATTCTCAGTAATGTACTCAAGTTGCCACCTACCCATGCAGGCTATAGATCCTTGGAGGAGCCTAATAGGACAGGAGAATTCCTGCTATTTTAGAGTATCTTTGACAGTGAAGAAGATAATAATTTGAAACAATCTGCCAGGCTTATGTTCAGTGAAAATTCCTGGCTTGTTAGCCTGACTAATCTTTGAGTTATAACAGAAAATGCTGTTATCTCTTATCCCATCTATTCCTGTGGTGAGCAATGGGGCTCTACTCACTGTTGGAGGATGACATCATCCTCATCACCATGGGAACACTGTCCTTGTGCAAAAATGAGAGTTAAGTCCACCCTAAAAAAAAGCCTAAGGGCTCTCTTAAAGTATAAGCAGAATTCTCCAGCGGAATTTAGGGATAATCTGTGAGGGGTGACATGAAAGAATACGCATTTCTGAATTTTACTGAAAGCTCCCTGAATTCCAAGACTTACAAAAGAATATCCTATGTTCAAATAACGGGATAAAAGGAATGTGCTTTAGAGAGGCAGTTAGGTATTTACCCAGTGGGATAATTTATATTTTTATACTTTGTAGGTACACTAGACTATCCTTAAAATTTTCTAATAAGCCTAGTGCCTAGCATCTCAGGAGAATAAAGCTTGAGAAGTTGTCTGGACTATTTTGGTAGAACTCACTTGATCTTTCAGGCTGTAAAACAGAGTTGTACATTTGCTGTTCTTTGGTGAAGCATACTGACTTCATGAATATGTTGCTCATTGTTTTTCCCATTTGTCAGTGGGGATTATATTAGGGAAGTTCTGAGATTTTCACCTAGGGGGGAACAAAAAGATTTTTGTAGTATAAATGATAACACTTCAGTTTCTAAATGGGATTGTTACATATTCCTTGAATCCAGTGGCCTCTAGAGAAAACCCGATCTGTGTCAATGTTCAGGCTTTCAGGCTACTGTATGTGTGTGTATATATATATATTTTTTGGCATCAGTCTACCACTAAAGTTTCACATCTGTGGGAAGACATTTGTCCTGTTTCTTCTGTAATGTAAAAAGGCATAGATAAGCCCATGAGAAACTGTCAGTGTTGTTAATATTATCATTTTTTTTGCACCCCAAGAAATTTCCTGGCTTGTGGTTTAGCAACCAATGCTCCTTGACAGAGCAGGCAGAGTTCTTTGAAGGATGGAACTATTGGCTCTGCTGTGGAAGCTGCAGAAGGCAGGCAAAGGGATTAACCCTCCTAGGGTTATAGACCCCTCACTGCGTCAAGTATAGGGAAAAGGTTAAGGAAAGAAAGACACTTTAACTTATATTTATATTTATTTATTTATTTATTTATTGTGTGAAAAAAATAAAATTTTATTTTTTAAAAAAGTAATAGATCACAAGGGAATATAATCAACATTATTTAAGTCAATAGCTGATCAAACCAAAAATGGCTAATAATTTCAACATGTCAGTTCTCCCGCTCTCTAGAGGCAGAAAGTCATCCTGTAAAGCCAAATTCCAAGTAAAGTCACTTTTAAAGGGTACGGCGTCATCCCCCTTTTATATTTGGTACCAATATTTTCCAGACTCAGGCTCAGAGAAATTCAGTAATTTAAAATCATAGAACTCCTAGATGATGAAGCTGGATTTAACTCTGTACTTCAAACAAGATCCATGCTACCCAACTGCTGTTCTTTTTAGTAAAAAGGCTAGCAGTTGTTTAAAACTCTTCTTGAATTTTATCCAGATATTGTTCTAGTCTGTGAGTTGCTTACTACATTTCTTTATCTCCCGAACCTGACCATACATTGTACTTTCATCTTCACAAAGGGCACTGCAACATCACTGAAGCAAAAATTTGTTTTTTTCTTTGCCAGCATTAAGTAGACACAGAAAGGGCAGTAAATGTACATTCAGCAAACTCAATCTTTAGAAAAATCTTAACTTCAACAGTGAATCCTGTTCAATTTTTAAAACCAACTAATTTTGGGAAGCTTTTGAAATCTTGCACTTACTTGAACATTATAGGAAATTGAATTAAGAGGCTCTTTGACCCTCTGCTAGCTGGGATATAGATCGGGACTCAGACTGGATGCTGCCTTATTGGGCAATTCATCCACAATCTGCCTTTTGATCTGTAACATAGAGGTAAGAACTCATGATGGGTTTAGTTTCATTGATTGGGTGCTCAAGTGCTTGTGGGAACTAAAATGCTGTGATACTGCAGACACAGTTCAATACCCAGTCCACAGGGTTGCTAAAAAGGAATTCTAAAATGCAAACCTGAGCACTGTCCCCATTCCCCACTCCATCTTAACACCCTTTGGTATCTTCCTTTTACCATGAGAAAAATGCCAACTCCTATTTCTGATATTCCGGCTGGCTACAATTTGACTGCTCCTCAGACCTATCTCCTAACCTTCCTACCACATATATCAGTACTCGCCCCTTAATTGTTGTTCCTTTGCAAATGCTCGACCTTCCATTTGGATCTTCATCCTTCTAACTCCTCCACTTCCAGGAAACCTCCCTGACTGCTTGAAACTATGCTAGGGGTTTCTCTTATGCTATCACAGCACTTCTTATATGGCACCCATCACACTGTATTCTGATTACTGATTTTCTTATGCACACCACCATTACTCCAAGAGTTCTTTGAGAGCATAGACTCTCTCCTCTTCAATGATATATTCTAAGTAACTGCTTTGGTAGGTAGTAAAACAGCAAATGGATACTCAGTATTTGTGCTTTTAGAAGAGACAGGGCACGCCCCCTGGCTGTAGGTCACCTAGGCCCTACTTTCCCCAGCAGAGGTCCTGACGTGAAAAACAGACCTATTTGGAAGAGATGAATTTAGAAGACACCACCAGATTCTGTTCAAAAGAAGAAAGAGAAAGTGAACAAACATTTTTCAAGAATGAAAACCCCAGGCAAGACCAGAAAGGGGGCTTTTGCACCATCTTCCGCAAGCTCTTTAAAAAGAATTCCAGTGGATCAGAATAAAGGGGAAAAAAAACTAATGAGAAACTTTACTCATCAAACAAGATTTTTTCAGAATCCAACTTGCTTTTGCAAGTGACCTTGACCAAGGAATAGCCATGTAACACATACTTAAAGCTGTATTGTCAAGTGGTAAAATGAGGATAAAAACCTTGTATATATCTGTGTAGGAAAAAAAAAATATATGTATTATATATATTTGCAATATATAATATAATATACATATAATTATATATATATATATGTATATGTATAAATCCCTGAGGAAAACTAATATAAATACTTACACATGAAACTAAATTACAAACAAGACATTGGAGAGATGAAGATTAATCTATGGTTGAGAGCTGGCTTTTTGAATCTCAGCACTCAGAAAAAGGGAAATGAAGACTTCTTACAGCATTACAGAAAAACACAATAAATTTGAGAAAAATAAACGTTTTTAAGAACATAAAGTTCTTTAAAAAAAAAAAAAACCAGAAGAGATTGGAAGTACAAAATATATGACTTGACTTACTTGTCACAATCCTGAAATTGTTTTAATTTCAATTTTTGAAATCTAAGTAACCTATATACCATACAAAAACAAGCACATTTACTCCAGGGATATTTTCTGACTTTTGAAATTTGTAAGCTGACATTTGTGGTTCAGTTCAGGTACAAACTGAATTCCCAGGGGCTGAGCTGTGGCAAGGATGAAGGTGAATTAAAAAAAAAAAAAAGGCAGCTGAGTATAGACTCTAGAAGGAAGCATGTAAAATTCAAAAGGTTTAAGCTTGTGAACTGATAGCTGGAGACTGATATCCAAGTCCAGGAAACCAGCTCAATGTCAGTACCGACAAACTTGTGAATAATGAAACACGCTTCAGTATTTATTGAGAAAATATGCATATAGAAAACCTCTACATAGAGAGTAACATAGCAGATTGTAGACATTTTCAGAAAAAAATTATATTTAAGGCATAATTTTCACCTTGAAAAATAAATTTATTAAATTTCCCCACAAATCAGTTTCTTCTGCAGATTTACAACATCTTTCAGCATACCACTATCCCCCCAGTCACCTAAAATATAAAACTTGAAGCTTTTGAGCTTTATGTACTCTTTTATTTACATTCATTAAAAATAATTTTAGGAAGACCCGATAAAAATGGCTGCTTCAGGTGAGCCTCTGTAAATCTTCCCTGGAATTTACAACTAATCAAACAAGTATAACTCCACAAAGGACTCCCTGCACAGCAGACAGGCAAGAAAAAGAGGCCCACTACTGAATTCACCTAAAGGTGGGGGAATCATGTGGGTGGGGGAGGAGGGAAGGGAGAAGTGCGGAGACAGAGCACCGAGGGCACAGGATGCAGACCTAGTTCAGTGCTCCAAGCTCGCTGCATCCCACGACTACCACAGCTGCGGGAGAAGGAAGAACTCGGACTGCTAGGGCTCCATTTACGGCCCACAGCGCTGAGGGGACAGCATATAACATGGCTGAACCCAACGCTCACGGCAGACACCTCGGAGCAAAGACTGAGGGGAGAAGGCTGAAAACGGTAGTTTAAGTCCTCATTGCCAAGCAGAGAATGGAAGCCGTAGGCACTGAGACTAGCCGCCCCCTCCCTACCCTCCCAGAGCTTGCCCCGCCCCCACCTGCCCAGTGCTAGAAGTGGAACAATAGCAGTGTCAGATAAAAAGAACAGAACATTTGCTATTCTGAGAACTGTGGACCTCAAACACAGATTCACAGCCCAACTAGTTCTGGCAAACGGGAGGGAACTATGGAAGCAGGACTGGCTGTGGTGGTAGTCACCGCAATTACTCTGGGCCACCTCTCACAACTCATCCCGCCCCTGGCCCCAACTATCTGGGTGGATCCCCGCAGGAGTAAACAGAACTGCTGAAACACACAGGCTCTGAATCTGGTGCAGGAAGAGTTTTGGAACTTCAAAAGCTCTCCGCATACCCACACGGACATTGCGTCCTGGGACCCAGGCGACCTATTGACAGAGGAGAAGCCCGCCTCCCAGGGAATCGCCTCATTGTGTGAGAAGCTGGAATAGTGCAGAGAAAACATAGCACTACCGTGTGAGAGAAAAAAAAAATGTTGCAGTTGGAGAGAAACTAAAACATTCTACCAACAAGTACTGGAAAACACAAGAAAGACCTCTTCCTATCAAACTGTTGCAGAACTCACTCCTATAGATGTCTAGGAAGAGAAATAGTAAATCATTAATTGCCATGAATAACCAGGTCAAAAAGACAGCTCAGAAAGAAAGTGAAAAGTCTCGAGAAAAGGAACTTAAAGATATGGAAATATGTGACTTCAATGACAGAGAATTCATGATTGCAGTTCTCAAAATATTCAATAAGATGCAAGAAAATACAGAAAGGCAGTTTAATGAACTCAGAAACACAATCAAAGGACAACATGAGCATTTTACCAACGATATTGAAATTTTAAAAAAGAACCAAACAGAATTTCTGGAGATTAAGAACTCAATAGAAGAAATGAAGAATGAAACAGCCAGCTTAGAAAGTAGAGTTGACAAGATGGAGGAAAGAATCAGTGACATTGAAGATAGAAACCAGGAAATAACACGGATGGAAAAAGAAAGAGACTTGAGACTTAAAAGAAATGAGAGAACTCTACAAGAACTTTCTGACTCCATCAGAAAGAGCAATATAATAATAATGGGCATATCAGAAGGAGAAGAAAGACAGAAGGGAACAGAGAGTATATTCAAACAAATGGTCGATGAGAGCTTTCCAAACTTGTGGAAAGAACTGGATCCTCTAATCCAAGAAGCAAATAGAACACCTAATTACCTCAATCCCAACAGGCCTTCTCCAAGCACATTGTATTGAAATTGTCAAAAATCAACGACAAAGAAAGAATCCTCAAGGCGTCCAGGGAAAAGAAGATGGTAACGCACAAAGGAAAGCCCATTAATTTATCATCAGATTTCTCAGCAGAAACTCTACAAGCCAGCAGGGAGCGGAACCAAATATTCACAGTATTGAAAGAGAGAAATTATGAGCCAAGAATAATATACCCAGCAAAGACATCCATTAGATACGAAGAAGGTCTAAAGACCTTTCCCGACATACAGAAGCTGAGGCAATTTTCTAATACACGACCTGCGCTACAAGAAATACTAAAGGAGGCTATTCGACCACCATCAACAGGGACAATTTGTGGCAACCAAAGCATAAAAAGGGGGAGAGTAAAGGCCTGAACCGGAATATGGGAATGGAGAAAGTAAGCATGCTGAAGAAAATGGACTACTCTAAATATCAAACTTTCTTTTACATAAACTTAAGGGTAACCATTCAAAAAAAAAAAATCCAGAACTGAAATGTATACTCTAATAAAAAAGAAGAAACAGAGGGAAACATCATAGAATACTACCACATAGAAATAATAAACAACAAAAAGGCAAAGAAACCATGGAGACACAATCTTACCAGAAAACTAAAGACAGAATTATAGGAAATCCTCACATATCAATAATCACCCTAAATGTAAATGGACTGAACTTACCAATTAAAAGGCACAGAGTAGCAGATTGGATCAAAAAACTAAACCCAACCATATGCTATCTCCAAGAGACCCTTCTCAGCTACAAGGACAAGCATAGACTCAAAGAGAAAGGATGGAATTGGCACTCCAAGCCAATGGTATCCAGAGAAAATCAGGTGTAGCCATAATGATATCAGATGAAACAGACTTCAGGGTGAAAAAGATAACAAGAGACAAAGATGGACGTTTCATAATGGTAAAGGGGACTATACAACAAGAAGACATAACAGTCATCAATATTTATGCCCCCAATCAGGGAGCACCGAAATATACCAAGCAACTACTAACAGAACTAAAGGGAGAAATTGACCAAAACACAGTTATACTAGGGGACCTAAATACATCATTGACAGCTATGGATAGATCATCCAAACAGAAAATAAACAACGAAATAGCAGCCCTAAATGACACATTAATTGAAATGGACATAATCAACATTTATAGAGCACTTCATCCTAAAATATCAGACTATACATTTCTTTCTGGTCTACATGGAGCACTCTCAAGGATAGACCATATATTGGGACATAAAACTAACCTCAGCAAATTTAAAAAGATTGAAATCATACCAAGCATATTCTCTGATCACAAGGCTATGAAATTGTATATCAACTGCAAAAAGAAAGCAGGAAAAACACAAATACGTGGAGATTAAACAACATACTTTTAAAGAACGACCCGGTCAAAGAAGAAATTAGAGGAGAGATCAAAAGATACATAGAAACAAATGACAATGAAAATACATCCTACCAAAATTTGGGGATGCAGCAAAAGCAGTTTTAAGAGGGAAATTGTGAGAAGGGTCTCTTGGAGATAGCATATGGTTGGGTTTAGTTTTTTGATCCAATCTGCTACTCTGTGCCTTTTTATTGGTGAGTTCAGTCCATTTACATTTAGGGTGATTATTGATATGTGAGGATTTCCTATAATTCTGTCTTTAGTTTTCTGGTAAGATTGTGTCTCCATGGTTTCTTTGCCTTTTTGTTGTTTATTATTTCTATGTGGTAGTATTCTATGATGTTTCCCTCTGTTTCTTCTTTTTTATTAGAGTATACATTTCAGTTCTGGATTTTTTTTTTTTGAATGGTTACCCTTAAGTTTATGTAAAAGAAAGTTTGATATTTAGAGTAGTCCATTTTCTTCAGCATGCTTACTTTCTCCATTCCCATATTCCGGTTCAGGCCTTTACTCTCCCCCTTTTTATGCTTTGGTTGCCACAAATTGTCCCTGTTGATGGTGGTCGAATAGCCTCCTTTAGTATTTCTTGTAGCGCAGGTCGTGTATTAGAAAATTGCCTCAGCTTCTGTATGTCGGGAAAGGTCTTTAGACCTTCTTCGTATCTAATGGATGTCTTTGCTGGGTATATTATTCTTGGCTCATAATTTCTCTCTTTCAATACTGTGAATATTTGGTTCCGCTCCCTGCTGGCTTGTAGAGTTTCTGCTGAGAAATCTGATGATAAATTAATGGGCTTTCCTTTGTGCGTTACCATCTTCTTTTCCCTGGACGCCTTGAGGATTCTTTCTTTGTCGTTGATTTTTGACAATTTCAATACAATGTGCTTGGAGAAGGCCTGTTGGGATTGAGGTAATTAGGTGTTCTATTTGCTTCTTGGATTAGAGGATCCAGTTCTTTCCACAAGTTTGGAAAGCTCTCATCGACCATTTGTTTGAATATACTCTCTGTTCCCTTCTGTCTTTCTTCTCCTTCTGATATGCCCATTATTATTATATTGCTCTTTCTGATGGAGTCAGAAAGTTCTTGTAGAGTTCTCTCATTTCTTTTAAGTCTCAAGTCTCTTTCTTTTTCCATCCGTGTTATTTCCTGGTTTCTATCTTCAATGTCACTGATTCTTTCCTCCATCTTGTCAACTCTACTTTCTAAGCTGGCTGTTTCATTCTTCATTTCTTCTATTGAGTTCTTAATCTCCAGAAATTCTGTTTGGTTCTTTTTTAAAATTTCAATATCGTTGGTAAAATGCTCATGTTGTCCTTTGATTGTGTTTCTGAGTTCATTAAACTGCCTTTCTGTATTTTCTTGCATCTTATTGAATATTTTGAGAACTGCAATCATGAATTCTCTGTCATTGAAGTCACATATTTCCATATCTTTAAGTTCCTTTTCTCGAGACTTTTCACTTTCTTTCTGAGCTGTCTTTTTGACCTGGTTATTCATGGCAATTAATGATTTACTATTTCTCTTCCTAGACATCTATAGGAGTGAGTTCTGCAACAGTTTGATAGGAAGAGGTCTTTCTTGTGTTTTCCAGTACGTTTTGGTAGAATGCTTTATTTTCTGTCTGACTACAACCCTTTTTTCTCTCTCACACTGTAATGTTATGTTTTCTCTGTACTATTCCCGCTTCTCACACAATTGGGGGAATTCCCTGGAAGGCGGGCTTCTCCTTTGTTAACAGTTTGCCTGGGTCATAGGGTGCCGCATCTGTGTGGGTATACGGAGAGCTTCTGAATTTCCAAAGCTCTTCCTGCACCAGATTCAGAGCCTGTGTGTTTCAGCAGTTCTGTTTACTCCTGCGGGGATCCACCCAGATAGGTGGGGACAGAAGAATGTGATATGTGGTAAAATAAAGTTAGGAAATGCTAAGGGGTGAAATGTGAGAGGTGGCCTAGAGCAATGGTGGCGACCACCACCACAGCCAGTCCTGCTTCCACACCTCCCTTTCCTTTGCCAGAACTAGTTGGGATACAAATCTGTGTCTGCGGTCCACAGTTCTCAGAACAGCAAATATTCTGTTTTTTTTATTTGATACTGCTACTGTTCTGCTTCTAGCACTGAGAAGGTGGGGGCGGGGAGAGCTCTGGGAGGGTAGGGAAGGGGCGGCTGGTCTCAGTGCCTATGGCTTCTGTTCTCTGCTCAGCAGTGAGGGCTTAAACCACTGTTTTAGGGCTTAAACCAACCGTCTTCCCTCAGTCTTTGCTCCGAGGTTTCTGCCATGAGCGTTGGGTTCAACCGTGTTATATGCTGTCGCCTCAGCCCGATGGGCCATAAACTAGCAGTCCGAGTTCTTCCCTCTCCCACAGCTGTGGTAGTCCCGGGATGCAGCGAGCTTGGAGCGCTTAGCTAGGTTGGCATCCTGTGCCCATGCAGCTCCGTCTCCGCTTTTCTCCCTTACCTCCTCCCCTGCTCATGCAATTTGCCCACCTTTAGGTGAATTTAGTAATGAGCCTGTTCATCTTGCCTGTCTCCTGTGCAAGGAGTCCTGTATGGAGTTATAGCTGTTTAATTTGTTGTAAATTCCAGGGGAGATTTTCATAGGCTCACCTCACACCACCATTTTGATGACGTCTCTCTCCAATGTCATTTTTTAAAGAAATAGAACAACAACAACAACAAAAATCATCAAATTTGTTGGAACCCCAAAAGACCCTGAATAGCCTAAGCAATCCTAAGGAAAAAGAACAGTACTGGAGGTATCATACTCAGGGACTTCAGCTTGTACTACAGGGCAACAATAATCAAAACAGTAATGGTATTGGAAGAAAAACAGACACGTAGACCAATGGAATAGAATTGAGAACCCAGAAATAAACCCACATAAATATGGAAAGATAATTTTTGACAAAGAAGCCAAAAACATAGAATGGAGAAAAGACAGCCTCTTCAATAAATGGTCCTGGGAGAATTGGAAAGCCATGTGTAAAAGAATAAAACTAGACTGCTATATGTCACCATGTACCAAAATTAATTCAAAATGGATCAAACATAAAGGATCAAACCTAAACATAAGACCTGAAACAATAAACTGCATAGAATAAAACATAGGTACTAAACTTAAGGACATTGGGTTCAAAGAGGATTTTATGAATTTTACTACAAAGGCAAGAGAAATAAAAGCTAAAATAAATGAATGGGACTGTATCAATCTTAAAATCTTCTGCAGAACAAAAGAAACCATCGACAAAATAAAGCGGCAACCAAATGAATAGGAGATTTTTGCAAACAGTGCCTCCATTAAGGGGCTAATATCCAAAATATATAAGGAACTCATTCAACTCAACAACAACAAAAATCAAACAATCCAATTTAAAAATGGCCAGAGGACCTGAATAGACATTTCTCCAAAGAGGACATACAAATGGCCAATAGACATATGAAAAAATACTCAACATCATTATTCATCAGAGAATTGGAAATAAAAACCACAATGTGTTAGCACCTCTCAACAGTTAGAATGGCTATCATCTACAAGAGAAATAATAACAAGTGTTGGAAATGCTGTGCAGAAAAAGTTACCTTTCTACACTGTTGGTAGGAATGAAGATTGGTGCAACTGCTATGGAAGGCAGTGTAGAGATTCCTCAAAAAATTAAAAATAGAATTACCATATGATCCAGCAATCCCTCTCCTGGGTATATACCCAAAAAATCTGAAAATATTTATCCATAAAGATATATGTGCTTTGATGTTCACTGCAGCTTTATTTACGGTGGCCAAGACATGGAAACAGCCAAAATGTGCTTTGATAGATGATTAGATAAAGAAGTTGTGGCATATATACATAATGGAATACTATTCTGCCATAAGAAAAGATGAAATAATGCCATTTGTGACAACATGGATGGATCTTGATATTATTATGCTAAGTGAAATAAGTCAGACGGAAAAAGTGAGAACAATATAATTTCACTGATAATGGTACATAAAACTGAAAACAACAAAGGAACAACACAAACAAATGAAGAAACAAAGATTTATAGATACAGACAACAGTTTAGTGTTTACCACAGGGTTGGGGGGAGGGAGGTGGTGGATGAGAGTAACAGGGATCAAGTATATGATGACGGAAGAAGAACTGACACTGGGTGGTGAACACACAATGTGATATGTAGATGATGTATTACAGAACTGTACATCTGAAACCAATGTAACTTTACTAACAATTGTCACTCCAATAAACTTCAATTTACAAAAAAAAAAAAAAAACGAAAACAGAAAACTTTTAGGCTGATGAAAATGCTGCTTCCAAAACCAAACACAAAACAGAAGAAAACTATTGCACAATTATCCAAATTAAGTACACAGAGAAAATTATCAGGAGATTGAAAAAAAGTACCCACAGAGCTAGATGTAGAAATTCAAATCTTGGAACAGAAATGGACAAAAAAGGGAACACATGAAATGAGAGTTGCGTTTGTTAAACTAAGTGAAAAAACAGAACCATCTCATAAATGGAGGACAAATTATAATATGCCCAATTTTGAATATGTAAATGAAAATTTAGTAATGGGAGTTGAAAAAAGGTATGAACAGAACTAGAAGACTAAAAGCGAAGAGAAGAACAAAAGAAGAGTGTCAGAAAGAAAGGGTAAATGAAATATAAGCAAAGAAAGTCTAACAAAATATAATTGTTATCCCTGGAAAAGTTAAAACAAACAAACAGAAAAAAGAAATATTTACTACAGAAACTTCCCTAACCTAATTAAGCAAAATTTTGTATTATATTCTGTTTTCTATATATCCTGACCTCATCTGTCTAATTGTATCAATCACCTGTCTAATTGGTTTCATTTTCAGATAGAGCAGCTATTGGGCTGAGATTTAAAAGTTGAATTAGAGTTAAATAAGTGGAGATAAAAAAAGAGGGTTCCAGGCAGAGGAGACAGGTCTGTACAAATATCTTGAAATTACACAAAGTATGAGACCCAAGAGAGACTAAAAAAGGCCAGGGTTGAGAAAGCCCATGATAATTGTATGAGCTGTAGCTTCTCAGAGAGTTAGAACAGGACTAGGATTTATAGAGTTCATAAACTGTGTTCAGGAAGGTTGTCCTTATCTTAAAAGCACTGTAGATTATTGATAAGATTTACCCAGAAGTTATGTCACTTGGCCTGCAGAGAGGAAAATTATTTAGTTGAAACAGAGCAAGAGGACTAGTCAACCAGCTGGTTGGGAGAAGACTTTGGAATCCAGTTGTAGGAAGATGCTAGCTTATGTTAGGATAGTGGCAGTAATTAAGACAAATGGATGGATTTGAGAGGCAAAAAGGTATATGTGTTAGTTGTAAGTTCTTTTTTGTTCAGGTAATTTATGTTTACCATTTATTCTTAATCTTATTCTCAATAAATGATATGTTTACCATTTATTCTTAATGTTATTCTCAAAAAAAAATAAACTAATTATTTAAAACTACAATTCAAGACATAAGAAATAAATTGAATTGAATGTTTTAAAGGTCTCACTGTACACCTGATAAAATTAACCTAGAACATCTTGCAAAATTATTGGGCTTTAGAGACAACAACAACAATGAAAGGCAACATGTTTCCCAGACAAAAATATCAATTTTTTTATTATGATAAAAAAATTATTATGATAAAAAAATGAGGCAGGCAGCAGACTTCTCAAGTGTAACATAGAAAGTTAGGCAACAGTGAAGGAGAATTTTTAAGAAACTCAAGGAAAAAGTGTGTGTCAAGAATTTTTTATCTAACCAAGCAGTCTTTTGTGTATAAAGGCTATGAAAAACAGATTTGAAAATGTAAGAACTCTAAGAATTCAGGAGCACTTCCTAAGAATTCCACTAAAGCATGAAATTCATTCTAACAAAAGATAACAAGGAAAACTTCAACAAAAGAATTCATGGTGGTGGTGGTGATAGGGGTGGTGGTGGTGGTGGTGTGGTATGTATGTGTGTATGTACATTTATATATATTTTGTGTGTGTATGTATGTATGCACGTACACTTACATACTATCATACCAAGGAGATAAGAAGACTAAAACAATGTAGAGATATGAGTGGAATAGTGGTTTGTAAATGTTATATTTTCTGAAAGAGATGAAAGAATATAACTGAAAAATACTATGAGGAAAAGAAAAAGGAGAAAATAAAATAACGTCATTGACGGTTACATATTTAACAGGTGAGAGTCAAAAGTTGCCATTTAAAAGAAAATGATATAGATTAAAACTAAACAGTAAAAAATTAAGTAAGAAAAAATAAGACAAAAATATTTTAAAATAACAATAAGATAAACAATAAAGAAACATTTTAAATATGATATCAGTAATGATAACATAAATTATAAGGTAGTTTTGATGTCAAACATAACAATTATACAATTAGGTAAATAGTTTTAATTCACATACTACTATAGACTGAGTGCCTGTTTTCCCCAAAATTCATATGTTGAAACCTAATGCCCAGTGTGATTGTATTTGGAGATGGGGACATTGGGAGATTAGATCATGAGGATGGAACCCTCATGAATGGGATTAGTATCCTTATAAAAGAGACCCCAGAGAGCTGTCTTGCTACTTCCACCATGTGAAGTTGTAGTAAGAAGACAGACAATCTAAAAACCAGGAAGTGGACCCTCACTAGACACTGAATCTTCCAGGGCCTTGATCTTGGACTTGTTAGCCTCCAGAACTTAAGAAATAAATTTCTGTTATTTTATTTAAGTCACCCAGTCTGTAGTATTCTGTTATAGCAGCCTGAAAGACTAAGTCACTTACTTAAGCAAAATAGATTTTCAAGTTGGATAATGAAGGAAAACCTAATTATTCTGTATACAGGAGATACACCTAAAATATAAACATCTGAAAAACAAAACTAAAAAGAAAGATATGGCAAATCTGTACGAATAGTCCAGTGAAAACGATTATAAACGGAGGACACAATCTTGATATCAGACAGAGTTGAATTCAAGCAAAAATATTGAACAAAATCTTTATGGATGTGCTCGAATGTTGAAAGCCATGACTCACCAGGAATATTTGACAGTTATGATTATCTCTGCATGAAATAATAGAGATATATAAACCTAAATAAAGCACAAACTATAGGAACTTCAAGTAGATAAAAACTTTAATAATAGAATATACTACTCTAAGGAATGACAGGTCATTGTAAAAATGATGATTAGAACAAAATAAAATATCAATAAGATAGATCCTATGCATATGTATAAATCACCCTGATGATAGAAAATATGTCTTCAAACACAAATGGATCATTCATAAGAAAATTGATCATATATGGGATCACAAACAAAACAACTGTAAGTTTGATAAATTAAAAATATCAGAAACACAATGTTCTTATTATAATATGAAACAAAAATAAAATCCATTAATAAATTAGAAATTTTAAAAATAAAATAAATTAAACATTTTTTATTAAACCACTCTTTTTTTAAATTAGTTTCAGGTGTACAAAACAACGTAATAGGCATTTATACCCCTTACAAAGTAATAATCCCCTCCCCTAATCTATTGCCCCTCTGATATCATAAGTAGCTGTTACAATTTCATTCACTCTATTCCCTATGCTGTACTCCACATCCTGTGACAATGTATATATATTGACAATACATATATATATATAAAATTATAGTTGACATTCATTATTATTCAGCTTCAGCTTCAGGTGTACACTGCAGTGGTCAGGCACCTACACCATCCATGAAGTGGTCTCCATAATAAGACAAGTGTCCATCGGATACCCTACGAAATCTTTGCAACATTATTGATTATATTCCCCACACTGTCTTTTGTATCCCCGTGACAATCTTGTGGTTACCAATTTGTGCTTTCTAATCCCCTCACTTTCTCCCTCATCCCCACCTCCCTCCCACCTAGCAACACTTAGTTTTTTCTCTATATCTCTAAGACTGTTTCTGATTAGTTTCTTCATTTTTTAAGTTAAAGTTCATTGGGGTGACAATAGTTAGTCAAGTTACATAGGTTTCAGGTGTACAATTCTGTAGTACATCATCTATATATCACACGTGTATTCACCACCCAGAGTCAGTTCTCCTTCCATCACCATATATTTGTCCCATTTACCTTCATCTACCACTCCCCTCCTCCCTTACCTTCTTGTAACCACTAAACTATTGTTTGTGTCTATGAGTTTTTGTTTCTTTATTTGTTAAAACTCCGTACCCACTATTTTCAGACTGGATTGTTTTTGTTGATTTTTGAGTCCCTTCAAATCTCAACTTGAATTATACACTAAATATTTATTCTAACTGCTAAACAATTTTCACAAAAGTCTATATGGAGAATAGTCCATTGAGATGATATCTTTATTTTATACTTAATTTTTTAATCCATTCGGTGCTGCTTCTGGAGTTTCTAATTGAATATATTGGTCTACTTGATCATGTGTCTTTTATATGTTGTTTTAATTAAATATTAAACCATTTTTGAGAGAAAGAGCTGCAGAACAAATAAGACAATTTAAGAAAAATAATAATAATGAAAATAGTACATAACAAAATCTATGAGATACCCTAGGAATGCTTAAGAAAATAAATAAAAGAAACTAAAAAGGAAACAAAATGGCACACCAATAATATCTAATTAAAAAAGACAGTAATGAAGGAATAAAAAAGAAAAAGACATGAAGAAAATAAACAGCAAAAGGGAAAAGATAAATCCTAAGTTAGGTAGTTACATTAAATGTAAATGAATTAAACACTCCAACCAAAAGGATATATGTAAAGTGAAAAACAACAAAGTGCTTATTATTGCAAAAAGAAACGTAGGAAACAGAAAACAGTGAAATTTCTTATCCACAAGCAGGAGAAGAAGCAGGGCGGAGGTAGGAAGGAGCTGTACAGGGTGGAAGGAATAAGAGAGCATTGACATTTTCCTGAAAATGTTTCTACATTTTTTCTACAAAACTTTTTCTACAGTTTTGACATTTGGTAGCATATTAACATTATCTACATATTCAAACAAATTAAATCAAGGTGGGAGTTAAAAAAGAAAAATCTAAAGCTAAATGCCAACATACAAATAAAACCCACTAAATTTTAAATAAATAACATAACCACATTGAAAGGTGGTAAAAAAGAGCTAAACCAAGTAATTTTTTAACGTGAAACTTTGAGTATACACCCTTAGTGAAGGTGGTTGGGATAAAGGAATAGAGTCAGATCTTGAACTCTTTTTAATAGGTTAGGATTTTTTTTAGTGGTGTGGATGTAGTAATTCTAAAAGTTATTTGATGTGTTGAACAAATTTTACAACTGAACAAATGCATAACTGTGTTAATGCTGTTGGAATCTAGTTTTTATTGTGGAAGACAGATAAAAATATGGAATGGAGGAAGGCAAGGGATTGAGGGGATGAATTAGCATTGGAGATTGTGATGTGGCAAGAACCCTGGGCCTCATGTTTTTAGAATTTTGACTTGTTGAGCATGTGTTTCAGTATATTCCGTAATGAACTTTAAGTGCATTTTCACTCAGTCCCCAAATATTCCAATTTTCCTATTCTTCAGACATACCCTAGGATGACCATATATTTCATCTTCCAAAGCTGGACTCTTAAAAGTGAAAGAGAGTTATAATAATAATAACTCTGGGTCTGTCCTGGGCAAACTGGGATATATGGTCATCCCATACATCCTCCTCAGGCTGCATGTGGTCACTTTTGATCTTTATCCTCCCATGAGCAGCTTTCTCCTTGTAAATACATTGAGAGCAACGAAATGTAAATCTGAACTAGGTCCCTCAGACACCCCTGAAAATTGGCCTTTCTTTTCAGGACCAGCAATCAAAGGAGGTTTAAGTTATTCTGAAACATACATCATTGGATTGGTTAAAATCTAATGTCTGTTGTTAAGTAATTAGAGACTCATTTTTCTCATTTGTAAAATGTGGAGAGATATAATTAACTTATTGATTACTATAGAATTGAACAGGATAACCTATTACAAATCACCTAGAGTAGTTCATTGCACTCAGTAAGTGGTATTATTTTTATTGTTGCTATTACTTTTATTGCTATTACTGTTTTTTCTTTAGCATCAACCTTCAAGGTTAGCTTGAACACACAATGTAATTTTTCATCAATAATCCATTACAGATCAGTCATCTATGAGTTTATTTAAACCTCTTTAGGAACTATAATTCCTGTTTTCACTTCTTAAAGTAATGAGTTCCATAAATTTTATTGCTCGCTGTGTAACACGTCATTTCATTTAAATTGTTTTTACTTAGCTCTTCTAAATACCAATTAGTTCCTTGCAGTTCTAAAAACCTAGTTTTTTGTATATGTCTGTTTTAATCTAATTCACCCCCTTAAAATCTTCATATCTGCCAAGCATAGTTTTTCACACTTATCATCATTCTATACCCAATGATTTTGTTCTTATTGTTTTTAAATTCAATTTGAACTCAGAAATCTAGCCTTGCTTCATGAGTCAGATGGAGGAGGAAGGTCATTCAAGGTTTTCTTATTTATGATCTCTATTACCTTAGCTGTTAGAGTAGGGTTTTCAGGGTGTGGATGCTTTTGATCACCAGCTCAATAGATGACATTACATAAATGATCCTTAACATGGACCCCATACATTAATATTATACACTATCAAATTGTTATGGATTCTCTCTCTCAAATTGAAGGGAGGTTTCCCAGAACCTTTATTTTTTGTGTGTTCCTTTTTATTTTAGCCTGTCTGGGTTTCAGACAGATCATTGCTCCAAAGAGTAGAGTAGTAGACTCAATAATATGCTTTTCTGAGTGCATTTTAGATATTAGCATAGTGCTGTTTCTTCATGAAAGACACAAAAGAAACGAGGTATGATTCACATCTTTATGGCCCCAAAGTCTAATAGTGTTAACTAGAAAAACATGTAAAAACTAGAAAATAAGACAGTGCAGGCTGCATGCTGTACTGCAGCCTGCAGTACACAAGGAACAATTAACACAAGGAAGAAATTGGTATACTTCACTAATATACTTAAAATCCTTGATTAGAGGATGGATCAAATCAGAGAAAAATATGTATAATATATATATATATTATTTTATCAAATATGTAAGTACATATTATTTGTGTGTACATAATTCAAAAATCAAATAGTGATCAAAGCTTTATAATTTAAAAAGTACTTTCCTGTCCCACCCCACCTCAATACCAATTCCCAGATGCAAGTCATGTTCAATTCTTAAATATTTTTTCTAATATTAGTTGCAATATTTCAGAACAACATTTACATACCCCTAATGTGAATTTGTTTTTTCAGTTTACAAGGTTCTATTGACTTTCTACTTTGTAAAAGTGAAATTTCACTTTGTTTAACTCTCTGAACACACATTCTCAGATACACACATACACTCTTACTCACACATACTCACAAACTTTCCTTTCTCACATCTTCCCAATATAGTTATGCTATAATTTTTCCTTAAAAATATAGTTATTTAAATATTGCTTATCCCTGAGCTAAATACTTTTGAATTTAACTTTCCTTTAATGAATTTAGGTTTAGATTTCCTTTTCTGTAAAATATTTTTATTTTCCTTGGGGTTGATCATTGAATCAATCCCTGATCCTCCTCCTCTTCCCCTTTCTTCCCCTCATCCTTTCAGTCCTTTTCCGTCCCCTCCTACCCCTTCCCCTTCCCTCTCATTTTTTCCCTCTCTTTTCCTCTCCCTTTCCCTTTTTTGGAGACCCAACATCCAGTTATATACAAATACTCTTTCAGTATGTATACATATTCTCTCAAAATTTTAGCTACTAAGTAAAAATCTGTTAATGTTTATTTCTTGGAGACCCCCCTCCAGGTGCATTTCTTCTCCCGTGGGGGCTGTGGCTTCCAGGCTTACTATGTGCCTGTTATCCTCAGATGGCCATTGCCATCATTCAGGAATCCCCTTCCCCTCTCTTCTGTATTGAATTCCTTATTTCTTGAATACCGTGTCTTGCTTTACTTGTTCTTTACTAGTTTCTTCATTTTTCTGAAGCATTTTCTTTAGTAGCCTTCTTAGAAAGAATACATGGGAAGTAACTGTTTGAGTACTGACATGTCTAAAATTGTCCTTGGTTTTTTACCTCATACTTATTTCACCGTTAAGCTGTAGAGAACTCTATGTTGGAAATTTTTATTTCCTCAGAATTGTGAAAGCATCACTCTATCCTCTTCTATTTTTTAATACTGATGTTGACAAATATGATTCCTGATTTCCTGTATGTGACAATTTTTTTCTATCTAGAATTTTTTAGAATCTTCCCCCAATATTTTTGAACTTGACAATAATGTTTTGATGTGGTTCCTTTATTTTTTTTTTCAGTCATTGTCCTAGTTACATGTTGAGACCATTAATCAAAAAACTGTGTTCTTTAGTTATGGGAATTTTATTTTACATGTTTTCTTAATTTTTCATTTACTGTACAAATTTCTTTCTCTGCTTTCTCTGTTCCCTTTGCTTTTATTAGTTAGATATGAGACCTGAATTGTCCTATTATTTTCCTATTTTCATAGTTTTGTTTTTTGCGTTGCTCTTTGGGATAGTTCTTTGAATTTAGTCTACAGTTCTGAATTAAATTTTTTATATCTGCTCTCATATTTTTAATTGGTAAGATTTTTTTTTGTTCTCCAAAGTTTTCTTTTTCTATTTCATTTCTTCCTCCTCCTCCTCCTCCTCCTCCTTCTCCTCCTCCTCTTCTTTTACCTCCTCCTCCTTCTTCTTTTGCTTCTCTCTCTCTCTCTCTCTCTCTCTCTATATATATATATATATATATATATATATATATATATATGTGTGTGTGTATATATATGTGTGTATATATATATATATACATATATATATATATATATAATCTTGTTTCTCTGATGACTGCAAATTTTCAAAACCTTTCTTTTGATCCTTGAATTGTTTTTCTCTCCTCCAATTTCTCTTTTTAGCATTTTTGTTTTGATCTTTGTCCTTTATATGAAATATCTGATGTTTCTTAACTGATGGCTAGTACTTAAAAGAGTGAGTTACTAAAAAGCTTACTGGGTTCTGTGTGACTTGGAGGAGCTTCTTACTTATTGTGGGTTTATTGGGCTGGGAGAACTGAGGGGCCCCTTCCTATTAGTATGTTCAAGT
Source organism: Rhinolophus ferrumequinum (assembly GCF_004115265.2). Lineage (NCBI taxonomy): Eukaryota > Metazoa > Chordata > Mammalia > Chiroptera > Rhinolophidae > Rhinolophus > Rhinolophus ferrumequinum. The sequence continues at coordinate 28,056,714 of NC_046308.1, forward strand.
TTCAGTTCAGTTTCTCAGAAAGAAATCATTAATCTAGATCTATAAAGATCTAATCAAGATAATACAAGTTTTGTGATGAAATGGGCTCAACCTATATCCAGGATAATCTCTCAAAGCATTATAATGCTAGCTTTCAGCCAAGTAGGGGAAGGAGAATGGATGTGGTGGGGAGCAGATTTACCACTCCACATAGAGACTTTCAGTCAATCCCCATTCTTAGTAAATCATCTGTAGGGACTGGTGGTCAAATATCCAGATTAGTCACCTCTTCTAGGAATAAGACTCTAGTCTTCTGTCTGGAAAAGGAGGGGCAGTGTCCTCTCAGTGCTGGCTGGAGGGGTATCTGAGGGTCAATGACCTGGAATAGGGTTGCCAGAAATAATACAGGACATCCAGTTAAATTTGACTTTTTAAAAAACATTTTTTTCCATGTAAGTATGATCCAAATTAAAATATTATTGGTTATTTACCTGAAAGTCAAATTTAACTGAGCATGTGCAGTTTTTAGTTGTGACCCTAATCTGGAATCACTACAGACTTTTAACTACTATTGTTGATTTTAGACCAATCTTCTATCTTCCAAGGATGGAGTCTCTAATTTTTGTAACTTTCTGGATTCTGTGGTAAAAGTAAGCCCGATTTCGGTTCATTCTTTCCCCCAGGACAGCATAGATTTCAGTTTTCTCTTTATACTAAGTCAGCTAATGTTTTCCATCTTGGTTCCAGGTCCTAAAACGGTGTTATTGTTTCCTCTTATTTTCTCTGTACTTGAGGGTTTACGTTAAAACACAGACAAATACTCATATATGAACTCTTTACTTCTGTTTTGGTGGGGTTTCATATGTTCTTCAATTCACTGTTTAATCAGGATTATTTAATAGTATTTCTAAATATGTTAATAACAAGTCACAATGAAGCTCATATCATGGTTCTCTGGTTAAATATAGAATATTTCCCACAATATTTGTTTTCTGTTTCTCTCCAAACTCTACTCAATGATGCCAAAGAATTTAAAAAAGTAATAATTATTGGAAAATAGGTTTTAGCTAGTTTTTTTGAGGACAGAACATATTAACTGATATCTAAACTGGAATGAGTTGCAACTCAATACCTGGACATGGGAAGATTGTCAAAAAGCATCTGTTTTTCCCCACTCTACCCTGGGACTGCTCATGCTTTGGAAACATCGGGTGCCACAGCAACTGGGGATAAGAGGCTAGGTTGACAACAAACTCACTAGTTTAAAGTCTCTATATGGAAAACCCCTAAGACACCTTTCCATGTGCTGGACATCCACATAAGTTTCCCTCCATCTCATCCCCACCTTGATTCAGGAATGATTATTCTCTGGAGAAATAGAAACGGAAAGGGCCTATCATGTACATCAATACAGAAAAGAGCAGGAGTAATCTGTAAAACCTAAAACAGGGAGATTAATTGAAAAATACTTATGGAGGGGAATTCAGTGTCCTGTCCTCATCTTGCTTCCAGAATTTTCCCAGCCATACATCTTCCCACTTCACATAAGAAATTGGGAAATTCTCTGGAGATAGAATAGCCCAGAGCAAAAATCTCCCTCCACATGCTGATATTGAAGGGTCTCCTAATGAAGACGACAACTTATAACTTCATTGTCCTTAAGTGCTACCCAGAACACAAAAAGCTTGCACATATCCATACAGATAATCTAGTCAGCTTTTTTGTGACCTTGCTCTTTAATATGAACAGACTTGAATATGAACAAACATGGATTACCAGAATTCAGACCTTTGAAGAATGTCTCTGATATGAAAGAAGAAACAAATAGAAAAAAACTCTGAGAAAAATGAAATAATACATAGAGCACAAAAAAACATTCAAGGCATTATTATTAATATTTTCTGTGAAAAGCAGAATATATTAAATCCATCTAAAAAGAAGAGTGCTAAAAAATGAAATAATCAAACAAGAAAGAGAAGTTGTAAATTAAACATATGTAAAGTAATAATTAAAAGGTTGGAAGATAAAATTAAAGAAATCTCCCTCCAAAAGTAAAACAAAAGAAGAGAAGATAATAAAATTAAGGGTAAATTAAGGATACATATAGACAGTCCAACAGCCAACTAAGTTAAAAAAAATAGAACAGAGAGGACAAAATGGCCAAAGAAATAACATGACAAAATTCTCATAACTGACAGATGCTTATGAATATGCAGAGCATTTGAGTTCCAAGTATAAAAAATCACACACACACACCCATACACACACACACACACACACACACACACACACACACACACACAAGGACATAGGAATATTATTCTGAAATTTCAGAAAAACGGAGCACAAAGAAGATTGATCAAACCAAAGATATTGGATTCAGAATAGTGATGAATTTGTCAATAGCAACCTGAGATTTCAGAAGATTGTAATTCTAAGGGAAAATGATTTCTAGTCTAGAAATCTATATCCCACTCAAACATTTACTAATGTCTAAGTCCCTGATTTTCACATTTTAATGTGAACACAAATCACCTGGGGATCTTATAAAGCTGTAGATTGTCATTTAGTAGGTTGCAGATAGGGCCTGAGATTCTGCATTTCTAACAGACCTCACCCCAGGACATGTTGTACTGCTGGTTAGTGACCTACACTTTAAGTAGCACAATTTTAGAAGATGGATAAAAATCTAAGGCAGTAACCAGATAAGAATAAGTCACAAGATACTGTAAACAGGTGAATAAACATGGAAACCTAGAAATGGACAACCCGAGGCCCCAAATATGCAGAAAACTTAGAGAACAACCAGTTCAGACTGCAGTAGATGCACAGAGTGTATGAAGTAGAGTTTTCAAGGGAAAACTAGAAGAACAAGATATTTTCAGAGACTTCGGAAGAAAATTATTTTTCAGGTATTGGAGATAACTGGAAAATGTCAAAAAACAAAATAGCCTTAGGTACATAGAAAATAAGCAATTTAAAAAGACAAGGCAGTTGAGGGGTCCAAGATAGTGAATTAGGTAAACACTATGCTTGCTGCATCCCAAGATCACACCAAAATTACTAATAAATTATAGAATAATCAACCTCAAGAATTATCTGAAGACTAGATGAACAGAACCCCTATAAGTAAGGATATATAGAAGAGGCCATATCTAGACTGGTAGGAGGGGCAGAGACATGAATCAGGCTGACCCCAAACCCACAGATAATTGTTGAAAAATGGGAGGGACAACTTGGTGGCAGAGGTTCCACTGGAAGAGAGGGGCTTTAGCCCCACACAGGGCTCCTGTTCTAGGAAGAGGAGCTCCTACATTTGGCAGTGAAAATCAGTGAGGACTCTGCCCATCCTAGTGAGACAGAAAATGGCTGGAAATCAGACGTCCACTTACAGACTCACTTGCTTGCAAATACTCATCTGGTCTCCAGTGAAGGGGAAGGAACACAAGAGGTGCCAGAGACATATGGGGAAAGACTGAGTTCAGTGGCTTCAGGGTGAAAGCTGGAGGGACAGAAGCCATTGTCCCTGTATGGAGACTGCCTCAAGTATAGCCTACAAGAGGGTGCCATCTTTTCAATGTAGAACCTTCATCCAAAGGGCCAAATCTGAGACCACATTGGTCTGGTAAAATCCACATATGCACACCACCTTGGTGATTTCCTGGATCCTTACCCTGCACAGCTAGTACTGCGTCGCCAGGAGCACTTGGCTACTGAGCAGCTGGCCCTGCCCCACAAGCTGCTGAAGCATTTTATAACACCTGACAGCCCTGGTGGTGGGTAGTGAGCCAAAACTTGCACCACAGTCTCTCTTGGGTGGCTCTCAGGAATCTGTGGCCCAAGGTGAGTGGGGGCTGGCTGAAGTGTTCTCAGGGCATTTTGTGAAGTGGTCACAGGCCGGACACTGGTGCAAGAACTGAAACTGCATTAATATTGTTAAAACCATTGACCACCCCTCATGGCTTTCAGGGACCCCAACATGCCCAGCTAGTGCTACATCACCAAAAACAGTCTCAACACTGGGTCAACCAGACCAGCCCACACACCTAAGGAGGTTCTTTCAATGGCTGAAATTTATGGGCAGCTGGCAGGTGGCAATAGATGTAGGGGTCCCTGGGCCTTTTGCTAAGCTACCCCAGGCCCAACACTGGTGGCAGCTGACCTCAGTTCATAGTGAGGCCACCCTCACACACCTCCAAGTCCAGCACAGGCAGCAACCAAATACATATAGCTTTATAGTTCCTACCAAGTAGCAGTGGACCAGTCACAGGCAAGGCTGAAATTGACCTGCAAGGGAGCCCCTCCCAAAAGACACCAGAGAAAACCCACCCAGAGGCCAGCTTCAGATCACACCAGAGCACTACCCAGTTAGCCCCACAAGTGGCACACCAAAGGGTGGTCTCAACACTTACAAGAGCCTCTGGGGGCAAATGCCCCTCTGAGGGGGCAGCCCTCACACAGCAGCTCATACTCTATAGGTGTAGCTAGTCTTTACATTCGCTCAGCCTGGGAGTCAATCCAATCCACTGACATGCCAAAAGCAATCAAGGCTCAAGTACAATAGGAGAAGACACACAACACACTCTAGGGATACTCCTGGAACACACACACAGGAGATCAGGGAAACCGCAACACTGGACCACACAGGTCACTTGCAACATAAGATGACCCAGCAAAGACTGAGAGACACAGGAGATCTACCCAATACAAAGAAACAAACACAGACAGGCAGCCAGAATGAGGAAACATAAAAATATGTCCCAAATAAAAGAACAGGAGAAACCTCCAGAAAGAGAACTAAATGAAATGGAGTCAACCAACATACCAGAGAGAAAGTTTAAAACACTAATTACAAGAATGCTTAAAGAACTTAGTGAGAATTTCAACAAATAGATAGTAAGCATAAAGAAAAACATAGAAACCATAAATAAAGAATCAGTCAGAAATAAAGAATACAGTAACTGAAATGATGAATACAATAGAAAAAAACAATAGCAGATTAGATTAAGCAGAGGATCAAATGAGTGATTTAGAAGTCAAGGTGGTAGAAAACAACCAATTGAAACAACAAAAAGAAAAAAGAATTACTTTTAATTTTTAATTATTTTTAATGAAGACAATTTCAGGGGTCTTTGTGACAACATTTGCATCATAGGAGTCCCAAAAGGAGAAGAGAGGGAACAAGGAATGGATAACTTATTTAAAGAAATAATGACTAAAAACTTTCCTAACCTGGTAAAGGAAATAGACATACAATCCCAGAAAGTGCAGAGATTCCCAAACAAGATGAACCAAAGAGGCCCATATCAAGACACATTATAATTAAAATGGCAAAGGGTAAACACAAAGAGAGAATCCTAAAAGCAGCAAGAGAAAGAAAACTAGTTAATTCCAAAAGAGCTCCCGTAAGACTGTCAGGTGATTTCTCAACAGAAACTTTGCAGGCCAGAAGGGAGTGGAGGGAAATATTCAAAGTAAAGGACAACAAGGGCCTACAACCACGACTACTCTACACAGCAAGGTTATCATTTAAAATCGAAGGAGCAATAGTTTCCCAGAAAAGAAAACTCCAAAGGAATTCATTACCATCAAGACAATATTGTAAATGTTAAAAAAGGACTTCTTTAAGTGAAGAAATAAGAAAACAAAGATCAAAAATATGAATACAGTAGTACATTGGTTTTCAAACATCTCCGTTGACGAACATTTTGGTTTACGAACGCCATAAACCTGGAAGTGAATGCTTTGGTTTTCGAACATGCCTGGGAAGTCGTGGAACATGTCACACGGTTTCCTCTCAGTGCAAGATCCCGAGGCCTAGCTGTCGGCTGTTTTCGAATATTTCAGAACTCGAATGGTCTTCTGGAATGGATTATGTTCGAAAACCGAGATACCACTGTAATAAAATGGCAATAACTATGTACCTATCAATAATCACTTTCAATGTAAATGGATTAAATGCTCCAATCAAAAGACATAGGGTAGCTGAATCGATGAGAAAACAAGACTCACGCATATGCTGTCTACAAGAGACCCACCTCAGACCATGGAAATGAGAAAAAAGTAGGGTAGCAATATTTATATTGGACAAAATAGACTTTAAAACAAAGATTATACTAGGAGACAAAAAGGACATTATATAATAATAAAGGGATAAATCTGACAAGAGGACATCACCCTAGTAAACATTAATGCCTCTAATAGAAGCACCTACATATATAAAGCAAAATTGACTGACATTAAAGCAGAGATCAACAATGACCCAATCATAGTAGGGGAATTCTGCACCCCATTGACACCAATGGACAGATCTTCCAGACAAAAAAATCAATATGGAAATGGCAGCCTTAAATGACACACTAGACCTGATGGATTTAATTGGTATTTTTAGAACATTTCTCACAAATCAGCAGAATATACAGTCTTTCCAAGTGCACGTGCAACATTTTCCAAGATAGACCTCATGTTAGGACACCAAACAAGTCTCAATAAATTTAAGAAGATTGAAATCGTATCAAGCATCTTCTCTGACTACAATGGTATGAAACTAGAAATCAATTACAAGAAAAAAAAAACTTAAAAACACACAAACATTTGGAGGCTAAATAACATGCTATTAAAGAATGAATGGGTCAACAATGAGATCAAGGAAGAAATCAAAAGATACCTTTAGACAAATGCAAATGAAAACACAACAACCCCAAATCTATGGGACACTGTGAAAGCAATGTAAGAGGGAAATTCATAGCAATGCAGGCCTACCTCAAGAAACAAGAAAAATCTCAAATAAAGAGTCTAACTTTACATCTATGGGAACTGGAAAAAAAAAAAAAAAGAAATCAAAGCCCAAAGTGATCATAAGGAAGGAAATAATAAAGATCAGAGTGGAAATAAATAAAATAGAGACTAAAATCCACTATAAAAAAAAAAAAGAATCCAAGAACTGTTTTCTGAAAACATAATCAAAATTGACAAATCTTTAACTGGACTCATCAAGAATAAAAGAGAGAGGACCCAAATAAATAAAATCAGCAATGAAAGAGGAGAAGTGAAAAGGGGCACCACAGAAATACAAAAAAAAATTAAGAAAATACTGTGAGCAACTATATGCCAACAAATTGGACAATCTGGAAGAAATGGATAAATTCCTAGAAGCATACAATCTTCCAAGGCTGAATCATGAAGAAACAGAAAATCTGAACAAACTTATTACTATCAACAAAATCAAATCAGTAATCAACAAGCTCCCAACAAACAAAAGTCCTGGACCAGGTGTCTTCACAGTTGAATTTTACCAAACATTCACAAAAGAATTAATACATATTCTCCTCAAACTTTTCCAAAACATACAAAAGGAGGGAAGGTTCCCAACTTATTACATGTGGCCACTGTTACCCTGATTCCAAAACCAGACAAAGACATTACAAAAAAAAAAAATTTATGGGCTGATATTCCTAATAAACATATACACAAAAATTCTCAACAAAATATTAGCATACTGAATTCAGCAATACATTAAAAAGATCATGAACCATGATCAAGTGGGATTCATTCCTGATACACGAGGTTGGTTCAATATCTGTCAATCAGTTAACATGATACACCACATAAACCAAATGAAAAATAAAAATTATATAGTCATAACAATAGATGCAGAAAAAGCACTTGACAAAACCACGATCCATTTATGATAAAAACTCTCAGCAAAGTGGGAATAGAGGGAACATACCTCAACATAACCAAGGTCATATTAGACAAACACACAGCTAATATCATATTCAATAAGTAAAAACTAAAATCATTCTCCTTAAGATCAGGAACAAGATTAGGATGCCTATTTTCACCACTTTTGTTCAACATAGCACTGGAAGTCCTAGCCACAGCAATCAGACAAGAAAAATAAATAACAGCCATCCAAATTGGAAAGGAGGAAGTAAACTTGTCATTATTTGCAGATGACATGATACTATGTATAGAGAGAACCCTAAAGATTCCACCAAAAAAATCTATTAGAACACATAAGTGAATTAAGTAAAGTAGTAGGATACAAAATTAATATTCAGAAATTGGTTGCACTTTTATACATCAATAATGAATTATCAGAAAGAGAAATTAAGAAAACAATCTCATTTACAATTGCATTTAAAAAAAATACCTAGGAATAAATTTAGCCAAGGAAGTAAAAGACCTGTACTCAGAAAATTATAAGATGCTGAAGAAAGATACAAATAAATGGAAATATGTACCATGCTAATGCATAGGAAGAATTAATATATTTAAAATGTCCATACTACCCAAAGCAATATATAAATTCAATATAATCCTTATCAAAATACTAGTGTCATTTTTCACAGAACTAGAACAAATAATCCTAAAATTTATATGAAACCATAAAAGATCTTAAACAGCCATGACAATCCTGAGAAAGAAGAAAAAAGCTGGAGGTATCACACTACCTGATATCAAATTATACTACAAGTCCATAGTAATCAAAACAGCATGGTGTTGGCATAAAGACAGACACATAGTTCCATGGAACAGAGTAGAGAGCCCAGATATAAATCCATGCATATATGATCATTTAATCTATGACAAAGGAAGCAAGAATTTACATTGGGTAGACAGTCTATTCAATAAATGTTGGGGGTTGGAGGTACTGGACAGATACATGCAAAAAAAAAAAAAAAAGAAAGAAACTGTACCACCATCTTACGCTATGTACAGGTTAAACTCAAAATGGATAAAAAACTTAAATGTAAAATCCAAAACTATAAAACTCCTAAAAGATAATATAAGAAGTAAACTCTCAGACATAACCCTTAGGAATATTTTCACAGATCTATCTCCTTAGGCAAAGAAACAAAAGAAAAAATAAACAAATGAGACTACATCAAACTAAAAAGTTTTTTCCACAGCAAAAGATACCATCAACAAAATGAAAACAGATCCTACTGAATGGGAGAAGATATTTTCCAATGATACATTTGATAAGGGGTTAATATCCAAAATTTATTTAAAAACTCATATAACTGAACACCAAAAAAACAAACAATTAAAAAATGGACAGAAGATTTGGGTGGACATTTCTCCAGGGAGAACATACAGAAAGCCAAAAGACTTTTGAGGGGAAACTCGGTGTCACTAATCATCAGAGGGGAGCAAATGGAAACTATGATGAGGTGATACCTCACTCATGTCAGAATGGCTAACATCAATATATCATCAAACAGCAAGTGTTGGTGAGGAAGTGGAGAAAAGGGAACTCTTGTGCACTCTTGGTAGGATTGCAAAATGGTGCAGCCACTACAGAAAACAATATGGAGGTTCCTCAAAAAGTTAAAAATACAACCACTTTATGACTCAGCGATTACACTCCTCGGTATTTATTCAAAGAAATCCAAAATGCTACTTCATAAAACTACATACCACTGTTTACTGCAGCACTATTCACAGTAGCCAAGGTATGGAAACACCCAAAGTGCTCATTGACAGACAACTGGATAAAGAAAATGTGGTACCAATGTTACATTAGAGTATTACTCTGCCATAAAAAAGAATAAAATCTTACCATTTGCAACAATATGGATGGACCAAGAGGATATTAAGCTAAGCGAAATAAGTCAGATTGAGAAAAATACCATATGATCTCACTTATATGTGAATCTAAAGAACAGAATAAATGAACCAACAAAACAGAAATAGACTCAGACTCATAGGTACAGAGAACAAACGGATAGTTATTAGATGGGAGGGCAGTTGGGGAGATGGGTGAGAAAGGTGAGGGATTAGGAAGTACAAATTGGTAGTCACAAAATAGTCACAGTATGGGGAATATAGTCAACAATGTTGTAAAATATCTGTATGCTGTCAGATGCTTACTAAACTTTCTGGGGGGATCACTTCATAAGTTATATAAATTACTAACTACTGTGCTGTACACCTGAAACTAATACAAAATAATATTGAATGTCAACTATAACTATAATATATATATAATTATAATAATATAACTTTATTATAATTATATAATATAATAATATATAACTTTTATATATATATATATATATATATATATATATATAAAAAATGGGATGTAAAGTACAGCATAGGGGATATAGTGATTGGTATTGTAAAAGCTATGTATGGTGTCAGAAGGGTCATAGACTTGTTGGGGTTATCACTTTGTAAGGTGTGTAAATGTCTTCTCATTATGTTTTGTACACCTGAAACTAATAATAATAATTTTAAAAAAGATAAAGTGGAAATAAAAAGTCAAGCAGTTAATAATTCTAGGGAAAATGTTGTACAAGAAATAAAACATGCTCATAAACAATGCTTGGCTCAGTATTGAACTATATTTATAAGGTCATTATTTCAACCACAATTTGTGTTAGTTAGGAATGTTAGTAGAGATTGCAAAATATGTGTTGGTTGTAACTAACACAAAGGGAAGTAAATAGAATCTATCTAAAATTAATAAAAATGAAACCACAGAGTATGTATATTTGTTGAAATATAGAGGATAACAAACAAAAGAAAAGCCTAAATACAGTGGTACCTCTGTTTTCGAACGTAATAGGCTCTGGAAGACCATTCGAGTTCTGAAACGTTTGAAAACAGCTGACAGCTAGGCCTCAGGATCTTGCACTCAGCGGAAGACACATGATATGTTCAACTTCCCAAGGTGTGTTAGAAAACCAAAGCATTTGCTTCCGGGTTTATGGGGTTTGTAAACCGAAATGTTCATCAACGAAGATGTTCGAAAACCGAGGTACTATTGTACTTTGAAAGAAGGTGCTTCCAGTGAGATGGACTAGGGACTGTGAAGAAATAAGGCAAAGACTGCTGATTTTTGCATAAGTTTTTCACTACTGTCTGAATTTAAATTTCCTGTATGTATTACTTAGATAAAAATTGAGTATGTAGGTGTGCACAAATGAAGTTCTATTGTGATTATAGAAAAAAATGGTAAAACCTTAATTTTTTATGCCCGTCCTGCTGGATTATGGCACTATGGTTAATTCTATCATCTGTTGCTCTTTGAAGGTGCCTGGAGACTTGGGAAACCATACACTGGTGACTCAGTGCCCATTCATTGCTGAATCTGATGCGTGTGCTCCTGGTGTTCCATTCATTCCCACCAGCAGGCAGAGCCCAGGCCCCACAGGCCCAGGCAAGGAGATCAAATCAGAAATGGCAATTGATCGTGTGTGTGTCCTTATTCATTCTGCCATGACACAAGAAAGGGGCACTTGGTACTTCTTAACAGGCCAGGGGCTAGATCCAGACAGAGGATTTTCATCAATGAGAGAAAAAAGTGCTGCTGTTTTGCAAAACAACAAAAATAGACAAAGGTATTTTTCTCCATGAATCATTTAGAAAACTATAAGTTTGGAGCAAGAGAGTCTGCATTTTCCCAAAGAACAGGCCCTCTTTTTGGGGATGCTATTAGATTTTCCAGCCATAATCCCTCCATGCCAAGTACTGCATAACCATTCTCAATTATGCACACTGTATTAAAAAGAAATGCAATGAAGTGGATAATCCTAAACACTTCATAACCTCCAAATAATCTTTTAAATCTTCCATTGGAATTCACTTACTTTTCCAGAGGATTTCCTGTTCTAATTATATTTTGACTGGACTAATATTTGTATGAATATCCTAATTTTATGCTTCCCTATTGCTCATGTAGCTAATAGCTGGAAATGGGCACAGGTTATAAATCTGCTGTAAATGGGAAAGAAGAAAAACCAGTCTTGGATTAATAATTTGATATAATTTGTACATCTGCACATGAATGTCCATTCATAAAGTCTCTTTGTCCCTGCAGTAGAGAGAATTCTAATAAAGATTAGACTTCAAGTGAAATAATAGTTCCAACACTTAAGATTTTTCTTAAGTGTTATTAGGCAAATGCCCCCAAATTAGTTATCCTTTGAATTTATTCATCCATCCATTCTTTCATTCATTCATTCATCTGTTCCTTTATTCCTTTGTGCATTCTACATTTATACTCATTCATGCAGCAAATACATAGTGAATACTATTCTATCGCAGGGTCTGTGCTTGGTACGGGGGACGTTATGGAGTAAACAATGCCTGAATAACATTTGCCTTTGGAAAGCTTATCAGTTAGCCTAGTGCAGTGAGCAAAAGATTCATCTGGTGAGTTTATTAAAAATGGAGATTTCTGGGTTCTATCCCTGTAGGCTCTAACCAACAGATATGGGTTTGAACATAGAATGTATTTCAACAAGTGTTCTAGGAGAGTCTGAGCTAAACGACCTCACTTTGAGAATCACAGGGGTGGAGTTCCAAATATCAGCATTGAAGAAGGTCATGAACTGCCTAGCATTAGATCTCAAGGACAGACCTAGAGTCACCTAACAGCATTGGCACATATGACTCCCACTGATGCCATTGTCTCTGCTGCTTGGTCAACCAGGCCAGGTGCTGTTCTGGGGCACTTGCATAAGCTCTCCTGCGAGCTCCAAGAGTGTGCTAGCAGAGGGGTGACAAGAGCCTAAATAAGCTATGGCTACAACCGTATTACAGGGACAGCAGTTAGACCCTGCTAGTGCTGGGACCACTGCTACATCAGAGCAAGCCAGCCAGCTATATAACTGCAAGATGACACTACCATTTGAGGGTCCTTCCACGGCGTTCCCTGTGGATGACTGCAGAACAAACACCAGAAATGCACTGAACTTTAGCAGGGATTGGAATCAACTGAAGGGCTTGCTAAAATTCAGATTTCTGGCCCACATCCTTCCAATTTTTGATTCCGGAGTTCTGGGGTTGGCTCTGAGAAACTGCATGCCTAACAAGTTCCCAGTTGATCCTTACTGAGAATCTCTGAGACAGTGTGGCCAGGAAACTGTGCATTTCATCACAATACACCTCCAGGCACTTCTATTTTCTATGAAAGAGCCCCACCCAAATGCAAATGACTGTAGTTTGAAAAAGCCATTTGCAAAAGAAAATAAACATTATTTGCTATCTGCAAATATGACATTAATTTCTGTAGCAAATAGAGACAGAAGCAAAAAGTGTGTGTGTGTGTGTGTTGCATGCTGCCCAGATGACTGACTTATGGTGACTTTATGAGTGAATGATGTCCACAATGTTGTGTCCTCAACAGCCCTGCTCAGCTCCTATGGCGTTTTTTATGGAGTCAATCCATCCCATATTTGGTCTTCCTCTTTCCCTGCTGCCTTCTATTTCTCCTAGCATTATTGTCTTTTCCAAAGAACCTGCTTTCTCATGATGTGCTGGAAGTAAAACAGCCTCAGTTTTGGCATTTTTGCCTTCAGTGATGTTTCAGGCTTAATTTGCTCTAGGACCTACTTATTCGCCTTTCTGGCAGTCCAGGGTATCCATACAAGTCTATAACAAAAAGCCCAAATAGCTTGCCTTGGCTTTTCCTTTTCCAACGGAGAATGCTGCATGTTGGAAACTATTTTATCACCATTTTGAGTAAAATCAATAGGTGCAGATCTGTTTTCTAATGCTTCAACAGAATATGGAATCATGCTTGGAATTAAACTCTTATGGAAGTTTTACAAGATGTCTTCTTATTTACCTGTTTCTCCTAGTTTTTAATTTACAAAAGAGTAAATTAACAGCTTGACTCAGTTTTAACAGCTACATAATTTAATTTCCTAATTATAAAAGCAATAAATGTGCATTTAAAAATAGAATGTAAAGTTACAAATAAGCTATATTCACTTAAACATTGTACATGTTTGAAAAGAGTTTTCACACTTGTGGTATTATATAATAAGTATTTTTCTCGTAGTATTAAAATATTCTTCAGAGAAAAAATATTCCATCCAGAGGACAAGTGAAACAGGAAAACTACAGCTGCTAAAAAAAAAAAAAAAAAAAAAAAAAAAAAAAACAAAAAAAAAAACTTATAGGTGTAGATAGGAGACAAAGTAAAGTCGTAGGTAGAAATTAGCTTTCATTGTTTAATCAAACTCTACAACACAAAATGCAGAGATGGGAACACAAAATGCAATTTCCAAAAAGAAAATTGCCCTGGGCTCTCATAGAAATGTAAACAATTACATTTTATCTACCTACAACTCCCAGGTGAATGAATAAATGCGTCTCCCTACTCAACTCTAACTTTTGTTGCTGTTAATGTGTAAATATTGCCTAGCTGCCTTTTTCGATCCTAAAGCTGTCTTTTCAACCCTATTCCTCTATCCAATAAATATATCAGCATAATGCCAAACACTGCTTTATAACCAAGAATCAAGCCATTATTTGGGTTAGCCAAATGAAATATTTCTCTTTCATTAACCACGATCACCTTTGTTGGTGGTTTTCAACTTTGGCTGGATAGTAGAAACACAGGGAAGCTTTTTAAAAATACTAAAGCCAGAGACCCACCCCTCAGAGACTCTGTTTTAAATATTTTGGGGGAGACCGACAGGCAGTCCCTGGACTAGCAGCATAGGCATTACCTGGGAACTTGCTAGAAATATAAAATCTGAAGCTGTATCATGGGCCCAATGAGTCAGAAGTTCTGGGGGTGAGACCCAGCCCTCAGTGCTTTGATGAGCTCTCTAGGTGATTCAGGTGCCTGCTAAAGTTTAAGAACCATGAACTTGGGCCATTGAGTCATCTAGATGTATAAAAAAGGGCAAAGTATTTGTTCAACTTCACAAATTATTAAAAGCCACTAACAATTAAGCACACTTACTTTGCCCCAGGCACTGCACTAGTTTTACATGATTTTACACTGATCATTTCAACAACCTATTGAGGAAGTGCTATATTATTTCTGTTATTTCAATGAGAAATCAGACACAGAAGTAAAGTTATTTGTGCAAGTACACAAGATTGCTAAGTGATGGATTTAGGATTTATACTCCAGCAGTCTAGTTCTAAAAATTCAGGCCATGAGCATGATAATGTCACAAGAACTCTAAATGTATGTCTCTGTTCTGCCCTCTATTTTGTAGTTATCTGACCTCCAAACTATCAAAAAAAATTAATTGTGGTTTAAATATATAACACTGTAAATAATAGCCTTTGTCAGCAAATACAAAGCTGACAGCTGGGGCCTCCTTGCTATTTTGAGTGTCTGAGTCAGTGTAACAGGGAATTCAAGGCAATTTGTGAAGAGGAAAGACAATCCAAGAGTCTGACACAAGGATCTACTATCCAGATCACGCTCACCTTTGGGAAGATCAAAACCCCAATTTCTGGAACTTAAGTCCTTGCATTTTAGTCCAATGCCTCCTAATGTTCTCAAATGAACTTGTCTTGATTTCTGGACTTGAACTTGGATCACTGGCTCATGAGCCAAAGCAGTGATGCTCTAAGTACCTCCTCAGAGATCTGCATAGTACTTCTTTCTATGAAATAAGTGATATAATGTATGGGAAAGTGTGCTGTAAGTAGAAAAGCTCTCTACAGCTGTAAGGGATTACTATTAAGAACATATGCCACAAGGGAGAGACTTAAGCAATTAGGAAAAAAGAGTGTGGCTTGTTTAAGGAAGACAGATTATCCATAAAATAATTTCAGATGATGAGATGGATTCTTTCCATCTCCTTCCTGGCCAGATACAGGACATGAGAGAAATCACCCTGTATCTTTAGGTCTCAGTACAAGTTCTATCCTGATGTTAACATTTTTATAACTGGGTTTGACAAGTCTTTTCTTCTGTCCCCAATTTTCTGAACCATACATTGCAGTAAAGCAATTTTGTTATTGTGTCTATGATTTTCCTCCCAAGGAAAACACCTAAATGGGCTTTCCTCCCTTGATATAATTTCCGCCTGTTCTATGACCTAAGAGCCCGTTCTCTTCCCCAGCAACCCAAGAGACCCATCTCTCCCTTCTCTTGTGTGCCTCATTAGTTGTGTCTGCCCTCCTTCCCCCACTAGCCCATGTCCTGCTGTGCTCTTGATTATGTCAACATGGTTCACCTGAAGCTTTCAATGAGCCAGTGGTTTCTTTACACCTGGGATCCTTTGTGTTCCACCTAGAGAATTGTTTTCCAACAATTCATTCCCAAACAAATCCTTGAAGATAAAGTAAAAAAATAGTTTGGGCATGGTAAACCCACAACATAAAAGAAAGTGGCTAAATGACTTAATGACAAATTGGGAAAAGGATCCAGAGGTATGTCCATCCAAAGGTAATTAGAAGACTCAGTTCTCTGCTCTGCTGTCATCAATCTGCTCTTGAGTTTTGATTACCTTAATTTTACATCTGAGCTGGTTTTTATTAACTCATAGAGTTCCAACCACTATCAGCCTTTCTATTGTGTCTCAGAGCCATGTGAGATCACTAAAAAGAATAAAGGGAAATATTGTCATGCCAGGTCTCTGGTCCCGCTCCCCACATAAGAACGCAGAACATGGTGAGGCCAAAAAGGAACACTCACGGAGCCATAGATAGGGGAGTCATACTACTATAGTCTCCCTGGTGGCTGAGTTGGAGACACAGGAAGCAGGAGCCACATGATCCACAACCCGCCGTCCGCTTCTCTGACAACCAACCTCACTTGCTAGCTGTAATCCGCTCTTGCTAGCTCAGCCACCATCTTCTTGCTAGCCCCCATTTTCTGCTAGCATAACCACAGCAGTTATATTATTGGCCAATGGCTCACTGGGTACAGCTGACGGCCAACCAGCCACAGCTGATAGCCATCCAATCACAGTTGATGGCCATTTACTACCCGAGTGAGTGAGCACCTTTCCATGTGAGGGGAGAGCCTGGAAACTGCACTCCCGGCTCTGTCCCCACAAATATCATCTGCCCAATTTTTACAATAAGTAATATGGTCAAGAAAAATACCATGATAATTTTTATGCAGATGAAAAAGGGATTAAACAAAACTATGCCCAGCAAATTTTGAGAGACCATCCTGTTATCTGTAAATCAAGGCTCGGCAGAAATGGGTTCCATATTCCCTCAAGGTAACTCCTTGTGGGGACAGAGCCAGGAGTGCAGTTTCCAGGCTCTCGGCCTCATGTGGAAAGCTGCTGGCTCAGGTAGTAAATGGCCATTAACTGTGATCGGATGGCTGGCCATCAGCTGTGGCTAGTTGAACCATTGGCCACTAATATAACTGCTGTGGCTATGCTAGCAGAAAATGGGGGCTAGCACGAAGATGGTGGCTGAACTAGCAAGAGAGGATTACAGCTAGCAAGTGAGGTTGGTTGGCAGAGATAAGTGAACGGCAGGTTGTGGATCGTGTGCCTCCTGCTTCCTGTGTCTCCAACCCGGCCACCAGGGAAACTATAGTGGTATGACTCCCCTATCTATGGCTCCGTGGGTGTTCCTTTTTGGCCTCACCATGTCCTGTGTTCTTATGTAGGGAGCGGGACTAGAGACCTTGCGTGCCTCCCCGCGTGACACTCCTGATCCTTAACTAGATAACATGACTTTATATATGTGTCTGGCCAAGTTGTGAACTACTTGCTTGTGTATGTAACAGATAAACTGGAAGGCTTTCTTCTTTCTAGAATGGAAAAGCATCTGTGTAGTTTTACCAAAAGGAACACTTGTACATTTAAATTACCTACCTGATATGATTTGTCATTGTTTGAGGCATCTCCCAGAGGAGGGAGGGAAGGGAGTAAGAGATAGAATGGTCATAATCCTTTTAGCTAAAGAAGCTGTAAACTTGCATTTGAATGGAAAAATCAGGTGGGCTGAACTGGAAAGATAGGAAAAGCCTCTTTCTCCTTTAAACATCATAGCTTTCAATCCAATTAAATTTGTGTGCTTAAAACCCAATCCACCATTATGTCCTCTCTGCTTATATTTGACAGCAGAAAGAGAAGCAATAACTATGAATACCAAACATGTCAGGTACTGGACAGAGAGAACTTTGTCTTCTAAAATGAGTGACTGAATTAAAGCCAGAATGTGGTTTTTGTTTTTGATTTTGTTTTGGTTTTTAACCTGTTAGCGTTTTTACCCAGATTTTCTCTCTCTCTCTCTCTCTCTCTCTCTCTCTCTCCCCACCCCTCTCCCTCTCCCTCTCCCTCTCCCTCACCCTCTCCCTCCCCCTCCCTCCCTCCCTCCCTCCCTCTCTCCCTCTCTCTCTCTCCCCTTTTGCCTTTTTGGCCTTCACACCACTCAGTTATTCTTCCAGTATCTAATTCTTGGCCATAACTTCTCTCTTGCCTAAAACAGACTACTCTTTGGTAGCCCCACCTATGTTTTCCTGGAGTTCTAGCCTTCTAGTACACCCATTAATTTTTGGCTTCATTTTTTCCAAGGCAGGGTTGACAGCTTAAATATAGGAATGAATGATTAATGCTAATACACCAAATCTAATTGGTAGTATCTCTTTGGTTCTATGTCTAAAATTCATGAAGTGGGATAAAAGGAACAATAGATTAGCCCACTTACCCAGCTGTATAATGCAAGCTGATGGTTTTTGGTTGTTTTACTTTTTAAACTGCAGATTTATGTGGATTAAAAATTCAGATATTAGAAGGAGGAATTGTGTTTGTAGAAAGTGGAGAAAAGATGGGTTTTGGCACTAAAGAAACACTGGGGAACTGATCTTTCGCTGGAGCAAACAATGATATAAACCCTCTTCTGACTCTCATGCTTTATGTCCATGCTGTCTTCTGGAGCTCTCATTTTTCTCCTTCCCGTTCTGCAGATGCAGCATGGAAGACTCTACCACATGATTTCTTTACTCCTTGTTTGAAATAAAGGTATAGCCTAGGGATAATAGATATGCTCAGGCTACTTAGACAATTTTTAAATGTATGTTTTAAGCAATAAAAACAAATTTTTTTGTAATGAGGTCCAACCTAGATCACATCTAAAGATCACATTGGATGGGAGCCAAAGCCCTACATAAAAATTAAGAAGTGGAAATTAAAGAGCGTTCATTTCTTTGGAGTGTCCTTCTGTGTGGTCAGTTCACCACAGGGAACTGAGACAAGAACAGATGACTACTGGTGGGATCTGGAAAATTCATTATACTGGTGTGCATTTCATTTTCCCTGGCTAGTTTGAAATAAGTGAAAATATGGTTGCAGAGAAAGAAACAACAACAACAACAACAACAAAAACCCTGTTCCAACAGCCAGAGGTCTTGTTTCTTGTTTAGAGCCTATCATTTACTAAACAAGTGGCTTTGAGCAAATCCATTTGTGTGTTCAGTTTAAATTTTATGGTTGTCAAATGAAGACATAGTGTCCTGTTGTCATTGTTGATCAAGTGAGACCAGGTATGAAAAATCTTTAGGAAACTTAAAGTACTCTAAAACACTAAGAACTGTGATTTCTGTTTAACTACAGCATGTCTTTTATACTGGACAACGAATCTCCTGGAGGGGAGATATTTCCTTTATATTTGTTTGCATCCAACACAAGAGGGGCCTAGCACAGGACTATAACTTAATAAACATTCAGTAATGATTGCAGGTGGATTGCCCAATAAATCCCCTGACCTCAACCCCAACTTTACTATTGCTTTTGCTTAAGGGAATATTCCCAATATGGAGTTTTTACTTAAAGAGAAAATATCCAAGGCATTATTTAACAAAATGATCAGGTATGTGCCAGAATTTCAGCTGTCAGCTCCATCTTCCTTCTAAACTTCATCTCCCTTCTCTTCTGAACAGTATTATGCAGACTATAAAACAACTGCAGGGGGTACGGTTATAATGAGACAGCCGCCTCCCAGGGGCTTTAGGCATCAGTTATGCACTCAGACTGCATGCCAGGGTGATGATTTTTTCCCCCTTTGTTTTGTTTTTATTATTAGTGTCAGGTGTACAAAACAATGTGATAGTAAAACATTTACACCCCTCACAAAGTGATAACCCCCCTCCCCCAATCTACTACCCCTGACATCGTATATAGCTGTTACAGTTCCACTGACTCTTCCTTATGCTGTACTCTACATCCTGTGACCATATATATACATACATATATATATATATATATATATATAATTGTAATTGACATTATTATTCAGCTTCAGCTTCAGGTGTACACTGCAGTGGTCTCCATAACCACCCTCTTCTCTAGTTAGCCCCATCCCCATAGTTCAGATATCCTTACTGCTTACCTCATTTAAATAGAATAATAATTTTTAAAAAGACTTGTGTGGATGATGTGATACAGAATTGCACAACTGAAATCTGTGTAATTCTACTAACAATTGTCACCCCAATAAATTAAAAATAAATTTAAAAAAAAAATAATAAAATTGTACTTTTTAAAATGTTAAAAAAAAAAAAAAAGACTTGCAAAATTGCAAGTTAATTGTGCCTGATATTTTGTGAATGCAAATATTTCAGGCACCTTAATGCCAGTCTCTCTTTGCCATATCCGATCAGATGCTGCTGTCCTTAGTTCTGCCCTCTAGGCATCAGGCTCCGTGATCAGAAAACCTACTGGAGAGCGCAGTGCCAACAAAGAAAGCAACTCAATTAGCTCAGATCTTTACAGTTTTACAGCCTGAGTGGAGAGAGGCAAATCCCAGGAGTCCCTCCCAGGGAATCAGGATATGCGCAATGATGCAGGAAGCCTGAGATTTACCGGGTCACTTTTTGATTACTATTTTGTACAGGGTGCTATTAGCTTTCAGGAAATGGAACCCCAGAGAGCACTTACTGTGAGTGACAAAATCAGAATGCCTGTGATGGTGGTTAGTGCATGTTCCACATAGGTCAGGATACTGTTCATTGCATGTGGAAATTTATCTAGAACCAGATGAAGGTGGTACTTCCTGTTTCCTGATTTCCAACAATGCCGAAGCTGAAGTAAATGCACAAGTATTTGAAGAACTTTTAAATTTACTTTAGAAATTGATATCATTCGAGATACGTTTAGGATACTTTCCAACCAGTCAGCAACCTTTTTTTTAAAGCTCTTGCGAAGTGCTAAACTAAGCATTATGTGGATATGTATAAACTAGGTAGGCAGTGGTTTATACCACTTGGGGAAAAAGAAAAAAAAAAAAACAATGAATGAAGGCAAAAAACAAACAACAAAAAAACTGAAAATGTACAACTCCCTTTTCCCCAATAAATCATAAATTTAATAACAATAGGGACATTTTGTCATTTATTGCATCCCACCTCTGTCTATCCAGTGTGGAGCACAGCACTTAACATGTAATAGATATTCAAAAACTAGTGAATAAACATTCACTAGTTCAAATGGTAAATAGTGTGGGGCAGACTATAAAGAAGGAGATAAATGCTAAAGAAAATAATTGGTAGCTAAAGAAGAATCACACAATCCAGAAGCAGCAGCTGGTAGATGTGGTACACCGGTTTTCTCTCACGCACGGGCTCTCTCTCTCTCTCCTTCCTTTCCTCCCTCTCTTCCCTTCTCTTCCTTCCCCCCCCCCTTTTCTTTTCTCTTCTCTTCTCTTCTCTTCTCTCTTTCCTTCCTTTCTTCCTTTCTTCCTTTCTTCCTTTCTTCCTTCCTTCCTTCCTTCCTTCCTTCCTTCCTTCCTTCCTTCCTTCCTTCCTTCCTTCCTTCCTTCCTTCCTTCCTTCCTTCCTTTCTTTCTTTCTTTCTTTCTTTTTCTTTCTCTAACAGCTTCATCGAGATATAATCAACATACCATACAATTCAGCCATTTAAATTGTACACCACAATACTGTTTAGTATATTCACAGAGTTGTACAACAATGATCTGATTGTTAGAACATTTTCATCTTCCCCAAAGGACACCCAATAACCATTAGCTGTCACTTTTTATTCTCCCTACTCTAACCAACCCCAGCTCTAGACAACCACTAATCTACTTTCTGTCACTGTAGATTTGCCTATTCTGGACATTTCATATAAATGGAAGTATACAATGTGTGGTCTTTGTGACTAGCTTCTTTTATTTACCACGTTTTTGAGATTCATCCATGCTGCAGCACATATCAGTACTTAATTCCATTTTTATAACCCCAAAAAAATTCTATCGTATGGATATATTACATTTTATTTACCCATTACCAGTTGATAGACATTTGTTGACTTCCACTTTTTGACAATCATGACAAATGCAGTTATGAAAATTTGTTAACAAGTTTTTGTGTAGATAAATGCTTTTATTTCTCTTGGGTAACTGTACCGTTTTATATTTTTATCAACAACATATGGGCATTCCAGTTTCCCTACATTCATGCTAACACTTGTCATGGTCAGTCTTTTTGATTATAGCCACCCTAGTGGGTTTGAAGTGGTACCTCATTATGATTTTGATTTGCATATCAATAATGCCTAATAACGTTAAAAATCTCTTTCCATGTTTATTGTCCATTATTATTACTTTTTGGAGAAATGTCTATTCAAATATTTTTTTCACATTTTTTATTATATTGGGTAATTTGTTCTTTCATTATTGAATTAGGAGTTCTTTATGTATTCTGGGAGCAATTCCCTTATCAGATATATAATATTCAAATATTTTCTCTCAATCTGTGAGTTGTCTACTCACTTTCTTGATTGCATTGTTTTTAATATAAAAGTCTTTAGTTTTGATGTAGTACAATTTATAGTTGTTTTTTTTTTTTCTGTCACTGTGCCTTTAGTGTCACATATAAAAATCTAGGTTTCTTGGTTTCATGTCTTTCTCTAAGGTTATAAAGATTTATCTTTAAGTTTTCTTCTAAAAGTTTATGGTTTTAGTGCTTACATTTTGAGTTAATATTTGCATATGGTGTGAGGTGGGGGTGAAGGCACAAGTGGATATCCAGTTTTGCAGTACCATTTATTAAAAAAACATTTTTGCCTTATTAAATTGTCTTGGTGCCCTTGTTTAAATTCTATTGACCATACATGTAAAACTATTTCTTGACTAGCAATTCTATTCTAATGTTCTATATGTCTACCCTTATGCCAATACTGCAGTGTCTTGATTATAGCAGCTTTATAGTAAATTTTAAAAATCATGAAGTGTGAGTGCTCCAACTGTATCCTTTTTCAAATTTCTTTAGCTTTTCTGGGTCCCTTTAATTTTCATGTAAATTTTAGGGTCAGCTCATTAATTTCTACAAAAAAGCCAATTGGCATTTGTTGAATCTGTAAATTAATTTAGGTAGTATTGACATCTAACTTAACAATATCAGGTCTTCTAATCAATGACCATAAAACATCTTTCCATTTATTTAGATCTTCTTTAATTTCTTTCAGTAACGTTTTGTAGTATTCAGTGTATTAAGTCTGACATTTTTGTTAAATTTATACCCAAGTATTTTACTCTTTTTGATGATATTTCAAATGTAATTATATTCTTAATTTCATTTTCAGAATGTCATTTCATTGTTAACATAGAGAATTACAATTGACTTTTGTATATTGATCTTATAATCTACAACATTCCTGAGCTCCTTTATTAGTTCTAATAGCTGTTTTAGCTTATTCCTTGGTATTTTTAGGTATTTATCGTTATAATTCTCAAAGCTTTTTCTTGGGTGTGGCTCATTGTTATTCCACATTCCAATTGCCAAAGCTTATTACCTAGAAAAACCTAAATTGTTTCATGTATTTATCCCATTTTGTTACACAGAATATTAAAACTATGAGTGCTCGTTTCAATATTTAATGGCAACTGTATTTTTACTACTTTATCAGGACCAGTCTTACGTGGAATTTTCTTTTTTCCTTTTCTTACATGGCAGTGATCGCAATGACTAGTAGTACAATTTATATTCATTGTGCTGATGTATAGTTTTACCCATCACGGCTATTGAATGTTGTCCAAATGTCAGCGCAATGAAAATGCAAATAATATTTTAGTATTAATATTAAAACAGTTTTGACCCAGAGGTCCCCTTGAGAGGGTTTCAGAGACTCCTGGAGTCCATGCACCACACATTGAGAAGCACTGCAACATACCATTGGGAGATGTTAAAAGAAAAAGAAGAGATTCTCTACTATGAGCACAGGTATGAAAGCAAAATATATATGGGAGCAAGCAACACATTTGTTGGACTTTCCGAAAAACAACTTTTCTGAAGGGAAGATAGCATATTTAAAAAGATATAATAGGAAAAGAATGAGAGCAGATAAAATGTGTAAAGAATATATATTACTTTGGCACTGGGTATGGACAAGTGAACACTTTTGTCAACGTTGCTCAAGCAGTAGTTGGCAGTGATTAGAAGTGTCTGGACACTGATGGTAACTACTTTGATCACCTCTTGTAATTGCAGAAGTCAAATGTGACTTGTATTCATCTTTTGTTGTCGATATATATTATTACAATTTTAATAGTTTTTTCCTTTCTTAAAATGTGTATACATTATTTTGGTGTGCTCTCTCTCTCTCTCTATATATATATATAGATATCTCTATAGATATAGATATATCTATAGAGATATCTATATATATCTATATCTACCTATATATATATATATATATAGAGAGAGAGAGAGAGAGAGAGAGAGAGAGAGAATATATATATATTCCATATATACATATACCTTACATCTTCTTTATTCATTCATCTGTTGATTGACACTTAGGTTGCTTTCATATCTTAGCATCTTAGCTATAGTAAATAATGCTGTAATGAACATAAGGGTATTAATTTTCCAATTAATATTTTCAATTTCTTCAGATCAATACCCAAAAATAGAATTGCTAAGTCTATTTTTTTTTTTTGAGGAACTCCATTCTGTTTTTCATATTGGCTGCACTACTTTACAATCCTGTCAATAGTGCATAAGGGTTCCCTTTTCAACACATCCTCACCAACACTTGTTATTTGTTGTCTTTTTGATAATAGCCATTCTGATGGATGTGAGATGATATATCATTGTGGTTTTGATTTTCATTACCCTGATGATTAGTGATGTTAAGCATCTTTTCTTGTGTCTGTTGGTCATTAGCTTATCTTCTTTGCAGAACTGACTATTCATATCCTCCACCCATTTTTAAATCAGATTGTTTGTTTGTTTTTGATATTGAGTTGTCTGAATTCTTTATATACTTTGGATATTAACCCCTTATAGGGTATATCGTTTGTAATATCTTTCTTCATTTCTGGTTTGTCCCATATGGTCCTTATTATGTTGAGGTATGTTCCCTCTATACCCATATTATTAAGAGTTTGTATCATAAATGGATGTTGAATTTTGTAAAATGCTTTTTTCTGCATCTATTGGGATGATTGTATAATTTTTATCTTTTGTTTTGTTAATGTGATGCATCATGTTAATTGAATTGCAGATATTGAAACATCCTTTTATCTTTGGAGTAACTATTCTGGGTCCCTTTAATTTAGATAGAGGCAGGAGTCATAATCCCTAATATATATACTGTAGGCTGACTATGTGTACTGACACTATGGAATAGTGTGACAAGCACTGGATTTTGAGTCAGAATTTCTGAGTTTTCTGCTGCTTTCATTTATAAGATCTAAATTTTAGTACCTCAAAGGTAAAATGAGGCAACTAGTACATATTTCAAAGATTTTTTTGTGGTGACAGAATAAGATAATATGAATTAAAGCGTTAATAAACTAAGAATAATTATAGAATCCATTTTGTGAATAATTTTCATAGAAGTATTAGAACTTTCTATAAAACCTAATTTGTGCTCCTTATGTAAAATGTACAGTAGGGTTCCCAGGCAGGCAGAAGTTATCTTGTGAAATTAAATGACACGTTTTATGCCATTTCTGTCTATTATATCTATGCACCCATTGATTCACATGGAGCTAAGATATTTCTGGCTGGACACTCCTGACTCATGCATACACTTGCGATCCAAGTGCATGTTTGATTAAATTGTGAGTCTCTATTGGGATTTCAGGGCCTCTGTGAGAAAAAAAAACAAACACAAAAAATAATATATCACGGGGAAATGAGTCAAGCAAAACCTGGAAGCCAGAAACGTTTAAAATAACAATATTGTAGATTTTGGTAAGTTTCACCCACACTCAGCTATTCTTATATTCTATGTGTGCCTTAGGGAATGAACAGCTGCATATATGAAAACTGTAGGTATCAGGGCTCTGGCAAACCTATTAAAGAGCCCATCTAGGAAGGGAAAGTTTTTTCCGAACTTGACAAAAAAATATGAGTAATGGTAGCCTGAAATGGCAGCAACAGTGAGTGCCGAGGGCAGCCTCAAGTCACTCTAAGTAATGGCCACCAAACCTCCATTGTGAGAGCAGAAGCTCACTGGAGAATTATTCTCTAGGACAGGACACTTCCATAATGTTCCCAGTAGCCTGACAGGAGCTGCCAATAAAGCAATACAGCCCAGGAAATGTTGGTACCAATATGAAGAGCAATCCATGGAGAGATCAACAGTCCAGAGGTCTTTGGCAGCATGACCACCAGCAGCTTATGCCAACTAGAAAATAGTTGACTGTTGTAGACAACAGGAGTAGCATGGTCATTGGCTAACGTGTCCATAGAACAACTGAGCAGAGTGGCAAAAGAAACAGCCACTGAAAACAAGATTCATGATTGGAAACCAGAGCAGAGCAGGACACCAGGTCTCAGCCCAGACAGAAATGACTTGAGAGTATAACAGGACATCTCAGAAGACTACCAGGTCTATCACCAGGATGGAGTCTCAAAAACAAGGGATTCAAGTGATTCAAGTGATTCAAGTGACATAAGATTAAACATGTAATTAAACTCAACCTGACAAGAATGTATTATGAACCTTTTGTGTGTAGTCACTGTGTAAACAGGTTCAGATAACGAAAATTCCCTTAGAAAGTCACATGAAATGTTTCTTATCTATCTTACTTCTCATAGAATGAAATGTCCCTGAGTTCTGTGACTTTATGTACCTTATATGCTGCTTTTTATCTCAGGGCCTAAAACAGTATCCAGTACACAATAAGTGCTCAATATATACTTGCAAAATGAATGACCAAATTCATAGACAAAAGTCACAAAAATGATATGGTATGAAGAACAAACAAACAAACAGGCAGAGGAAATAGAAAAAATAATGTCTATTTAGAAAATGCAAAGTGTGACAGAAGTTTTTCGTAGTAGATATTAAGTAACTCAATTAAAAAAACAACAGGGATAAGTATAATGGAGCATTTCATGCAGTAGAAACAATATTTACTGAGGTATGTATTTTAATGGTTACTAAAGCAATCACCTAAGATGTTACTAGTTGATGAACTAGTAGTAACTATTTTTATAACCCATGAAATGATGGCAACCAACAGAAGTCCTTGGGTAGCTACATATTTGGTGACAATTCACTGGATGAGGAAAGGCCACTGAATCTGTTGATGAGATTGATTTTTTGGTCCCAAACACTGATTTTAATTCTTCTTCCTGTTTCCTGGAGGAACCTAAATTCAGAGAAAGAATTTTTTTTCTACTGGCCCCTTAAAAATTACTTGGGGATTTGGAAGGAATGCCAAGTTGTCTAGCCTTCTGTTCCTGAGTCTTCAGATTTCAGTTAAATCTTCTTGTACATCAGACTATGTATGTGCTTTTCCAAATTCTAGGTGCAATTATACTGAACTGTCATTGCAAAAAGGCTTGTGTCCTTTAAAGTATTTGGGGACATTCATCATTGTCTCTTATAAGATACCATGACTGATGTGGTCAGTCCTGTGGTGTGCGAGATTTAGTACAGGCATTCCTTTTCACCTTTCTTGATGGAACACAGACTTATTTGTTCTGAAAAACAGAGGTTAATACAGATCAAATCCTACTTCAGAGTACAGCTGTTCCTACCAACAAAAGAAGTTCAAGTTCAAGTAATTTAATGGCCAGATTTATACTATTCCAGAGAAATTTGATTTGATTTCTTTAAATAGGCAGTTGGACTAAAGAGAGAGCTTAAGTTAAAATTTGGGTGTTTAGTTGTTACGATGGCTTCTCTAGTCAATCATTTTCCCTGTCTATTTATGTAAGTTTAGACCTTACATTTACCATTACTGCCTCTCAATTTCGAACTTTGTACATTGGGAATAGACAAAGCTTCATTATAACTAATCATGGGCAGTTAAAACTGCAGCCAAGGCATGTTGCCAAAGTGTACATGGTGAAGATAATAGCTAATTATTTCTAAGGTTTATTGTGATATGGAGGGAAGTTATTCATTATAAAGGTAAAAGTAAGAGAAGAAAGATATTCTAAATTTACTGGTTTAAAATTTTGTGTAGAACCATATGTATAGCAGCACTGTGCACCAAAACATAACCCAATTTGGGTACTTTTTGAGATAAAAGTTTGGAACTCTGTGTGTTAATGAGGTGATGGTCTGTAATTCCTTCTTTTCCTTGTCTTCAAGATATTGACAGTGATTTCCTTCTGAAGAATTATCACTCATAGCCATACCATAGAATGTGACAATAATAACTAGAATTTTCTCAGGTGACACTGGCTCATGGGTACATAAGGAGATCCACAAACAATAATTCAAATTTTGTATCACCATCTGCAAAAGACTACAATCACTGGAATCCATCTTCCCCAGCATATATTACTTGGAAGTCTTTTGGGTATTCCACATCTCATCACAAATTGCCCTATGGCATTTTTCCACTCCAGTCTTCTTCAGTGTCATAGTCATTTAGTAATTCCTCTATAACCAGGATAATGGTATTTAAGAAGGTTAAGGCCTGCCCATATTTTTTCTTTCTTTCTTTTTTTTAATTTTTTTTTTAGGTGCTAAGATCAGATAAATTAGAAAATGATGAGGAAGATCTTATAATAGTGTCTATATACCTCTGGGACAATATTTATTTATTTAGTTAGTTAGTTTGTTACTTATGTTTGTTTGTTCTATGAAGACCTATAGTCTTTGCTATTTTGTACTCTAAGATAATACTGCTATCACACCCGAAAGAGGTAACCGAACATTTTATTTGGAGTTGAGGAAGACTTTGGCCAATTCAAAGGAGGGTGATCAGGGTAGAAACTGTGTAACTAATATATTTTTCATTTGAAAGGGAGACCTTAAAGGGGAGCCTGTTTTACCTAACTGATTCTGTCTCTCTAATTGTTCTCTTGTTCTCACATAGGCTTATTTGCACACACAGATGCCTACAAAGAGGGGCACTGTGCTGGGTAAGTTGTAAGGCAGTCTTCCATTACCCAAGGAAAAACCCTGTCTCATTACTTTATAGGTTGTCCTTGTTATATGCAATCCTCTGTGCCTTATCCCACTTTTCATTTTTACTTCTGCCACCCTCTAGATCTCTAGCCTATTTCTCTCTCTCTCTAAGGGTTAAGTAACCTTCTGAAAATCCCTAAGGTGAAAAAAATATCTGCAGGGGTAAAAATGAGAACCTTGTGTCCATAAACTTTTATGAGGACTCACATCTCAGGAGTCCAGTCTGACAAACAAGCTATAAAACCAGGAGATGCTCCTGAGTCCAGCTGGGCTTCTCCCACCCCCACTTCCCCATGCCCTGATGCAAATTTCCAATCAGGTTCCAACTGCCAAAATAAAGCTCCTTGGGTCTCTAAGAAGGAAATGAAAGTGTCACATAGAGGTTAAAACAGCAGGAATTAACAGCTGTGAGATATTTAGTGGCAAAGTCAGTATTTGTGTACTCTAGGGATGTGGGAGAGGGAGGAGGAAAGAGAAGGGAGTGGGGATAGCAGTGAAGTCTGCTCAGTTAATTTATCTCTCTCCTGATTGTCACATTATTCTGATGGAAACCTGCGTCACCGGCACCGTTTTCTCTGAACTCACAATCAAGTAAAACAGGAAAAAAATGAATGATTGGTATTCCTATCTTGCTTGTTTGAATAATTTTAATATAATCCACACTATTTTTACTGTTAACAATTATTATTGCTGATAGATTTTAAATTATCTTGTTAAATTATTATTGTTGATTTAAGGGGGAAAATGGCATTATGCCTCTTTCTGAGGCATGTGGAGAGCCTCCAGCAAGTTCTGCTCAAACCTAATTTATACATTTGCAGGAAAGCTGAAGCCAAGGCTTCCTCAGGCCATTAACCTAAACTGGATTTCAGAGAGGAGAATCTTATACAATTCAGAAGGTAATCTTTGTGCTATTACAACTTCAATTTTTTAAAGCTTTGGCTTTTTACAAGACACTCTTTACCTTCTACTTTGTCTTCTGTTTCTCAACATCATTCCTCCTTTTCCCAGAGCACATGTCTATTTATACCCCCACACTCTGGCATGAAGATACACTAGGAAAGACTGTAACCCAGATAATAACTGTTGGTTGCAGATTATTCAACTATGACTTCTCTTATTTCTCTAAGGATTACTTAGGACTTGTTCTTGGCTGTGGTTTAGTTCTTCATGCAATCATTACAGGCAAGAGGGTAAAATGGCAATGCATTAAAATTTTTTAATAAAAATAGAAATGAAAGACAGTCCCTATAGCTTCATTTCCAAAAGAGGGTAGAGGGGTGAACTTTTAATAGCCAATGAAAGCTCAATAGTCAGGAAACTAATGGCTTGATAGTAGGTGATGCCATGATTCAGATCCCCAGAAAATAATAGAATGGCTTCTGCATCAAGGACTCCCAGGAATGGAGAAAGAAGGTATGATTCCCCTATATGATCCATTAAAAAGCATTTTTGCCCTAATTAGTGAGGCCCTTTCAATATTTCTGATGGGAAACATGAAGCTGCAATGATATAGGAAAAATGAAGTTATAACAAGTTAGAGAAAATGCCTACAACATTAAAAAGTTGTACTTTTTATCTCGTGTTAGTCATGTTCCTATTGTGTGATCTTGGAAAAATGAAATTCTTCCTATTTTGCATTGACACCTTTGGAAGTTACGGTAAGAAATTAGGAAATTTTAAATTATCCTTTTCTCTATATATTTACTTACTAATTCTCATTTTTCTTGTTTCGGCTTTGCTTGTATTTTTCCTGAGTTGTCTTCCTCTGCAGAGTCGTCTGCAGACGTAATAAAGGAAATAAAAGGATCAACATTCCCACTGCTGGTAGAAAAAGTTAGCTTGTGGACTGCATGGAGATGTCAAGTTGATAAAGATTCAATCAAGTTGAGAAAAAAACAGGGTAAGAACAGAATGCTAAATAAAAATCCATAAATGTGAAGTCTTGCATACAGGTCACAAATCAATTGCACCACTAAAAGATAAAGAAAAAAAATCTTTCATTAGCAAGAGGTGAAACTGATGGGATAATGTTAGTTGATATTAAATGTAATGAGACATCAGTATGATGTGTCTTACATATGACTGAATTGTATCTGGAACAAGGGGGCTAAAAATCTCGTTTTGTGCCTCTCCATGTCAATCAGACTGTATCTAGAGTACTTGGTACACATTGTGAGCATCACACTTTAAGAAGAGTGAAAGAGGAGGTGAGGTTTTGTAGAAGGGAGACTAGAATGGACACCCCAAAATAGGGATTTTTTACTTGATGACGAGAAGATATAAATTGGGAAAGGTGAGAAATAACCAGAAACTTGACAGTCCTCCTTTAGATTTCTGTCATCCCCTGGGCTGTAAAACCACCAAACTGGTACTACTCTAAAGAGAAGGCTAGGGATGGACAATTCTTAATTTTAAAATGCTATCTTTTAAACTATTATAATCCTCCAACTCAAAAATCTGTGAACGTAAGAATTAAGATTTTGCCTATTTTTCCCTCTGTGTCCTTAGAAAAATGGGTTCACCTCTTTCACCTCAGTTTTTCCATTTTTGAAGGGAGACTCAATGAGCCAGTGCTCTTTGTTTTCGTATATACTGCTTTGTGAAATATTTTGAAGGGAGAGAAGTGGCATATATATGCCAGGAATTAATTATCACTGGCCCCTGTGCTGTGTTGTTTACCTCAGAAAACTGTGGAAGGCCCTGAGTCATTGCCCCACACGGTGGCCGGGAAGGCAGGAAGTAATGAGAAGGTGTTCTACACTCTTCAGGCACGTTGGCACTTTTCAATTATTTATGCAATTTAATCGCATTGAAAAAGCACATTCTCCTAAGAACACCCCTAGGTCCTCTTCATGCAGGAGCTGGCAGAAAGTAATATGGGAAAAAATGGGAGTCAGGGCTGTGCTTGAGGGAGCTTGTCTGACCTTCCCAGAGACCCTTGGTATTAAAACAGGCAGTTTGCTTAGTTAATGATAACTGTGCTCCAGACTTGTCATCTTCAAAGAACTTTAATTAATCCTCATAATACCCTGGTGGGCTGCAGAAGGTAAGTGTTATTATCTCTATTTCATATGAGGCAAAATGCAGGCACAAACAGAGAAGGGAAATGGTTTGCTCGAGATAGCAAGTGTAAAGTTAAGTTTAGCATTAAGGAATACCTTAGGCCACATGCCTTCTTACTGCAAGTCCCTTTAGTAATGTATCTGGGGCAGAACACATGGGGCCAATGTTACGAGCTATAGAGGAGGCAGGAACACAGCACAGCCTGACCAAAATGTCTTACTTAAGACAGAAGGAGGGAGGAAAGGATGAAGAGTGAACACAGAAGGAAAATTGATCTGAGACAGAGAGTTTCCTAGAAAAAGGAAAGGAAGAGAGAAAGCGAGATCCTCCAGTTTGGCTCTGAGCACTCAAAATTATTAATCTCTGATTCAGGGAGATCATAGGCCAAAATAAGACAAATAAAATAAAATGCTACTATAACTTCACAGTCTTAATTGTTATAGTAACAGAGACTGAGAAAAAAAATGGAGGCATTGAGCTACATGAGAACATGATCATTAAGATGTCTCCGGATGCGTAGTTGAGTGACAGGACCAGTGTGCACTGATTTCTTCCAAATCACAAATTTCTTTTATTATCTGCCTGTTTGCTTCTGTGTTTTCATTATATAGAGTTTATATTCATTATATGCAGTTTTTCAAACTCCTTTAGCTTATTTTTATTTAAATTAATTTTATTGGGGTGACGTTGGTTAATAACATCATATAAATTTCAGCTTTACAACTTTATAATACCACATCTGTATACTCTATTAGTGTGTTCACCATCTGAAATCTATTTTCTTTCTGTCACCATACATTTAACCCCCTTTCCTCTCTTTATTCTCCTTCCATCTTCCTTCCCTTCTGGTAACTGCTATTCTGTTGTCTGTGTTTATAAGTTTGTTAATTTGTTTGTTTGTTGCTTTTTGTTTTATATCCCACGTAGGAGTGAAATCAAATGGTTCGTGTCCTTTTTCATCTGACTTATTTCACTTAGCATAATACTTTCACAATCCATCCATGTTGTCACAAATGACAATATTTCATCTTTTTATGGCTGAGTAGTATTCCACTGTATCCACGTACCACTTCTTTATCCAATATGTTCATTGTAGGACACTTACGTTGTTGCCATGTTTTGTAAATAATGTTGCAACAAACATAGGGATATATTTGTTTTCACAAATAAGTGCTTTCAAATTTTGAGGGTAGTTACCCAGAAAAAGGATTGCTGAGTCATATGGTAGTTCTATTCTTATCTTTTTGAGGAACCTCCATACTGTTTCCCGTAGTGGATGTACTAATTTACATTCCCACCATCAGTATACAAGGGACTCTTTTCTCCATATCCTCTTCAACACTTGTTATTTCTTGTCTTATTGATAATAGTCATTCTAACAGGTGTGAGATGATAACTCATTGTGCTTTTGACTTGTATTTCTTTTATAGCTAGTGATGTTGAGCATTTTTACATACATGTGTCGGCCATCTGTATGCTATCCTTGGAAAAGTATCTATTCAGGTCCTCTGTCCACTGTTTAATCAGATAGTTTGTCTTATTGGTGTTGAATTGAATGAATTTTTTATGTATTTTGGATATTAGCTCTGTATTGGATGTATCATTTACAAACATCTTCTCCCATTCAGTTTGTTGCCTTACTGTGTTGTTGAGTGTTCCTTTTGTGGAAGCTTTTAAAAAATTATTTATTTATTTTTTCAGTTACAGTTGACATTTAACATTATTTTACATTAGTTTCAGGTGTACAGTGTAGTTTGAAAGCCAATAAGGAAATTCAACCTTAAATGACACATTAGACCAAATGGACATAATTGACACTTACAGAGTTTTCCATGACAAAACGACAGAATACACATTCTTCTCAAGTACACACAGGACATTCTGAAAGATAGAACACATGTTGGGGTACAAAACTAGCCTCAATATATTTAAGAAGTTTGAAATCATACCAAGCATATTTTTCTATCACAATGGTATGAAACTGGAAATTAACTACAAGAAGAAAGCTGGATAAACTACAAATATGTGGAAATAAAGCAACATGCTACCGAACAACTATTGCATCAAAGGATAAATAAAAGAAGAGATCAAAAGATACATAGAGACAAATGAAAATAACAATAAAACATATCAACAATTTTTGGATGTGGCAAAAGTGGTATTAAGAGGAAAGTTTATATAGCATTATAGGCCTACCTCAAAAAGAAGCAAAATCTCAAATAAACAATCTAACATTATACCTCAAAGAACTAGAAAAAGATGAAGAAACCAAGCCCAAAGTCAGTAGAAGGAAGGAAATAATAAATATTACAGCAGTATTAAATGAAATAGAGAACAAAAAGACAATAGAAAAAAATCAATGACACCAAGAGCTAATTCTTTGAAAAGATAAAAAAAATTGACAAACCTCTGGCTAAACTCAGTGAGGAAAAATAGAACTGACTCAAGTAAATAAAATTAGAAATGAAAGAGAAGTTACAATGGACACCACAGAAATACAAAGGATTATACAAGAATACTATGAAAGGCTATACACCACCAAATTCAATAACCTAGAAGAAATTGAAAGATTCTTAGAAATATATAACCTTCCTAGACGGAAACATGAAGAATTGGAAAACCCAAATAGACCAATCAACAGTAAAGAAATAGAAACCGTAATAAAAAACCTCCCAATAAACAAAAGTTCAGGACCAGATGGCTTCACTGGTGAATTTCACCAAACATTCAAAGAAGATTTAGTACTTACATTTCTCAAATTCTTCTAAGAATTTGAAGAAGAGGGAATACTTGCTAACTCATTTTAAGAGGCCAACATTACCCTCATACCAAAACCAATCAATGACAACACAAAAAAAGAAATTACAGGCCAATATCTCTGAGGAACATAGATACAAAAATCCTAAACAAAATACTAGCAAATCTGATGCAATAATACATTAAAAAGATAATCTATCACTATCAAATGGGATTCATTCCAGAGACGCAAGGATGGTTCAACATATGCAAATCAATGTGCTATACCACATCAACAAAATAAAAGATAAAAATCATATGCTCAAATGAATAGATCTAGAAAACTCATTTGACAAGATACAACATCCATTCTTTATTAAAATACTCAATAAAATGGGTACCTAAGGTCTCTAAATATAAGTATCTAAATATAATAAAGGCCATACATGACAAACGCTCAGCTAATATCATACTCAGTGGTAAAAAACGGAAAGCTTCTCCTTTTAGATCAGGAACAAGACAGGGATGCTCACCGTTGCCACTGTTATTTGCTTTTTCTTAAAGGATTAAAGACTCATTCAGCTGGCTAGTCGAAAGTGAACATCACTCACCAGATTCTGTAGTCACACGATTAGAGCTTGGATGATCCCAAAGAACATCTAATCTAAAATTGTTTTTTCCAGCTGAGGATAAGAAGGCCAGAACGGAGATATGACTTGTGCAAAGTCACCTAGATACTGTGTTTCCCTGAAAATAAGGTCTAGCTGGACAATCAGCTCTAATGCGTCTTTTGGAGCAAAAATTAATATAAGACCAGGTCTTAATATTAATTTTTGCTCCAAAAGACGCATTAGAGCTGATTGTCCAGCTAGATCTTATTTAAGGGGAAACACGGTAGTAAGTAAATGGAGGAAAACTGGAAACCAAATATTTTGTCTTTTGTGATCACTCCTAACAGAGGACATTTTTATGGTTGTATAATAGTTGCATTAAGAATCTGTACAATTGAAATATTTCAACAACTATTAAACATGTCAAAAGTAAAAGTTGATAACGGTGGACCATAAGAAAATGAGAATCAGAGACGTGGCTAATACTTACCCTTTACCTGTAATTTAGTAGTATAACTTGAAAGAGCTTCAATTTACAAAGCTAACATCTGCTTTTTGGATGGGCGAAACAACAGTGAAAAAGGAGAAAAGGGAGTATACATTCCTTGGTGTTATCTTTAAGCTTTTAACATTATCTGATCCAATAAGTTCAAGTGTTCCATTGCAAATTGAGAGAGAAAATTGAACTGTGGGTATATTTTCTTAACCATTTCTCTGAAATTAAATAAATGTTAGGAGACTCTCTCAAGAAATCATCCTGTACCTTCTGCATTTCTAAAAAAAGAATATATGAAAAAGGCCAAAGAAAATTACCAGAGAACACCAATACTATACTAAGGAAGGAATTGAAAGTAGGACCTGAAATAAGACATGGGATATGAGGTCTGCCAATTAAGTTCATGAACTTGCCACTGTGCACTCACATTGGCAGCACTGTACAAACAGCTCGGTAAGGTTTCATAATCTTGATATATCAATGTCTCCCAGCTGTGTTCCTGTCAACGTGTGGTGGTGACTTGAGGAGTGGTATTCATTATTGTTGTGTGTTTTTGTGTGCTGTTGTGAGAATGTCTGAGCTTGAATTATAGCAACAAACAAACATTCCATTTCTTGTTAATCGTCTAAGAGTGGAAGTGAAATCAGGGACGTATTAGTCCAAGTTTATAGGGATAATGCCATGAAGAAAACAGCAGTGTACAAATGGATTCAACATTTTTCTGAGGGAAGAGAACTTGTCACTGATAAAGAGAGTTCATGGCGGCCAGTAACAAGCAGAACTGACGAAACATTGTAAAAATCGAATTGTCCATCAAAATTGTCAGCAGACTGTGAGAGGCATAGTAGACCAAGTAAACATTGATAGAGAAAGAGTTAGGAAAATCTTAACTGAAAATCTTGGCATGAGAAAGATGTGTGCAAAAATGGTCCCAAAGGAGCTCACTGATGAACAAAAGCAAAAGAGTCAAGGTTTGCCAAGACCTTTTGGATAGGCAAGATGATGTTTTGGGCCATGTTATCACTGGTGATAAAACATGGATGTACCAATACGACCCTGAAACAAAGCATCGACGTGCACATAGACGTCAGCCAATTCTCTATGACCAAAAAAGTTCCATCAGTCCAAATCAAGAGTCACAATGATGTTGCTAACCTTTTTTGCTATCAGAGAGATTATTCATTATGAGTTTGTACCAACTGGATGAACAGTTAACCAACTTTACTATTTGGAAGTGCTGAAAAGGCTGCGTGAAAAAGTTAGACGACATGAAATTTTTGCCAATAGTTCATGGCTCTTACATCACGACAGTGCACCAGCTCACATAACACTGTCTGTGAGGGAATTTTTAGCCAGCAAAAAAAGAACCGTATTGGAACACCCTCCCTGCTCACCTGATCTGGCCCACAATGACTTCTTTCTTTACCCTAAAATAAATGAAATATTGAAAGGAAGATATTTTGATGACATTCATGACATCTAGGGTAATACGACGAAAGCTCTGATGGCCATTCCAGAAAAAGAGTTCCAAAATTACTTTGAAGGGTGGACTAGGTGCTGGCATTAGTGCATAGCTTCCCAAGGGGAGTACTTCAAAGGCAACCATAGTGATATTCAGCAACGAGATATGTAGCACATTTTCTAAGTGTTTGAACTCAATTGTCAGACCTCATATATCCAGTGGTTCAACACACTAAAATAAATTGTCCCCAGCTCACCAGAGATGACTTGATATATGTGTTGGAAAGGGAGTCATAAGGAGAGCAAGAGGATAAAAATCATAATTTCTTGTTAGGACATATCTGAATTCTGGGGATAAACAAGACAGCCTTATGTCTTATGAATCCCAGGAAGAATAGCAACAGATACAGAAGAGGAGAAGGTAAACATTGTAGTCATCATGAGAAACTGAGATGGGGAAAGCAGAATTTGAAAGGATAATGTGTTTTGTGTTTGAGTCAATTGTTTGTGTTAGGTTGGGGAAGGAAGAATGTTGGAAGAAAGTTTTTGTCTGATTTGGCTGGTGGTTTCCCACTCACGTTTGTTTGAGAATGAAGCATCAGACAATGCTTCTGCCAAGGAGCACGCTAACTGGAAATCACTTCCCTGTCGTTACATGAAATGGACACCTTCAAAGGCAGGTCCTCGTGTCTCAGGGGCAGTAGACCTCAGAGGACTACAGAATTAGCCCCCTACCCTCAAGCTAAGTGGCCCATGGTGAGTGTAAGATGGCCCCTCTGATGTGATGCCAGGGCTTGCAGATAACATAGGGGATTCTTGCCTATGTAATTCTCATCAAGATACTTTCCCTGCAAACAGTGCCTCCCTCCAAATGTTTAGTATGGTTCACCTGCTAGAAGAGTCCAATGAAAGGAATATTCAGGTAACAGCTTTGATAATTCCTCAGATGTATGCTGTTCCCTAGTGTCTAAACTCACTGCCTTATAAAGAAATACTTCTTTAGAAGGCTGTAGATTTCTAAGACATGTATTACCACCCTCCCCAAACCAACATTCCTTTATGCAAAAGAAATTATAATGTATTATATGTGTGTGTGTGTGTGTGTGTGTGTGTATGTATTTAACGTTAGTGTTAGTAGGTGTGAACTGAATCAAAGAAAAGAACATTTCTCCTAGGATTTGGTTTCCTTTCCATATTTGGCAGAATGGACTGAATATTCATTTTGGACTGAGTATTTATTCATTTTCTCATGTTCACTCTGCTCGGAAAGCCTCTTTCCAAAAGCTACTGCACTCCCTGCACACACCAACACTCCCACTACTTGAAACAATTCTATTTATCTTTCAAATATTACACCCTCCCCTTAATGTCCCTAACAGATTTAATTACTCCCATTTCTGTCTGCCTATAATTTGTTGATAAAAGTACCGTTAATGTCAATTAAGTAAATTACTAGATTGATGAATGAGCACAACTGACATACTCTGTTTTACAGGTGATAACTTTGGAATAAAAAGAACCTAGATTTAAATCCTGGCTTCACCACTTGGTAGATATTTAACCCTGAGAAAGCCCCTTGAAGCCTCAGAGCCCTAATCTTTACAATGGGAATAACAATACTGACCCTGCAGGATAGTTGTGAGATGTGGGTGCTGTGTATATAATGTGCTCAGCACAGTGCACTTAGAACGGCTCAATAAATGTTAGCTATTATTAGCTTACTGTATTATAGTTAATCGTGCATGCAATTTTATCTTATAGGCAATGAGGAACCATTAAAGCTTATTAAGAAGGGAAGTGACATTATAAAGGTGTTTTAGAATCCAAACTAGAAAATGAGTAAGGAAATGAAGAGCTAACAGGTGACCTAGAGGAGAAATAAGACAATCAAAATCATATACTTGGTTATATCAGGACCAGAGGTCACCCTGGTGAGCTGAGCAGGGGCTCAGTGAAAATGCCCAGCAATAGACAAAAGCAGTTCTGGGGATCCTTGCCACTTCTCAGTAACTCTCCTCACCTGCCGACTGCTCCTGGTTATGTATCTACTTTTTCTTTCACTTTATATATCTGAGCACAGGGCTGAGTACCATTCATCCTTTGAGCTGAAGACCTACTCCATTTTCTTTGTCTCAAAAGAGCAATAAAAGCTACTAACATGTAACCCATACCTCAAATGTCTAATTCTCATTAACTTTACCTCAATATTTGTAGCACAAGAAAAAAAATATAAAATTATGATGATGAGGTTTTCTACGTGTAAAATATATGGTGCTGTCCTTTTGGGGGTCAAAT
Source organism: Rhinolophus ferrumequinum (assembly GCF_004115265.2). Taxonomy (NCBI): domain Eukaryota; kingdom Metazoa; phylum Chordata; class Mammalia; order Chiroptera; family Rhinolophidae; genus Rhinolophus; species Rhinolophus ferrumequinum. The sequence goes on from NC_046308.1 coordinate 28,096,414, forward strand.
AATAGCATTCTTTTCATAGAGAAGAGAATAGATTTGAATAGGGCGTAGTTTTTGAGGGATTGCCATAATACTGTTTTATGGAGAAAAGGAAGGTGGAACCAGCAAAGATTAAAAAAAGAAGGACTACGATAGATTTATGGGGAATGCTCTGAATTTCAGGATAAATATGTAATGGGCTAAGTTACACAGGACAGTTTTCAGACTGTTCTTCCCTAATCTGTTGAAGAATAGGAGAAAGACTCGTACCTAGGTAGCTTTAGGTCATCAGGCTTGATGTTACTAGAGCATTTTGAAGAGCCTTGGCAGCCATGGTCTCCTACACCTTTGGATGTGAACCTAAGAATAGAAGCTATACTTCTAGTGGGAAAGAATAGCCTATCTTGCACACCTCTAATCCCAGCTGGGCTCTCAGAATCCAAGAGATATCAGAACTTGCAGGTTTTTCATCACCGATGATGTGCTGATGCTACTTCAATAAAATCAGCGCCGCCGGGACTCCATTACTCTGCGCCCCAAATCTCTGTGACCTTAGTTGGTAACAGGATGTAGATCTCAGGGAGCTGAAGTAACCCAATAAAATGGGCATCTTAACCATTTTAGGAGAGTGAAAACCATTTAACCCCCAGTGTAATGGTGCGGCATCTGTCTGTGAAAGGAATAAATTGGTTTTAACTTATGTCGCTTGGACTTCAGAGAGAAATAAAAAGGTAAAATGGAAAGGCAAAATTGTTGATCATCTCTCAGATATACCTCTTAGCAGTTTGTGACTCCAGACACAAGAAGCACTGGCACAAAGTAAATCTAATCATATTTGACACTGCCCTGTAGTAAATAGAGGGAAGAGGAAAGATATTACAGAGCTATAGCCTTCTTGGAGATGGAACTGGGAAAGAAAAATCCAGTGAAAGATTATGAAGTTAGCTGACCTGCTGGTAAACACAGAAGAGTCCCAGAGGTGTGCATGGCATTGACAAACCCAGCGTGTACCTGGTATTAACGGGGTCTTCAGTGACCAAGTCTGTAGGGCTGGAGGTAGACTGCAGTGCTGCCAGAGCTTAGCGGAGAGCATTGGCCTGAATCTGCCTTTAGTTGCCACCTGCAAATGACTACAAAGAAGTCACTTGAGAGACCACTGTCAGGACCTGCCATACTCCGTGTCCCCATGATGCTCATTTCTATATTATTAAAGCCACTTGATCTCCATATGCAGGCTACAGTGTCATCCTGACATCTGGGATCAATCCTGTCTTTAGTCAGTGAGGGATGGAAGAACACTGGTAAAATGCTCAGTACTCGGCCTCAAGGGCAGTCTTGCTGACTCGCCCTGACATTGTACCGCAGTTCTAGAAGCTTAATCCTAGTCTAATTCTCAGACTGGCCGTGTTTATGATTATATAATACGAAGATCTGACAACTAAGTTTGCAAACTTGTTGCAACGATGTAACTAACCTTTTTTGATATCAGACAGATTATTCATTATGAATTTGTACTAACTGGGCAAACAGTTCACCAAGTTTACTATTTGCAAGCACTGATAAGGCTGCGTGAAAAAGTTACATGACCTGAACTTTTCGCCAACAACTCATGTCTCTTGCATCACAACAATGTACCAATTCACGCAGTGCTGTCTGTGAGGGAGTTTTTAGCCAGTTAACAAATAACTGCATTGGAACATCCTCCCTACTCACCTGATCTGGTGCCCAATGACTTCTTTGTGTGTGTGTGTGTGTGTGTGTGTGTGTGTGTGTGTGTATGTGTATATATATATATACACATACACACATACACATATGGAGAGAGAAATAACATCTAATATTATACATGTTATGTGTATGTTATCTTATGTTATCTATAATACAATGTAGTTCTCAGATTAGTTCCTTTATGATATTTATAACACATTGCACATATTATATGTAATATATTTATAACATTATATATCACATATAATCATAAGCACAGCTAATCTGAGAATTAGACTAGGATACACACACACCCACACAAACACACACACACACACACAGAGAAATTTATATCACATGTATTTCAAAACAAGTAACTCTCATTCAAGTAGTGGTTCGAGGGTCCAGGCTCCACCCACTTGGAGGCTCCATTATGGCTTCCCAAGTCTCCATACTTAACTGCATCAAGTCAGCAAAAGGTGGAACAGCACAGAGAGTTTTAGGTGTTTATGGGCCAGGCCCAGATGAACATCCGTAGCCGAAAATCGGGACCTTCTTTACTTTAGTGTTTCTGCCTAGTTTCAGGTGGCTGCTGTACCCACGCCCCCCATACAAGTTTCATTATTCTGTGAACCACATTTGAAAGGTCTTCTTGGATTACAACCTGGCCCAAAGACAAGAGGTTGACGGATTGCCATAGTTTTTAGTCCTGGGGAACATTCTGCCGTGGTAAATAGCAAGCATTATTAACATGAATGTTTTTAATTCAGGTAACAAGTGGGAGGCCTCTCTCTCTGCATGGAATTGAAAAGGAAGTTTCCCCACTCCACTAATTTTGTGATGTACTTTTCTAATTGTGCAATGCTTCAAAATACGATTCCAGGTAGTTTAAGCTTTTAATTGCATATTAAAACTATTATTTTTATTACTAATACTACTTATATAATACATTTTATTTGCAAAGCACTCTGTAATCACTAGTGCCTAAATAAAATAATGAATTAGCAAACATTAATTACACAGTCAATAAATGGAAGAGTGGTTGAATCGGGACTTCAACTTGATAGTAGAAGCCTCGTTTCTTTTGGCGTGTCTTTCCCTAATGCTGACACTGTCTCTTTGGGTTTTGTAATTTCCTTCCTGAAAGCAGAGGGCTGTAAAAACTCAGTGAATATGAGAAGGATCAGATTCTGTTTGAGCATTAAGAATAGCCCACATTAAGGGCCTACTACATAATCATAGTCTTGGAACATGCAGATAAAAATATGACTTTTGAAATTTTGATTTGTGATCATTTCTGAATCCATATGTACTCATTAAATGCCATTGAATACATTTTTAATAATGAGAAGGAATTTGACAAACGACCTGTCTGAGCTGAACAAAGAGATTTAACACAACAGATTTCACACAGCAGGGAAAATACCTGGAGACTGTTAAAATCCCATTTGTTAAGTATATTGTATTATGTTCAAACTGTCCATTTTAAGACTGGTTGCTTATAATAATTATTGTCATGGTGCCATATAGTCCTATCTTAGTAACCGAAGGGGCAATTTACCCCATATCTGCTAAATAAATAGGCTTAATGATAGTTTTGAGTGCACATATTTTCTAACAATACCATCACAGGAAGGGAAAGCCATTCTTATTGTCACATTAAGCTCTGCCATAGAACAAGTCTTTACCATTTTTTCCTTTGTATTACTGACCTCCTTATGCTCTGATGATTGAAATCAATACAGAAGATAAGAAATGATCTTCACATAAATTAGGTAAAGAAAGGAAAAAAAAACGAAACCTCTATTAATGATTAAAAAAAAAAAAAAACACACACCAGGAAATCAATATTTATTGCGTTGTTTTATGCCAGGCACTGTGCTAGGACATTTACACTCTAGGTCATTTAAATTTGGGAATGGTCAAACAGAGCTATTTAGTTAAGTCTTATTTAGTTAAATTTCCATTTCAGTGACTAAGTCTCCTTTTCAATGGATTCATTTATTGATTATCTTTGGAAATTTTAGCTTGCTGTTTCTCTTTCCATCAGCCTGAGTCCAGAACTCTTTGAACCACGCTGGTAATTACCTGGAGAATGCAAACTTTGTTTAGTTTACAACGCAATTAAGAAAGTACACTTGCAAAAAACAAAATAAAGTCACAGTGTGGTCCAAATCCAAAAATAGGTGGCTTTTTAATTACCTGATGTTCAAATTAGCAGCAGTGATATTAAGCTTCATTTGTGTAGCTCACCAAGAGTTATCTATGTAGATTACTGTGTTTCCACCCATTTTGTCTTTTGGGAAGCAAAAGAAAACCACATGTACTCAGATATTTAAAGTTCATTTTTAGCAAATAGCAGACATAATTCCAAAATAATTGAAAACTGATAAAATACAGAAAGCAATATGGTAAATATGACGAACATAAAAAAATAAGATTCTAATGCTTGGTAAATGCTTAGAGATCATCTAGTTAGTCCAGCTTGCAATACAGGTTGAAAATTCATAACAAGACATGTTAAGTGACTTTTCCAAAATTAACACTGCAGAGAATACCAGAGTTGGGCATTCTGAATTTCCTAACAGAAACGTGAGCATATTACTTCTTTTGTCACTTCTCAAAAAGAGCTATTTATCTAGTAGATTCCATTCCTCCAAGACAGGAAATCAGGTGAAGTATAATTTCCAGATGTCCTTCATCCTCATTTCTTCTTGAAACAAAACAAACAAAACAAAACAAATCAAAACAGGCCTTATATGTTAATGGCATCAATCCCCTCCTGGTTATTTTCTCTTACTGTCCTGTGTCTTTCTGAAGTCTTCTTTTCTTTCTCCTCAGTACTCAACACCTGCAATTATTCTTTAAAATGATTCACTATTCTGATCCCTTCTTAATTAAATAATCTTTCCACACTCTTTTTTAGTCATCCAATCCCCTGGTATCTGGTGCTCCACCTTTGAAATCTCTATATCAAGTATTCCTTTCTCTGATCTTCATCTTTTTTTGGCTCACTCTAGTGTTCACTCTGCTACACTTTGCCTCACGTATAAATCTTCAATTCTTACCACTACCAATTTTTCCCTATCTCTAACCTTGCTCTTATTTTCACTTGCTCTTTGCCCACTTTTATGAGCCATTATTAGATACAATCATGGAATACAAACACCATCTCCTTTGTTCTCCCTCTCTCAGTCTCTTACTCCCCTGGCAAAACTGCTTGTAACCAACAAGTCTCCATCTTTTCTGTGTCTGCACTCAAGCAGCCAAATGTAACAAGAGAAAATGATAGGACTGGGGTGACTAGATTAACTTTAAATTCATAATTACAAAACTATAATTGGCACTAAACATGCCCTGGAAACGCTACTTGTGTTGCTATTTTAATTTATTATTCTCTAAAAGATGCTCTCTCTTCTCTCCTCATATTTATCCCACATTCCACACATTTTATTCCTTGCTGACCTTATCTAATACTTCACCGAACTAAGAAAGACCAGCTAATAGGGAATCCTTTATCTTCCTCCCACCAAATGCTCAATCAATTTCTCCATCTGCTCTCTTGTTACAAGAGAGGAATTTCTAACCTGCTACTAAAGGCTAGTTTCTCCCGAGTGCCCATCACCTTTTACCAATTCGAGTTTCTTAATCCTTCAGTGATCCTTTTTGCTGTTCATTGATTCCCCAAACAAGCCTACATTTTAGATTATGTAAAATAGGAAAATGTATTTGATTTCATGGAACCCATAAAAAGGAATCTGTTTTGTTTCAAGTGTAAATTTGAACAGGATAGTGGCATGATGTGATTAACATTTTAAAAGATAACAAGGCCATTGTTGAACTATAGAGAGAGAAAGAGAAGGAATACCCATTAGTATCTGTTGCAAGAGTAGGGAAGAGAAGTTGGTGCATTGAACTATAGTGGTAATAGTTGAAGTGGTGGGAATGGTCAGATTTGAGTACATATTTTCTGCTAAAACCAAAATGAATTGTTGATAGTGTCTTAAAGGAGCAAAAGGAATTACGAATGAAATCTAAATTTGGGACCAGGGAAACTGGGTGAATAGTGCAATTAGTTACAGAGATGAGATGACGGGAAAAGAGCAAGCTTTGTTGAAGGCAGAATGAGGAATAAAAACATTTTTTTTGCTAAGTTAAGTTTAGGGTGTCTATTGGATAACTACATGGAGATGTAAAATAGAGAGTTGTGTGCACATATGTCTACCACTCATGAGAAATGTTAGAGTTGGAAACAAAAATGTTGGAGTTCTCAGTATATAAATGACACTAAAAGTTAGAGGTTTGGATGAGATCAGCCAGGATGACAATGCTCTAATCAAATGATCTAAGCTAATTTTCTTTATTTCCTCAACTATTATTCATTTTTAAATGAATTATGAAATGTTTCAAACATATGGAAAACAACAGAAAATAATGTAACAACTTTCAAGTAACCACTACCAAGATTTAAATAAAGATGTGAACATTTTGCCATATTTATTTAGATGTCTTTCTTTTTGTTTTAGGAATTAAAGTATTACAGAAATAGCTAGAAGTTACTATATCTTCTTCCCTTCTATCTCTAGAGGTAACCTTTTTTCTGAAGATGATGTGTATCCTTCCATGGAACATTTTTTGAATTTCATTTTTTATATACATATCGACCCATAAGTTTGTAAATACTGTACCATGTATAAAAATTTAGATAAGTGGTATCATACTTTGCGATTATTTGGCAACTCTCTTCTCACTCAAAATTTTGTTTTGAAATTTATCCATGCTAACGTAGATTAATTTCTTACATTTTACTTACTATATATATTATAGCATTGATTGTTTCAATAAATTTATTTTATTTATTCCCCAGAAATGGATATTTAGACTGTCTCCCCTGAATCTCCCTTATTTCATGGCTTTAATGAACACACTTGCAGATATCACCCCATGTACATGCACGAGTTTCTCCAGGGTTAATTCTAAGAAGTAAAGTAGCTGGGTTATAATGATAAATATCATCTGCTTTTTTTTTTTTTAATATTGCCAAATTGATTTCTAACATGGTTTTTCTAATTTACTATGTCACATAAAGTATATGAGCATTCCTGTTTCCTTGAATCTTCAACAGTGTTTTCAGTTTGTTTAATTTTCCCCAATCTGTTACATGTGAAATGATATTTCAGTATTGTCTTTTTCTATTTTATCAGTCTACTCTACCTTTCAGTCTTGCCACTCCATAAATGTGCTGCTTTCAGTCATCAAGGATCTCCATGTTGTCATATCGAATAGCTGATTCTTTGTCTTTATCTGACTCTACAGCGCAACAGCACTCAAAACTCAGTCAATCATCCCCTGTTTGAAACACTGTCCTTCCAAACATGTCGATAACGCACATTCTTCCTACTTCCCTGACAGCTACTTTTTAATCTCTTTCGTTACTATCATCTCTGTTCCTCAAGACCTGGCTTCATTTCTCTCTAGGTGATACATTATTTCCCATGACTTTAAATACCAGCTTAATGATGATGCCTACCAATGATATTGCTCTGCACCTCTGTGCTTCTAACTGCTGCTTGATATTTCTTTTTTTATTTCTATATTTATTTATTTAAATTAAATTAATGAATTTGGTTACTAGCATTATATATATTTCAGGTATATAATTTTACAATACATCATCTGTATATTGCATTGTGTGCTCACCATCCAAAGTCTTGTCTCCTTCTGTTACCATACATTTGACCCCCTTTACCTCACACCTGTTAGAATGGCTATTACCAATAAGAAAAAACATAAGTGTTGGAGATGATGTGAAGAAAAGGGAATCCTTGTGCACTGCTGGTGAGAACGTAAATTGGTGCAGCATCTATGGAAAACAGTATGGAGGTTCCTCAAAAATTAAGACTAGAGCTACCATATGACCCAGAAACCCCTCTTCTGGGTATCTACCCCCCAAAATTTGAAAACACTTATTTGTAAAGATATATGTACCCCTATGTTCATTACAGCATTATTCTTCACAATAATGGAGATGTGGAAAGAACCTACGTGCCCTTCAACTGATGATTGGATAAAGAAATGGTACATGCACTTACACAGTGGAAAGTTTGTGAACTTAATTGTCCGACCTTTGTATATACAACAGAGTGGTAATCAGCCATAAAAAAAGATGAAATACTGCCACTTGTGACAACATGGATTGATCTTGAGAGTATCATGCTAAGTGAAATAAGTAAGGTAGAAAAAGACAAGAACCATTTGAGTTTTCATACCTGGGATATAAAACAAAAGCAACAAAGAAAACAAACTCAAAGATACAGACAACAGTATGGTGGTTTCCAGAGGGAAAGGGGAGTAGAGGAATATGAAGAGGCTATTTCTATTGTGATGTACCATGAGCACTTCAAACTCAACATGTCGGAAAATGGACTCCACTTGGATTTGGCCCAAACGTCCATCTTTTAGTAAATAGCTCATCATCATTGATAGATTTACTGAGTCTAGAGCCTTTGTGTCAGACTCTATTTCTCTCAACACTTATATCCAATTTTTGACTGGGTTATCTTCTGTTTTCCTCCAGAATGTATATTGTATCTCTCCATCTCTCTCCTTAGTCTCTGCCACCACTCTGCTTCAAGTTTATCACAATCTTTAAGAGTATACTCCCAATTGATTTCCTCAATCAACTCAGTAGCAGCCAAAGTGAGGTTTTAAAATTGAAATCAGTTTATGATTCGTTCCTGCTTAAACTTGTCCAATGACTTCCAATTTCACCTATTGCACTTAGACTACATCTAAGTCATTACTATGGCCTCGATAACCATGTTCTTCTCTTTGACCAAGATATGATTTATATGGTTTGCTTTTCACTCTTTAGCTCAGTTTAAATGCAACTTCTTCAGAGAGATCTACCTGGACCATGGTATCTAAGGAAGACTTCCTGTTATTAAACATATTACCTTATTCTTTGAAAAGTGAGTCTAAATAATGGGTTACTGCTTTGTTTGGGAAGTGCCAGACAAAGGCCATGAGAGTAAAAATTAAGGAATGTAAAGCAGGGAAGGATGGAAAGCTGACATGGTGATATGCGTTCTGCTACCAGCCACTGCTTCACTGCTTCATGACAGTAAAGAGACGCAGTTGCCACACCAGCCTGCTCAGCCACACTGGACATATTTGAATTGGCTGGACATAAAAACTGTGCATCAAAGGGGTAAAAGGAGAAGGGCTTTCTGCTCTGTTTTCTCTCATTCCCTCCCCTTTCTCCCATGAGTCAGTGTTTGCCTTACAAGGCAGTTAATCTTCTGCATTTCTGGGTTATGCCATATTGCCCCGTGACATCAATTCAGAAAGCCAGGCCTCACATTTTGGCTTGTGGAATTTCACCACAGTCCAATTCCTGGAAGTGGTAAGAGGAGCCAGAGCCCCAGCGCATATGCCTGGAGTCTATAGAAGATACAATTATGTGGACTTTCAGGGAATTAGTCTGCTGTGGCATGATGGAAGGAGATTTGACTTTGGGTGGTGAACAGACAATATAGAGATGCAATATATAGATGATGTATATATAATAGGATTGTACACTTGAAATCCATATAATTTTATTAACCAATGTCACCCCAATGAATTCAATAAAATTTTTAAAAAATAGTATCAATCTGAATTTTTCTTTTAAAAAAAATAGTGCTGGAAGTATGAGTGGCAGATGAGACCAAGATAATCAGAAGAGCTACTAAGATGCATGAGATACACAGCTTGCTGTTTTTATTTTTAGTACTAATTATAAATTGTAAGTCACTGGAACATTCAGAAGCTTTAAATGAAGAAAGAAAAGGAATATGATGATAAAGAAGGGATGGGGAAAAGTACCCAGGACTAGGAAGCACGGAAAGCTATTGCCACACCTCGTCCTGAAAGAACAAAATGTGGGACCAGCAGTGTCAAAAGCTTGTGAGATCTGGAGCTATGAAGAGCCATCTAACAAGTGTTGCAATCATACAGGAAAATAGTCTCTACCAAAACATTTGCAAGACAGAGAAGGAATAAGAGGGGATGATAAATATTCTGGGCTGCAAACATCCAATCTTTTAAGAGTGTCTCCCACTGGCTAAATCCAACCAGAAGTGTAAGGGAGTCTAGGTCATGCAGTTTGTAAGGTTTAGCATCCTTGGGCGCAAAGTGTGACAAGAAAGAGTGGACAAATGGATATGAGAGTGGAATGCTATTAGAGACTATCCAGAGTACGAGGCCAGACTTTGTAAGTGTATAGGGCTCATTCACTGGCATGTCGTTTGATACAAGTTTACCAAGTAGTTTAAATTTGATTGAATGAATGAATGGACTCAGCAAGTAAGCTTCCAGCTTCAGCTTCATTTACAGAAACTGTAAAAGTGTTGAAAACTCATATTCCAGGAAAACAGAGTTGCTGAAATACAATTAATTTCGTGAACTCATCCTGGAAAAAGTATTCCATACCTCATTGCTGAATATCACTATGGTTACCTTCCAAGTACTCCCCTTGGGAAGTTAGGCAGTGATGCCAATGCTTAGTCCACCCTTCAAAGCAAATTTGAAACTCTTTTTCTGGAATGGTCATCAGAGCTGTCGTCGTATTACCCTTGATGTACTTAATGTCATCAAAATGTCTACCTTTCAGTATTTCCTTTATCTTTGGGTAAACAAAGAAGTCACTGGGGGCCAGATCAGGTGAGTGGGGAGGGTGTTCCAATACAGTTGTTTGTTAACTGGCTAAAAACTCCCTCACAGACAGTGCCGTGTGAGCGGGGGCATTGTCGTGATGTAAGAACCATGAATTGTTGGTGAAAATTCAGGTCGTCTAACTTTTTCACATAGCATTTTCCGCACTTCCAAATAGTAAACTTGGTGAACTGTCCAGTTGGTACAAATTCATAATGAATAATCCCTCTGATATCAAAAAAGTTTAGCCACATCGTTGCAACAAGTTCGCAAACTTAGTTGTCTGAACTTCATATGTGTGTGTGTGTGTGTATAAAACAATGTGGACATTTCACTTCTTCCAGAGTGTCCCGTATAGAAAATAATCTGGACTTTAAATATGTAAATTTCAATACTTCTATATATGCATGTTTTTACATTTTATTATGAATTATACATAAAAAGATCTGCATATATATATACACACATACTGTTTAAGGAAAGACAAGAAAATATACATTTCTGTACTCACAATACAGTTTAAGAAATAAAACATTACTTGTGTAGCATGTATGTGCTTCTCCCTCATTACACGTCTTTTCACATTTAAATCTTCAATTCATCTGGAAGCAATTTTTCTACATGATGTAGGAAGGAAGGCATGTTTTTCTTTTTAAGAATATACAATAGTCACAAGTACTAAATAGATATGATTTTCTCATTTATCTGCAATATCAACTCTCTCATATATCAGAATTCCATTTGTGCCTGGTTCTTCTAAGTTCTCCATTCTATTATGTTGGTCCATTTGTCTAAGCTACTAATAATCATACACCATCTTAATTTCAATAGTTTAAAAATAATTCTTGATATCTTTTGGGGAAAGTCTCTTGCTTGGTTCTTGTCTTTCAGAGATTCCTTAGCAATTCTTGACTCTTTGTCTGTATTAATTTTACAATTAGCTTGTCCAGTTCCAGGAAAATACATTGGGAATTTTTAAATTGGAATTGTATTTTGAGGAAAACAAATATTACTAAGTCTTCTATTGTGAACAATGCACATTTAGCCATTCATTTAGGTCTTCTTTAATGTCTTTCAATTTCATACTTGTATAATAATTTCCACAAAAATCTCGTATATCTTTTGAAAAAAAATTTCTCTAAGAAACTTATAATTTATGTTTCCATTGGAACTGGGCTCCTTTTTCACCCCTGAAAAATCATATATTCTAGCTGTAGACTTTGGATCATTAATTTTATATTAGCCAACACTGATAAACTTTTTATTAACTTTAACAATTTACCTGTAGATTATTTTTAATCTTCTATTTAGCTTGTCATATCATTTGAGAAAAATAATAGTTCTTTTTCTTCTGTTCCAGTCATGGTATGCCTCTTTTTACTTTGCACTGACCAGATCCTCTGATATAACATTCTTTAGATGTACTGATTATTATTCTCTATTTTAAAGAAATTACCATTAATTCCTACATTTCCTAAAGTGATTAATGTACTTAAAACTTAAAAGCAGAGCCAAAGAGACGCAGCCTTTGCCCTGTGATGCGGGCATAGATTTGCCATTTAACTTAGACAACACTGCACCCCCACACTCCCACACCTCCCCCACACACACCTCACTCTCATTTACTAAAGCTACCACCAAGTTTGAAGGCAGTAGAGTCCAAGTTATGAGAACAATTACCTCAACTTCAACTTTGTCCCCTCTAATTTTCAGCCAAACACATTAGGAAAGTAAGGCATGGAGGGGGTGGTGATGGTCTCTTGTCCACCCACAGATTGATAAGGGTTAGATTCTTTTAAGCACTGCAAGTGTCTTTAGAATCAGTAATGATTTTAGAAAGGAAAGCAGACACTCAAATGAGGAAAGGAGGCAGAAGGAGGCAGGGGAGAATAGAAAAACTGAGGAAGCAATTAGTTACTACATCAGTTGTTTTTCCAACTGTTTTTTTCTATCATTTACATTCTAAAATTTTTATTGTTTAGAATATATATATATCCTTCCTTTTTGTCCACTCCTCCTTCTATATACCAAATATTCCTGTTCATCTCTATTCACATGACTTGGGAAGACCTAGGAACACTCAGTCTTAGAACAAGAGGAATTAACATCTTCCAGACCACTAAACAATCAAGGGACTTACCAGCACCCACCTTTGGTTCTGAGAAGAAATAATATTACATAAATCAAAGACTTATATTATGCATTTTAAAAGACTAAATGTTCTCTACATGTGAATTTTCAAGTAACAAAAGCTTAAGGCTTAATAATTTAAATATACCATGCAGATATCATCATTTTTGATGGATATATTCCTAAAATGTATTGCAAACTTATTTTCCTTACTAAACAGAATATTCTTGACAAAAGTTACTCTTTTCTTGACAACTCAGGGCCATTGGTATGGCTCAAATATAGTGATGCCCTCAGGGGTGATTGCAGTACTAACGGCTACGTGGCCAGCACTTACTGGCCGTAGGCTGCTAGGCATTTCCAGTTAGTGCACCTTCTGCCTCCTCGTTTTCTGACACCTGTCACTTTTCAGGGTGCCTGCTTCTAAAAGCCCCCTGCTTTGCTGCTTCTAATTTGTTGCCTACGGTAACCTTGGACGAACTGGTGGTTGTCATGGGAAACCAGGCAACTGGGGTTATACAGTCAGTAACTTGCATTTCCTTGGCTCTGGCCTGAAGAGGATTTCATCCTTTGCCTCCAGAATAGGGAAGAATATAAGCATCGGATAACTCTCTTTCTTGGGGTTCAGAGGCTTGTTTAGGATACTTCAGACATTATACTTTTGAAAGGATAGTGAAAGGAAGAGAACTCTATTATAAACACTTGGCAATCTTTGACTCACTTTTTGAGGGAAAACAAATAGGGATCCTTTCCTGTATGAAATGTTGGTGAAGGCTCAGTTTATCCTTTATGCAGTGATTGTTTTATGTTGGGTCTCATATTAAGTATAATTAGTAAAATAGGACCACATTCTATCAGGGTTCTAAAAAAGGTTCTAGTTAGCATCAGACCCTGGTCAGAAACATTCCTCCCAGTGAGCAGTTCCCCTGAAGTCACCTGTGGGTCTCTTGACTTCAAGAAAATAACTGTTATTTGCTCCTGTTGTAGACATCTGGAAATACTAAGAGAAAGCTAAAGACTGAATTTCTTAGAAATTTGTAGAGGATAGATCAACAGATCTTGGGGATGGCAAATAATCTCAAAGATACCATTTTTTGATTAATTAAACTAATTTTTATAGATATCTATCTGCTGTATACTATAATGTTAGTGTGGGGATTTTTCTTGAATTAATCTGGAGATTCATAAAAATGTGAACTCTTTTAAAAGACTGGCAAAGAATTCCAAATATGTAAGAAGTAGTGTTTGATCACTGGGTTTTTCTTTTTCTTTCTTGTTCTCATTCTTTTGACCTCTTCCTGCTTCTGCCTCTTTCTCTCTACTTTATGTGGGCACAGAACACATATGACAAGAACACAGTTATCAAGACTTGTATGCTAGAGCAGAAAAAGAAGAAGCCTAATTAATTAGGCATTTCTTGACCTTAAGTACAAAATATGAAGAAAATGGCAGCAAATTGACTCAATCAGTGTTTATGTGAGCATAATGTAAATCTCTTGCACCTAAGGTGTAACTATATCTTGAGAAAAATGAGGAACATGAGACAAGTAAACATCAAATAGCAATTTTCTAGCGGAAACAAGTGCACCTGGTAGGTTATGGGAACCAGGTGAGTATAACATAATCCTCATTATTGGCTGCTACTTCTACTGCTTAGTTAAAATGGAAAGCAAATTCTGAGATGCCCTTCATTATTAGACTGAGGTTCTTTAGGGTACTCACCACAGAGAATTATCATCCTAAGAAATACCGAGCAGTACAATTCCCAGACTTTTTCTAAGGATTTTCTTCCCACATAATTTAGGGGTGACAGTTAAATCTCTAAGGTCCACCATTTTTATGTTGTTAATAGAGTTTGACAAATTTGATTGCAGGGCATCCTGGACAGCTTCCATTTTTCTGTCAGTTTCAGGTGACATCCTTCACTATCCTGCTCTGTGACCTGGCAGGCTGACTTTTATGGACTTCATCCACAGGGTTCCTTTTCCTTTGGCTTCTTGTTGATTTGGGCAAATTTCAGGGACTATCAAGAAATGAAAAAGCAGGGGAAGAATAAAAGCAGATTTGTTTTCTCTTTCCCTTCATTCTGTTTCAGCCCCAACTTGCTGCCTTCTTTTTGCTGGGAAGTCCTATCTATACAACTACTCCCCACAGGGGTCAGGACCTCTTCATCTTCTTGTCTTTTTCAGGCATTGTGGTAAGAGCTCCTAGCTATTGCTAGCCCTGGGAGACTAACCTTACTCTTTTGGTTTCTCATATTTCTCTCCCCATCTTTGTAAAGAGTCTCTTTATCAAAACTCTTTTGTTATTGACTTTAAGTATGTCATTTATTTCTGTTAAGATACTGGGACATCTAGCAAAGGCCAAAGAATAAAAAGGGATAATTTATGGGGTAAGAAGACGATAGAGGCTGGGGGCATACAACTCATAGAACTTGCTCTGGCACAGAAAGTACTGGTAATATTACTGTCATGCGGTGTCTCTGGTCCCACTCCCCGCACAAGAATGCAGGATATGGTGAGGCCAAAAAGGAACATCAACGGAGCCATGGATAGGGGGTTCATACCAATATATTCTCGCTGACATCTGGGATGGAGATACAGGAAGCAGGCTCCACACGATGTGCAATCCGCCGTCTGCTTCTCTGCCAACCAACCAACTTGCCAGCATAGCCATGGCAGTTATATTAGTGGCTAATGGCTAACCAGTTACAGCTGATGGCCATCTAATAAGCAAGTCAGCACCTTTCCATGTGAGGCCGAGGGCCTGGAAACTGCTCTCCTGGCTCTGTCCCCACAATTATCACTGAGAAATAATGATTTAGAACTATCCCTTGGCAAAAAATAGAAACAAAAGTTATGATGGCTTCACTAAAGCATAGTACAGGGAAAGGATATGTGGTGACAGAGCCCCAGAAAGCAGTTTCCAGGCTCTCGGCTTCACGTGGAAAGGTGCTGGCTCAGGTAGTAAATAGCCATCAACTGTGATTGGATGGCCATCAGCTGTGGCTAGTTGGCCGTCAGCTGTAACCAGTGAGCCATTGGCTACTAACATAACTGCCGTGACTACACTGGCAGAAAAATGGGGGCTAGCAAGAAGATGGTGGCTGGGCAAGCAAGAGCGGATTGCAGTTAGCACAGCGGATTGCAGCTAGCAAGTGAGGTTGGTTGGCAGAGAGAAGTGGACGGCAGGTTGCGGATAGTGTGGCTCCTGCTTCCTGTGTCTCCAACCCAGCCACCAGCGAGAATATAGTGGTATGACTCCCCCATCTATGGCTCCATGGGTGTTCCTTTTTGGCCTCACCATGTCCTGCGTTCTTATGTGGGGAGCGGGAGCAGAGACCCTGCAGGCCGCCCCGCATGACAGGATATTTGCACTAAAGTGAAAAGATGTAGAGCCAAGTCAAAACTTCTTTTTTATCACTGTATATATTTTGGGAAAACACTTAACTTCCTTGAGCTGTTTTTCCCCTATAAAATTGTTTGACCTGAGGATCAAAAGAGATAATAATAAGAAAGCACTTCATATAAACTGTGAGGCACTGTACAAATAGTAGTTATTACTATTATTGTTATTCCCTTAGATTCCCCACTTCCCCTCCTTCTTTTTATAGTACTTCCTAAATTATATTCTGCAGAACACTAGTTTTGATAGATACTATAAAAAAAAAAAGGTCTTAAATTCAACTGGGTTTAAACACTGAATATTATGGCTTGCTTGGAGAGTCATTATATATCTTAGTATGCTGAAATCTCTGATAATTGTGGTATTAAAGGAACTCATTTAACTTAGTTTAACAATTCCCAAATTGATGTATCCAGAAGCCTTTATAACCTACAACTTATATCGTCATTTGATAGAACTAGTATTTCATGGAACATGATGGGTAAATGCAAGAATTTCTCTATTTACGCCAGATTCTTGGTACCTTGCTACTCCAGACTGACCTCTATAGGAACATGGTGATATGTATTCGGCTCATTGCAGTGCAAGGGATCAATTAATCCATTGAGTCACAAACATATTTTTTCCACAAAATTCATTTAAAAAAAAAATTCTCATAGCTGTTGCAATCACATGAACTTAATTGATTTACCCAGATCTTGGTGACCCTCTTCCCTAAAACTCCAAAAGGAAATAAAGGACCTCTACAACTGTTTATAATCACCACAATTAAGTAGAATGCAACTCAAAGGGTGGACAAGGGATGCCATGTCACATATGTAAATTGGGTTGGAGCATATACCATTTCCCGGGCACTATGCAGAGTGTAAACTTGAACACATATTTTTTTTCAGCAAAGAAATGCAAATGAGTGAGTGTAATATTCATATAGATTTAATGTTGATCCAATTGTCAAAGTAAATTTTTTATAAACTCCAGTACTTTATAATAACAAATTGTTTGCTATATATCTCTCAATTCATTTCAATAAACACAATTGAGGAAAATTGAGCAGTTGACATTTAAGTAGGTTTCTCCCTGATGGTATGATGAGGCCCTTATGCACACTCTAGCCACTAGTGAATAGAAATTTAAGAGTACGTGGGGACAGAGCCCCAGACAGCAGTTTCCAGGCTCTCGGCCTCACGTGGAAAGGTGCTGGCTCAGGTAGTAGATGGCCGTCAGCTGTGGCTAGTTGGCCATCAGCTGTAACCCTTGAGCCATTGGCCACAAATATAATTGCCGTGGCTGCGCTGGAGAGTGGAGTCGAGGAGAGTAGAGGGGAGTCGTGGGGAGTCGAGGAGAGTCGAGTTGGTCGGTTGGCAGAAAAGTGGACAGCAGGTCGCACGTCATGTGAATCCAGCCTCCAGTGAGACTATAGTGGTATGACTTCCCTACCTATGGTTCCGTGGGTGTTCCTTTTTGGCCTAACAACATCCTGCGTTCTTTTTTTTTCTTTTTCTTTTTTTATTGGGGTGGTAATTGTTAGTAAAATTACATAGATTTCAGGTGTACAATTCTGTATTACATCGTCTATAATTCCCCTTGTGTGTTCACCACCCAGAGTCAGTCAGTTCTCCTTCCATCACCATATATTTGATCCCCCTTACCTCATCTCCCTCCCCCACCCCCCTTACCCTCTGGTAACCACTAAACTATTGTCTGTGTCTATGAGTTTTTGTTTCTCATTTGTTTGTCTTGTTCTTTTGTTGTTTTTGGTTTATATACCACATATCAGTGAAATCATATGCTTCTCTGCTTTTTCTGTCTGACCTATTTCGCTTAGCATTATACTCTCAAGATCCATCCATGTTGTCACAAATGTTCCTATATCATCTTTTCTTACCGCCGAATAGTATTCCATTGTGTACATATACCACAACTTCTTTATCCATTCATCTATCAAAGGACATTTTGGTTGTTCCCATGTCTTGGCCACTGTAAACAAAGCTGCAATGAACATTGGAGGACATACATGTCTTTATGTATAAATGTTTTCAGATTTTTTGGGTATCCTGCATTCTTATGTGGGGAGCGGGAGCCGAGACCCCACAGGCCGCCCTGCATGACAAATGGCGCAGCGAGCAGGGTGTGGTGTCGGCTGAAACTCTCCAGAATGTACTGGAGTTTATACGTATAAAAGCTCAGTTTCATAAGCAGGGTATGGTCCCGGCCAAAACCTACCAAAGCATGGTGGAGCGGTTTGTGCGTGTGAGAGCCCAGGTTTGGGAGGCCCATGAGGAGCGACACAGGGAACAGGAGGCGCGGTCTGCCTGGGAGACTCAAGCCTCCAGCTGGCACACCACCCTCTTGGCCATGGACGGCGTTGCCTTCATTTTGGTGATCTGCTGCGGGCTTAGGCTCCGAGGGTTGTGGACATCTTACACAGAGGCCTCCACCCACTCAGACACCTGGCATGGTGAGCAAGATTCCGACCAGGTAAGAATGGCGTTTGACTCTGGGCAGGAGGACAGGTGGCCCCCACACAATGTGTTGTACCCGGTGGCCACTGTTCTCAGGAGTTGGACCCCCCAAGGAGGGGTGGGAGGACATGGATGGCTCTCCGGCCAGCGTGGAGAGGGCCCTGCAGGCTCTGGCTGAGCGGTTGCCGGAGGAGGAGAAGGCTACAGCCGGCTGCGTGGGCTAGATGTTCCTCACGGCCTTGAGTCTCAACACGGAAAATGAGCTTAATGAAATGG
This sequence comes from Rhinolophus ferrumequinum, assembly GCF_004115265.2. Classification (NCBI taxonomy): domain Eukaryota; kingdom Metazoa; phylum Chordata; class Mammalia; order Chiroptera; family Rhinolophidae; genus Rhinolophus; species Rhinolophus ferrumequinum. The sequence continues at coordinate 28,115,064 of NC_046308.1, forward strand.
CCCAGGTGCTGGACCAGGTGTCCTGGTTGGAAGCACTGGAAGCTGGGGTCCGCCTGTTAGAAGAGGGGCCCCACAGTGGAGACTCTGAGGCAGAGGAAGCGAGTGGAGACAATGTAGCTCCCAACCCCCAAGCCCGGCCAATCTTGAAGCAAAGGATAAAACATGAGCAACTTTTGGACCCCGGGGGCGTTGCTGCTGGCAACCCAGCTGTGACTGAGTTCACCACCTACACCCCTTATACTCCCACTGAGTTGCAGGAGCTGGGGAGGCGGTACAGACAGAGCCCTGGAGAGCCAGTCTCGGCTTGGCTTTTACGTTTATGGGATGAGGAAGCAGACAACATTCTCTGCTCCCCAGGCGAGATGGAAAAGCTAGCCTTCGTGACAGTGCATCCGTCCCTGCAACAAAGGTTACGGAATTGCCATAGGTTGGCCCACGACTAGGGCAAGCACTTTCTAATGGAGTGTCTCACTGCTGCGGTAGCACAGTATGGGGACGGGCTGGCGAACTGCCAGACACTGTGAGTCAATGGCAGTCATATACAGAACTTATTCAAATCATCTGTGAAATGGGTATGAGACGTGCTATTTTCAACCTTAATATGCAGGGGCCAGATTACGAGCTTTTTACAGCCAGCATGAGAGATCTGGTTTTGGATACTTCACCTGCGAGTGCTTTTGGATCCTTGGTTGCCATTCTTACACCATATGTGGGGCGACGGATCCATGAAGTTACAACTGCCATGGCCACCCTAGGGGATGTTGAAAGCCAGAGGCGAAGGAAGTTAAGACAGGAGGTCCGCGCATTTGAGACCTGGAAGCCCAAATCAAAAGTAAAGGGGCGAGGTCGCGGGCCTAAGAGAGTAACACGCGCACAGATGTGGCGTGATCTCGTGGCAGCAGGGGTCGATCGGAAGAAAATAGACCAACAACCCAATGCATTCCTGCTGGAAGTTTGGAAACTGTTGCGTCCAGAACAGCAATTCCGGAGAAGCCTAAAGGAGAAGTCTGGGAAAGCACAACTCGTGTCCCTCCAGGACTTCATGCAGCTGCTTGAGGCCCGACTCCTTTCAGCTTGATTAGGGGTGGGTCCAATGTACCTGGTCAGAGGGGACAAGCAGGGACCGGAGGCCCCACGTGGAACTGTCCATACATTGGTCCCCTTCTAATGTGCAGAGGGTTTTGGCCTTAGCTGACACCGGCACAGACTACAGTCTTGTTTATGGGAACCCAGAACTGTTCCCTGGACAAGCAATCTGCATTGATGGCTACGGGGGAAAGACTGTGACTGTGAAAGCCATTTCCTTACCACTGGGTATAGGAAAGCTTCCCCCTCGTACCTACAAGGTTTATGTCTCCCCCATTCCAGAGTATATTCTAGGGGTGGACATGATACATGGCTTCAGCTTACAGACATCGGTTAGGAGAGTTCTGTCTCTGGATCCGGGTGGTGAAAGCGGTGACACGCGGGCATACTCACCACCCTCCTCAAGTGTTGCCACAGCCCTGGCGCGTGGGTACAGTGCGACAGTACCACCTGCCAGGAGGGCAGGAGGAGATTGGTCGTACAATATTGGAATTGGAGAAGGCACATATTGTGAGGCCAACGCACAGTCCCTTTAACTCCCCAGTATGGCCTGTCAAGAATCCAGATGGGACCTGGCGAATGACTGTGGACTACAGGGAGTTAAATGAGGTGACGCCACCCTTGCCCACTGTAGTGACTTCAATTCACGATTTGATGGATCGTCTGACTGCCTGGGGACATATCACTATGTAGTGGACTTGGCCAATGCTTTTTTCTCCATTGACATTGCACCTGAGTGTCAAGAGCAGTTTGCTTTTACTTGGGATGGGCAGCAGTGGACTTTTCAAGTCCTTCCACAAGGATACTTGCACAGCCCCACTATCTGCCACGGGCTCATGGCCCAGGATTTGGCACAGTGGGATCGCCCATCCTCTGTGGCCTTGTTTCATTATGTCGATGATATTTTATTAACATCAGATTCTCTTTCTGATTTAGAGCAAGCAGCTCCCTCTCTTCTCCGCCACCTGAAGTCACGCAGCTGGGCGGTGAATGAGGAAAAGGTCCAAGGCCCTGGCTTATCCGTCAAGTTTTTGGGTGTTGTGTGGTCGGGTAAGACAAAGGTCATACCTGAGGTGATCATTGACAAGATACAAGCCTTTCTCTGGCCGACCAAGGTCTCCCAATTGCAGATATATTTGGGTCTGCTAGGATATTGGCGGGCGTTTGTATCCCATTTATCATAAATGGTAAGGCTCTTGTACAATATGATAATAAAGGGGACCTCATGGTATTGGACAGAGGCTATAGAGCAAGGCTTTATGCCACAAAATGGGCAGTGCAGCAGGCACAGGTTCTGTAAGTAGTGGACCCTGGCCGCCCATTTGTACTTGATGTTCACGTAACCCAAGCGGGGTACGGATAGGGCCTCTGGCAACGGCAGGAGCGTCTCTGGTTGCCAGTGGGATTTTGGTCCCAATTATGGAAGGGAGTGGAGGTCCACTACTCTCTAATAGAGAAACAGCTGGCCGCTGTGTATGCAGCCCTAGTGGCCACAGAAGCCATCACAGGAATGGCACAGGTGTTGGATCGAACAACCTATCCCATCCAGAGGTGGGTCCGTACGTGGACCCAGGGACCCAAAACGAGGGTGGCACAGACCACCACCCTCGCCAAGTGGAGTGCCTACTTGGAGCAACGTAGCACCCTTAGTTCAAGCCCTTTGAGCACAGAGCTACAATAGGTCCTGGGGCCTGTGGAGCTTGTAGCCCAGGCTGAGCCAAGCGATCTGCCTAGAGGGGAGGACTTGGAGCCCTTGCCCTACAAAGAAGGACAGCCCCCAGTACCTGAGGATGCCTGGTTTACCGATGGTTCTAGCCGAGTGGCTGCAGCTGTTTGGATGGCAATTGGTGTGCAGCCCAAAACAGACACCATTTGGTTTGATACTGGGACGAGCCAGAGTAGCCAGTGGGCTGAATGACGGGCTGTGTGGATGGTAATCAGCCACGAGCCCAGGCCCCTACTTATTTGTACTGACAGCTGGGCGGTGTTTTGGGGCCTAACGTTGTGGCTAACATGGAAACACCAAAACTGGTTGGTAGGACACCATCCACTGTGGGGTCAAGCCATGTGGCAGGACCTCGGGGACCTAGGGCAGAGAAAGGAGGTGACCTTAATGCATGTCACAGATCACTTCACCTTAGTGTCCCTAGGTAATGATGAAGCAGATGCCCTAGCACGGGTCCGATGGTTAGAACGGGCTCCTGCCACTAATGTGGCCCATTGGCTGCATAGGAAATTGCAGCACGTTGGAAGCCGAACCATGTGTTAGGTGAGCAGACACTGGTGTCTGCCTTTGAAATGGCAGGAGATAGCAGATGCCTGCTATGACTGTGCCGCCTCTGCCCAGAACAGCCCCCAAAGGCAGAGGCTCCCCTGGGAGACACAGCAGATTACGCGAGGGAGGGTGTCCCTCACTCACTGGCAAGTGGATTACATTGGATCCCTGCCTAAGGCCCGCAATGTGATATATGCATTTATAGCAGTGGACACTGCTACAGGGTTGATGTTTGCTTGGCCGTGTCCAGCTGCGGATCAGCGGCATACAGTGGTCGCTCTTACACGGCTGTGCGCCCTGTATGGGAGCCCCCAAGTCATTGAAAGTGACAGGGGCACCTATTTTACGGGGCAAGAAGTGCAGCGCTGGGCTGCCAGGATGGACATGCAATGGTTGTTTCATTCTCTGTATAACCCACAAGCAGCTGGCATGATTGAATGCTATAATGGCCTTTTGAAGCAAGGCCTCCAGGTGTCAAAACACCCTCCCATGATGAGTGACTGGGCCTCGCGTCTATGGGACGTCCTGAGAGTCCTGAAGGAGAGGCCACGGAAGGGAGGACCCGCACCAGTAGAAGCTTTGCTACATGGAACAGCCGCTCCCATTCAATTACAAGTTACCACCAGTGAGACTCTGTAAAAGCCAGGCTATGGCAGAAATGGAAACATTTTGCTGCCAGCACCCACATGCTTGAAAGCAGGGGAATGACAGCAATGGACTTGGTCCTGGTGGGTCAAAAGCCCCCATTGTCGGTGGTTGGGCCTGTTAGCCCCATGGGGGGCCAGTTTGACTCATGATTTGCAAGTGACGCCAGGGGTGGTGGCCGAGTGGCCACCGCAAGTGATTGTAGTATAAGGAGGTCCCGAAACACGGATGATTTTGTGGGGAACCTATGTGCTCTCACTATGGCCTATTATGGGGTCCCCTGTTCTGTTACATGCTGAAACTATGCAAGGGACCCCAAGCACTGCCATAAAGGTCTGGTACCACAAACCAGGAAAGGTGCCAGTGGCAGCCACCCTCCTTTCCCAGGACAAAAAGCTAGCATGTATCCTCCCAGATGGAAGGAATTTGCCATTGTTGGGTCCTAAGACTACTGTTTCTTTTCGTCCGTAGGTGCCGATAGGCTAATATGGCACAGGGACCCTCGCGGAAGACGCTTGTTGCGTAGATTGTGAGATGAGACCCTGTAGGGGTGGAGTGTGGGGACAGAGCCCCAGAGAGCAGTTTCTAGGCTCTCGGCCTCACGTGGAAAGGTGCTGGCTCAGGTAGTAGATGGCCATCAGCTGTGGCTAGTTGGCCGTCAGCTGTAACCCTTGAACCATTGGCCACTAATATAACTGCCGTGGCTGCGCTGGGGAGTGGAGTTGAGGAGAGTCGAGGAGAGTAGAGTCGGTCGGTTGGCAGAAAAGCGGACAGCAGGTCGCACGTCGTGTGAATCCAGCCTCCAGTGAGATTATAGTGGTATGACTCCCCTACCTATGGCTCCGTGGGTGTTCCTTTTTGGCCTAGCCACATTCTGCGTTCTTATGTGGGGAGCGGAAGCAGAGACCCTGCAGGCCGCCCTGCATGACAAGTACTTTCTCCAAAAGATTTTGGATATAAAGAAGGAGACTAATAACTGCTGGTGGAAGTCTGGTTTATATCACCACGATGCTCGTTTGTTCAAAGTGAGGGTTTTAGCTCTCAATAACCTTGTTTTCACTCAATACATTCTTACTTCAGTTGTTTCCACTGTTCCTTCTTTTCTCAGAAACTTCTTGGCATTGTGGTTAAAAATGAGAACTAAGCTTTGCGGCATAAAAGGAAGCAAAAACAAGGAACTATTTAAGTTAGAAAGGTAAATGTCATCGCCCGTCCATCCTCTCATAAATCTCTCTTTATCTACTTGGCTGTTGAAACACTGTGAAAACCTTTAGTGATCCATGGTGGACTTGGCTGTGCAGTGGTCAGATAATGACCTGAGTTTCCGAGACTCACAAAAGATTTTCCTGGGAACATCACATTAAACTAGATTTGTACTGAGGTTCAGCTAAGTGTGTAAGTTATGTGTGTATTTCCCACATGCCAGTATGAATAGTAAAATTGTTCATGGGAATTTTCGAATTAAAGATTTTATAGGGAATATCTTAAAGATTGTATCATTATGATTCTTCATTTGTCTCTTCTCGATTCTTACCTACCCATAGTAGAGTGTCAACATAATAATGTGAATTTTCCAAAGGACCACACCTACGTTTTACAAATTATTTGACTTCATTCTTTCACTACTCTATTTTGACTTTGATTTTTCAAGACCCAGACATAGTTCATTATGATTCTAGGTTTTCCCAAGTCCACTATTGTGCTTCTCTATGGAAATACCCTTATAGAAAAAGTCTTGACACATTCTTCAGCCTAGAGTTTGGGTGCAGTGCTTAGAAACTAATAAGAGGCCACCTACAGGATAAGAGGATTTCTGGAATCTGTGCGTCCTCTACATTGTTGTGCTTACAATTGGGAGAGCTCTTAAACAGAAAGAGGCTCACTGATTTGCCATTTATTATGGGAATTGACAAGGTGGGTTTACCACTAAGTAGAAAAACAGGACCTTACGAAGTCAAGAGAAAATAAAATAGTGATTGTCTTAGAAATGTCAGTATATCTTTAAGTCAAAGCTTGGTCCATAGCAGATCTGGTGGAGAAGATTAGATGAGTTTCCTATTTATTCCAATTGATTTCCAAATATTTCCTATTTATATATTTCCACAGAGTATTAAGCATTAGCTATTTGTATTATTATTATTATTATTATTATTATCATTATTATTATGAGACATGCAAGAAGAGGTAAGGAACTTAGAAATCCTAGGGATATCACATGATACCCACTACTTTATTATTTAAAAAAAAACTTTATTATCTTGTTATATCATAGATGGTTAAAAATCATAAAAAGAATTAGAAATTAAAATGCTTTCATTTTCTTTGTATGCCCTATTATTAAAAAGATTGAGAAAATTACAGAAAAATTATGACAAACTGGTATAAAGATTATAAAAATTCAGCAAACTGAGGTCATTTTGTTGTTGGTTCAGAAACTGGCCCCTGTTCATGGAGGGCCAGGAGAGGCTAAAGAAAGAAGCTGGCCACTCCAGATTAGTAGGTGGGAGGTTTAGGAAGCAAGGAAACTTACATGCAAGGTTTGACTTGCATGTAACCTGACTTGCTACAACCTGAGTAGATCTCTGCACCCGCCCAACTGAACCTTGGAAGTTTATACAGAAGATTTCACTGGGTTCAGTCACATACACTGTCCAGATGGTCTCAACAATACCTTACTCTCTCAAGACGATGTCCTTGGAACAGCTCCCAGTGTGGGAACGGTAAGCAGGACTTAACATTCCAAGGACAGAGGATGGGGATGAGGGACTTCTGTTTGTCTATGTTCAGCTCAAGGGTCAACAGGCACTCATGTCCTCTCAATTACCTCCTTCAACACTCCACTTTTCATCGCAGGCTCTTACAATCTTAAACACTGCAATCCCTCCCCCTCCAACCTTGTTTTGCACTGTGTCCTGGGCAGTCAGAAAGGGGTTTCACTAGCATGGAGGTGGTTTATCTGGCAGCTATCCGGCTGCACTGGAGGCAGATACCACAGTGGCAATACACTAGGCACAAGCAAGAGAAAACATAGATTAAGATGATTTCCAAAACAACTTTTTCCACCAAGAGCCCCGTGATCCTAACCACTGATTAATTAAGACCCTTCAGTTGGGGGCTGGATCATTCAGGATGCTCACTTCTGTCCTCATGTGATTTAATAAATACGATACACTAGCAGACTTATCAGTTATGAACACACGACATTTTGTTTGGATAATGGCACAGGTGCCTCCTTGAGAGGCGGTAATGATGTTCAAGGCCATTCTATTTTGGAGGACAGCTTTTCTCATTAGGGACATCTTAGTGTTCGGTAAGGAAGGCTTTGTTGGCTATCACTTAAGGCTTGCTGTGTGAATTTAGTCAGGGCTTCTACGTGTGTTATAATATCCTCCTGGTGAATGAAAAGGACATAGAAAGTGGCCAAATGATTGTACCAGTGGGAAACAGAATGTGCCCACCTGGCCTTGAGGGGAGGGATGCTGGCAGCTTTCGGAACTTGACCAGGTTGTACGTACCATACATGTAGGCAAGGGTAGGCAGCACTGCCAGAAGTGAGAAGATGGACTCAGGGTGGGATATGCTAGGCCAGAATTCCTATTTTGTCCTCGCTGTCAATGGTGCATATTCCATGTTAGGCAGAGTGCATGTCAACAGGTCCAGCTTGCTGTAGGACAATGGGATCCCAGTGGACAGTGAGTAGTCCTCCTTCACCCAGGGGTGCAAAGTAACTCACGCAGTGGGAGGTCCCATTGCAAATTTCAGTAGATAACTTCTTCCCCAGGTGTGATGGGGCATGGTGCTCTCAGCAGCATAGTATGTTGATCCATGGTGAGAATAGGGACAATGGCTGGTTCCCGTGATTTCCATACCTTTAAGGTATTGGATGCCTTGGCAGGGGTCCCTAATTTGGCATATGAGTCAATAAGCCCTACTGGTTGATCATTCAAATGTATTTAAACCTATCACAGTACTTTAGTCCACCTGGCCAGGGTGGTTTTACTCATTAGTAATTTAATCTGCTGCTTTCATATTTCATTTTTCCTTTCCATTAACCATGGTGCTTGTGGGTTATAGGGAAGATGGAACCTCCATTCAAGGTCATGTTCTTTTGCCCAGTTATGCATATAATAATTTTTAATGTGATCTCTGATTACTGTCTATTTGAGGATGGTATCTTTACAGAGTACTCAGCTTGTCTAATTTACTAGCGATGGTAGCCTGGTTTGTTCTGCAACAGGGAAAGCTTGGGTTAGGTCAGAGACAGTGTGCACATAAACCAGGGCATATGGAGAGCCCTCATTCAGAGAGAGGGGGCCAATAAAGTCAATTATCCAATCCTTCACTTGCTGGAAAGTCAGATGGATGGCCCCAGACTCCCCTGGCAATTACCCTGGATATTGTTTGGACTACACAGGACTTGCAGTTACTACATTTACCAAGTCACTGTATTTCAAGGGCAATCTGGCATCCTTGGCAATATGCCATCCAACCCAGGCACTACAGTAGCTACTCCTTCTTTTTCAAAAATTAAATTTACTGAAACATTGACTAATAGCATTATATAAATTTTAGGTGTACAACTTTATAATACCACATCTGTCTACTCTATTAGTGTGCTCACCACCTGTCACCATATATTTGACCTCCTTTACCATCTTTGTCCTCCTTCCTTCTTCCTTCCCCTCTGGTAACCACCATTCTGTTGTCTATGTCTATGAGTTTGTTGTTTTGTTTGTTTCTTTTTGTTTTATATCTGAAATATGAATGAAATCATATGGTGCTTGTCTTCTTGCATCTGATTTATTTCACTTAGTGTAATACTCTCAAGATCAATTCATGTTGTCACAAGCAGCAATACTTCATTTTTTTAATGGCTAAGTAATATTTCATTGTATATATAATATGTACCACTTCTTTATCCAATCTTTCCTTGTAGAACACTTAGGTTGTTTCCATGTCTTGGTTAATGTAAATAATGCTGCAATGAACATAGGGGTGCATATGTCTTTATGAATAGTGTTTTCAAATGTGGGGGGGGGTAGATACCCAGAAGAGGGATTGCTGGGTCATATGGCAGTTCTATTCTTAATTTTTGGGGGGACCTCCATACTGTTTTCCATAGTGAATGCACTAATTTACATTTCCACCAGCAGTGTATAAGGGATCCTTTTCTCCACATCCTCTCCAACACTTGTTTCTTGTCTTATTGATAATAATCATTCTAACAGATATGAGGTGGTATCTCATTACGCTTTTGATTTGCATTTCTTTTATACCTAGTGATGTTAAGCATTTTTACATATGTCTGTTGGCCATCTGTATGTCTTCCCTGGAAAGGCGTCTATTTAGGTCCTCTGCCCATTTTTCAATCCAATTGTTTGCCTTTTTGTTGTTGAGTTGAATGAATTCTTTATATATTTTGGATATTAACCCCATCAGAGGTATGATTTGCAAATATCTTCTCCTATTCAGTTGGTTGCCTTTTTGTTTTGTAGATGGTTTCTTTTGCTGTTCAGTAGCTGTTTCGTTTGATGTAGTCCCATTCATTATCTTTTCTTTTACTTCCCTTGTCTTTGGGATCAAGTTCACATAAACCCCTCTGAGATTAAGGTCCATAATAGTAGTGCCTCTATTTTCTTCTATGTATTTTATTGTTTCCAGTCTTACATTCAAGTCTGTAATCCATTTTAAGTTAATTTTTGTGTATGGTGTCAGATAACAGTATTTTCATTCTTTTGCATGTGGCTTTCCTTTTTTTCCAACACCATTTATTGAAGAGACTTTCTTTCCTCCCTTGTATGTTTTTGGCTCCTTTATCAGAAATTAGTTGTGCATATAAGTGTGGTTTTATTTTTGAGCTCTCAGCTCTGTTCCATTTTTCTGCCAGTGCCATACTGCTTTGATTACTGTAGCTTTGTAGTATAGTTTTAAATCAGGGAGTGTGACACATCTGGCTTTGTTCTTTTTTCCCCCCTTTAGGTTTGTTTTGGCTATTTGTAGGTCCATAAAAACTTGAGGGTTTTTTTGTTCTATATCTGTGAAAAATGACATTGGAATTTTGATAGGCATTGCATTAAATCTGTATATTGTCTGTAAATTGCTTTAGGTAACATGTCCATTTTAACAGTGTTCATTTTTCTCTCTGTTTTATCTACTGAAGGATCAGTTGCTAAGGCTTATACCCAGGCTAAGGTGTCAGCTTCCTGATTTCCAGGGGGGTGTCAGCACCTTATGAACCAGGACATGAAAAACAGTGAGCACAACCTCAGGTTCTTGAAGGAAAATCCTCTTTGCAAGTATCTTTACATATTCTGACCTCACAGGTCTTCTTCATGATAATCTATCCCTTGGCGTCCCATTTTTTGTGCTACAGGATTACTCCTTCTAGAACAACCCCCTGTCAGTACAAAGGTTTAACACCCAGGGCTCAGGAGTTATCATTATATAAACCATTCTGAGTTTAGCCCACAGGCTACACCAGTTTGTTCCTGTTTGCAGGCATCTGTATACTAGGCCGTACGGGAATTGCCCCTATTCCTTTCCTGCAGGTTGCAGAGGCTGACACAAGAATAAGGTTGGGGCCATTTGGAGGAACTACATGCTCTATAGTTCCTAGTAGTACTAGCATTTCTAAAGATAGTGGGTTGGAGGATAGAGTACTTCTCTGTTGCAAATAGCCATGCTACTTAGTCAAAGTGGGGATCTGAGCCATGGCACAGGTGGGTTGATAAAACATAGTTTCAATTCACCCCTTGATAGGAAGAGAAGTTCTTACCATGATATGCTGTTTCCTTGTGAGAGGCTTACCTGGAGAAGCACTGTACATTGCTAGTAGTGCTCTATAAAGACATATTGAGTTTCTAACCCCCTCCAGATCTGGGACCAAAACCTTAGCAGTATCTCTCCTTTTATTGTCTCTGAAATAGTGCCAAACCCATGGCTTCCCAAGTCACAGACACATATAACTCAAATGGCAGTCCTGCTTGGGAGCCCAGAGCTCTAATCTGCCTCACTAGTATGTTTGCCTTCTTAGTGATGGCTTGTTTCTCTGACCCCCAGTCCCACATGTGTCCGTCCTTTAACAGGAGATATAAGGGATGGAGACACTATGCCACATGGAGAATAGAAATCCTCCAAACTCCAAAATCCCTACAAGGGCTTGTACCTCTTTTATGTTCTTAGGGGTTGAATAGGCTTGCACCTTATCAGTCATAGCTTCTGGGACAGCATGCATCATACCTGATGAAATGACTCCCAAAAACTTTATTGTGGTGCTTCAGCCTGGAATTTTCTGTGGGTTCACTGTCCATCCTCTCTCTTATGGATGTTCCATAAAAATTTTCAGTGTCCTGTAGCAGAGGCAAGTCTTCACATGTTAACATTATTCAATCAATATAACGGGCCCATTTTCGTGACGTGAGGAAAAAGAACAGGAACAGATCTTGGGCTTCCATCCCATGACATATTGTGGGGCTGTGCAGGTAGCTTTGGCTAAAGCACTTAAAAGGACCATTATTGACCCTCCCATGTAAAGGCAAATTGACCTGATTTATCAGAAACCTGTAGTTGTCAGACTGTTTCCATGACTTTCCTTGAAGATGGAGTACTTTTGTAGGAACACTTTTGCAAAATATCAGAGTAAAGCAATAGCTGTCTATAAATGACATGAAACTTAAAAATGTCCATGGTTAAAGATCTGATCAGAGTTCATTATGATGTAATTAACATGGAAATTTGGTTACTTCTGTGACAAACATTTTTAAATATGACTGTAAACATTATACCAGGACATGTCAGATCTTTATGAATTTTATACAAATATACCAAAGAAAATTTAGCATCAGTCTTATTTGACACTGATGATTCCCATGTAATTTAACATATCATATAAGCCTAATTAGTTTACTCTCTCTCATAATAAAAAAGAACACATCTTTTAAGATGTTTCAGCGATCCTCTGGAAAATCCCAAAGTTAACTAACTTTGGGATTTAGTTAGGTCCTCAAGGTCAACAGAACTTCATTTAGAATTTGATTTGTGGAAGTTTTTCAAAAACATCAAAGGGTTTTAAACAGTTGATTAAATAGGATCATAGGTCACTGTAAAACAATACTTAGTTGTCCATTTAAACAAAGTGATAATTAAAGATATCAAAGACAAATACATAGTTATAAAAATCTTAGCTCTTTTAATAGAGAAGGCTCAATTTTCTTAAGTAATCAAAGACTTGATAAAGACAAAATGGAGTACTCAGGAAATTATTTTGGTAAAACACAGAATCTTTGTTTTCTAGACAGATTACTTAAAAGGTAAAGAAAACCCTTCATAATCCCATCAAAAACAGACCAATAGTCCAATAAAACATTGTCCTTTTAGCAGATGAAAAAACATTAATTTAGAAAGATAGAATTTAATTTTATAGAGAACAACATAAGGTGCATCTTGTTTAGTACAGTAGTAATGTTGAATACTTTTAAATGATGGTATCAAGAAAAACAAAGTTACCACTTTGTAAATGTCATATAATACCCAAATATTAGCTTATATAACCCTCACAATAATTCTGCAATATAGGTATTATTACTCTTATTTTACATATTTTAAAAATGCAAAAATATGAATCTAGGTGTTTGATCTTCAAAACCCATGTTATTTCTACCTTCACACATTATCTTTCACAATAAGTAGCTATCAGTAATGACCCAGAGCCTGAGTATAAAGAGTATTAAATTTATCTATAAATATCCTTGGCTTATTATGCTCCAGGAAATGTGAATTCAAAAGGAAGCATGATATGTGGAAAAGCTTGATAAATGCTTTAAAATTTGCAAAATATTTAACCTTATCCAAGAGGTACATTCAATACATATAGAATCTCCAAGTGTCAGTATACCCTGAATTTCGATTGTTCCCAAGAATCTAACCTGAAAAGGTGTCTTCTAAGTCAAGGAATATTTGCAGAGTGTTTTCAGAGACTCATAAACCGCTTCTTTTACAATCACCATCAACCCCAGCTATAATCTATAAACAGTGTGCTGAAGTACAGTTAATCAGATTCTGGTTAACACAGAAAAAGTATAAAAGGCAATGAAAAGCAAGTCAGGGTAAGAGTAAAAAGCAAACCCCAAGCAGCTGCCTTATTTTTTTCTCCTTTCAAGTATATAACTATCATATAAACAGTGTCTATACGTCAGAGGAGCTAGAGACCTAAATATTCTGCAGTTAAGAAAGAACCAGAAGCCTCTTTCTCAAATTTTGTTTTAAGAGACCCAAATGTATATTTTTTCTAATATGAATCGTGCTCTCAGAAAGTTCATTTATATCATTTTTATTTAATTCTAAACATACCTTTAATGAAGGCTCAGGTATAATTCAGGAAAAAGACAACAACTGGGCATTACAACTTCAAATCAGTCAGTCACTATGTACTCGCTACCTTAGGGGAAAAGATGCTTTTTTTTTTTTTTTTTTTTTGGTATTACTGATTATAGAGGTAAGGAAAATAAATATTAATACTTAAAATATGATTTATTAACACTATTAGTTTAGTCAACAAGTGGTCTACCGCTGTGCTTTGTAATGGGAGGGAGATGACAGTGAAACAAAGATAGAAACTTTTCCCTAAGTAAATTGAACAAACTTTTTAGAGAGACATCAATAGTTATGACTTACACTGTTTCTGATGTAGAATGACAATTCTTTCTCAGGAAATCACAACCTATATTGGACAAATAACCAACTGTGGGATACAATCAGAAATGCACCTAAAGGACTTATAGGACTAGTAGCCTGGATGATTAGCATAATGAATGCTTTAAGTCACATTCAGATATCCTGAAGTGATTTACCAGAACCTCTCTGGAGTAGGTGAATGCTTGAGAGAGGGAAGTGGGAAGTGGGATACAATTTTGTTACTACTCTTTGCTATTTTGGTCTTGCTTCATCTGATGGTCTGTGGGTTCCTTTGTCCTTTCTATTCCTTTGATACAATATCCTAAACAACCATAATTAGAAGTTCTGATATCCTAGACCTAAATCCCTTAGGTATGATACCTTCCACAGCTCATCATTTGAGAAAAGAGATGTCTACCTATTTTCCTATCTTCCTACCAGCTTTCTCTCACTACAGATTATTCGTTTTCCTTCTTTGAGCTTCACTGTTTTATATTGCCTAAGGATAAGCCTGGCACTTTTTACTATCCATGATCCAATTAGCAGAGAAGGAAGCAGCTCAGCTTGAACAATACATAGAGTCTTATATGACTCTATGGTATGAGCCCCACAGAGAAAAAGCAGCACATAAGACACTCTTTATGCATAGCTGGCTGTCTCTGTGATCTTAGAGCAAAGGCCTAGGGAACTTTGTTAGCTGCCCAAGGTTACCATTAAAGTCTGGAATGGATGGAAAAGGAATCATATAAGATGTTTCTATTGGTGCAGTTTCACTAAATACCTTCCACAATTGGACCTTTCTAACAGCCATTTATTATCTATTTTAGACGGGGCAATAGTAACAGAGGATTTTACTTGAGGACAAAAATCCCAGGAGAGAGTGTATTTTCACGGTGAACTGAGAGGCACCAATGTGCCTAAGTTCTCATATTTTAAATTTTTATCCTGAAACAGGAAATTCTATTTCCTATATATAAATTGCCTACAAGATGAAGATGAGGAGACTGTGGTCCTCTTTTGGAGTAGACCAGAATTGAAAATGATCTTAGTTCATTCAACTTTTTAAAAAACATTGTTCATGTCACAGTGTTTGTTAAAGACTGGAGGAGATGCAAAGAAACACAGGATTACGTTCCTGTTCTGTAGGGCTATATGTTTAGATGAAATACTTACCATTCACCCATTGTCAGTTTGACGTTTGTAGGCATGACTTGACCTTGTGGTTTTCAAGCAAGGAAAGTACCACCACCCACCAGAGATTTTCTGTTTTTGTTTATTTTGTTTTTTAATGATTGGAGTGTTGTAATCTTATATGAGGGTAGTGGTGACGCAGGAATCACCTTAGGGATCAAAGATCGCAAAGATTTTGCAATGCTCTTCAAAAGAAAAAAAAAAATGTCTAATCCAAACTGTCAAAATTAACCCTGCCATACATAATTGAAAAGCACTCTGTAGACTCATTCACATTAGCCCAGGCTATTTTCCTTAGTTCATCCTCTTTGTCCATTCTTTAGGACAGAAAAGTAGAACTGTGTTGGGGGCTAAATCAGCCAACTTTGATTAAGCTATGAGACAGTAACAAACAACCAAACAATGTCAACATCTTGTAACAATAAGGTTGGTTTCTAACTCATGTGCCATGTCCATTTTTGGGAATCTTAGGGCTCTCACCTATTACTCTTATGTCTTAGATCAAGGTTAAATGTCTTGGATCAAGGTTAAAGGAAAGACCCTCTCTGGGACATTGTCAGCTGGGAATCAAAAGAGAATATGGTGAAATGTTGACATAGCTATTAAAGTTGTGTTTCAAGTCATACACATTATTTTCACTCATATTTCATTGACTAAAAGAAATCATATGATCAAGCTTGATATCAGTGAGGCACAGATGTATAACTCCTCTTTCAGGGAAACACAGCAAATATTTTGAACAATAATACGATATACTTAGGAAAAGTGGAGTGGAGGAAGAGGTTTCTGTAATAGCAAAGTTTCTTAAGTTGAGCTCTAGAAAGAAAATCTACTTTTGGTCACTAACCCAGAAGAAATTAATTTTCTGGCTTCCTTGGATTCAAGCTTCAGAAAAAGAAGGAGGAATCCCAATTATCCAATGTCCATGTCTTAATTGCTGGAACCTGTGAATATGTTACTCACAAGATAAACGAGGATTTGAAGATGGGACTAAGTTAAGAACTTTGAGATGAGGAGACTATCCTGAAATTTCTGATAGGTCCAATCTAATCACAGAGGTGCTTAAAAGCAGAAAACCTTTTCCACTAGAGTCACAAGGAGATGTGACTACGTAAGTATGGTCATGAGATGCAATGTTGCTGCTTTGATAATGGAGGAAGGGGGACATGAAATGTGGGCAGCCTCTAGAAGCTGGAAAATCAAGGAAATGGATTATCCAATAGAGCTTCCAGGAAAGAATATAGTCTTCCCGATGTCTTGATTAAAGGCCAGCAAGAGCCCTTTAAGTCTTCTGATCTACAGAACTATAAAATAATACATTTTTGTTGTTTTAAGCCACCACATTTATGATAGTTTGTTATGGAAGCATCAGAAAACTAATACTTCGGATGAAAGGCTTGCATTCAAAATATACAGAAATAATTTAAACTGAACAATAAGAAAACAAATACCCACTTAAAATATGGGCAAAAGATCTGCACAGACAACTCACCAGAGAAGATATATGGAAGCGATATAAACATATAAAAGGATGCATAGCATCATTTGCCATTAGGAAATATCAAGTTAAAACCATGGTGAGATACCATTATATACTTAATAGAATAGGTAAAATACATCCAATCACTGGCAAGAATGCAGAGCAGCATAAACTCTCACCATTGCTGGTGGAAATATAAAATGGCACAGCTATTTCAGAAGATAGTTCCAAAGACAGTTTGAAAAATAGTGTTTCTTGCTAAACGAAATATAGTTTGATCATATGATCCAGCAATAACACTCCTAGATATTTACCCAATAGATTCAAAAACCTATGTGCACACAAAATCATGCACATGAATGTTTATAACAGCTTTATTCATAATCTCCCAAAACTGTAGCAAATGAGATGTTCTTCAATAGCTGAATGGATAAACAACTTATATTCTAATAATATTCTAATAAAATGGAATATTATTTAGAGATAAAAGAACTGAAATATCAAGGCATACAAAGACGAGGATGAATATTAAATGCATTTTGCTAAGTCAAAAAAGGCAGTCTGAAAAGGCTATATACTATATGGCTTCATTTATATAGCATTCTGCAAAAGGCAAAACTACAGAAATGCTAAACAGTTTAGTGACTGCCAAGGGCTCAGGGGAGAGAAGGTAAATAAGCAAATCACAAGGGATTTTTTTAGGGTAGAGAAGTTATTCTGTACAATATTATAATGAGGGATTCATAACAATATGCATTTTTCAACATCCATAGAATTTGATAGAACAAAAAGTGAACCTTATATATATATATATATATAATTTAAAATATCAGTTAAGAGTTTGGGGCATCCTAGGATGGGCTGCTGGGTATGACGAATGATCTAAGGGTATTATATCCTCACTGAAGTGGGTGGGAGGGAAAAGACCTAGAGTAAATAACATTGGGAATGAGTGGAGTCTTTAAGACTAATGGTCAAAAGAACTCTACATAAGCACTGTAGTCTGACTGACAGTTATTTTCTTCTGCAGCATGCATTAACAATTCTAAAACTACGAAGCACGTATACTAAAATTGGACAATTAAGTAAACAGATGGTGGAAGTTGAGAGTCAAGTTTCTTACTATTAGAGTGAGATACTACAGGTAAGCAAAGGAACGAACTAGAATGATCCATGTGACAATGTGTAACTTAATATAGTTAAATACAGAAACACATACACACACACACAAGAGTTAGCATATACACATATATTTCCTTGCTCTGTCATCTAAGAGCGTCTATAGGTAATGACAACCCAGCAACCAAAAGCACACCTGGAATCAAAATCTCGATTTCTAACACTATTTTACAAGAAATAAAATGTGGCTCCTTAGAAAAATAAATAATTCTAGGACTGGGCCACGGAATATGTGTGGTGAGCCTGGAACATCTTACAGTTACAGACAGCAAAGAAGTGATTAAAACACACACACACACACACACACACACACACACACAATGTTGGGAGTATGATGGGGTGATGACAAACACTACCTCAGCTAGGTTGATCAAATTTTACAGCAACAGTGTATCATGTTGATAGTGTGAATTCTTGATATGGTGTGATTAAAAAATAGCACACTTCAAAGGTCTTCCTCACCCAAGCCCATCACTCCAGTCTAAACATGGCAGAGGCATCAGACAAATCCAAATTGAGGAGCATTCAACAAGCTGCCCAGCCAGTACTTCTCAAAGCTGTGAGAGTCATCAAAAAATTAAGTCCGTAAAACTGTCACAGTCAAGAGGAGCCGAAGAAGGCATGGTGGCTAACTGTAATGTGGTATCCTGGATGGGATCCTGGGACAGAAGAAGGACAATTATCTAAAAACCAAGGCAATTTTCATGCAGGGTGGCATGCAGGGACTCAGCTCCCGCTCCCCGCATAAGAATGCAGGATATGGTGAGGCCAAAAAGGAACACCCACGGAGCCATAGATAGGGGAGTCATAACACTATATTCTCGCTGGTGGCTGGGTTGGAGACACAGGAAGCAGGAGCCACACTATCTGCAACCTGCTGTCCACTTCTCTGCCAACCAACCTCACTTGCTAGCTGCAATCCGCCATGCTAACTGCAATCCACTTTTGCTAGTTCAGCCACCATCTTCTTGCTAGCCCCCATTTTGCTGCTAACATAGCTACAGCCAATGGCCACGGGCTCACTGGTTACAGCTGATGACCAACTAGCCACAGCTGATGGCCATCCAATCACAGTTGATGGCCATTTACTACCCCAGTGAGCACCTTTCCATGTGAGGCCAAGAGCCTGGAAACTGCATTCCTGGCTCTGTCCCTACACTCCACTCCTACAGGGTCTTGCCTCACAATGTACGCGACAAGCGTCTTCCCCGAGGGGCCCTATGCGAGGACCCTGGAGGTGAATGCAATATCCTGGACACAGCCAGGCTCTCTGGGCACAGCCAGGGTTTCTCAGGGTACCACCAGTACTTCTGGGCACAGCCAGACTTCCTGGACTTCTTAGGGTACCACCAATCTCCCTGGGCACAGCCAGGACCTCTCAGGGCACTGCCACTCTCTCTGGGCCGCTCACATATTCTCGATGGCGGCCAGTCGAGACACAAAAGCAAACATCCACCAGTTCCACTACACGGTGGTAGGTTCCCAAGCAAACAGTCAAACTGTTCATTAAATTAGGGATGGAGCTCATTCCCCATAGTCCAGAGTCACTCGCCAGGGCTATGTGTTAGCCTCACAATGTGTGCCCTCTCCGCAGGGCAAGGGCTCCAAGTCCTCCCCAACCTGGGGGTGAGGGCCTCAGCACGCACTTCCCAGCCCACAGGACTGCAACGACCATTACTTTCTCTGCCCTATGCTGTTTGGGGAACCATCCACGTCTTCCCACCCCTCCATGGGGGTCCAGCTCTCTGGCAACTGCTCCTGCTGGTCTTCCTGAGACTGAGTGTTCATACGCACAAACTGTTCCACTGCCCTTCAGAGAGCTTTGACCGGCACTGTACCCTGCTCGCTGGACCATTTGTCATGCAGGGTGTCAGGCAGGGTCTCTAGTCCTGCTCCCCACATAAGAACGCAGGATGTAATGAGGCCAAACAGGAACACCCATGCAGCCATAGATAGGGGAGCCATACCACTATAGTCTCGCTGGTGGCTGGGCCGGAGACACAGGAAGCAGGATCCACACAATCCGCAACCTGTCGTCTGCTTCTCTGCCAACCAACCAACCCCACTTGCTAGCTGCATCCACCCTGCCAACTGCAATCCACTCTTGCTAGCTCAGCCACCATCTTCTTGCTAGCCCCCCACTTACTGCTAGCATAGCCACGGCAGTTATATTAGTGGCCAGTGGCTCACGGGTTACAGCTGACGGCCAACTAGCCACAGCTGATGCCATCCAATCACAGTTGATGGCCATTTACTACCCAAGTAAGCACCTTTCCATGTGAGGGTGAGAGCCTGGAAATTGCACTCCTGGCTCTATCCCCACAGCAATCTAGATAAACTATAGACTTTAGTTAAGAATACTCTCTCAATATCCATTAATTAATTATGACAAATGTAAGATGTTAATAGAGGGGAAATGGGGTCTAGGGTATTAACCCTAAGAAAGAAGTTACCTACAAAGAAGAGCTCCTCATGACTAACTGGGTTCAAATTTAAAAACAGAGACCAACAGCCTCTAAACAGGGGCCTCTCAAGCAAACTGCATTTCAGGGATAAGCCTGCACTAAGCTGCTTGCCTCTTGCACTGAACTGCTTACTGCCTGCCTGGACTATGTTCCTGCCATCTGAGCCAGCCCTTATAAAGGAGTTCCTGGAATCCTATTTCTACCAATAGGACTGAGACTTTCCCTGTCTAGACAGAGCTGTGCAGTTATATCCCCATTTTCATCTCCACTGACCAATCAGAGTGCCACATTCTGACCAAGCAGAACAGTGCTTTTTGGATCAATAGAACTGCAAGGATTTGGAGTCCTCATTTGCATGAGGACAGACCAATCAGGAACCATGGGTGGGGTTGTCTTTCTATACAAGTCAGCACCTCTCTGGTTCTGGCAGTGCATTTTCCCTTTCCACTGAAAACTAAAGACTGCATTTCCTTGGCTGGAGCTGAAACACCAAAAGACATCTTGTTGGACCAGAGAAGAGTAGAGTAGTCAGACTGGAGCAGAGTAGAACTATCTAGCCAAAGAGAGGTCTTGCCTGAGGGCCACCTCAAAGCTGTCTGTTCCTCAGCCATGCTGTTTCATAATTGAGCTTTAACACCATTGAGCTGTTCTTCAGCTGTGCTGTATCACATTTGAACTATTTGCTGAATAAAGTTTCCTCCTTTACCACACCTCAACTTAGGGATTCTTGTTGGCATTGACTTGGCACCAACGATCATCAGTTGACAAGGGTATATGGTAACTCTCTATACTATCTTCTCAAATTTTATCTAAATATAAACTTTTTTAAATAAAAGGTTTGCCTTAAGAAGCATGAAGAGTTGTCTACAGACCCAGTAAACAATACATTTCATGCCCCCAGAAAAATAGAGGTAATTAAGCAAATTGAATGGGATTTGAAATAAAATGCTTAAAATCCTCAGAGAGGATATATGAGGAAATGGTATCCAAGCAAAGGAATGAAAAATTCTAAAACAAGTTCAGGCAGATATCAAAACGAGCCAAGATGTGTCATTTAGAAATAAATAGTTTCAGCCAAATAGTTTGACTCAGAAAGAAACTAAAGAAAGTTCTTAGTCACCTCCAGGTATTCCTTGATTTACTTGCTATGCTTAATAGCAGAGACATAACCTTGATTGAATTCAACGGGGCAGTGTTAAGGAGTTTAAACAGATGAGTGTCATGTGTTGTAACTGGTTCATAATTTTGTTTAATTTGGGAAAGCTGAAAGCTGGGGACTTAGAAAAAGGTTTGTCTAATACTTCAAGTGCAAAAATAGTACATATAACAAAGCCTGAGGTTTAGAGACGATGAAAAGGAGAGGGTAATCCAGGGACTCAGCTCCCCATCCCCGCACAAGAACGCAGGATATGGGAAGGCCAAAACGGAACAACGGAGCCATGGATAAGGGGTTCATACCACTATATTCTCGATGGTGGCTGGTCGAGACACAGAATCAAACATCTGCCAGTACCCCAACAGGGGGTCTTCCTGCACCCCAGTCTTGCTGGCGGCTGGGCGAGACACAGGAAGTAGGATCCACATGAGCCGCAATCCGCCATCCACACTTGCTAACCCCATTTACTAGCCTCAATCCACCGTCCGCTTCTCTGCCAACTAACGAACTTGTCAGTGTAGCCACAGCAGTTATATTAGTGGCTAATGGCTAACCGGTAACCGCTGATGGCCAACCAGCCACAGCAGACGGCCATCTGGTTACGGGTGATGGCCATCTGATAACTGAGCCAGCACCTTTCTGCGTGAGGCCAAGAGCCTAGAAACTGCTCTCTTTGACTCTGTCCCCACAGAGAGTATGGAGTTTAGACATACTGAAGA
Source organism: Rhinolophus ferrumequinum (assembly GCF_004115265.2). Taxonomy (NCBI): domain Eukaryota; kingdom Metazoa; phylum Chordata; class Mammalia; order Chiroptera; family Rhinolophidae; genus Rhinolophus; species Rhinolophus ferrumequinum. The sequence goes on from NC_046308.1 coordinate 28,136,932, forward strand.
GGTAGAATCAACTGATCTTGGTGACTGATTGTATGTTCAGGTATATTGGGGAAGAAGTGGTACGTATTAAGTATGACTGTTAACACTCAATCCATTAACTGAAACAAGATATATACATCCATTCATTCATTGCAGACACAATTATTAAGTACCTATTATTTACCATGCACAGTGTTAGGTCCTTGAGATAAAACACCAAACAAGACAAATGTGATTCTTGCTTTCACGGTGTTCACAGTCTACTTGGGGGAAAAAAAAAAAAAAACATATATATATATACATATATATATATATATATATATATGTATATATATATATGTATATATAAAACAAATTTATATGTATATATATATATAAAACAAATAATTATAAATACACCGTTTAATATGAAATATGCTATGAAAAAAGTGCTTTTAGTGAATTAATAAGGTGATGAAATCAACTGTGAGGGTTAGGGTAGCTTTCTTTGCTGAGCATGTATGAAGTAGAAAAAGAAAAGACTGTTAGGACAAAAACCTGATGGTTCTTATTTTGGACAATTTAAGTTTGTAGAGCCTTTGGTGTAAATTTCCTCTGAATAAGTAAAAGATGCTTACATATCCTTCAGCATTTTTTCAGTCAGATGAGAAACACTAAAAATCATTTTATATCACAGGTTGCCAGTATCAGCCATAGTGCATGTGGATCATGCCTAACACACACACACACACACACACACACACACACACACACACACAGAGAGAAAAAAAATCAGGGAGGGTAAACATTTGGATGGGGAGTCATGTTGGCCATATGTCATGTGGGGCGTCCTGCGGGGTCTCTGCTTCCGCTCCCCACACAAGAATGCAGGATATGGTGAGGCCAAAAAGGAACACCCAGAGAGCCATAGATGAGGGCGTCATAGCTCTATATTCTCACTGGCGGCATCCGCCTCTCTGCAATCCGCTCTTGCTAGCTCAGCCACCATCCGCTTGCTAGCCCCCATTTTCTGCTAACGTAGCCATGGCAGTTGTATTAGTGGCCAATGGCTCACTGGTTACAGCTGACGGCCAACTAGCCACAGCTGATGGCCATTTGATCACAGTCAATGGCCATTTACTACCTGAGCCAGCACCTTTCTATGTGAGGCCGAGAGCCTGGGAACTGCTTTTTGGGGATCTGTCCCCACACTCCACCTCTATAGGGTCTCGCCTCACAATCTACGCGACAAGCGTCTTCTGCGAGGAGCCCTCTGCGAGGAGCCTGGAGGTGAATGCTATTTCCTGGACACAGCTAAGCTCTCTGGTCACAGCCAGGGTTTCTCAGGGCACCACCAGTACTTCTGGGCATAGCCAGACTTCCTGGGCTTCTTAGGGTACCACCAGTCTCCCCAGGCACAGCCAGGGCTCTCAGGGCACTGCCACTCTCTCTGGGCCTCTCAGGGTACCGTGCTGGAACAACAGCGGCTCACAGTCAAGGTGCTTACATATTCTCGATAGCGGCCAGTCAAGACACAAAAGCAAACATCCGCCAGTTCCACTACATGGTGGTATGTTCCCAAACAGTCAAGCGGTCCATTAAATTAGGGAACCCTCACTGCGCCGCTTGCAGGCTCAGCCACCATCTTATTGCTAGCTCCCATTTTCTGCTAGCGTAGCCATGGCAGTTATATTCGTGGCCAATGGCTCACTGGTTACAGCTGACGGCCAACTAGCCACAGCTGATGGCCATTTGATCACAGTCAATGGCCATTTACTACCTGAGCCAGCACCTTTCTATGTGAGGCCGAGAGCCTGGAAACTGCACTCCTGCCTCTGTCCCCACACCATAACACCAGAGTTGATTTTGTTTGTTTTTTTGTTCTTTTTTAGAGAAGAACTTCTTATTGTTTCTGAGATGAGTGAAGCAAGAATCTTCCTAGAGGCAGGTGCATTGAGGTCAAAAATTCTAAAGGGTCCCTTCCAGCTTCAGAAAACATAGGCATCTACTTCCCCCAAACCACTGTCTTCCAAACAATGTCTTCTCTCTTCCAGGCTAAATTTTTTCCATTATTTTCAGCTCATACCGCAGCCCAGAGTCCTAGTTTAAAAGCTACAGTTTTAGAGAATATATTATTAGAAAATGATAAAACAGGAAATAGAAAAAATTTAAGTATAAAGTGAAATTATTTTCTCTAATTCTAACTTTCTCCAGCTGTTAGCACTAGTTCTAAAATGGAGATAATAAGCTACTGTACAAGGATTACATAAAATAGTGCATGTAGAGTGGTTAGCAGAATAAGGACTCAAATGTTAGCTGCCATTATAACCGTTATTAGTATCATTATAGTTATATAACCATTATTTTCCATCATGACCTTAGAAAGTTATCTGTGAAAAATTGATCCCTTATTTCCCTTAGTTATTTTCTTTCCTGCTTCTACTCTTCTTGATTTTCTCTGCTACATTCTCCCTTCTGAGTAAATTTAAATCTTAACACAATTTCAAATGTCTTTTTTTGCGAATTATTTATACAGCTTTAAAATTTTTTACTCAGGTTGCCTCAGTTTAGAAAAATGCAGGGATAAGGAAAAATAAAACACTTCTACATCGGCCTACAAACAAAAACTAAAATGTATAACAGGTCAACTTCAGGGGAATCTTTATCATTATGTGCATTATGCACTCTTTATTTATTTATCTAATTTTTATTTTAATGCACTCTTACAGCCTGCTATGAAGGTAGGGACCAGGTGAGGCCTGGAGAGCCTGATCACCTAGGCTAAGTACAAAGTCACTAGTCACCTGAGAGGCCTGAGCTTTGCTTAGAAAGCATAGGAAACCACTTAGTTGAGTCTAACTCCCATTTCCACTTGTGGTCCTCAGAGGGTAGCCGTACCTTTTAACAGCTGGAAGATCCAGCAGGAAGCTATAAGCCTGAATTTTGTGTGTGTGAGTGGGTAGGAATATCTCATTATTCCTGGAACAGCTGTCACACATGAGGTAAATGGGGTGAGTCAGCATAGCAGACTTGTGAAATAGCATCTGGGCTCTTCACCCCCCATTGCCCTGGCTGGGTTGGGGGGAATTCATGGGGTTTTCAGGGGCGTGTTAAGCTCAAGAGCATTTGGTTATAGTAATTACCTGGGAACCATCTGACTAATCTGCACACCTAACATACAGTGTTGGAGACATTATTTCTAGGGTGTGATAAATGGCAACTACTTAATTGTTTGGAGAAAAGGTGGTATAGTTTCAATTTTGGCCTGATTCCCAGTCTGGATAACCAGGAGTTCCTTCACAAACAGCATTAATAATAGCATTCTGTAGATAGCTAGACCTCATTCCTTTAGTATTTCTTAGAGGCAGTATTTCCTATGTATATCCTCAGGGGAAGGCTGGTATAGTATTCCTAATCTAGTTTTCCCATTAGGGAAAATAAGATATATGAAAGCGGTGGCAAATGCTTAAAGTCATTCGATGGATATCAATGCTAGAGGCAAAATTGAAACCCAGATGACCAGTCCTTTAGTAAACTAGATCACATGAGAATGAATGGTGTAGGTTATTGTATTTGAAGGTTTTTTTTTTTTGTTTGTTTGTTTGTTTTATTTCCCTGAAATAGGAGTGAAGAATGTTGGATAGTTACAAAAACTAGCATTATCCCTTGTACATGTTAAGCGAATAAATGTTCATTTCTTACTCTTTTGTTTCCCTTCTATTTCTTGCCTTTCTCCTTTGAATTTCATCTCTGCAAAAAAAATTATTTCAAACTCAGCTGAATTCTCCAATTCTTCTATTTCTGCAGAAATTAAACAAAATCTCTCTCCTCCCTCTTTCTTGCTCCTTTTCCCCTCCTAATTCCTCCCGCACACATATTCTAGGTAAGAGAGATGCTATCTGGGAAAGAGTTAACCAATCAAAGTCAACAGATGGTGATTCAGTACAACAGGTCCTAGAGAAAGAAGAGATGAGAGCTTCCTTTTTCCTTTGGCCTTTGGAAACTTGAGAAAAGGCGAGGGGGGCGGGAGGCAGAAATCACTCCTGTTGATTTTTCACAACTTTATGTTTCTCTCATTCTTAGTCAGCCCCACCACCTGCCGGTGCCTGACCAGACAGAGTTAAGGTTAGCCTGACAGGAAGTGCTGAAAGGTTGTTGACAGAAAAGTTCGATAGTGGAACACACTGTGCTCACAGCCAGAGTTTTCTCACACTCCTGTCCAATTAAGAATCTGGGCCCATCCTAAATAAATTATGTTGCAGTTTTTACTCTGAAGTGCAGGGAGATGCTGTGTGTTCCTCCTGGAGCCAGACTCCTCTTGGGACCATGGCAAATGCACCTGACTCAACATCCAAACACAGAGTAGAGCTCATCTGTTCCATCCAGGTGTATAAGCTTCACGGCTGCCACAGTACATGCCACCTGACAACTACCTGTAAGTGGGCCAAATGCTCACTTCCCAATAGATGTGTGTGCTTGGAGTTTGTCTTCAACAATCAGTTATATGTACTCATCTTTATGATGTCTGCATGGTGTTTCTGCTAAATGGTAGGGAACCGCACACACTAGCCAACTGGTTCAAGTCTGAAGCTGTTTTCATTTTTAGTTGTCTTCTTCAAGAAAGGACACTTTCTCAGGTTCAATTTCAGTAAATGTAGGAATGCCAAAATGCAGAAATTCTTTTAATGTTAGTGATGTCTTATGCTTTCTGGTCTACGCTCACCTCCATTATTATACTCCACATTAGTGACTATATGGGGGGAGAGAGAGCGAGAGAGAGAGAGAGCGAGAGAGAGACATCATGCTACTTGCCATCAAAGAGGAAAGTACTTACTATGTTATCTGCAATTGGGGTTTTCCATAGTATAGTTTGGAGTGAAGGAGGACCCATCTTGAATTCAAGTTGTGTTTATGACCAGGATCCGGATATTGGTTAGTCAGCGGACTGAAGAAGAACTCATCAGAAAGAAAGAAACGTGAAGTCTATAACCTTGGTCCAATGACGATGCTTCAGATATTCAAGAGAAGCTAGAGCCTTAGTAAAATATATTGTCTGTTACTAAGATAGCCCCACTGATATAACTTTCATAAATTTAGAAAAATACAGTTGTAAATAAGAAACTGTAAAACTGATTAAATTAACTCCACATGAGAATTAATTAGACAGGATGGGATAGCTTTGATACCCATTTAATAGAATAAAGCACAGAAGAAAGGAACTTGTTTCCATCTGTGAAGGGGTCTCAGCTTTGAAACCCCTGAAACTGCTGCTCATCCCACCCATAGTGCATTTATGATCATTGCTCTGGAGGCAGAAACGGCAGAGCAGCAAGTGCACATATGAGGGTCTTGGGAGTAGGGGCATGGGCAGCTGTGGGCCATGTGGAGGGACCCTCCTTTACGTGAGCCTTCACACGGATACAATGAGGATAATGAGACACTCCCAAGAAGACATAGGAGCAGCAGATTCCCCACCACGGAGGAGAGTGGAGAGTGACGTGGCAGGTGTTGGTGGAACTTGTGAAATAGACTGGGATTCCCAGATGTTGCTATAGGTTTTACTTCAGTGCAAGGTGGGGCTCAAGTCATAAATACACAGGATACTCCCTCTTGTTTATTTATTCCCCAGTAAATACATCCTGAAGAAACATGAAATAGTGAAATTTTAGGGCTCAAAATCACCTGAGAGATTTCAAGAGAAATGCAGTGAACTGGTGAAGGTCACATGGCCTGTGAGAGGTAACTCTGGGTCAAAACAGTTATTGTGCCTCTTAGTGAATGAATATTTTTATTGTATTTGTACAGGATTTTTATTAGCCCTTTAGAGTATAGCCACCTAGGAGTGGCAAGGTAGTGCTGTATTTATGAGAATGGTTTCTGGTAGCTGACTACCTGAGTTTGAATCCTGGCTCTGCCTTTTACTAGTTATACTAGTTTACTAGCTTTGCATAAGTCTTTTATCCTCTTCATGCCTCAGTTTCCCTGGTTATAACAGAACTACATCAGAGGGTTTCAGTGGGAATAAATTAAGTTCTTACGAGTAAATACTTTAAACAAAAGTTTATATGAATAAATTTCATATAAGAAGATTGGATAGTGTTTGACTCAAAATCATTTTAGAAGCAATTAGACAGCCATAAAAATTCTAACTCAATGAATGGTAAAAACAGGGAAACAGAGTTTGAGTGACATGGAAAGAAATAGCTACAAACACATACCATGCACACACATTTAAAGGTTACTATCAGTTAAGAGTCCAAAATATCACCTAAGAAATAGTTCAAAATAAATCAGAACTGTATATGATCCATTGTTGATTTTAATTAACAATGTGCCAAAAGAATGAAATAGACTTCTACAAGTTCAGCAAGAGTTGCTATCATTGTCTTATATATTTCCAAAATTATTTTATGGATAAATAAACTTAAAATCATTGAACGGTTTGGGACTCAGGCCAAATTTTACAATTCATTTTAATTAACTGCAAATCTTCATATCTATTGTTTCCATCATTTAAATCAACTTACAAGGAGTAGTAATCATTGCTTCTCATCATAGAGTGCAGTTGGAAAGTTAGTCATGCAGCAGGGTGTTGTCAACCAGATTCAACTCTCCCTCGGAAGCTTTCATTTATTTATTTATTTACATACTTTTATTGAACTCCTACTAATTACTGCCACACTGAACAAAGAGCTGGAGACGTAAGGTCACTGCCAAAGGTGAGTACACAGCACTGAGGGAAAGAGGGATGCTACCAGACAATTACAGTGCAGCTGGAAAAATGCTTTGGTGGAAGACTATGTGGACTAATAATGCAGGCTGGTGTGTGTGTGTGTGTGTGTGTGTGTGTGTGTGTGTGTGTGTGTGTGTGTATGAGGTCTGACAAATAAGTTTGCGAACTTGCCACCATGGGCTTATATTGGCAGCACTGTACAAACAGCTCCGTAAGGTTTCAAAACCATAATATATCAGTGTTTCACAGCTGTGTTCCTGTCGATGTGTGGCAGTGTCTTGCTGAATGGCATTCATTATTGTTGTTGCATGCTTTTGTGTGCCATTACAAGCATGTCTGAGCTTGAATTAGAGCAACGAACAAACAGTAAATTTCCTGTTAAGCTTGGCAAGAGTGGAAGTGAAATCAGGGACATGTTAGTCCAAGTTTATGGGGATAATGCCATGAAGAAAATGGCAGTGTACAAATGGATTAAATGTTTTTCTGACGGGAGAGAATGCGTCACTGATGAAGAGATGTCAGGGCGGCCAGTTACGAGCAGAACTGAGGAAAACATTGCAAAAATTTGTTGAATTGTGAGTCAAAATTGTCGGCTGACTGTGAAAAGCATAGCAGACCAAGTAAACATTGATAGAGAAAGAGTTAGGAAAATCTTAACTGAAAATCTTGGCATGAGAAAGCTGTGTGCAAAAATGGTCCCAAAGGAGCTCACTGATGAACAAAAGCAAAGGAGAGTCGAGGTCTGCCAAGATCTTTCGGAGAGGCAAGACGATGTTTTGAGCCATGGTATCACTGATGATGAAACATGGGTGTACCAATAAGACCCTGAAACAAAGTTTTGAAGTGCCCAATGGAGGTCAGCCAATTCTCCACATCCAAAAAATTTCCATCCGTCCAAATCAAGACTCAAAACAATGTTGCTAACCTTTTTTGATATCAGAGAGACTAGTCATTATAAATTTGTACTAACTGGACAGTTAACCAAATTTAGTATTTGGAAGTGCTGAAAAGGCTGCATGAAAAGGTTAAATGAAAACAATCTGAACTTTTTGACAACAATTCATGGCTTTTGCATCACGACAATGCACCAGTTCACACGGCACTGTCTGTGAGGGAGTTTTTAGCCAGTAAACGATTAACTGTATTGGAACACCCTCTCTATTCACCTGATCTGGCCCCAGTGACTTCTTTCGTTACCTGAAGATAAAGGAAATATTGAAAGGGAGACATTTTGATGACATTCAGGACATCAAGCGTAATACGACAACAGCTCTGATGGCCATTCCAGAAAAAGAGTTCCAAAATCGCTTTGAAAGGTGCACTAGGTGCTGGCGTCAGTGCATGGCTTCCCAAGGGGAGTACTTCAAAGGTGACTGTAGTGATATTCAGCAATGAGGTATGTAGCACTTTTTCTAGCGTGAGTTTGTGTACTCAATTGTCAGAACTTAACATGTACGAGTGAGGGGATTTTTGCATGGAAAGGAAAAGTCATAGATGGGGCTGTAACACCCAGTTGGACTCTTATGGGTGAGTGAGCTAAGTATAGAGGAGTGAAAGGACATTCCACACAAGAGAAGCCATATGAATTCAAGGAAACAAGGGTGAGCATGGATGCTTTTGGAAACTCTGTGCAGCTCAGTATGACTGGATGCTGGGTAACAAGGAGGTGGTGAGAAATAAGACTGCAGAGGTAGGTGGGGGATGGGGGACTAGGTCATGAGAAACTTTGTGACCTAAGTGATTTGAACCTTACTCAGTGGAACCTAACTCAAAGAAGTAAGGAATATTAGAAATAGTCATGGTAAAAGTAGAAGCTTTAGGTGCTTGATTTTGACCAACTTTTTATCCCAGTGATGTAGAGTATGCAGCAGAGCAAGGTGCAGCCAGACTGCCTGGGTTAAAGCCAAGGCCCTGTGTTTCGCAGCTTTATAACCTTGGACAGGCTAAATAAGCTTTTGTGACTCAGTTTCCTCATCTGTAAATAACACGTTGGCAGAGTGCTGCTTAGAGGATTAAATGAGTCTGTACTTGTACAGCATTAAGATCAAGGCATGACATATAGTAAATATTCAGTAAATGTAAGCAATTACTATAAATACAGAACTGCCATGGTTGGAGACTGTGGGACTCCATTTGAGTAAACTGGGAACTTTAACAAAAGCTTTGGAACAAAGATCAGCTTTGTCTTTTAATAATGAGGAAGAACCATCAGTAGCAGAATCATCATCATCTACAACAACAACAAAATCATCCATTGGACATTTGTTACTCTAAGCAAAGGACTAAGTTTGATGAAGGAATTTTGATTGTGTCAGTTTGCTATGTAGATATCTACTGAAACACAAACAACAAAAAAATAAATCAGCTGTTTCAGATTTCCTTAGATAGGAATTGAAAGCTTTTAAAAAGTATGTAATATAGGGTTTCTCTTATGAAATCTAAAACGTATGAAAGATTATAAAGTTAAAAAAAACAAAAAACAAAAAATGATTTACAGTCAAGGTGGCTGAATAGGTAAATGCTGTGCTTACCTTTTCTCATGACATCAAAATTATGACTGACCTGCAGAACAACCATCATTGAGAATCACCTTGAGATTGGTAGGAGGGGCAGAGACATAGACCAGATTGGTCCCACACCCACCTGTGACCTTTAAAAATTGGGAGAAATATCTCAGCTGCTGAGTTCCCCCTTGAAGAAGCAAACCCCACACCAGGTTCCGCAGCCCAGGGTTCCAGGACCCGAGAAAGAAATACCCAAAACTTCTGCCTGTGAAAACCAGTGGAGATTGTGGCTAAGTGAGACAGAGGGTGGCTATAGTCCTAGGCAATCCCCTTAAAGAGCACACACATGGACATACTCACTCATGGACTCACTCACTGTGAGCTCCAGTGCTGGGGCAGGAGCTCAAAAGGCACCAGGGACATATGAGAAGCAACTGGGTTGTCTGGCTTCAGGGCAAGGGCTGCAGGGGCAGCATTCACTTAGAGACAAATACTGATAGAATCCATTGTTTTCTTGTTGGGCTCTCCCCACTTCAGGCATACAGATGCAAGTGATGGCCACATCTGAGTCTCCATCAACCTGGCTAACACCATTCACCCTGCCCTGGTGATTCCCTGAGACCCTGACCCACCCAACCTGCAGTCACAACTGAGCCACTTTCAGTGGCTTTTCCATATAAACTGCCTGTCTTGGCTTATGCTGTGGAGTTTCCTAAAATCTGTCAAAGGTTCACAAAACCCAAACAAGCAGCACCTGAGTTCAACATGACCTGTACCTTATGCTAGGCAACCCCAAGCCCAACACTAGCTGCAGCCAGCCTCCTTTTGAGGCTTGGACTTTCAAGGTACCTCTAAGCCCAGTATGTGTGGCAGCCATCTGCAGATTACATTGTTGCTCATAATAGGTGTCACCAGTCTGGGCACAAGCTGCTTGAACTTGGCCTGCAGCAGAGCCCCTCCCAGGGGCCCTAGGGCTGGCACACATCGTGGCCATATTTGGAACTAGCCAGAGCATAACCTAGCCTCCTCTGAGGATGACACACCCACTCAACACACTAAGCAGGTACCACAACCCTGCTAAGGTAAATCCTGCTTTGTAGAGCAAGCCTCTGCACTATAGCTCCTCCACTGTAGTAACAGCCAGTCTTCACAACCAATCAACCCATGGGTCACTTCCATTGATGTGCAAACATCAACCACAGCTCAACTATAATAAGAGGGTGTACACAACCCACACAAGGGACACTCCTGCAGAACACCGCTGGTCAGGTGACCTGGGAGACATGCCACTGGGTCCCACAGGACACCTATTACATAAGACCACTATAGGAAGACCAGGAGACATAGCAGCCCTACCTAATACACAGAGTAAAACACAGGGAGGTAGCCAAAATGGGGAGACAAATAAATTAATTTGTCCCAAATGAAAAAACAGAACAAAGCTCCAGAAAAACAACTAAACAAAATGGAGAAAAGCAATCTACCAGATGCACAGTTAGAAACACTTGTTATAAGGATGCTCAATGATCTTAGGGAGAATGCAGAGATAGGAAACATAAAAATGGATATAAAAAAAAACAAAAAAAACAGAAAAAAGAACCAGTCAGAAATAAGAATACAATAACTGAAATGAAGAATACATTAAAGGGAATCAACAATAGAGTAGACAAAGTAGAGTATCGAATCAGTGATTTAGAAGATAAGGTATCACAAAACACCCAATCAGAACAGCAGAAAGATAAAAGAATACTGAAAAATGAGGGTCCTCTGAGACAACATAAAGTATACCAATATTCACATCATAGGGGTGCCAGAGGAAAAAGAGAGAAAGCAAGGAATTGAAAACCTATTTGAAGAAATTATGATGGAAAACTTCCCTAATCTGGTGAAGGAAATAGACATACAAGCCCAGGAAGCACAGACAGTCCCAGACAAGATGAACCTAAACAGGCTCACACCAAGCACACCACAATTAAGTTGTCAATGGTTAAAGACAAAGAAAAAATCTTAAAAGCAGCAAGTGGAAAGCAGTTAGTTACCTACAAGGGAGCTCCCATAAGACTATCAGCTGATTTCTCAACAGAAACTTTGTAGGCCAGAAGGAATTGGCACAAAATATCCAGAGTGATGAAAAGTAAGGACCTACAACCAAGATTACTCTACACAGCAAAGCTATCATTTAGAGTCAAGGACAGAAAAAGAGCTTCCCAGATAAGAAAAAGCTTAAGGTGTTCATCACACCAGTATTAAAAAGAATGTTAGAGGGACTGCTTTAAAATGAAAAAACTAAAAAACCAAGACAAAAAATACGAAAAAAAAAAAGGCAATAACTGCATATCAATTAACAATTACTTTAAATGTAAATGGGTTAAATGCTCCAATCAAAAGATAATGTGGTTGAATGGATAAGAAAACCAGACCCTTAAATATGTTGTCTACCAGAGACTCACTTCAGATGGAAAGATACACACAGACAGAAAGTAAAGGATTGGAAAAACGTATTCATGAAAATTGAAATGAAAAAACAAAAACAAAAAACAATAAACAACAAAAAGCAAAAGCAAAAGCTGAAGTAGCCATACTTATAGCAGACAAAATAGACTTTAAAACAAAGGCTATAAGAAGAGACAAAGAGGGAACCCACTTCAGGGTATTTATCTGAAGAAACCCAAAGGCTATTTCAAGGGTATGTGTGCATCTATATGTTCATTGCAGCATTGTTTACAATGGCCAAGATATGGAAGCAGCCTGGGTGTCTGTAGATGGAAGAATGGATAAAAAGGAAGTTTATATATATATGAACTTATATATTGTGTATATCTATATATACATACATATATATTATTATGTGTATATATATATTCACACACACACACACACACACAATGGAATATTGCTCAGCCAGGGAAGGGAATGGGTTCTTGCCATCAGCAGTTGCATGGATGAACCTAGGAGTTATTATATTGAGTGGAGTGTCAGACAGAGAAAGACAGATGCAATGGGATTTCACTTATATATGGAATTTAAAGAACAAACTAAACATACAAACAAAACAATCTCATAGATACAGAGAACCTTTTGATGGTTGCCAGATGGGAGGGTGGTTGGGGAAGTGGGTGAAAAAGGGGAAAGAATTGAGAAATATAAATTGGTTGTTAACAAGTAATCATGGGGATGTAGGATATAGCATAAAGATTATAGTCAATAATATTGTAATAACTATGTATGGTGCCAGATGGGTACTAGATTTATTGGGGTGATAGTTGGGTAAAGGGTTGAGGGGCAGAGCAAAAAATGTGAAGGGATTAAGAAGTACAAATTGGTAGTTACAAAATAGTCATGGGGATATAAAGTAAAGCATAGGGAATATACTTAGTAATATAGTAATATCTATGTATAGTGCCAGGTGGGTCATTTCTTAAATTATATAATTGTCTAAACACTATGCTGTACAGCGGAAATCAATATAAAATAATATTGAATGTCAACTGTAATTGAAAAATGTAAAAAGGGGGTGGGGAAGATGAAGAGGAATAAGAGTTTCAAATTTCCTTGTCTAAAACAAATAAGTCGTGGGGATATAATATATAGCATAGGGAATATTGTCGATAATAGTTTGATAGCATAGTATGGTGTCCGATGATTGCTGGATTTATTATAGTGATCACTTCTTTAAGGTATATAAATGTTGAATAACTATGGTGTATACCTGAAACGAATATAATATTGTATATTAGCTATATTTTAATAAAATATTTAAAAATATAAATAAAAAAGTAAAAAATTAAAAAAAGAAAATTTAAAAAAAGCTTTTCTTCTTTCCCTGGCCTCCTGTAGTCATCCCTTCTCCTTTGAGGTAACTAGTTTTTATTTTATGTTGTTTGGTTTTGTTTTTATCTCGTGGTACTCCCCCTCCTAGAATGATGTATCATTTTACACACATAGACAAAACACATATGAACACAAATACAGATTGATATTGACAGATAGAGATATGTTTTATATAAATGATATATACTGACATGTTGCTATATAAAAATCAAACAATATATTTTAGAACTCTTTCAGTAGCAATGTACACAAAACCATTTCATTTTTAAAAAAAACTACATACTGTTTTGTTATGTGGATAATAATAATTTATTAACTAGTCTTATATTTATGAGAGTTAGATTTATTTCAATGATTTATTTTTATATACAGTTCTTCAATTTATATACTAGTGCATACATTACTTTGCATAAGAGAAATAGTACCTGCAGGTAGTATTTCTGAGCCAAGATTATGTGAATTTTTAATAAGTATTGTAAGATTGTACTTCTGAAGAACATTTGGACTTTTTTATTTCAAAAATTCAAAGAAATAAAAAATGAATTTCAACTATGAAATTAATATTTATTTTATGTAACATTTACATTAAACATAAGATAAAGCGCAGTTCTCTTTTATGTGTGCTTTATATATTTTTGTGCACTCCCCTTGTGCATAAAATATAAGCCCATTTTTAAAACTTAAAATATACATTTACTATTTCAAATGGGTATAGTCTTTTATAGTTGTATCTTTCCTTTTGTTATCGAAGTTGGTCATTAATGATTCATTTGGTGCTGAATTCTTCTTCTGAAAAGCCATCCCAAATCTCAACACTACATTTGTAAAACACAAATTTGATCATGTCAACTCAGTTCTTAAAGCCCTTTAGTGGTTTTTCAAAGCTTCCAAAAACCTACTAGGTCAAAAACAACTGAGTAGGCTCTTTGTACAACGTCAAGCAACTCCGTTCACATTATATTCTATGTACTCAAAAGGGAATAGTCACACAGAGCACAATGGGAATAATTCCTCTGGAATCAGACAGCAGGGAAATTCTGGCAATAAAAGCTCAGAACCTCTCTACTCTAAAGGATCTATTGCTCCTTTCTAAGGAAGAATTCCCAGAAGCATGACTTTGGAAAGGAAAACACAATGAACTTTGAGATCAGACCAGAGCTGTACTTCACTCTCTAGTCTGTATTCAGAATGTCACTGAACTCTCTTTTCCACGTGTAAAAAATGGTGAAAATAATATAATACATAACTCCAAGAGAATTTGTAATGAGTATATCAGGTAACATCTATAAATACATGTTCTGTAATTATTGTCTTTTTCTCTTTTCAGCTTTCCCAGTCACAGGACGTATGCTCTAATGTCAGAAATTGACTTTACAGTTTCATAGCTTACATGAGAAATCTGCAATCTACACCCCGTAGAGCAAATACTGCCCATTGCCTATTTTGTGATGTCCCATAGCTATGAGCTGAGAATAGTTCCATGTTTTTAAAAGTAAAAAGAAAAATAATAATTTATGATATGTGAAAATTTTTTGAAATTTAGATTTCATTGTTCATAAATAAAATACCAGAACTCACTCATATTCTTGCCCTTACATGTAGTCTAGGTATGATTGATTTCCTACTATAATGGCAGGTTGAATCATTGTGACATAGACATTGCTATGTAGAAATTATAGCAGAGACTGAAAAGACTAAAATATTTACTATCGGACCCTTTACAAAAAAATGTTTGCTGACCCCTAACCTAGCCAATGTTATTATAATGTGTGTATATACATATATGTACACATGCTCATATGTGTGCCTATGTAGTTCCATATTTAGTGGTGATATAAGATATGTGAAATGGCTAAAAAATTTTAGACATGCTCCATCCTTGTAAATAAGACGTTAGGATATGGAGTGACATATCACCTGCACCATTATGAAACACTTGAAACTTGTTCCTTAAGTGACCCAGCCATTGAGTTGGGGCATTTCTGTTTGGCTAATAATGACTATAAGCATAACAGAATCTTACCTTTAGGAAGTTATTGCCATTGCCTTCACTAAAACTTTTATATTGGTGTAGCTGGATCACCCCCAAATATCAGAGAGTCAGAAATTCACAGAGCTTTCATTTTCATAAGTGGTTGCATGTACAGTTTTGTGCCTCCTTACTAATGGATGTTTTCTTAATAAATTTTTGTGTGAATGATAGACTTTGGTCTAAAGTCTTATTTTATTACAAATCGGTAGTGAGTTATAGAGGAGTAGCTAAATCTCACTCACTTAAATCTACAGGAATACCTTGGAGATATGTGGAATTCATTGCAGACCACCAATAAAGTGAACATCACAATGAAGCAAGTCATACAAAGTTTTTGGTTTCCCAATGCATATAAAAGTTATGCTTATATTGTAGTCTATTAGCTGTGAGATAGCATTATGTATATAAAGCTGTGTTCATACCTAAATTTAAAAATATTTTATTGCTAAAAATGCTAACCATCATCTGGACCTTTAGTGAAGCATAATCTTTTTATGGGTGGAGGGTCTTGCCTCGATGTTGAAGACTGGTGACTGATTAAGGTGGTGGTGGCTGAAGGTTTGGGTAGAAGCTGTGGTAATTTCTTAAAATAAGACAACAATGAAGTTTGCTATATTAATTGACTCTTCCTTTCGTGAATGATTTCTCTGTAGCATGAAATGCTGTCTGATAGCATTTTATCCACAGAATTTCTGTCAAAATTGGAGTCAATCCTCTCAACAGTGCTTTAGCAACTAAGATTATATAATATTCTAAATCCTTTGGTGTTGTTTCAACAATCTTCACAGCAGCTTCACCAGGAGTAGATTCCATCTCAAGAAATCACTTCCTTTGTAATTTATAAGAAGCAATCCCTCATCCATCAGAGTCTTATTATGAGATTGCAGCAGTTCAGTCACATCTTCAGGCTCCACTTCTAATTCTCTTGCTTTTGCCACCACATCTGCAGTTACTTTCACCACTAATGTCCTGAACTCCTCAAAGTCATCCAGAAGGGTTGAAATCAACTTCTTTCAAATGCCTACTAATAATGATATTTTGATCTCTATCCATGAATCACAATGTTTTTAATGGCATCTAGAATGGTAAGTCCTTTTTAGGAAGGTTTTCAATTTAATTTGCCCATATTTGTCAGAATAATCACTATCTATGACAACTATAGCCTTACAAAATATATTTCTTAAATAATAACACTTGAGAGTCAAAATTGGTCCTTAGTCCATGGGCTGCATGATGGATGTTGTGTTAGCAGGCATATAAACACTATTAATCTCACTGAACATCACCATCAGAACTCTTGGGTGACCAGGTGCATTGTCAATGAGCAGGAATATTTTGAAAGGAATCTTTTTTTCTGAGCAGTGAGTCTCAACAGTGGGCTTCAAATATTCAGAAAACCATGTTTTAAATAAATGTACTGACATCCAGTGTTTGTTGTTTTGTTTATAGATCACAGGCAGAGTTGGTTTAGCATAATTCTTAAGAGCCTTAGGATTTTCAAAATGGTGAATGAGCACTGGCTTCAACTTAAATTACCAGCTGCATTAGTCGCTAACAGGGGAGTCAGCCTGTTCGTTGGAGCTTTGAAGCCAGACATTGAATTCCTCTCTCTAGCTAAAAAGTCCTAGATCTCATCTTCTTCCAATATAAAACTGTTTTATCTACATTTAAAATATATTGTGTAGTGTAGCCATCTTCATTAATTATCTTAGCTAGATCTTCTGGAAAGCTTGCTGCAACTTCTACATCAGCACTTGCTGCTTCACTTTGTACTTTTTTGTTATGAAGATGGCTTCTTTCCTTAAACCTCATGAACCAATCTCTGATAGCCTCAAACATTTTTTCTGCAGCTTCCTCACCTCTCTCAACCTTCATAGAATCGAAGAGAATTAGGACCTTACTCTGGGTTAGTTTTTGGCATAAGGGAAAATTGTGGCTGGTTTAATCCTCTATCCAGACCACTAAAACTTTTTTCATATAAACAATAAGGCTGTTTCACTTTCTTATCATGAGTGTTTTCACTGGAGTAACAATTTTAATTTCCTTCAAGAACTATTCCTTTGCATTCACAACTTGGATAACTCTTTGGATAAGAGGCCTACTTGTAAGCCTACCAAAATGCCTTCCTTGATAAGCTTAATCATTTCTAGCTTTTGCTTAAAAATGAGAGACATGCAACTCTTCCTTTCAATTGCTCACTTAAAGGCCATTGTAAGGTTACTAATTGGCCTAATTTCAATATTGTTGTGTCTCAGGCAATAGAGAGGCCCAAGGAAAAGGAGACAGATGGGAATGGTTGGTCAATGAAGCAGTCAAAACGTACATAACATTTATCAAGTTTGCCGTCTCATAGGGGGTCAGACAATTAAGTTCACAAACTCATCCTTGAAAAAGTGCTACATAACTCAATGCTGAATATCACTATGGTCACCTTCCAAGTACTCCCCTTGGGAAGCTATGCACCAATGCCAGTGCCTAGTCACCCTTCAAAGCAATTTTTGGAACTCTTTCTGGAATGCCATCAGAGCTGTCGTCATATTACTCTTGATGTCCTGAATGTCATCAAAATGTCTTCCTTTCAATATTTCTTTATCTTTGGGTAAAGAAGAAGTCATTGAGGACTGGATCAGGTGAGTAGGGAGGGTGTTCCAATACAGTTATTTGTTTACTGGCTAAAAACTCCCTCACAGACAGTGCCGTGTGAGTTGGTGCATTGTCGTGATGCAAGAGCCATGAATTGTTAGCAAAAAGTTCAGGTCGTCTAACTTTTCAGCAGAGCCTTTTCAGCACTTTCAAATAGTAAACTTGGTTAACTGTTTGTCCAGTTGGTACAAATTCATAATGAATAATCCTTCTGATATCAAAAAGGTTAGCAAAATCATTGCAACCAGCTCTCGAACTTAATTGTCAGTCCTCGTATGTCATGGTTTGTGGCACCACCAAGTAATTACAATAGTAACATCAAAGATGACTGTCCACATATCAGCATAACAAATAGACAAATAATGGAAAAGTTTAAATATTGAGAGAAATACCAAACCAGAGACACAAAAGTGAGCAAATGCTGTTGGAAAAAGGTACTGATAGACTTGCTCAACTCAGGGTTGTTATAAACCCTCAATTCTCAAAAAATGCAATATCTCAAAGAGCAATAAAATTAGGTATGCCTGTGTCATCATGTCCAAAAAAATTGAAGAGTTGTACAGAATCAAATCGACTGAGAAATTAGAGAGTTTGTAAACCCCCTTGATATTGTGTTGATAGACATGTTCACACCTTCACTGGTAAACCATAAAATAATTATTGAATATTTGTACAATCTTTAAAAAAGAATTTTCGATAGAGCTTTCTCATTAAAAAAAATCTAAAATGTCATAAAACCACATTTATTTTTATCTTCCTGGGTTCTAAATATAGAGAGGACTAGAAAATATTTGAGCATGAATTCAGTGAAGAGCCTTCAGTAGGAATTTTAAATGATTGAAAGCAGAATGTGAAAAGCAGTGAAAGACAGGACCTGTAGGTATTATTTCCATATAGAGGAGAAAATCAGTTGGCTGGCTCGTCAAGTCTCATTGTCTCCCTCTTTCTTCCTCTCCATCTCTTGTACCTTTCATTAGGCTTATGAAAGGTGCATAAATAATTGTTTTGTTAGCCGTCAACTGTAGAAAACATTCTCTTTTTTAGAGTGGTTAGCTGAAATATGGATATTATGTGTAAATTTGTTCGGTCAATCTCTTTGGACTCTGAAAATTAGCTCTTTTATATTTATTCCTTCATTCATGCAACAAGCATTATTTACTGCCCACAAGGTGCTGAGAAATTTGCTAAAAAAGAAAAACACTCCAAACGTTTACATTTTATAAGGCTTTATAGCTTACAAAGATTGCACACTACCACTCATTTGTCTTCATATAGTCCCAATTTCCTCAGGCCCCGTGTAACCTGTGAGTGGGACATTAACAGAAATAACTCAAACTCTACTGGCTCATTGCCTCCACCTATGTAGTCAAGTACATCAACCCCCCGGCTCTCTATACTTACTATGCCTGGGAGTACCCACGGGTGTCACCTACATAATGGTGAGAAAAATGGGGCTGTGTAATCCCCTCACTTTCGCTGGTGTCCAATGCCCATAAAGTCACTGGAGAATGTTGATTTGACCTCCCACTCATCCTGGCACCCTGCCTGTTGACATCCAAGTTCTCTGGACCGATTGTCCTGATTCTCCTTCCCAAAGAAACCTAAGTAATACTTCCGAATCTCTTTCCATCCTTCCAGAGCCAGATGCTGTTTTCCTTGCAGAAATAGAAGCATGGATCATCTGTCTCCCTCTCTTTCTTACTTCTTCACCTGGACACTAAGCCGTCTGTGCTAGGCATCTCACAGAGCCTTCTCTCAGCTATGCCTGCAGTACCTCACTCCAGGAGAGCTGTCAGTCCTCATGGTGGGAAACCAGATATGGAGATAATATTCCAGCCGATCTTCTCAATGCCCCACTCCCTCCAGCTTTACCTACTCCTAGGTGCTTAGACATGAACTCTGACACCATTTACTACCTTGCAAACTAAGGTGGGCAAATGGGACACTGGGGTCTATTGGGGCATAAACTTCATTCACAGTAACCTTTAAAGATAGGCATAGTAAGAACATTCACACCACATAGCAACCTGAGTGCCTAAATAACAGGTCTTTGATCACACAATTAGTAAGTAGCAAAGCAGGCATTTGAGTCCAACTCCTTTACCTGTGAACACTTTCTTTCTCAGCTCTGACCCTAAGTCTTAAAGTGTTTGCCAGTAAAAGCCTTTGTTGCCTGGCTTTTCATCTGTTAGCCAAATTGAAAAGTATGATAAACACGTGTCCTTGTTCCTTTTCTTTTTTTTTTCCCAAAAGGTGATTCTGCAGACTACCTAACACTGAATATAAATCAAAAATGGAAAAAAAAATCCAGTTTGATCATGAGCTAAAATTACATCCCTATATCCGCTACTCCCCTTATAGACAATGACTGTGGAAGCACATAATTGGGAAGAAAGGCTATTTTGCCCCTGATCTGCCACCTGAGGCTTGAAGAAGAATAAAACTTTCATACTCTGGAAAGGATGTAGTGAGGTCAAAAGGACCAGTTGCCTGATTCTGCATTAATGGCTGGATATTAGTTGTCTGAGGGTGTGTTGGGACTTCCAGGAATATTCAGATATTCAGAACAGCTCTTCCCTTGAATCCTAACCATAAATACTTCCTTATACTTTAAAATACCAGGAATCCTTTCAAAAAGTAAGATGACGTGTGGTGTGTGTGTGTGGTGTGTGTAATCAGCTCAGGAGGAAAAGAATATAGTATATAATAATCAGAGGCATGTTGGTTTCCAAGTTTAGTTGGAGCAAAATAAAATATCACCAAAAGACCTACAAAGCTCAAGCAAGAAGCAAACTAAACAAAATCAATTTCCGTTTGTTTGCTTTGGTCAAAGTTACAATATGCAAGGATAATTGAGCTTCTTTTGCACCATGAACCCCTTCAGAAATCTGACAGCATATGAATCTCCACTTAGAATAATTTTTTTCAATGCATACAATAAAATACATAGGATTACAAAGTAGACTATATTTAAATATAGTTATTAAACTGTTTTTAAATGTCATACAGACATATGCTTCATTAACACTTTAAATAACAAAATCAGAGTAACAAAATAGTGAAATATCCATAACAAAGCCACAGTATAGCTAATACTATTATAGTTTCTTGCCTTCATTAACAAAGGAAAGAAATGATTCAATTCCAGTTAGAATTTAGTGAAAATTAAGATTCCACTTTTTCTCCATCCAAGTTCTGGGAGCCCCTAGATTCTACCCTCAGATCTTTGGGGGAGTTCACGGGCTCTCAGTTCAGAGCTCTTGCAAACAGCAACAATGGGCAAGTTATGGATTGAAGATGGCAGCCAGGGTTGGGTGTTTCTGAGCTTTTCTGCTCAGAGAAATTAAATGCAGTTAAGTGTTCAGTTGGTATTCTGCCTCTCTCTTTGGCTGCTGTTTCCCCAACAGGATTCCAGTCACATCATCATCCTCTGCATCTCTTTAGTCCCGATATTTAAAACTCACTCCTTATATAAAAAGGTGTCCTGAGACATGATTAGCATCATGAAAAAACCCTCAGCAACGATCAACGTCCCAGTTAGGGGCCTTTAAGAGCATGGAAGTTTCCCCTGAGCTGCTCCTTTCTGAATTTGAACCCACACTTGTTGATATTCTCTGCAGATGGCTGGCCTCTGGCAGAACAAAATGACTACACACGAAAAGTGCTGGAGGAGGGTTACAGAGAAACAGGCAGATTGTGCCAGGCCATGGATCACAGTGACAGTAGAGGGAGCAGCTGTGCCTAATCCACTCAGCACGGAATGCGAGTGCAGCAAGGAGCAAACTACCATGACCACCGGGCAAACTATATGCAGATTTCACAGATTAATAACGAGCCAGGAGCCCAGACAACCCTGCCAAGAATTAGGATGGAAAGACTAGATCTGTCGTGTTAAGAAAAAGTTTCCAGAACTTAAAAAGAAGGCTATGAGGATGTCTGCCTGTCCTTTCACTATCATTCCGGAGCATTATTTAACAGACCCACCCAAAAAGTATTGAATTTTTTAGGAGAGTGTAGCATTGTTTAACTTTACTATTAATGAAGTACCTGGACTCTACAGTGTTAACTTGTAGGTTTGTATCTCATAGAGATGCAAATGATTTATGTTCCATAGAAAAAGATAACTCCCAAAGCTATGGTTTTATTGCCCCAAAGGGCATTGAGGTTTTGTTTCTAATCTTATTCTAATGTTCCTCTTTTATTTTTAATTACCTGTAAATATCCAGTTGCTCAGCTTTCCATCTTACTAGTTTCCTCATCAATTAATGGGCTGAATACAATCTGTGACATGCACTAATTGTATGTTTGTATGAGCTATGTTTCTAACTTTCAGAAATTATACTTTGATAGTTGTTTGAACTGACTAATTCTTTCTGAAATGAGAAAGGATCATCCCCAGTCACAAAAGCCTTTATTCCAAAAAATGAGGAAATGGTCCTGACACTTGGTATAGTCACTCTATGAGTGATTCTTGAGTTGGAGGACCTCAAATGCTTCAGACAGAAGGAGTTTGAGGAAACCAATCACTCCAGTCACCGATGACACCAATGGTTCTCAGCTTTCTCAGCATCATGATCCCTGCAGGGTTTGTTAAATACAGATGTTTGGGCCCCACCCCCAGAGTTTCCAAGTTAGCAGGTCTAGGACATGGCCTGAGAATTTGCATTCCTTACAAGTTCTCAGGTGTTGCTGACCTACTCATCTGGGAGGCCATTTTGGCAGAGGCAAGAAGGCAGAATATGCTGAGGCTCAGGCCCTTATTTCAGAAGGGTTCTGCCCTAATACGCTAGTAAGAGGGAGGCTTTAAGCTTGGTAAGTTTATCTCTTTGAGACTAATTATTTTTCTCCCAGGAACTTTGTCTGTTTTAGTTAGATGCTGGTCATATCCCTTTGCTTTGTATTCTGGCGTTATTCTTCTCCCCTCCTGTTCTTCTTTCTTCTTTGAACAGAGGGTAAGTGCAAATGTAGCTTTGTGCTCTCTCAGGACTCAGTCCTCTTCCCACAGCAATGGTGCACAGATTTCCAGCATCTCTATTCATTGTGTCATGGCAGCTATGCCCATGTGCCTGATGGATTGGCATTGTCGGTGCTGCAGGCTAGCTCCCCTTTAGTGTCATGCAGATAGATGGAAAGTTTCTCATGAACACACCTATCCTTCCATCAAGCTCATGCCATCCGCATTTCAACTAGCCAGGGTCTGGCTGCAGGGAGCAAAAGCTATGAGAAGGAGCCTTTTTATTTCTTTTCCTTAAAGGGCACATTATTCCTACTTACCATTTTTGTGTCTGCTTAAATATTCTCTTTTAGTCACATTTTCATTATGCCCACCAATTAAGTATCATTGATTAAGCATTACTC
Source organism: Rhinolophus ferrumequinum (assembly GCF_004115265.2). Classification (NCBI taxonomy): domain Eukaryota; kingdom Metazoa; phylum Chordata; class Mammalia; order Chiroptera; family Rhinolophidae; genus Rhinolophus; species Rhinolophus ferrumequinum. Next base: position 28,159,991 of record NC_046308.1, read on the forward strand.
TGAGCAAGTCTCCATGTTAGGTTCTCAGGATGCTTTAACAAAATAATGTATGAGACTTGTCTTTCAGGAGTTCACCTTTCTTTCTCTTTCTTTCTTCTTTCTTTCTTTCTTTTTCTTTCTTTCTTTCTTTTCTTTCTTTTTTCTTTCTTCTTTTCTTTCTTTTCTTCTTTCTCTTCTTTCTTTCTTTCTTTTCTTTCTTCTTTCTTCTTTCTTCTTTCTTTCTTTCCTTCTTCTTCCTTTCTTTCTTTTTTCTTCTTCTTCTTCTCCTTCCTTCCTTCTTCCTTCCTTTCTCTTCTTCCTTCCTTCTTCTTCCTTCTCTTTCTTTCTTTCTTTCTTTCTTCTTCTTTCCTTCCTTCCTTCTTCCTTCTTCCTTCCTTTTTCAAGATATTAAACTGCTCTACACCGCAGCCAACATTAAACTAGCCCCAAACCACGTCAGGCTGCTGACTTTGCCCCTTTGTCAGCTCGTGTCTCTGGAAGACCCAGGACATTTTTATTCCTCCTTCTTCTTTGTCTTTATTTCGTCTTCTGTGGCTGGGTTAAGACAAAGAACTGCACCCCACATAACTTGGAGAGGCCTGATTCCTGACTCCCTTCTCGTAGCTATTTCCGTTGAGACTGAAGATTTTCTACTTCTCATTTTTCTTTCTGGTGCAAAATTGCTGACATGAGACTGTTCAGTGTTAGACATACTTGTTACATCTGCTGTGAACATCTAAAGTTATAAATCCAACAATCTTGCTCTTGGACTGTATCTCCACACTGGCCATTTGCTGTTGCCTGAGAGCTATGACCTCTGCTCTCTCTGACCTCAGCTTGCCCAGATTCCTCCAAATTCAGTCATCCACAGCCTCCTAACCAAGCCCCAAGGTCAGCACCATGCATGGTATATTCTAACACTACACTGAGTTACTCTGTCTCCCTTTGGTACTTTCTCCATCCTATTTCACTCCAATGGAAAGATAGCTATAATTACACTGAGTTGTTAATTATATATAATTATACCAAGCCATCTCTGCTCCTTTCACTTATTATCTTCAGATTAATGAATATGGGAGGGGCTATAGAATGAGTATTTTGTGAAAGAAATAGTTTTACCTGGATGTCATTTTCTGATTGACGGTTAGTTGAAAGGGCAGGTGTAACCAGGAAAGCATTTGTCTCTGTCAGTCAGAGAAGAGATAAAATCAATAGGAACCTCTTCATCTGTTCTCATCACTACCTCCTATCTCACTTCAAAATAAATTTTCTGCTGACCATTAGGGAATTTATTAGTCCCACTTTCCATTCCCACAACCTCCTTCACTGAGCCATCCTCCACCTGCCCTCCTCTAAACGAATAATCTCTTCTTTCCTGAACACTGTCTAGGTCACTTATTCAGTATTTAGCAACAATGTTTGGTTTCTCAGTTTCCTTCTTCTAAGGGTATCCAATTGTCTCAGCTAGATTTTAAAGCATCCTAAGAACAGGATTTAGCAACTTCTTTGGAGCTGAACTGGCCTGAGTTTTAATTCTAGCTCTACTCAAAATTAATGTCTGTCCTGAGAGAAATTAGTTTATTTCAAATTTTTCATTTGTGTGATGGGACTAATGATACTATTTTGGAAGGGTGTTGTTGAGAATTAACTCAGCCATAAGCCATGTAGTACTTAGTATATCTAGTAAATTGATATTTTTTAACTGATAGCTATTACTACTGTTGTTGTTGTTGTTTTGTTTTCGTTACTCATCAAGTTGACCCACAAGACTAGGCAGATAGCATAAATACAGACAGGCTCATGTGGCTAACAGTGAAGTGTTATTGATAATAAGGTACAATGCTTTTATTTGTAAGCTTTGATAAGACTGAATACCTATTTAGGTTATCTGCAGACACTCTCCTTGGACAAGGCAGGAAGCACTCCCTGGGATAATAGCTATTGCCTGGTAAATGGAGACCTGGAGCATGGAGACCTGGATAAAGACTTTCCTGGTGATTTTAGAAAGTATGGAGCAGATACCCGATTGCTATTGTGGGTCTTTGTTTCTGTTTTGTTTTCTACCTGCTAATATACAGGTTACATAGAAACAATTGAAAAAAGAAAGCGCTTGCTGTTTTGCAGGTTTTGATTTCCAAGAATGTTTACCACCTCAGTTCAGCCAGAGACAAAAATCCTTTTCAATTTCCCCAGTCTCCAATTATTTATGAAAAATATCAAACTGAGAAACAAAGGCTTTTCTTTAGGAAAAAAAAAATGAACGTGCATTTTTCAACCTCAGCAATATCAAACAATTTTTCACATCGAGAAGTGACAACTTCAAGAGCAAAAACTGTGATTCTATCATTTTGCTAGGGAAACCCTTCTTGTTCCTGGTGTTCTCTTGTGTTAATAATTTAAAAGTCAGCAATTTCCAAAACACATTATTCTTTGCTTACAAAAACTGCCACCAGGTATCTCTGTGTCAAGATGTAGTCCCAAATCCTGAGGCTAAAACATGATATGAATGAATTGATATAGACATTTTAATGGGAGTCAAAAATACCATATTTAAAGAACAATGCAGTGGATGCTCTCTTTACATTTGTGTTTTGGTTATATTGTTCAAGGAAAAATAGGGATTGTAATTTTTGGAAAGATGTGTTTTGGTGAAAAATGAATATGGGAAAAAAATAATAATTTGGTCAACACTTACTTATTATCCTTCTGTTGAGTGTCCCAATGAAAATACACACATTTCAAGAGACATAATAACACATATATTATACCAATATCAACAATATTCTAGTGTTGAAGGTAAGCATAGTAAATATTTGTATTCCTAAGATTTTCACACTGGCATTAGTTAATGCCTGTCCACTCAACTAGTTAGATGCATACCATGCCTCTCTCTTCCCCAATCCCTCAATTTCTATGATTCCCAACAATCAGTAAGAGCCACTAATCTAATGACCACATGCCTATGGAAAAACACATCTCTTTATCATTTTCATGCCAAACACCCTCAGACATTCACAGAGACGCATATTTTTCAAATGTACTCACATCTGTTCCACACTCTAGAAATAGAAGATTTGTTTTGGTTAAATATGCTGACCTGAATATTCCAGCTGTTAATTTTTATGAAATGTGGTAACAAATGTAGCCATGTACTCTCCCCCAGCCTGCTGCCCCGCAGAAACACTACCCAGATGTTTGTCAGACACAGCTGATAGCTGATTTTCGATATGGCATTTACTGATTTCACAGTGTGTTCCCTTCCCTATAGTTGTTCTTGAGCAAGGATGGGGAACTCAAATCCAACCGTCGCTGGGCCTTGTTATTCTGCACTCCTTCCAGAATAATAGAGACCCCTCTATGATAATCAGGGCTTGGGGAAAAAAAAAAGGATCAACCTTCTAATTTGTCTTGCTGAAAATAGATGTAAGAGTCCCATAAAAATAGTATCTTTGAAGCAGGAATCCTGTTTTCTTGTTTTGTTTTCCCTCTGAAATCCACTGTGGCAGATAATGAGAATAGCAGAATGGAAAACATTATCATAACATAACACATAGTGATTGAAATAATGGAATTTAGAGTTGGACAGTTCTGGGTTCTACTCCTGGCATGGCTACTTATCAGTTATATCATGTTAGACAACTCAGTTCAGCTCTCTGTTCATTAATTTCCTCATCATTAAAAGGCGGGGGGGGGGGTGATTGCAGGACCTATTTATTTATTATTCATTCAGTTGCAAGAAATAAAAAATTCTGCTTAGCTAGCTTCAACAATAAAAACATTGGATTAGCTTGCGTATCTTGAAGAACAGAGATAAAATAATTGTCCAGGTTTGTTTGATTCAATGGGTCAGTGATGCTATCTAGAATCAAATTCGATTTCTTCTCTCTGCTGTCTCCCACCATGGCACTTAACTCCAAGTTTGGCTTTCTTTATGGTGACAAAATGACTATAGCAGTTTCAGGGTTCTTGTACCCGTACTTTTATCATCCGGAAGAAAAACGATCTCTATTCAGCATTCTAAACAAGATCACGCAACAACTTTGATCAAAAGTTTAAGGCCATGGGAATAGAATATGATTATTGGCTTAGGTCAACAGGGACCCACCCCTCGACTTGGAATTACATTCAGAATTTGTAATAGTCAAGATACGTAGAGCTCTGCTACAGTAATAAGATGTGGTGACATTTTAGGGGCTTCACATAGTGGAAGTTAATTTCTGATTCAAATCATAGTCTCAAGTTGGTCAAACAACTCTCCTCTAAGCTGTAACACAGAAACCTAGACTACTTCAGTATTGTATCTCCTCTATCTTGCAGCTTTCAAGGCATCACCTGAATCATCTGTCCAGCATATGAAAGGAAGAGAACAAAAGTAGGATTGTGTAGGAATCAGACAGTAAACTACCAGCATTTCTATTCACTTTCCATTTGCCAGAACAAGTCAAAGGACAAATCCAAATACAAGGAAGGGAGTCTGGAAAATGTAGAAGAGTACATCGATATTGGTGAGCACTGAGTGTTTTTGATCTGGTTTTTAAAAATTCCTTTCCTTCCTTCCACCCACATACAGAACACAACCCCTCCTCAAAACACATGCCCAAAATGTCTCCATTTCCTGCATCCATCACAAAATCCAAGTAATGCATGGGCTTCTCCAACAGCTTGGAAGTGTCTCCTCCTAGACTACCAACCAATAAACCAAAAGGCAGAATTATCTATTTTCCACATACACATTCAATGAACAATGGATCTGGACAGAATAGTCATACTGGATATTCTCATTTAGAAAAGAGAAGAATGAGAAATATAGCAGACATAGATTCTTAGGTGTATTCTGAAATCCCGAGATTCTAGAAACATGGGATTCCCATGCCCAGGTGGTGGGAGAAGGTATTTGACTGGATTCTTCATTCCCCTCTGGGAGAAATTCCCCTGTCTAGTATTGTTCACTACAGTCCTTGGCTCGGCTCTGTTCTAGATTCTGCCATTTTATCTGGCCTTCCTACTCTTTCTATACTGGACTTTGTAAAATATGCCCTCTTTAAGATTCTACAATCTTCCAAGCTTCACTTTTACTCATGAAGTGTTTAGGGACCCCAGGATTCTTTTAAGACTTAAACATCAAATCCTCTTTTGTATACACCCTTAGTTTTGTTTGTTTGATTATTTGTTTCACAATACCATTTCACCAAAAAATTATTAGGCTTCTGATTTATTTGCTTCTGTTCAGTAATCAAAAACCAAGTTATATTTCAGGTATAATTCTAGAATCTGATTGATTTTATTCCCTTAACTCTACATCCCTACCACTTTTCAATTTAAGAGACATTTCCTTGAGACTATCTGGAACAGTAGATAGGAAGACCACACTCTTAATCTGATTTTTTTTCCACTGTGAAGTTGTAGCTTGAGTAACTCTAATCAACTGAAAAGTTTTACAGGGGCTTGGTTTCTCAATGCCTTTTTAAAATCCAAATTGTATGGGGACAAGGAGCAATAAGATTTTCAAACATCCAAGGGTCTGAATTTCCAAGGGTCTGGATGTTTATTCCTTTTATTTCTGCTTGCAAATCATCCAGTTATTCTTTAATCACATCTTGTTCTGTAATACCTTTAGAAACATAGCTAGTAGGAGTTAGCATGTATTGTTAACAGTCTGTTTTTCCATTTCTTCCCCTAGAGCTATAAACTTAGTAGGTTTGATTTATCTTTTAATTACAACAGAAGTCTCTTTTACAAAACTTTTTTGACTCTGTGTAACATGGACCTTCACTTTCCAGGCAAGACTTCAGTTTTTTTACCTAGTGCTTCTTGACTCATAACCCAGTGCCACATGGTTTATGATTTTTATTTTGTTGTGATGACAGTACACCACTCCTGGTGTTAATTTTCCTATTAGTAAAGATAGAAAAGACTATGCCACAGTAACCAATAAACCATCAAATCTCAGGGGTTTAACATAATAGAAGTTCATTACTTACTCAATCCAATATAACTTCTGCAACTGTCATCTAAGCCATGATTTAGATCCCAGGATACATACTTCAGATTTATGTCTCCACCATCTTGTAAACTTTAGGTCACTCTGGCTTTATTCAGCCAGCAGATAAAGGAAAGATAATAAATTTGTAGAGACACAGTAGATACTAAACTACAAAGCACACCCCTTCCTGAGCCAAGAAGTAGTATATTTTACACTTACGTTCCAAGATTATTCTGATTGCTAACCCAACTGTAACGAAGAACATGAATTAGAGGAAGACAGAGATATTATTGGATACTAACAGTATCTACTACAGTCATCCAAAATACATGAAAAATTCTTTTAGAAATGGAGTAGTGAAAAATACATACTGGATAAGGAAACAATATTCATCACAAAGTATTTCAACAGATTTTTGTGAGGATAATGTATGCAAAACGCCTATCTCAGGACCTGGCGCTTAAGTGCTCGATAAAGTGTACTTACTATTCATATGTTTGCCATAACTGCTTCCTTATATGTAAAATTGAAATTGGAATACATGCTCTTGAATATTTCTTCCAGGCTAAACATTGTATATTTCTAGTTATCTCATTTTACCCTATGAATGGGACCTAGAAGAGAGCATTTACATTAAAAAGATTTCCATCATCGTTGGTAGGAATGTCCTATTTTACAAGTTTTATTAATAGCTTCTCTGACCACTATTATTCTTTTTTCTTTACTCTTAAGTTTGTTTTTCACATCAAGTTATCATTGAGATTGATAAAATACATTTGACTATAGATGTCCTCCCCTCTTCTCAAAGCCCAAAGGGGCTCATGGATGGCATGATCTTGTGTTTCAGCCAAAAACAAGAGAGTAAAACTAACACTTAACGCCTAAGAGCCAAAGTGGCACACCTAGGCCATAGATAGCCTAGAAAGCAGATTTGTACATGGGGAAAGTGCTGTGCTCTTGATATTTATGATATTGTCCATACATCTCTTCTGTGCTTTTCTGACTGTGCAGTAGAGAACAAGAAAAGCATCCTTCCTTTGCAAAGAGAGCTCCCATAGTGCCTAAGGCCATATTATGGGAAAATTCAAAAGGAGAATTAGATCAATTCCCCCAAATCTCAGGAACATATCATTTAATAAAGAGCCCAAGTAGTTCTTGCATGTGAATATAAATTAAAGAATTCTTTAAATATATAAATAGTAATACTTGTATAGGCATATGTACATGAGTGTTACTAATTTTTGAAAAATGGGAGAAAAAGAATATGATTTATTAAGGATCAGTGGTTACTATAAGTGAGGGTTAAAAGTGAGGTGGAGAGAATTTCTGAATAGCCGAAGACAATAGCAGCTGCCTAATATATTCCTCCTGATATGTTCTCCAAAAATATTCAAAGCAACAAAACAAAAAAACACTCAAAGTATAAGACACAACGTCCACACGTAAAACAACTGTAAATAAAATAGAAAAAAGCACACCATTTCCAGTGAGCAATTATTTGTATTACAACCACAAAATTTTGCTGCAAACAAGGGTAGTCTGAAACACACACACACACACACACACACACACACACACCTTTACATGAAAAAGAGAAAATGGGAGCTAGTGGTAGGCCTGAAAGGTCTCTGCCAGAAGGAAAAAGTTCACGCTGAGTGAGAAAATACTAAAATAAACTTGTAGTAGCTTGGAACACTGAATCCAGAGCTGGGGTTTTAGGTATATGTGATTATAAATAGCAGATTTCAAATGGCATAGCTTCTGAAGGAAACAAAAACAAAAAGGAAGAAGAAACGATCTAATTTTAGAAATTTCGTCAAAAAGGAATTGAAACCTAGAAATATTTCGTGCCACCACAAAAATAGAAACTTGATAATGAGACTAGACTTTGCCACACTGTGAGCAGAGAGCACCCCATGAACTAGTAATTTTGAGCCACACCCAAATCTATAACATAATTGGTAGAAAATGATGTGGTCTAAAGATAATTCCTACCAAAGAAAAATTTTAAAATAAGAATCAACATACCTCAGCTCTGGAAACATCTGCCCACCCTTATAAAAATGAAACAGAAAAGAAAAGAAGCAAGTAACAAACAAGAAATGAAAAAAGTTAACACACTACTGTGAATAATGAAAGTAAATATACTCAAACAAGACTTTGGAAATATGGAAAAACAGTTGAATTAAAATTTAAAAATTAAAGATTGAAATGCACAAAAAGAAAGCCTAGGGAGAAACAAAAATAGAATGCATTGAATTCAAGGAAATTCAAAGAAAAAAAATATGTCATCTCAGATATAAAGAATAAATAATAAGGTAAAAATTAATAAGAGACTTTAAAGAGAGGTAGGAAAGCAGCTGAAAAAATAACAATGAGATAAATAAACAAGTAAAATATATCAGGCGAAGTGGCAGAAATAGAAGACAGGCAAAGAATAAATGACAGTATAACTGGAACCCCTGAAGAAGCTAAGCAAAACAATGAAACAAAACCTAACATATAAAACTATGTAACTTTGCTAACAATTGTCACCCCAATAAACTTTAATTAAAAAAACCCCATAATCTGAGAAAATATTGCAGAAATAAAAGATCTGAATCTACATATTGAAAGATCAATGGAAAAGCTAAAAAATTGTTTTCTGGAAAAACCTACTCTGAGATATTTCCTGGTAAAACAAGTAACCTTCAAAGATTAAGGGGAAAAAAATCCTCAGGGCTTCTAGGGCAAAAGTATCTAACATCTTATGAGGTAAAAATGCAAAGCAACACCACAGAAATAATGTTTCAGTGAAGAAACATCAGTAGATACTAAATTGTGGATAATAAAGTATGAGGAGAGAAACAGGATTTGTATGCAGTCTCAAAGCAATTGTCTGAAGGATGTTTATTAATTACAAAAGTAAGACTAAGAATTTAATGTCAAATGCTTGCAGGCTCATCTTTAACCGAGGGATTACAGTTACTGCATCAGAAATGGGACAAATCAACATTATGTGCCTTCAGGTTTTAGGCCATGAGAGGTACGACATCACGTCTGTTGTGTTCCTCCCAACATCCATAAATCAATTTAATCACAAGGAGAAACATAAGACAACCAAAACTAGGCACGTTCTACAAAATACTGACCAGTCCTCTTCAAAATCTCAAGGAAGAAACTTATCTATAAATTAGATAATAGTTTTTTATCAGTATTGATTTCCTGATTTTTGATAATTATGTCATATTAGATTGGTGCACAAAAGTAGTTGCAGTTTATGCAATTATTTTAACCTGTTAAACTGCAATAACTTTTGCACCAACCTAATAGTTTTGTAACAAAATGTTCTTGTTTTTGGAAATACAAGTATTTGAAATAAAAGGCCACCATACCTGCAACGTACTCTGAAGTATTTCAAAAATATATATATTTGTATAGGCATGTGTAACTATGCATGTAAATACATATGTATTTATGTATACATAAGATAAATATGTATGTAAATACCTAAATGTATATTATGTATATGGTATATAAATATGTGTGTACATGTATTTATATGTCTCTACACACGTGTGTGTGTGTGTGTGTGTGTGTGTGTTAGAGAGAATAAATCATAAAACAAGAGGAGTAGAATGTTAGTATCTGGAGAATCCGAGTGCAAGATAAAGGAATACAGGAATTCTGAATTATTTTTGCCACATATGTATAAGTGAGAAATTATTTCAAAATAAAACAAAAAGGAAAAACAAAAATGAACTGGAGGCAACCCTTTTATATATGGAATGGTAGTGTGACATCCATACTGAACCACTAAAATATATCTAGTCCAAGTTCCTAAGAAATGTTATAGTTTGTTACAAGATCACGAATAAAGTATCTAATTGTCAGATATGTACTTTAACTGGACCATCTGATCCAAATTCTGTAAACACACATGCATACATTCTCACATGCTGACAAACATACACACACACACACACACACACACACACACACACACACACATTCACATCAACATGCATATGTGAGCCCACTTGCAAGTATTTTTGCCAAAAAGTAACTGAAAATTCAGTATATTTTGCAGAATGACATTTGACAATATAGATATAGAATCAGTCCAACTGCATTTGTGAAAAGCATAGTTAATAAAATAATAGTACCCATCACAGACAACTGCCCTAGTTTTAGAATTTAATCTTCTTTGGTTTGCCAAGAAAAGAGCCAACAGAACTATAGTAGTCACAATTTCGTTAATTGTGGACTCCTATCAAATAATTTCAATGGTTTCAAAAGTACCTACATATATCTCCCCATTTTGACAGGGCTAAGAGACTCATTTGTGTTTCTTCTTTTTTTTTTTTTTTAATTTACTGGGATGACAATTATTAGTAAAATTACATAGATTTTAGGTGTACAATTCTGTATTACATCATCTATAAATCCCCTTGTGTGTTCACCACCCAGAGTCAGTTCTGCTTCCATAACCATATATTTGATCCCCCTTACCCTCATCTCCCACCCCCCACCCCTTTACCCTCGGGTAACCACTAAACTATTGTCTGTGTCTATGAGGTTTTGTTTCTCATTTGTTTCTCTTGTTCTTTAGTTGTTTTTGGTTTATATACCACATATCAGTGAAATCATATGGTTCTCTGCTTTTTCTGTCTGACTTATTTCGCTTAGCATTATACGCTCAAGATCCATCCATGTTGTTACAAATGTCCTTATATCATCATGTCTTACCACCGAATAGTATTCCATTGTGTATATATACCACAACTTCTTTATCCATTCATCTATCAAAGGACATTTTGGTTGTTTCTATGTCTTGGCCACTGTAAACAAAGCTGCAATGAACATTGGAGAACACGTGTCTTTATGTATAAATGTTTTCAGATTTTTTGGGTAGATACCCAGGAAAGGGATTGCTGGATCATATGGTAATTCTATTCCTAATTTTTTTCAGGAACCTCCACACTGCCTTCCATAATGGTTGCACCAGTCTGCATTACCACCAACAGTGTATGAGGGTTCCTTTTTCTTCACAGCTTCTCCAATACTTGTTACTATTTGTCTAGTTGATGACAGCCATTCTGACTGGCATGAGGTGATATCTCCTTGTGGTTTTTATTTGCATTTCTCTGATGATTAGTGATGTTGAGCATTTTTTCATATGTCTATTTGCCATTAGTATGTCCTCTTTGGAGAAATGTCTCTTCAGGTCACCTGCCCATTTTTCAATTGGGTTGTTTGCTTTTTTGTTGTTGAGTTGCATGTGTTCCTTGTATATTTTGGATATTAGCCCCTTATCGGAGGCACTGTTTGCATAAATCTTCTCCCATTCAGTTGGTTGCCTCTTTATTTTGTGGATGGTTTCTTTTGCTGTGCAGAAGCTTTTAAGTTTCATATAATCCCATTCGTTAATTTTAGCTTTTACTTCCCTTGCTTTTGGAGTCAAATTCATAAAATGCTCTTTGAACCCAACGTCCATAAGTTTAGCACTTATATTATCTTCTATGCAGTTTATTGTGTCAGATCTTATGCTTAAGTCTTTGATTCATTTTGAATTAATTTTGGAAAATGGTGACAGATAGCAGTCCAGTTTCATTCTTTTGCATGTGGCTATCCAATACTGTGAGCACCATTTATTGAAGAGGCTGTCTTATCTCCATTGTATGTTTTTTGCTTCTTTGTCAAAAATTATCTGTCCATATTTAGGTGGTTTTATTTCTGGGTTCTCAGTTCTATTCCATTGGTTTATGTGTTTGTTTTTCTGCCAATACCATGCTGTTTTGATTATTGTAGCCCTGGAGTACAAGCTAAAGTCAGGGAGTGTGAAACCTCCAGTATTGTTCTTTTTTCTTAACATTGGTTGGCTATTCGGGGTCTTTCATGGTTCCACACAAATCTGATGATTTTTTGTCCTATTTCTTTAAAAATGCCATTGGGATTTTGATGGGGATTGCATTAACCTGTATATTGCTTTGGGTAATATGGCCATTTAAGTATGTTGATTCTTCCAATCCATGAGCATGGAATGTCTTTCCATTTCTTTGTGTCTTCTTCAATTAATTTTAAAAATGTCTATAGTTTTCAGAATATAGGTCTTTCACATTCTTGGTTAAGTTTATTCCTTGGTATTTTATTCTTTTTGCTGCAATTGCAAAAGGAATTGTTTTTTGTATTTCTTTTTCTGAGATTTTAATTGTTAGTGTATAGGAATGCAATGGACTTTTGTACGTTGATTTTTGAAGCCAGCAACTTTACTGTATTCGTTGATTGTTTCTAATAGCTTTTTGGTGGAAGTCTTTAGGGTTTTCAATATATAGCATTCATGTCATCTGCAAAAAAGTGACAATTTAACTTCTTAATTCTCAATTTGGATGCATTTTCTTTCTTTTTCTTGTCTGATTACTCTGGCAAGGCTTCCAACACTATGTTGAAAAGCAGGGGGTGATAGGGGACAGCCCTGTCGTGTTCCTGAACATGGAGAAAAGGGCTTCAGTTTTTCACCATTAATTATGAGATTAGCTGAGGGTTTGTCATATATGGCTTTTAGTATGTTAAGGTATTTTCCTTCTATACCTATTTTATTAAGTGTTTTAATCATAAATGGATGTTGTATCTTGTCAAATGCTTTTTTCTGCATCAATGATATAATCATACGATTTTTGTCCTTTATTTTGTTATGTGATTTGTTGAAATTGCGGATGTTGAACCACCTTTGTATCCTGGGGATGAACCCCACTTGGTCGTGATGAATAATCTTTTAATGCATTGTTGTATTCGATTTGCTAGAATTTTGTTTAGGATTTTTGTATCATCTGTATTCATCAGAAATATTGGTCTGTAGTTTCTTTTTTGTGTTGATCCTTACCAGGTTTTTGGTATCAGGGTAATGTTGGCTTCATGAAATGAGTTAAGGAGTACTGTCTTGTCTTCAATTTTTTGGAAGAGTTTGAACAGGATTGGTATTAGATCCTCTTTGAAGGTTTGGTAGAACTCACTAGTGAAGCCATCTGGTCCAGGACTTTTGCTTTTGGGAAGGTTTTGGATGACTGATTCAATTTTGTTACTGGTGATCGGTCTGTTTAGATTTTCCAGTTCTTCATGGTTCAGCCTAGAAAGGCTATATGTTTCTAAGCACTTGTCCATTTCTTCTAGGTTATTGAATTTGGTGGCATATAGTCCTTTGTAGTATTCTTGGATGATCCTTTGTATTTCTGTGATGTCCATGATAACTTCCCTTTTTCATTCTGATTTTGTTAATTAGTGTCGTCTCTCTTTTTATCTTAGTGAGTCTAGCCAAGGGTTTGTCAATTTTGTTAATGTTTTCAAAGAACCAGCTCTTTGTCACATTAATTTTTTCTATTGTTTTTTTGTTCCCTATTTTATTTAGTTCTGCTCTGGTTTTTGTTATTTCCTTCTTCTGCTGACGTTGGGTTTCATTTGTTCTTTTTCTAGTGCTTTAAGGTGTAAAATGAGGTTATTTATTTGGGATTTTTCTTGTTTCTTGAGATAGGCCTGTAATGATATAAATTTCCCTCTGAAACTGCTTTTGCTGCTTCCCCAAAATTTTGGTAGGATGTATTTCATGTCATTTGTTTCTATGTATCTTTTGATCTCTCCTCTAATTTCTTCTTGACCTGTCATTCTTTAAAAGTATGTTGTTTAATCTCCATATATTTGTGTTTTTTCCAGCTTTCTTTTTGCAGTTGATATGCAATTCAAAGCTTTGTGATCAGAGATTATGCTTGGTATTATTTCAATCTTCTTAAATTTGCTGAGGCTGATTTTATGTCCCAATATATGGTCTATCCTGAAAATGTTCCATGTACACTAGAAAAAAAAATGTATAGTCTGATGTTTAGGATGAAGTGCTCTATATATGTCAATTATGTCCATTTCATCTAATGTGTCATTTAGGGCTGCTATTTCGTTATTTATTTTCTGTTTGGATGATCTATCCATAGCTCTCAATGATGTATTTAAGTCCCCTAGTATAATTGTCTTTGGTCAATTTCTCCTTTAGTTCTGTTAGTAGTTGCTTGGGATATTTCGGTGCTCCCTAATTGGGGCATAAATATTGATGACTGTTATGTCTTCCTGTTGTATAGTCCCCTTTACCATTATGAAACGTCCATCTTTGTCTCTTGTTACCTTTTTCACCCTGAAGTCTGTTTCATCTGATATCAGTATAGCTACACCTGATTTTCTCTGGATACCATTTGCTTAGAGTGTCAATGTGCACCCTTTCACTTTGAGTCTATACTTGTCCTTGTAGCTGAGGTGCATCTCCTGGAGACAGCGTATGGTTGGGTTTAGTTTTTTGATCCAATCTGCTACTCTGTGCCTTTTTATTGGTGAGTTCAGTCCATTTACATTTAGGGTGATTATTGATATGTGAGGATTTCCTGTCATTCTATCTTTAGTTTTTTTGGTAGGCTGTGTCTCCATTGTTTCTTTGCCTTTTTGTTGTTGTCTATTATTTCTCATTGGTGGTATTCTATGATGTTTCCCTCTATTTCTTCTTTTATTACAGTATATATTTCAGTTCTGATTTTTTTTTTGAGTGGTTTACCCTTAAGTTCATGTAAAGAAAGTTTGATATTTAGAGTATTCCATTTTCTTCAGCACGCTTACTTTCTCCATTCCCATATTCTGGTTCAGGCCTTTACTCTCCCCCTTTTTATGTTTTGGTTGCCATAAATTGTCCCTGTTGACGGTGGTCAAATAGCCTCCTTTAGTATTTCTTGTAATGCAGGTCGTGTATTAGAAAATTCCCTCAGCTTCTGTATGTCTGGAATGGTCTTTATTCCTCCTTCATATCTAAAGTATATCTTTGCTGGATATATTATTCTTGGCTCATAATTTCTCTCTTTCAATAGTTTGAATATTTGGTTCCACTCCCTCCTGGTTTGTAGAGTTTCTGCTGAGAATTCTGACGATAATCTAATGGGGTTTCCTTTGTACGTTACCGTCTTCTTTTCCCTGGCTGCCTTGAGGATTCTTTCTTTGCCGTTGATTTTAGACAGCTTCAATACAATGTGCCTTGGAGAAGGCCTGTTGCGATTGAGGTAATTACATGATCTATTTGCTTCTTGAATTCGAGGATCCTGTTCTGTCCACAAGTTTGGGAAGTTCTCATCGACAATTTGTTTGAATATATTCTCTGTTCCCTTCTCTCTTTCTTCTCCTTCTGGTATGCCATTATTCTTATATTGCTCTTTCTTATGGAGTCAGAAAGTTCTTGTAGAGTTCTTCTTTCTTTTAAGTCTCAAGTCTCTTTCTTCTTCCATCTGTGTCATTTGCAGGTTTCTATCTTCGATGTCACTGATTCTTCCTCCATCTGGTCAACCTCTACTACCTAAGCTGGTTATTTCATCTTCATTTCTTCTATTGAGTTCTTAATCTCCAGAAATTTTATTGGTTCTTTTTTAAAATTTCAATCTCTTTCGTAAAATGTTCATGTTATTCTTTAATCGTGTTTCTGAGTTCATTAAACTGCCTTTCTGTGTTTCCTTGCATCTCGTTGAGTTTTTTCAGAACTGAAATCTTGAATTCTCTGTCATTTAAGTCACGTATTTCCATACCTTTAAGTTCCTTTTCTGGAGAGTTTTCACTTTCTTTCTGAGCTGTCTTGTTGCCTTGGTTATTCATGGCAATTACTTACTTATTATTTCTCTTGCTAGACATCTGCAGGAGTGGTTTCTGCAACAGGTTGGTAAGAAGAGGTCTTTCTTTTGTTTTCCAGTACTTGTTGGTACAATATTTTATTTTCTCTCCAACTGCAGCCTTTTCTCTCTCACATGGTAGTGCTATGTTTTCTCTGCACTATTCCAGCTTTTCACACAATGGGGTGATTCACTGGGAGACGGGCTTCTCCTCTGTTATTAGTTAACCTGGGTCACAGGGCGCAGTGTCCGTGTGGGTATGCAGAGTGCTTTTGAAGTTCCAAAGCTTTTCCTTCACCAGATTCAGATCCTGTATGTTTCAGTAGTTCTGTTTACTTCTGCTGGGATCTGCCCAGATAGGTGGGGTCAGGGACCCGGTGAGTTGTGAGAGGTGGCCCAGAACACTGGCGGCGACCACCACCACAGCCGGTCCTGCTTCCACAGCTCCCTCCCCTTCGCTTGAACTAGTTGGGCTGTGAATCTGTGTCTGTGGTCCACAGTTCTCAGAACAGCAAATATTCTGTTCTTTTGATCTGACACTGCTACTGTTCTGCTTCTAGCACTGGGCAGGTGGGGGCGGGCGATCTCTGGGAGGGTAGGGAGGGGGTGGCTAGTCTCAGTGCCTAAGGCTTCTGTTCTCCGCGGCAGTGAGTGCTTAAACCACCGTTTTCAGCCTTCTTCCCTCAGTCTTTTCTCCGCAGTCTCTGACATGAGAGTTCGGTTCAGCTGTGTCATATGATGTCCCCTCAGCCCTATGGGCCATAAAAGGAGCCCCAGCAATTCGAGTTCTTCCCTCTCCTGCAGCTGTGGTAGTTCTGGGATGCAGCAAGCTGGGAGCACTGAGCTAGGTCTGCGTCCTGCGCCTCTGCTGCTCTGTCTCTGCACTTCTCCCTTCCCTCCTCCCCCGCTCGTGCGATTCGCTCACCTTTAGGTGAATTCAGTAGTGGGCCTCTTTGTCTTGCCTGTCTGCTGTGCAGGGTGTCCTTTGTGGAGTTATAGTTGTTCGATTAGTTGTAAATTCCAGGGGAAATTTACAGAGCCTTCCATATTGATTTTCTGTCTGGAAGAGCACACCACCATTTTGATGATGTCTATTGGTTGTTTTTACATGTGAATGTATTTGGTTTTTTCTTTGTTGTTGTTATTGTTGTTGTGCTTGATTATTTGCTTTGTTCTGATATTGCCCTACACGAGGGCCCAGCTCAAGAGGCACACGATTCAACACAACCAGAGGCCAACTCCAGACCAAACCAGAGTACAACGGAGTTTGACCTAAAGTGAATTCCCAGAGGGAATTCTCTACAGCCACAAGAGCCTATAGAGACCAAGCCACATTTACACATTCAACCCTCACGCAGCAGAACATCCTGCTGTGGGCAGAGCCAAGTCTCACAACTAGTCAGCCTAGGAGTCAATCCCACCTCACATGCTAAAAGCCATTCAAGATCAACTTTAGCAAGACAATATACACAACACAAGATTCACCTTTGGAGCACACGCAGAGGAGAAGAAAGAAATGGTGCAAGTAAAATACAAAGGACACATACTACATAAGATAACCCAGCAAAAACTAAGAACCCTAGGGAATCTACCTCAGGCATCGAAGCAAACACAGAGTCAGCAAGAATGGGGAAACAAAGAAACATGTCCCAAATAAAAGAACAGAAGAAACCTCCAGAATTGGAACCAAATGAAATAAAGATAACCAAACTATCAGAGACAGAGTTCAGAACACTGATGACAAGAATGTTTAAGGAGCTTAGTAACAACATAAAGAAAGACAGAGAAATCATAATGAACAATCAGTTAGAACTAAAGAATACAATAACATAAATAAAGAACACTTGAAAGAATTACCAGCAGGTTAGATGAAGCAGAGGATCGAATCAGTGATTTACAAGACAAGTTAGCAGAGATCACCCAAACGGCACAACAAAAAGAAAAAAGAATAAAAAACAATGAAGGTTTAAGAGACCGCTGGAATAATATCAAGCACAACAACATGTGCATCACAGGAATACCAGAAAGTGAAGAGAGGAAGCAAGGGATTGAAGTAATAATGTCTGAAAACTTCCCTAACCTGGTGAAGGATGCCAAAATACAAGCCTGGGAAGTGCAGAGAGTTCTAATCAGGATAAATCCAAACATGCCCAAACCAAGACACATTTTAGTTAAAATGGCAAAGGTTAAAGACAAAGAGAGAATCCTAAAAGCAGCAAGAGAAAGACAACGGGTTACATACAAAGGAACTCCTATAAGACTATCAAATGACTTTTCTACAGAAATACTGCAGGCCAGGAGGGAGTGGCAGGAGATACTCAAAGTGATGGAAAACAAAGGCCTACAACCTAGATTGCTTTATCCAGCAAGGCTATCATTTAAAATTGAAGGAGAGATAAAGAGCTTCCCTGAAAGAACAAGCTGAAGGAATTTATTACCAGCAAGCCAGCATTGCAGCAAATATTAAAAGGGCTTCAGTAAACAGAAGAAAGAGGAAAACAATCTAACTACAAATTTGAAAAATAGCAATAACTATGTACCTATCAATAATCACTTTAAATGTAAATGGATTAAATGCTCCAATGAAAAGACATAGGGTGGCTGAGTGGATAAGAAAGCAAGACCCTTGTATATGCTGTATACAAGAGACTCACCTCAGATCAAAAGACACACAAAGGCTAAAAATGAAGGTTTGGAGTAAGATATTTCATGCAAATGGGAATGAGAAAAAAGCTGGAGTTTGCAATCTTATATCTGACAAAATAGACTTTAAAATGAAGAATATATTAAAAGACAAAGATGGGCACTATATATTAATAAAGGGATTGATCTGACAAGAGGACATAACCCTAGTAAACATCTATGCACCCAACATAGGAGCACCTAAATATATAAAACAGATATTGACTGACATAAAGACAGAGATCAACAGTAACACTATCATAGTAGGGGATTTGAACACACCTCTGACAACAAGGGACAGCTCTTCCAGACAGAAAATCAATATGGAAACAATGGCCTTAAATGACACATTGGACCACTTGGATTTAATCAATATTTTCAGAGCATTTCACCCCAAAGCTGCAGAATACATGTTCTTCTCAAGTGCACATGTAACATTTCCCATGATAGACCACATGTTAGGCCACAAAACAAGTCTTGATAAGAAAAGTCTTTAAGTCTTTAAGAAAATTGAAATCATACCAATTGTCTTCTCTAACCACAGTGCTATAAAATTAGAAATGAACTACAGGGAAAAAACTGGAAGACACACCAATTCATGGAGGGAGGCTGAATAACGTGTTACTAATTAATGAATGTGTCAACCAGGAGATTAAGGAAGAAATCAAAAGATATCTCGAGACAAACGAAAATGAAAACACGACCACCCAAAATCTATGGGATGCAGTGAAAGCAGTCCTAAGAGGGAAATTCATAGCATTGCAAGCCTACCTAAAGAAACAAGAAAAATCACTAATCAATAGTTTATCTTCACACTAAGGGATCTGGAGAAAGAACTGCAAAATAAGCCCAAAGGGAGTACAAGGAAGGAGATAATAAAGATCAAAGAGGAAATAAATGAAATAGAAACCAGAAAAACAATACAAAATATCAATAAATCCAAGAGTTGGTTTTTAGAGAAGATAAACAAAATCGACAAACCTTTAGCCAGACTCATAAAAAAAGAGAGAGAGAGAGAGAGAGGACCAAAATTAATAAAATCAGAAATGAAAGAGGAGAAGTGACAACAGACAGCACAGAAATACAAAATATTTTAAGAAATTAGTATGAGCAACTATATATGTCAACAAATTTGACAATCTGTAAGACATTGACAATTTTCTAGAAGCATACAACCTTCCAAGGCTAACTCAAGTAGAAACGGAAAACCTGAATAGTCTGAATTCCTGAATTCACCAGGAAATTGAATCAGTAATCAATAATCTCCTAAAAACAAAAACCCTGGACCAGATTGCTTTACTGGTGAATTTTACAAAACATTCAAAAAAGAATTATCACCTATTCTCCTCAAACTCTTCCAAAAATCCAGAAGGAGAGAAGGCTCCCAAACACTTTTTAGGAGGCCACTATCAACCTGATCCCAAAATCAGACAAGGACAATACAAAAAGGAAAACTACAGGCCTTTATCTCTAATGAACATAGATGCAAAAATTCTCAACAAAATATTAGTGAACAGAATTCAGCCATACATTAAAAACATCATAGTGGGATGATCGACCATGATCAAGTGGGATTCATTCCTGGTATGCAAGGGTGGTTCAACATCCAGAAATCAATTACTGTGATACACCACACATTAACAAAATGAAATTAACAAAATGAAACACATTAACAAAATGAAAAATAAAAATCATATGATCATATGAATGATGCAGAAAAGCATTTAACGAGATCCATCAGCCATTTATGATAAAAACCCTTAAGAAAGTGGGAATAGAGGGATCATACCTCAACATAAAAAAGGCCATATATGATAAACCCACAGCTAACATCATACTCATTGGGGAAAAGCTAAAACCATTCCCCTTAAGATCAGGAACACGGCAAGGTTGCCCACTTTCGCCACTTCTATTCAACATAGTGCTGGAAGTTCTAGCCACAGCAATCAGACTAGAAAAAGAAATAAAAGGCATCCAAATGGGTAAGGAGGAAGTAAAATTGTCATTATATGCAGATGACATGATACTATATAGAGAGAACCCTGAAGACTCGACCAAGAAACTATCAGAGATGATAAATGAATTTAGTAAAGTAGCAGGATATAAAATTAATATTCAGAAATCAGTTGCATTTGTATATACTACTAATAAAATATCATAAGTAGAAATTAAGAAAACAATCCCATTTACAATTGCTTCAAAGACTATAAAATACCTGGGAATAAATTTAACCAAAGAAGTAAAAGATCTGTACTCAGAAAATTATAAGACACTGAAGAAAGAAATGAAAGAACATAGAAATAGATGGAAACACATCCCATGTTCATGGATAGAAAGAATTAATATACTTAAAATGTCCATACTGCCTAAGGCAATATACATATTCAACGCAATTCCTATCAAACTACCAATGATATTTTTCACAGCAATAGAACATATAATCCTAAAATTTACATGGAACCATAAAAGACCCTGGATAGCCTCGGCAATCTTGAGAAATAAGAACAACGTGGGAGGTATAATGATACCTGACATCAAATTATACTACAAGCCTACAGTAATCAAAACAGCATGGTACTGGCATAAAAACAGACACATAGATCAATGGAACAGAATAGAGAGCCCAGAAATAAATCCATGCCTATATGGAAGTTAATCTACGACAATGGAAGCAAGAATTTATGGTGGGGTAAAGACAGACTATTCAATGAATGGTGCTGGGAAACCTGGACATACACATGAAAAAAAAATGAAGCGGGACCACCTCCTTACACCATATACAAAAATAAATTCAAAATGGCTTAAAGATTTAAATGTAAGATCTGAAACCATAAAATTCTTAGAAGAAAATATAGGAAGAAACTTTACAGACATTACCCGGAGTAAGATTTTTACTGATATATTCCCCCGGGCAAGGGAAGTAAGAGAAAAAATAAACATGTGGGATTACATCAAACTAAAAAGTTTTTTCACAGCAAAGGAGATCATCAATAAAACAAAAAGGGATCCTACTGAATTGGAGAAGATATTTGCCAATGATATATCCGATAAGGGGTTAATATCACAAATTTATAAAAAAACTCACTCAACTCAACTCCAAAAAAACAAACAACCCAATTAAAAAATGGGCAGAGGACATGAAGAGACATTTTTCTAAAAAGGACATACAGATGGCAAACAGATATATGAAAAAATGCTCAACTTCACTATCAGAGAAATGCAAATAACAACCACAATGAGATACCACCTCACCCCAGTCAAAATGG
Organism: Rhinolophus ferrumequinum; assembly: GCF_004115265.2. Taxonomy (NCBI): domain Eukaryota; kingdom Metazoa; phylum Chordata; class Mammalia; order Chiroptera; family Rhinolophidae; genus Rhinolophus; species Rhinolophus ferrumequinum. The sequence continues at coordinate 28,181,560 of NC_046308.1, forward strand.
CTATCATCAATAAATCAACAAACAACAAGTGCTGGAGAGGATGTGGAGAAAAGGGAACCCTGGTGCACTGTTGGTGGGATTGCAGATTTGTGCATCCACTATGGAAAACAGTATGGAGGTATCTCAAAAATCTGAAAATGGAACTACCTCATTGTCCAGCAATTCTACTCCTAAGTATCTATCCGGAGAAATCCAAAACTCTAATTCAAAAAAGTTTATGCACCCCTATGTTTATTGCAGCATTATACACAATAGCCAAGACATGGAAACAACCGAAATGCCCATCGGTAGATGACTGGATTAAGAAACTGTGGTACATTTATACAATGGAGTATTACACAACCATAAAGAAGAAAGAAATCTTACCATTTGCAACAACATGGATGGACCTAGAGAACATTATGTTAAGTGAAATAAGTCAGACAGAAAGATAAATACCATATGATCTCACTTATATGTGGAACCTAAAGAAAAGAATAAATGAATGAACTGATCAGAAACAGTTTCAGAGACATAGAGGAAAAACTGAGGGTTGCTAGATGGGAGGGGTTGGGGATAAGGAGGATGGTGAGGGGATTAGAAAGCACAGTCAATAACCACAAGATGGTCACGGGGTTACAAAAGTCAATTTGGGAAATGTAATCAATAATGTTGTAAAGATTTTGTAGGGTATCTGATGGACACTTGTCTCATTAGGGAGACCACCTCAGGGAAGATGTAAATGCCTGATCACAGCACTGTACACCTGAAGCTGAAGCTGAACAATAATGAATGTCAACTACAAGTTTATATATTATGTATACAGTTACAAAAAATGGAATGCAGCATCAGGAATGTAGACAGTGGATATGTAATGTCTGTGTGGGATGTCAGAGGGATAATGGATGGGGGGAGGGGTGTTGACACAGTGTGAGGGATATAAATGATGGATGTCTAACTATTACATTGTTTTGTGCACCTGAAACTAATAAAAAAATGAGTTTGTGTGTATGGATACTTTTGTTGTTGTTGTTGTTTGTTTTGTTTTTCTTTCCATTAGTGAAACTTGATTATAAAGAGAATTAAACTAGACCTTGTTCTCATTAGTGCCATACTCTAATAAAAACTTTAAATAGTGGCTACTGGATATTTGTGTTTATATACTAGATAGGTTGTTTGTTTCTATATCTGTATTTATTTAACCACTTATATTTGTTTTTATGGTTTTTTTTTTGCCACTTGTATTAGTTTCCTGTTGCTGCTATAAATAATTAAAATGAACAGTGGCTTAAATAGTACAAATTTATTATCTTACAGTTCTGGAGTTCAGAAGTCTCACTGAGCTAAAATCAAGGGGTCAACAAGGCAGCATTTCTTTTGCAGGCTCTAGAGGAACATCCGTTCTTTGCCTTTTCTAGCTTCTAGAAGCTATTTACATTTCTTGATTTATGGTCCCTTCCCCATATTCAAAGAGGCAACAGAAGGTTGAGTCCTCACAGGGAACCACTCTGAATGTCCTGCCTCCCTCTTTCGTTTATAAGAACCTATGTGATTACATCAGACGCACCCAGATAATTAAGTATAATTTTCCCATCTTAAGGGCCTTCACTAAATCACAGCTGCAGTCACTTTTGCTATATAAGTTAACTTATTCAGGGATTAGTATGAGTCTATTGGCATCTTTGGGGCGACATTTCTCTGCCTCCCATACCACCCAACTCTTTATTTTTACAGAACCCATATATAACTTATCAAAAATATCTCCAGGATATTAGTTTATACTTTTCCATGAGATGAGTATTAAATAAACACCATCATTCTCATTAGAGTTGGAAAGACTAAAGCTCAGAGAAATTACATGACGTGCACAATTATTAGGTGAATCAGGGAGGGAAATTCTACATTTTCAGTACTTGATGATCTTTAATAATGCTGTCTCACATCTTTACAACCTCAACATCTGCTTAAATTTTCTGCCACAAATTTCATTTTGGAATCCAGTTTCCAAGAGGCCTGGACATTTATATTTTCCTGGAAATTCCAATGCAAAAATAGAACCATCTTGCTTTTGTGAGAGCAGCATGGTGCAAGTATACACAGATAATGCTAAAATCCTCTGTTTTAGTTACTTTTACTTCTCTTTATTTATTGTTGCCACAAACTTTAAAAAAATATTTGAATTCATTGTGTCTCTATTAATTACGTTCACAAGTTGAAGTGCTTTTACACAATGTAATTTCTGAAAAAGTGAATTAATTGGAAACATTTTTGAGAAAGGAGCTCTAGAGATCATATACTTTTGTCTCCCACCTGCAGGCAGAATTATCCTTACGCCCCTCCTAGATAAGTTGTTTATGATCTGACTGGTACACAGTCACCAACAAGAAAGAATCCAGTAAATGCAACAAACAGATTACTTTAGGAGAAACAAAACATGAAGAGAAGGAATCTCACTTTAAAAATAAATACATAACTTATCTATATGGTATTACCACCTACACACCATCTGGGGATTAGATTACTATTTCATTCAAAAGAAGAGGCCAAAATCTGGCCAATCACCAAAGTTGACTAAAAGATCAGGGTGTGTAATTTATTTTGGTCAGTGTTTCACATGAATTGACTTTATATTTTAGTGAGACTGAACATTCTTTAGGGACAAAAAAATGTACCTAATCTTCTCTGCCATTATGATATTTTCTCTTAAGTTACCCAACATCAGCATGGAGCAGAAAACCTGTTTCTTCTCTGTTACTTAAGTTTGATAAAATAAATGTTCAAAAATCTACAGTCACCACCCCTAGCCAAGGAGAATGCTAGGTTGCGTATTCTAGAGAGTGGGGTCCAACATTAAAAGGGCGGGGGTGGGGGGAGGGGGGTTGCGTGTAGTCTCTGCTGAAGCCAAGAAGCTGGCTGATGAGCTCTGTGAACCTGGGATTACCTGAGGTGGCTCCGCCTCCTCAAAGAGACCTGCCCTGACTTCCGGCTGACTCAGGGCAAAGAAGCTCGTGGAACACGGACGTATAATGTGGGGAAAAGAAAGGCGTGCACGTTCCCCGAGGGTGGTGACTGGCGCTCCTTCTTGCACAGGCACGTTGCTTCCACCTGTCAGAACCACAGCCACCAGAGTTCACTCCACAGATAGGAAGGGTCAGCTTCTTCATGCTCTCTGAAGTACCGCCAAAGGAACGAAGGAGATAGCCCAGGAAAGCCACATGTGAATAGAGACCAGGAGAAGGGCCATGGCCAAACAGGGTGACGCCTACCCCAGCATCACAAGGAAGCCGAGGGGGCCCTGACTCCTGAGTTCATTATGCAAGTAAGGAGAATCCAGGAGGGGTCTGCTCCCCGGCTCCACACCAAATGCCCCAGGCCTCTCTCTGAATGTGGCCTGAGGCCTTGGATTGCCGCATTTTGCTTTTAATTCACAACCATTTTAATACTGGAAAATACTGACTTTGGGGGACAAGGGTGAGGCTCTACATTTCAAGACCCCAACTGACAGACAGGTGTCACTGTTCAGTGCTTCAGGTTGGAGCAGGAGTCATCCTCTTTGGTGTTTTTCCCGCGTTTGCACATGGAAATAAAGCTGACAACCTGGCAAGACACGCAGCCACTTTTTATCAATTGATTTTTTTAATAGTTGAAAAGAAGTAACTTTTTCAAGCAATTTTTACATCTTTACTAGAGACTCCGATCACCTGGTGTGGAAGTGACAGAGGTGTCCCATCCCAGCCTGACTGAACACTTGTTACATCCATCTATTTATTTGCCTTCTTCATAGTGGTACAGACCCAGCTGGCATCGGGGAGCAGCTGAGACTCTCATGGGGGGCCCTGCTCACTGCTCTTCTGTTCCCTCCTGTACTTTGTGTTCAGCTCCTCCTCCTTCACCTGGCACCTTGTTCTCATTCTGGTGCCAAACTTTAAGTCTGCACCACCCACTTGTCAAAGAGACATTTCAGCACTGTTTGTGGCCAGACCAGCAGGCACAGATGCCTCTCCTTTCTCCCTGTGGGAATCCTGGCTCAGCAGAGCTGATTTTTTGTTTGTTTGTTTTTTCCTGTTTTGGTGCCAGAGTTTCACCTTCTGCAACACATTTGTTAAAGAAAATTGGGGGTGGAGGGTAGGCCCTCTTCCAGGCTGGGTGAGATAATGCCTGGTGGGACCTTGTAATCCATAAGGTTGTTGAGGATTCCTTCAGCCCAACCTCAGATCCAACCAGATACAAAGGCATGTGATGCAACAGGTACTGGGGTTTAAGTTGTTCTCTCATAAACACATAACAGCTCCAGCCCATACCTTCCCAGTACCTGGATCTTCATGGGGTGACAAGGGATGATGAGCACCATGTAACTAGCTCCTTGAGCCAACTCTTCTCATTTCTCATGGTTCAGCCAGAGGCTGGCTGTGTACAGCTCACAGAGCCACTGTCTGAGGAAACCTGGTAGGGCAGTGCTTGTCCAGCCACAGAATTAGCACACAGTCAGCCCAGGGAGGAGGCCTGTCAAGTGCCAGGCCAATCTGAGAGGGTCATCTCCTATCCTGTGGAGAGGGGCCAGTGTTGAGAGAATTGAGGCCTGGCAACTCTTCAAGGCCGCTTGAGGGACGGGCATCCGTGTTGACCTCGGAACTTCCATGGGGAACCACACCGTGCCTCAACTTGAACATTCATTCCATTATAAAGGAGCTCAGAAGCTGTTTTATTCTTCACTTTGTCCAAAAGCTGCCATCTCCTTCCTGTGGAAATCCAAAAGGTGAGTTGCTAGCAGCCATTCCAGCTCTGACTTTTTCACTTCCTGTTTGTTGATGAGGTAGACAGAGTCTCCATTTTTATTCTCTTTTTCCAAAAGGGGAAGAAGTGGGTGCTCTAGATTTTATCTTTAAACCCCAACCTTCCAATAAAATTGGACTTGGGACAGGAAAAACAAAAAACAAATCTAGGGTTACCAATTTTAAAGTCATGTGTTGTTTTAGTTGTATGAGTGACGTGTGTTTGTTTATATATTTGGTCACTCAACAAACTTGCTTAATGTCTCCTATCTAATAAGTACTGTGGTATACATCAGGAAACATTAACTAAGGCAAACTCTTTCCTCTCTAACAGGGGCTTTTAAGCTTTTTGCCCGTGATCCACAATAAGAAATACATTTTACAATGAGACTTAAACACAAATACCCATGGAACAGAAGTTCATGAAATAATACCCTCATAACACTTTTTCATTTTATTTTCTCTTTCTTGTTCTCTTTTTTCTCTCTTATTAAAAATATGCTCATCAGCAGCCATGAAACAGATTTTACTACACAATAATGGATAGTGACCTGTAGTTTGAAAAGTACTGCTCTAGAACCATGCTACTTGAAATATAGTCTAAGGGCGACAATCAGCATGACAGTCTTTTAGGAGATCCTTAGAATTGCAAAATTTTAGCCTGCACCTATCTCCAGATATACAGAATTAGAATCTGCCTTTTAACAAGATTTCTCAAATAATTCTTGTGCGTTTAAGTTTGAGAAATAATACTCTACTTGTTCTAAGTGCAGGGGACTTTCTATCTCCTAGAAGAATTTTGAGGAAAGATTTAAACCCTCACACATTTAAAAAATGATACATAATATCAGATTATACCTTGCTTAACCCAGGGTAATGTTCAATAGTAAGATGAGGTGAAAGCTTTGTCTTTATTTTGTTACGTTCGAGGGACTAAGGCAAGGATGAGAGGGATTGCGATAAAAAAAGAACCAGTATACCTATATTTGAGTTCAGAGTAAAATCAATTTAGAAAAATAGTACATATGGAAGTTAAGAATATGAAACTTGATTCCCTAAACACTATTCATTCCCACGTACTTTTTAGAAAGTCTTTGCTTATCCCAGTTCTAAGGGAAGTCCAGTTTGAGAACCACTGCACTAGAAAGTGAGTCTAACACAGATATAATTACAGTACATATGTTTAGAGTCATGAAATAGTATATGCTACATAGCACAGAGAAATAAGCAATTGATTCCTAGGGGATGAAGTAAGGCTACCAGAGAGAGTAATATTTAATTCCTGATTGATGGCAAAGAAATCAACATGTATAATGGCATAGCATATTAATACAAAATTGATGACAGAAGATGAGACAAGGGCCAAGTGTCAAAGGTACTTCCGGGCTGAACTTATGTTGGTATTATTTGCAGAGCAATGACACATATCTAGAATTTTTAAAGCAGAGGTTACATGATCAGGTTCTCTCCAGTGATCTAAACTTAGGAGCTTCCAACACATGCCCGGGAGCTAAAGAATGCTTCTAAGACATATGAGAATCGATATCAATGCTAAACCAAATAAACAAACAAGCAAACAAAACAAATAAACCCTATTTTCGCCCATAAATGCACTGCTGTGTTTTAAAATGTATGAAGATACAATTGTGGTACAAAAATAATTTGAAAGGTTACCAACATTCATGCTAGCTTGTGTGATTGAAGAGGAGTTGGGAGAAGGGGATCTTTCATATATTTTCCCAATCAACAGACACTTACCATGAGGTTATATAGTCCAAATCTTTTCTTGCTATAAAAAGTGTGATCATTTTCATGGCATGAGCAAGAAAGTTCTGATTACTCATTAAATACAAATACAAAAATGGAATAAGCTGGCATAGGTATGAAAAAGAAAAACATTCAGCAATTTTCAAAGTTATAAAGAACACAAATGAAAAAGGACTAAGTTCCCTTCTGCAAGGATCTTATTTTAAGCAATTCCAATGTTTAAGAATCTGGGTTTATATAAAGGCTATATTTAGAAACTAATTATTCACTTTTTAAGTGATTCACAGTAGGACCTAAGTCAATAGAAAACTCTCTAGTATATTTAAAATAGAATTCAATTTACATGTAACTTTTTTGGAAGCTTTTATTTTACCAAACAAGGTCAGCTTGTAAATCAGGTTAGGCCACTCTTTAATTGCCATGCCATGAAGAGATGGAGCACAATACTATTTAGAAGTCCAAGTTGTATCTATAACTGAGTACCTAGAATATTCACAATCCACAGATCACCTTTAAAGCAAAGCAAGTGTAGAATCTAAAAAACAAAATGAATGAACAATGCAGAAACAAACTCATAGATACAGAGAACAAGTTCTTGGTCACCAAATGGGAGGGGAGATGGGGAAATGGGTGAAAAAGGTGAAGGGATTAAGGAGTACAAATTGGCAGTTATAAAAATAGTTATGGGGTGTAAAGTACAGCATAGGGAATATAGTCAGTAATATTGTAATAACTATGTATGGTGCCAGGTAGGTACTAGACTTATTGGGATGATCACTTCATAAAGTATATAAATGTCTAATCACTATGTTGTATGACTGAAACTAATATAATATTGTATATCAACAGTAATTGAAATATGAATTTAAAAATATGATTGAATGAAAAGCAAATGTCATAGAATGGAAAAAATAATCCAACAAAATAAAGGAAAAGATATATTTCCAATACCAAAAAAATAATAAATACTTTTATGTATAAACTATCAATTTTAATATCATATCAGCATATTGCAATGGCCACAACTATTGGATAGGTATCAACGCTTGACCAATAGAATAGATGTCTTTGAGGAACTAACTGAACCCTGCCCAAGAGTAGCTCAGCCCTGGAAGATGAATTGCAGACCCATCAGGTCATTACTCTTGAGTAATTTGAATGTGAATTCTGTAATGAGGTGGAAAGATACAGTCACTACAAGTGGAAAACAAAACAAAAAAAGAATGAGAAAGATCAGGAAGAGGAGGAGGAGGAGGAAAGGGAAGAGGAGGTAGAGAAGAAGAAATAATTGAGACATCATAATGATAAATATATTAGGTCACTTTCAATTACAAGAGAAAAAACTCAATGCAAATTGATATAAGTAAGAAAAAACATTTATTCAGGCAACTAAAGGTATACAGGTAAATGGAATATGGGTGTAATGGAATCCAGATTTTAAAAACAAAATGAAAAAAAAAGTCATTGGGAATCTGTTCCTTTCTATTTCCTGGTTTTGTTTTCTCGTTTATTGACTTCATATTCAGAAAATTTACTACAAATGATGACAAAAACATCCACCAGCGAGGCCTCATAAAACAATTTTACCACTAGCTTTAATCAAATTGATAAAACTTTGAATTTTTCTGGTGTAACTGGGGATAAAGCTACTTTCCCAAAGACAAGTTTTCTCGTTAATGACAACCTCAACTCATGAGAGTATTGCCTGTATTTCAAAAGAAGCAAACTCTATCAATTTCTTTGGGAAAATTTTCACCAGCAACACTTAGAAAATTCACTTAATAAGTTTACTAAGAACTCGAAGTTGAAATTGGAAGTTATTCAGGATCCTTAAAAACCCTCTAACTCTCTCTGCTCTCTTGCTATGTGCTCCAGCTATGCTTTTACCTCCAGAGGCCCATAACCACTGTCCACCCCATCACTGGCTTCATGGAATTGAACAAGCCACCTAAACAGTTATAAATCTCAGTTTTTCATCAGTATGAAGACAATAAAAATGTCAATTGCAAAGAATTATGAAGATTAAAGTATTAAATGAAATATTTGTATATCTCCTAGGTTAGAGTTTGATATGCAGTGGATCCTTAACTTATGTTTATTCTTTTAGAAAGTGTACTCATAGGTGCTATGGTGGGTGTTCACGAAACAAAGGGCTATTTTAAGTATATCTAAGCCTAGATGTCCACATATTTAAACAGAAAACAACATCTGCACGCTGTCAGAAGACCAGGTACTAGTGTCAACTCTCCAGGCAACAACAAATAAAACCTTAGTAATTCTCTTCATTCCTTTGGGTTTTAAGTTTACTCATTAAAAACAAAATACCATGTTTTGCTGTGTATAATGTGCACCCATGTTTTTGGTCCAAACTTTCAAGGAAAAAAATCTTTCATTTTAATATTTTAATTCAAATTTTTAGTTGTTTACACTTAGGTACTGTTTTTTTTGTATCATAAAGTAATTTTAGCATTTATTTTTTAACATATTATGGTACAAGAAATTTTACGTAACAAATAATTACAAAACACAAGAACAGATACAAGGTACAAGAAATTTTATGTACCAATAACAAATTTGCACTCTTTATGCATCATAGAAGGCCAAGAACTTTTCATTGTTGCAAGTTCGTCGTAAGTTCAACAAAACTGATTATCGTATTCCAGGGCATTATTTTGCATATGGATTTTGTTATTGACTTCTAGAGTTATACTTTAAACTCGTAAGTATAAATAAAAGAATTAAAAACATTTATATAGATATGGAATTAGTACTACCCACATGTATAATGTGCATCCTTATTTATCTCTCACAAATTTGGGCAAAAAAGTGCACATTATACACAGTAAAATACTAAGTGCTTGGACAAAATTATTTCTAGAGCTTCTATGTATGTAGTATCTTCTATGTATGTAACATACCTTTTATGTATGTGATTCTTCAAATAGAGAATGTTAAACCTCTACAACCAATTAATAGATTTGTATCTTCAGGGACAGTAAATCCCAACTTGATTGATGTAAACAATAAAGAATGTATTACCTCCCTTAACAGCAAGACTGAACAGAACATGACTTTAGAGTTGATTTATTCAGTGGCTCTATGATATTTTCCATGGGTCCAGATTCCTTATGTCTTTCCATTCTTTGGAATGGAAACAACTTTCCCCTCTGACTTTCCAAGTCATCCTTGGCAATTTGATTACAAGATGGTTACAGCACCCCCAAGCAAAAAGGAACTTTTTCTTCTTAAACATGTTTTAAGAAAAAGAAGAATCCTAGCTAGGGTAGCTAAATAATTTATCCTCCATATAGAGACTATTTTGAGAGTGAAAATGGGACTGTGACTGGCTTGCACTAATTATGTTTTGCTATCTGCATGGGCAGATATCTCCAGACACATGGAGGGTGAATATCTGCACAAAGACTGGAATGGTTGCTGAAAAGGCAAACAGCAATGTCTGTTACAACTGTTAATGACTGATTGTCCCTGCATTCTCTCCGGTCTCATCTCCTGCTGCTCTTTGATTCATATTTACACTTAGAACAACCTGTAATTCCAGGACACATCATGCTGTTACTCAAGTGTTTTTACTTTCCCTTTTGCCTAAAATTATTGCCACCCATCCTCTCCCTCTGGCCCCTATCTGCCTAATGATTCACCATCATTAAGGTAAAAATATTCTAATCTCCCTCCCCTCCCCCACCTTTCTTCTTGCTTTGGGTGGGATGGCCCTTTCCCCATGCTCCCATAGGACTTGAACTTCTGCCTCTACATTCCCACTGTGTAGGTTTGGCTTGAGTGTTGATTTGTCATTCTAAACTTGGAACTGAATGAATAAGGGCAGAGACTGTTTTATTCATCTTTGTATCCTTGGTGCCTAGCACAGCCAAGCATAAGCTCATGAAACGGTTTAAATTAAGAAACAAATAAATCATAATCTGGGAAAGAGTGTTTGGATCCTTTTCACCAAGAAGGGCCTGAGATTGAGAAAATAGAATTTGTGTTCCCAGGGTCCTAACTCGTAGTGTCTGTCCTATCCAATTCAAAGAAAGAAATCCTCAGCTAAACAGTAAAGTGAGGTGATGCGGTCTAGAGGAGAAAAGACCAGGGCTGGCTGCTGATAGCATCTGGGGTTGGGAGAGTCATCCCTATTATTAGGAGATAATTAACACCTTTTCTCTCATAGACATTAATTTATTTTGTCATTAAATTAATTAGAATTAAACAGGCCTTTAAATCACTGCTTGTTTCTAGAAGGAGATAGATGGTTTTAAATGCAAAGTCAGGGAAAGTTGCCGTTTCTGCCCCTAAAGAGACAGAGAGGCTGCCTCCTGGAGATAGGTACTTTCGGCTTTCTTGAGAGAGGGGTAGGTAAAAGACGCACATTTTATGCATGGAATGATGCTTGGTAGTTCTCTAAAGACAGTGGGGCAAGAAGAAACAGCCCGTGGGATGCATTTTTTAAAAAAATTTTATTAATTAAAATTTATTGGGATGATAATGGTTAGTAAAATTACATAGGCTTCAGGTGTACAATTTTGTAATACATCATCCATAAATCACATTGCGTGCTCACCACCCAGAGTCAATTCTCCTTCCATCACCATATGTGTGACTCCCTTTACCGTCTCTTGCTAGATCCCCTCCCCCCTTACCCTCTGGTAACTACTGAACTATATTGTCTGTGTCTATGAGTTTTTGTTTCTTTATTTGTTTATATTGTTCCTTTGTTGCTTTCAGGTTTATATCCCGCATGTCAGTGAAGTCACATAGTTCTCAAATCATCACAGGTCTGGACCCCACTGTAGTTTTGGGTATGCTGTTTATTTAACTAGTTTTTATTTGGTATCATGAGATAAATTCTATCTCATAGGGTTATTATGAAATAGGTAACATAAGTGCCAAGAATTTAGGCTTTGAATAAATGCTACTTAACTCCCTCCCCCTCCCTTAAACTGAGATTAAAATTTTATTTCAGATAAAGAGTGATGTATTCCCAAGGAAAAATTCAGAATCTTATTTTCTGCAAGCAAATCAAAAACAAAATAGTACAACTAGATGATTATATCATCGATTCTTTATATATTTACTCACCCCATCTAATTTGTCCAGATAAATTTCTTTTTTGATTTCCTTTCCTTGGCTTCTATATATAAATATATAAATTCTGTGCTCTTCTTAGTTCACTCTGTACTTCTAACCCCAAATCCATTTTTTACTTCCTTTCTTTTCCTTTAAATACAACCTAAACCCCTTCTACTACCTAAGAAGCTCTCCGTGATGAAAGCAAAAAGTAATATAGTTATCTCTTTATCTTCCTTTTCATGCAGAGATCAGTGAAGCAAAAAAGAATATTGAACATGGTGCATGCTTATATTGCAATATGCATTGTGCATTTAGTTTTTCTTGGAAATTTTGACCTGTTTTTCAAAACAATGCATGTCTTTGACAGATTTGACTATTTTACAATTTGAACTCTTAGAAGGTGAGTTCTTTTTTTTGTTTTTGTTTGTTTGTTTGTTTTATTTTGTTTTTTTGTTTTTTTTCGTATTATAGCCTAGAGGGTCTTTTTAGAATTTTATGTGCTTGAAGACTGTATGGGACTATCTTCTTGAGATATCTTACAACTCTGGAGCTCGGTGGATCTATGAGTCAATGGTATTCCCTAGCCTCAAGAAAAGCACATAAGTTCTCTTAATAACAACTGGGTCAAAAGGTTATATTCCTTATTGATGAATCCACAATTCAGTCCTGGTAGGACTACAACTAAGGTACCTTCATAGACTATTATAGCAGCTCAACTTTAGACTGGAGATGCTAATATTGGCGTAGACTCAGATATTTTAAACGACAACAATGGGGAAATGGACTGCCATAAGAGTGCCCCAGATTAGGGATAGGTGAAGCAGAATAGCTTAAGTCTACTCTTGAGTCTGAATGCTCAGTAGTACGTAGCTCAGTTGCAACAGGTTTTAGCTATACCATCAAGTAGATGTTCAATATTCATATTGAACCTTGAGGCAAAAACACAAACAAATGTAGAACGTGTACTTTAATATGATTTTCTGTCCTGACTGATATTTAACTGAATAAAATCAACCTGTAGTTGAGCAACTCTGAGTGATGTTGACAGAGGTGCTGAGTGCTTTCTCCTCTTGATCTAACAGAATAAAAACTAAAAGCTGCATTAGTTTTTTTTTTTTCTTTAATTAAGACTACAGCGTTAACAGGCTTTAGAAGACTGAACAGAATGCACAGATGAATTTAATTAAGCTTTCCAAGAAACTATTGAAGGCAGCAGATTAAATATGGGCTTTTACTTTTTGCAGTTTTTTTTTTTAAGTTTTAATTGTTTTTCTCATGCTTGATAAATTTTAAAAAATGTAAAATCAACAAACTCTAAACTGAGAAATAGCCAATAGTTGTTTGTGTGTGTGTGTGTGTGTGTGTGTGTGTGTGTGTGTGTGGTGTTTTTTTTTTTTTTTTCCTTTTTTACTTATTGCTAATGTCAGGAGGCAAACATTGAGAGGTTTCAATAGATACATCTCTATATGTGTCTGGAAGGCATGTATAAGGTCCTACATCTTGCTGAAGATGACAATTCTAACAATAAACGTTCTAAATTCTTAGAGAAAAATCACTTTTATTAAAAGAGCTGAATTTAAATGTCCTTAGTTTCTTCTATAGCTCTCACCAGTATATCAGTAATTTAGGTGTAGAGATCTTTGAGTGCAAAACAAGATTGCATGCCCTTTAGTAATCAAATTAAAATGTTTTTGAAGCTCTACCCACTTAACTCGCAGTGACCCCAGTCTTCTATATAGGTTCCCTCTCCAAATATATGTTAGACTCCCAAAGGTATTACATGTATCATTGAACGTGTACTTGTCAACACTCAACCAGGGATCAAGAAGGCAGCCCTGCCTATGAGCAGCTTCAGGGGAGGGTTTCCTAGTGCCTGTCTGGGAGCGTAGCTGTAGTGATAACTCTGCAGTCCTACAGATGTGTGATCCTTGTGAAGCTGCTGACCTAATGCTTTCCTCTCCATCACCTCCAAATCCACTTCATTGCCACTCTTCTGGTGCTATTTTACCTTCCATTCATTTCTCAGGATAAAAAGACCAATCAATGGAAGTTCTCTGAAAAAACTACCTATGTCCCAGTTTTATGGTTTTCTGATTACATGGACAGTCATTTTACTCAAGGCATGGCCACCATGCCAAGATGGCAGAAACTGATGGCTTCCAGTGTCAGGTTCATTCTGTCCTCTGTCTAGAATAGCACTGCCCTCCATCTTTCTAGCTAGTTAATGAATCAGGTCCCAGTGTAGACTCTTCCCTTCAGGTACATTTGTATTCATTGACTCTCTTCCCTTCCTATAATTACATCTCAGTTGGATTCTTCAGTCATTGTTTTCATTTATCAGCCATATTTTTATGCAGGAGGAGGGAGAGAGTAGTGTTCCAATCTCTTTCCCCTAAGAAGGCTTTTAGAATTACATTTAAACAATGCATGCAGATATCTAGGAAGGCTGGGTTCTGCTTATTTCTAAGACTCAAATGCAAAGAGAAATGTTGGGGAAGAAATGTTTAGAAACTTCCACCATGAACTGCATATAACTTCTAGGCTCCTACATTGATTAAATGATCACTTACACATCATTACCACTTATTATGTGCCTACGTTGTAGGAAAAACACTGCTGATAAACAGAAGTATCCAAAATGTATGGCAGGTACTTTCTCTAGAAGGTTAATAATTTAGTGCAGTAGTTTTTAAATGAGTTTCATGTTTAAGTATTTTTAAAGCATTCGATTAAGCTTTTATTGTACTTTTATATTTAAGCTATTTTTAAAATTATAATAAAACTAACACATTTGAATGTGTTATATTCCATTTTTTTTTACACACTGATGGATATTAATTCATTAACTTGCCATGCCACATTAACTTGGCTTGGAGTAGACCTAAGAATAAAAGTTTGTTTTCTACCTTAGTTCAAATAAGTGAACTTTTTATAAATGTGCAATTGATTCGAAAAGATGTAACTTGGCAATGCTCTTTTTAATTAGTCCTCCAAATATTTACTAAGGTAAAATTGTATAAGGAAATACACTGTTACAATATTTAAATGCCAGACAAGTTCTGCATCTGCTAGTTTCCTGTACATAAGATATAATTAATGTGTTGTTTTATGACATTTCAGTATTTAAAATTTAACATTTATTATAAGTTTTTGTTGAATATTTTCTTTTTTAAAATCTTCTATAAAGTTAGTCTTGACATTTTTGTGCTTACATCTGTAGAAACATTTTCAGGAAAAAAGCTTAGAAGTTTTAAACTTGGATTTCATAAGTAATTGAAATAACCTGGAAAATGTTGATATTTGGGATGAATATTTGACATATATGACTAGAGTATCTAAGTCATTATTTTTCCTATAATATTAAGCAGCTCATGAAGATTAGAGGATATCAAGTACACCTTACCTAACAGTGATGCATTTAAATGGTTACATAATCCAGTCAGCATCATTCTTCAAATTAAGAAATTCTAGTATTCATTAGGTATGGTTAGTAATTCAATTCTGAAACAAAGATTCCAATATTTCTCTTTCCGACTTTTGGAAAAGTTTTATTAAGGGATATTCTGACATTGCAAGGAGAGTTATCAAAAAAAATAGTATTATTTGTAACTTCTTATCAGTATATGTTAATGTGATTCTCAATGCTGGGCACACAAAATGTAGAACTAAATTGTATTTTTACCTTACTATAAGATAACAAAATTACAAATTTTCTGTATTATAAAATAGTCTCCTTGTTTTCTTTGGATAACTTTATAATACAATAAAATTTGAAAATCTAAAACAATGCTGCTAATCTTGTGGTTGTAAAGATTTTGCAGGGTATCCGATGGGCTAGGAAGACCACCTCAGGGATGATGTAGATGCCTGATCACTGCACTGTACACCTGAAGCTGTAGCTGAATAATAATGAATGTCAACTGCAATTATATGTATATACAAGTGGAGTACAGCATTAGGAACAGAGACAGTGGAGATGTAATGGCTGTATGCGATGTCAGGGGTAGTGGATGGGGGAGAGAGGTTGTCACTGTGTGAGGGATATAAATGATAAATGTCTAACTATTGTTTTGTGCACCTGAAACTAATAAGAAAAAAGGGTAAAAAAAGAAATACCCTCTTGTATATAATTTTCTTTGTTTTCAGAATAACAGGATTTTTTCACCAAAAGTTTTTTTAATATGAAATTTTATGTATATATAATGATTAAAATTAAGACATAAAATTAAGACATAAACAATACCTGTCATTGCAGTGGAAAAAAGCAAAACAAACAAACAAAAACAAAACAAAAAATAAAACAGTGCTGCTAAAATGTTTGAAAACCCTCTAATCTAATGAACGGATTATGAGGTCCTTGACGATGATTAAAATATTTAACATTGGATTGCATTTGAATTTTCAAAAAAATAGATGGCATAGAAACCAAAAGACATGTAGTGATAATGGTGATATATTTTCTAGGAGAAAGAATGAATGTACAAGTTGGTCTTCTTAATCTCCCATTTATTTTTAGAAATTAGGAGAAATTAAAGCTATCTTGGAAAAAAGTAAGAAGAAATATAGTATGATCTGGGGAAAGATGACAATAGAGACAAGTAGAGGTAAGGTAAACACTGAAGATAAAGGTGGGTATTTGTTCCATACCAATAATTATTTACATTCATAGAGTTGTTCATTTAGAAAAAAATTCTTATAGGCTCTTTGCTCCCAGGAAAATAAAGTAGACATATTTTTTTTTACTTTCTTCCAGTAAGTACAACTAAAAATGCCGGATTTCATGTATAAAACACCTTAAGAAGACTCTGAAAGATGGAGAGAAGGTAGACTGGCTAGGGATCTGATGAACACACACTGGTGAGTTGAGAGGGTTTTTTTTTTTTGTTTTTTTTTTTTTGCTTCACATACCTCAGACATAGAGCTAAAGAAGCTGGCAACCCAGAAATGCCAAGAGGTACAGACAAAAATAAAAAAAAAATTAAAAAGCCCCAACAAAATCCTACTCTCTATAGAGAAAGGGCCAGATATGTGGCAGCCTAGTAGGAGAAAACTTTTAGACAATATCACTCTCCTTCAGCCAAGCATCACAGAAAAAACTGTAGCCTCACTACCACCCACATTAGCAAAGCTGAGTGGAGAGGCTAACTTTGACACTCATGAGGCTATAATGAGATGCTCCAACACTTGTACTGGCGTGCTATCAAGAAAGGCCAAATCAGCTCTTTTTCGTGGCGCCTCGGAGGCCGTCGGCTGCTTCAGGATGAAGCTGAACATCTCTTTCCCAGCCACTGGCTGCCAGAAACTCATTGAAGTGGACGATGAACGCAAACTTTGTACGTTTTATGAGAAGCGTATGGCCACAGAAGTTGCTGCCGATGCTCTGGGTGAAGAATGGAAGGGTTATGTGGTTCGAATCAGTGGTGGGAACGACAAACAAGGTTTCCCCACGAAGCAGGGTGTCTTGACCCATGGCCGTGTCCGCCTGCTCCTGAGTAAGGGGCATTCCTGTTATAGACCAAGGAGGACTGGAGAAAGAAAGCGCAAATCGGTTCGGGGTTGCATTGTGGATGCCAATCTGAGTGTTCTCAACTTGGTCATTTGTAAAAAAAGGGGAGAAAGATATTCCTGGTCTCACTGATACTACTGTGCCTCGTCGCCTGGGGCCCAAAAGAGCTAGCAGAATTCGCAAACTTTTCAATCTCTCTAAAGAAGATGATGTCCGCCAGTATGTTGTGAGAAAGCCCCTAAACAAAGAAGGTAAGAAACCTAGAACCAAAGCACCCAAGATTCAGCGTCTTGTTACTCCACGAGTCCTGCAACACAAACGTCGGCGTATTGCTCTTAAGAAACAGCGTACTAAGAAAAATAAGGAAGAGGCTGCAGAATATGCTAAACTTTTGGCCAAGAGAATGAAGGAGGCCAAAGAAAAACGCCAGGAACAGATTGCCAAGAGACGCAGGCTGTCCTCTCTGAGAGCTTCTACCTCTAAGTCTGAGTCCAGTCAAAAATGAGATTTTCTAAGAGTAACAAATAAATAAGATCAGACATCAAAAAAAAAAAAAAAGAAAAAAAGAAAGGCCAAATGAGGAATCAGACTCTTAATGAAACTGCAAGTGTCAGTTCAAATTTGATATATGTATGAAGACTCAGTGACTCCCCTAAGCTAGAAAGTCCTTTCCACGTGCTCCCACATATGCCCTCAAAACATACAGGACATCAGAATACTGTATTCTTCTGTTTTAGTACCTGACTCTCCATGGATTATGTCCTTGAATACAAAGATTGTGACTTTTATTCCATATCCCAAACAACACTACTTGGGATTCAATAAGATTTGCTTTATGATTGAGTGAATTAGAAATTAATGATCTAATTATAGATTTGAGTAATACTGGGTGTTATGTGAGAAAAAAAATACTGTGTGCTACTTGGACTAGCTGTTTTCAAATATATAAAAGAATGCCTTATAAATAGTGAAGGACCCTTTTGTTGTTGTTCTTGTTCTTATTCTTGTTGATCCGAAGGCTGAACTAGGATTGATACACACACATTGTGGGAAGGTAAATTTCAATTCAATAGGAATAGGACAATTTGAAATACAATATTTCATGTTATTGGCCTAAAAGATCATCTAGTATTGTATATTGATAATTTCTTCACTGGATGGATGTTGGATGGGATAAGAGGACCAGTGAGTTATTAGAGATGGATCTGCTCACTGTTAATCAGAGAAAAGGTCTAATTTTTATCTTTTCCAGCAGTCAGCTCTCAAAAATTTTTTTGTTCACAAATGAAGGAAATTTAAACAAAATACAAAAATTACATACTATGTAATTTGAGGTCAAAATTTTAAACTTGGCTAAGAGATTCTTTTTCTCAATTA
Organism: Rhinolophus ferrumequinum; assembly: GCF_004115265.2. Classification (NCBI taxonomy): domain Eukaryota; kingdom Metazoa; phylum Chordata; class Mammalia; order Chiroptera; family Rhinolophidae; genus Rhinolophus; species Rhinolophus ferrumequinum. The sequence continues at coordinate 28,200,046 of NC_046308.1, forward strand.
AAAAGAGACAATTTTATACTCTCCTGTGAAAGAAAACCAATGTGTGCCTCCTTCCAACTTTCTAGGCGTTTTGTTTGTTTTGATTTTGTTCTGTGCTTGGCTTTGTTTTGTTTATTTTTAAACATTTATTAAGTTCTTCATACAGGTAACAATATATGACAGTCTTTACACTTTACCACATTTAGTCATTAGAAATGTCCAGTGTGTTAAGTTTGAATAGTGTTTTATTCAACAAATTAGGAAATTGAGGTTTATAAATACAACATGTTTTGCCCAAGGTCACACGTGGTAATCATATTTACCTCTTATGGAGTACTTGTTATATGACAGATGTTTTTCAAATGTACTTCTAATCCTCACAACTCAAAAGGTCTGAGTTTTGGGAGGCATATTTTTATTGAACTACATGTTATAGAGAAAAGTGCACAAATTATAGGTGTATAGGTTCATGAATTATCTGAAAATGAATACATCTATATAACCACTTTCCAGATAAAAATATAGAACATACCAGTGCCTTAGAAATCCATCTTGCCATCTCTCTTTGTCACTACTCTTTTTTTTTTCTCTTTAATTCTCAGAAATTATTAAGCACCTACAATGTGACAATATGGGGAACTAGACACAGTAAGATGCATACAAATAATTACAGTAAATGTTACATGAACTAAAATAGAATTAATTATGTGCAAGATCCTAAATGAGCACTTTACTATTAAAGTGATGTGCATTTTTTTAGTTAGTTTTAGGTGTACAAAGCAATGTAATATTATTCATAATTAGATATTTACACCCCTCACAAAGTGATAACTCCCCCTCCGCTAATCTACTACCCCTTTGACATCGTATATAGCTGTTACAATACCATTGACTATATTCCCTATGCTGTACTCCACATCTTGTGAGGGATATAAAATATATATATATACATATATATTTAATTATAGTTGGCATTCAATATTATTCAACCTTTGCCAAAGTAAACACTAGCCTGGATTCTGTTACCATCGATTAATTGTTCATGGATTTGAACGTTTAATCAATGGATTTCATTTATGTTATCTCTTCTGTTTGTGATAATCATCTATGCGATTTTTGTTTAGTAGAACTTCATTATTTTCATTGCTGTGTATTATTCTATTTTAAGAATATACCATGAGTTATCTATCCATTCTACAGGTGGTGTTTTCAGTTTGGAGCTCTTTCTAACAGAATAATCATAAACAGTTTTGAATCTATTTTTCAGTGGACATCTGTATGCATTTCTCTTTGGGTGTATATTAGGAGTAGAATTGCTGAATGATATGGTATATTTATATTCAGCTTTAATAGACATTACAAAATATTTGTTAAAATTTCCAACTTACACTTCCACCACTAAAACTGTGAGACAGTCCCCATTGATATATTTGCCTGAATTTGATATCTCCAACTATTTTTCCCTTTTGTTTTAGAAATCGTGATGGATAAGGTATCTCCCTAAAGCCTTATGATGTAAATCACCATTTCAAATAGAACACATATGTATCTCTTTGTTGAGATGTCTGTTCACACTTTTGCATACTTTTGTATAAATGTGGTTTTCTGTCTTTTAAAAAATATTTTTAAAGTTTTTATTTTTATTTTGACATTGTAATTTCAGTAGCCATAATCACTCATTATTTCTGATAATTTATTTGTATATGTTTTGAGATGTTCTACAATCACAATCAGATAGCTTATAGCAGGTTTTTCCTTCCTTTCTTATGCTTATATTCTCTTATTTGTGTATCTATTTGTTTGTTTTCATCTTAATGCACTGGCTAGGACTCTGGTACAACCTGACAAATAGTGATAAGAGGAACTCTTGTATGTTTCTCAAGTATAATGTTTGTCATGTTTTTTTTCCAGATACAGTGCATCAGATTATGTAAATTTTCTAAGAGTTTTGTTTGTCTTCTCATTTGTTGATTGGTTTTAATTAGGAACAGAATTTTTAAAATTAATAACACTTATTTTTTCAGTTTTTTTTTAAAAATTTATATATTATTTATTTTTCAGTTATATTTGGCGTACATTATATTAGTTTCAGGTGTACACACAATAATTAGACACTTACATAACTTACAAAGTGATCACCCTGTTAAGTCTAATACTCATCTGACACCATACATAGTCATTATAATATTATTGACTATATTCCCTATGCTGTACTTTACTTCCCCGTGACTGTTTTTATAACTGGCAATTTGCACAACTTAATTCATTTCCCCTTTGCATCCAAATACCACAACCCCCTTACCAGCTGGCAACCATCAAAATGTCCTCTGTATCTATGAATTTGTTTCTGATTTGTTTGTTTATTTATTTTGTTTTTCAGATTCCACATATAAGTGAAATCATATGGCATTTGTCTTCCTCTGTCTGACATATTTCAGTAAACATAATACCCTCTAGGTTCACCCATGTTGTTGCAAAAGGCAAGATTTCATTATTTTTTTGTGGCTGAGTAATGTTCCATTATAATATGTACTTCTTCTTTATCAATTAGTCAATTGATGGACACTTAGGTTGATTCCATATCTTAGCTATTGTAAATAATGTGTCAATGAACATGGGGATGCATATGTCTTTTCAAATTAGTGTTTTGTGTTTCTTTCAATAAATACCCAGAAGTGGAATTCCTGGGTCCTTCTTTGTCTCTTGTTATAGCCTTTGTTTTAAAGTTTATTTTGTATGATATAAGTATTGCTACCTCAGATTTTTGTTTGTTTGTTTTCTTTGTTTCCAGTTGTATGACATATTTTTTTCTATCCTTTTCATTTCAATCAGTGTGTTTCTTTCAATTTGAAGTGGATCTCCTGTAGGCAGCATATGTAAGAGTCGTGTTTTCTTATCCATTCAGCCATCCTATGACTTTTGATTGAAGCATTTAGTGCACATAGATTTAAACTAATTATTGATAGGTATGTAGTTATTGCCATTTTATTATTCATATTTTTATCTTTTTTCTTCTTGTTGAAGAATCCCTTTAACATTTCTTATACTACTGGTTTGGTGGTGATGAACTCCTTTAGCTTTTTCTTCTCTGGGAAACTATCTGTCCTTCAATTCTGAATGACAGACATGCTGGATAGAGTAATCTTGGTTGTAGGTCCTTGCTTTACCTGACTTTCAATAGTTTGTGCCAATCCCTTCTGACCTACAAAGTTTCTGTTGAGAAATCATCTGACAGTCTTATGGAACTCCCTTTTAGGTAACTAACTGCTTTTCTCTTGTTGCTTTTAAGTTTCTCTCTTTGTCTTTAAGCTCTGGCATTTTAATGATGATGTGTCTTGGTGTGAGCCCCTTTCAATTCATTTTGTTTGGAACTCTCTGCTCTTCTTGGGCTTGTATGTCTATTTCCATGTTAGGGAAGTTTTCTGTCATTTTTCTTCAAATAGGTTTTCAATCATTTGCTCTCTCTCTTCTTTTGTTAGCCTTATGATGCAAATGTTCACTTGATATTGTCCTAGAGGTCTCCTAAACTCTCCTCATTTTTGTGGATTCTTTTTTCTCTTTGTTGTTCTCTTTGTGTGTTTTCTGCTACCTTATCTTCCAAATCACTAATTTGATCCTCTGTCTCATCTAATCCAATATTAATTTCCTCTAATGTATTTTTCATTTTAGCTATCATATTCTTCGTTTCTGACTTTTTAAATGTTTTTTATATCCATTTTATGTTTCCGATGTGTTTGTTAAAGTTTTCACTGAGTTCATATACTCTTGCCCTAAGTTTACTGAGAAGCCTTATAGCCAGCATTTTGAACTCTGAATCTGGACGATTGCTTGTCTTCATATTGTTTAGTTCTCTTTCTGGAGTTTTGTCCTGTTCTTTCATTTGGTACATGTTTCTTTGTCTCCTCATTTTGGCTGACTTCCTGTGTTCGCTTTTATGTATTAGTAGAGCTGCTATGTCTCCTGGTCTTAGTAGAGTGGCCTTATGTAGTAGGTGTCCTGTGGGGCCCAATGGTTCAGTCTCCTTGGTCACCTAAGCAGGGGTACTCCAGTAGGTACCCTTATGTGGGTTCTGTGTGCTTCCTGTTGTAGTTGAGCTTTGATTGCTGTTGGCATGGCAATAGGACGGATTGACCCTCAGGCTAATTGACTGTTAGGACTAGCCATGACTACAGAAGAAGAGCAGTAGTCAAGGGCTAATGCAGTGGAGCTGGATTTACTTTAGTAGGGCTCTGGAGCCTGCCAAGTTGGCCCTTAGGGTGTGTCATTTTGTGGAGTTGGTTTGGTGCTGCTATGATGTGGTCTGAAGCTGACCATCAAGTGTGTTGTTTCTGGGGCCTCTTGGGTGGGAACTCTTGTGCAGGCCAAAGTCAGCCACTACCTGTGTCCTGCCAGGGGCCAGATGGTATGAGTGACAAAGTGATCTGCAAAGGGTTGCCACATATGCTGGGCTTGGAGGTGCCTGGGAGAGGCTAATCTGTGAAGTAAGGTCAGCTGCCACTAGTGCCAGGCTTGGGGCTGCTTAGCAAGAGGTATGGAACACATCGTGGCCAGATCCTGCTTGTTTGGGATTTGTGAACCTTTGAGAGATTCTTAGGAAAGTCTGCAGAATTAGTCAAGACAGGCTGTTTGTATGGAAAAGCCACTGGGAGTTGGCTTGAGTATGCTTGCCAATTGAGTGGGGCGGGGTCTGAAGGAATCACAAGAGGTGGGGGATGAATGGTGTCTGCCATGTTAATAGAGACCCAGTCTGTTCCAGGTCTCTACTGCTCCTACCAGTCTCGATGTGGCTTCTTCTGTATATCCTTGGTGATATACTAAGGCCATCTATTTAGCTGGTCTTCAGGTGGTTTTCAATGATAGTTGTTCTATAGTTTAGTTGTAATTTTGATGTGATCATGGGAGGAGGTAACCACAGTGTTGACCTACTCTGACACCTTGACCAGAAGTCTAAAATGTTTTAGGTTTACAGAATAATTATGTACATAGTACAGAGAATTTCCATATAGCTTCACACACACACACACACACACACACACACACACACACAATTTTCCAATTATTAATATCTTGCATTAGGTTGGTACTTTGTTGCAATTAAAGGATCAATATTTATATATTATTATTAACTAAAATCCACATCTTATATTGCCATTTGTTCTTTGTGTGGTAAGGTTATATAGGTTTTGACAAATGAATAATGCCATGCATTTACCATTACAATATCATACAGAATAGTTCACCATCCTACAAATCCCCAGTGCTTTTTCTACTTATGCCCCCTTACTCAAAGCTTGACAACACCTGGTATTGTTTTCCTTATAATTAAAGTAAGTTTCTTATGAACAAGATATAGTTAGTTTTGTTTCTTTTATATACTCTAATTATCTCTGTCTTATAGTTGGCGTATTCAGACCATTCACATTTAAAATGATTATTGATATATTTGGATAAATATCTACCACATTTCTTACTATTTTCTATATTGCACTTGTTCTTTGTTTCTTTTTTAACTTGCCTTTTTTTGCCTTTCCCTGTTTTTATTTGAGCATTTTATATGACTCTATTTTCTCTCTTCTCTTAGCATATCTATTGCATTAAAAAAATTAGATCTAGGTTTCCCTAGAGTTTTTTTATATACATGTATTACTAACCTAAATTTATTTTTTGATAACACTGTACCACATTATGTGTGATGCAGTACTTTATAAAAGGGCATTCCTGTTCTTCCTTTTCATCTCTTATAACATTGCTGTCATTGATTTAACTTAGCCATGTTCTATAATCACTTAATACATTATTACTATTATTAATTTGAACAAACATATTTGAGATCAATGAGTAAGTAAAATGGAATATTTTATTGTTCCTTTATTTATTTTTTCTCTAATGCTATTTGGCCCTTCCTCCCTTCCTCCCTCCCTCCCTCTCTCCCTCCTTCCCTCCCTCCCTTCTTCCTTCCTGCCTTTCTCTTTCTTTCTTTTCAGATTCAAATTTCTAACCTATATATCATTTCCCTTCTCTCTGAAAAAACTGTTTTAACTATTTTTTTTTAAATTAAAGTTTATTGGGGTGACAATTGTTAGTAAAGTTACACAGGATTCACGTGTACAATTCTGTAATACATCATCTATAATCACATTGTGTCTTCACGACCCAGAGTCAGTTCTCCTTCCATTACCATATATTTGACCCCCTTTACCCTCATCTACCACTCACCTCCCTTACCCTCTGGTAACCACTAAACTATTGTCTATGTCTGTCAGTTTTTGTTACTTTGTTGGTCTTGGTTCTTTGTTGCTTTCAGTTTTATATCCCACATGTCAGTAAAATCATTTGGTTCTTGACTTTTTCTGTCTTATTTCCCCAAGCATAATCTCAAAATCCATCCATGGTTTTGCAAATGGCACTATTTCATATTTTCTTAGGGCAGAATAGTATATTCCACTGTGTATATATGTCACAACTTCTTTATCTATTCATCTACTGAAGGACACTGGTTATTTCCATGTCTTGGACACCATAAATAAAGCTGCAATAAACAGAAGAGCACATATATCTTTTTCGGAGATATGTTATCAGATTTTTGGGGTAGAAATGTAGGAGAGGGATTGCTGGGTCATATGGTAATTCTGTTCTTAATTTTTTGAGGAACCTCCACACTGCCTTCCATAGCGGCTGCACCAACCTGCATTCCCACCAACAGTGTATGAGGGTTCCTTTTTCTCCATAGCCTCTCCAACACTTGTTATTAGTTGTCTTGTTTTAACTATTTTTGAAAGGCAGGTATACTAGCAACAACTTCCCTCAGTTTTTGTTAGTCTGAGAAAATATTTATTTCTTATTCAATTTTTATGGAAAATGTCACTGTATATAATGTTCCAGATTGGTGCGTTTTTTGTTTTTTTTCAAAACTTTAAATATTTCACTTTACATTCTTCTTGTTAATGTGGTTTCTGACAAGAAGTCAAATGCAATTTTTTTATTCTTACTCCTCTAATATTAAAGTATCCCTTTCCTGGTTTCTTTGAAGATTTTTCTTTGTGTTTGGTCCTTGCAATTTGAATATGATACGCCTATGTGTACACTTTTTTATGTTTATCCCACTTGGTGTTCCCCGAGTTTCCTGCATCCATGGTTCTGTGTCTGTCATTAATTTTGGAAATAATTTCAGCCATTAAAACATCAAATATTTATTCTGATCAGTTTTCACTTTTTTCTCTTTCTGTTATTCCCATTTTACATATATTCCATCTTTGTAATTGTCCCATAATTCTTGGATATTGTCTTTGTTTCTTTCTTTTTATTTGTCTTTTCTGTTTTTCAATTTGGAAAATTTCTATTTACATATCTTCAATCTCCCTGATTATTTCCTTGGCCATGACCACTCTACTGATGAGCTTATGAAAGACATTGTTCATTTCTATTAATGCTATTTTTTTTTTACTTCTAGCATTTCCTTTTGATACTTTCTTAGAATTTCCATCTGTCTTCTTACATTACTCATCTACTCATGCATGTTGCTCACTTTTCCACAGAGCCCTCAGCATATTAATCATAGTTATTTTAAGTTCTCTATCTGATCATTTCAATTTCTTTGTTATATCTGAGTCTAGTTCTGATGTTTGCTTTCTCTCCTGAAACTATTTCTTCTTGGCTTCTACCATGCCTTTTAAATTTTTTGTTTCAAGTTGGACATGATCTATTGAGTAATAGAAAGTAAGGTATTTAGAGTTTTAATGTGAGGTTTTATGTTAATCCAGCTAGTAATTGGACTGTATTTAATATTTCCTGTTGTTTTAGATGGTAGAGGCTTCAATTTCCTGCATTTTCTTATTTATTCTACTGTGATGACTTTGGGATTCCCTAATATCTCTTTGTTAAATAGAGTCTATGTCTTGCCACTCTCTGAGTTATAATTTTATTATACTGGAGCCCTGTTTATGTGTTGGTAAGGTGTTGGGGAGGTGAAGTGTTCTATACTGTTATGATGAAATCTCAATTTTTAGGGGTTCCATGGACTGTGGCATTTAGAGGCTATTCTTGGCCTTTTTATTGTCCTCCCATTTTGTGACACTGGAAGCATGAAGGAGACTCTAGTTGTCGAACTGAACTTCTCCCAGGTCAAATGAGTCATTGATAAAATTGCTTGTTTTAGAAGATGGTCCTTTCTTATGGAGAATGTTCTGGGCAATTTCAAAAGTGGTTACTTTCTCCTACCTTGCCCAACATATGAGGATTTTTTTGTTTTTAATCAAACTTAATTGTGTTTGGCTGCAAAATTCTGTTTCTTTGGCACAGCAACTCTTTATTTTTTATCTTTATTTTTTAAATTTTTTATTGGGGAATATTGGGGAACAGTGAGTTTTTCCAGGACCCATCAGCTCCAAGTCGTTGTTTTCCAGTCTAGTTGTGGAGGGCAGCTCAGCTCCCAGTCAAGCCGTTGTTTTTCACTTTAATTGCGGAGGTTGCAGCTTACTGACCCATGTGGGAATCGAACCAGCGACCTTTGGTGTTATGAGCACTGCACTCTAACCAACTGAGCCATCCAGGCAACCCTGGCACAGCAACTCTTAAAGAGATAGAGCTACATATGCAGTTACCCAATGGGTAATGGGAAGGATGTATGACAACAAGAGTTAAAGTAAATACTTGGACATATTTAATGTACACCATAACATATAGTCAAATGAGTATTATAAAGTTTATTAGTAGTTAAATTAATCTTATAGGTGAGAAAATTGATTCTCTGAAAAGCAAATTATAACTTAAGTGCAATATTTTGAGCAGCATACTGAAAAAAAACTTGTAATTTTATATATTTATAAATTATCTTTTATATAAAGTCAGATACTGTTTTCTTAAAAGGATTGTACTCTTTTACATAAAACATAACTCATAGTAAAAATATTAAACAAAAATTTTACATAGCAACTTAAATGTTGTTTTATGACAAAATTTCTATTGTGAATGTTTGGTACTGGGAAATGCAAATCAATGTGGATATATTTGATTGAAATAATGGTTCTTCCAGGACTCACAGAATGTTTCACATTTTGAAAACTGAACTAGGCTGATTAAATTCTAAAAGCTCCACAGGGATATCTTCAATTCTAAGAAAGTGGAACCACAATACCACGAATAAATAAGCTGTTCAGACAACTTTGCTTGCATATTGGAAAGTCATGAAGACTTTTATTTTACTTATTTTTTTTCTCTTCTTATTTTTTTCTTTATTTTTCTTTTCAAGGTGGACTGAATTTCCACTGATTGAAGTACAGAATTCTTTACTACATACAGTTAAAATGAAGATACAGGCATCAATTTCTGAAATGTTGCTCTACCTCTGAAACAATGAAAATACAGGCAAAACACCTCAACTCCATTATTTCAGAAATCTGGAAAATAACAAAAGCTACTGCAAGAACTGAAAATCATTTATCCAAGATAAACTACTAGAACATGATAAGACAGTGGGATCTGGGAAGTTTTAACTTGGCACTATTCCCAACACCCCCCCTTCCCAGCTCAGTGGTGTGGCAAATAAAATCCAGCAGCATTTTAGATAATGGAGAGATCTGATTGCATTTGTAGATCTGTGAATAGTGCAATCACCAAAGCACAATTTGTTGTCCAAACTTGCAATTCCCTTGGAAATTAGAATATGTTGGCTATTAGATTTGAATCAGAGCAAAGCTTAGATTGAAGGAAAAGACTTAACCCCAGGACATCACTGAAACAATGGTAAACAACTGGTAATATCTCAACTTCCTAAGGTTGTAATTTTACCTGGGACAAACAAGAGCCTGCCTGGGAATTTAAAATAAGTCCTGGAGAACTAGACAAAGATAGGGAAATTTTTAAAACTCCAATAAATTCCTGGGGTTCTAAAAGTTTGCCCAAGGCTGGACACATGCCCAGGAAAGTCCAGGGAAAAGTAAAAACACTCACTCACCTCTAGCTTACCCTGAGGCCTTGGACAAGAAAAAAAGTGAAAGCTAAGACTAAATGAAAACTAAGAAAAACAAAGCTTCTGTCTTAAGTTTGGTTATGCTTTTTCAAACACAGATCATCTTGGAAGAAAAGCAAAGTCATACAGAAAAGGCTTTTATGAAAATTTTATAAGAACTTATTATTTGGCTACTAAATTATACTGAGCAGGGTGTGGCTCCTAGGAGTCTAGGCTGAAAAATAAAAACAAGCAATTAAAGAGGAAAAAAGACTAGCAAAAAAGTCAGTGGGAAAAAACTGAAGGGAACTCAGAATCTACAGAATCAATCCCAAAAAAAAAAAAAAAAAAAAAAAAGCTAAAGAAATAAGGAGCAATAAGAAATGACAACAATATAAAGCCAGCAAACTTTGAAGGTGGAGAGTTTTAATCCATAGTTGTTCCAATATATTGTCTAACACCTCAAGTTTACAATAAAAAAAATTACAAAATATGCAAACTAACAGGAAAGTAGCCTACATAAACAGGGAAGAAATTCCGCTGACAGAAAATGTCCCCAAGGGGGCCAGTTTTTACTTAGTAGACAAAACCTTTGAATCAGCTATTATGATACATTTGAATAACTAAAAGAAACTATATCTGAAGTAGTAAAGAAAAGTATGTCAATGATGTCGTACAAATAGAGAATATCAATACAAAGGTGGTAATTATAATAAACAATCAATGGAAATCCTAGAGTTGAATTTTTTTTTAAATGGAAACAATAAATATAGGAGCACAACACAAGATTTTAGCTTGTTGAATAATATATCAGCAAATTTGAGGACAGATCAAAAGAGACTATCCAATCTGAGTAGCAGAATGGGGTGGGGGGAAAAGAAAAAAGAAATAAAAAGAAACAGAAACTCGGAGATCTGTGGGACACCATCAAGTGCAACAACACAGACATAGTATAGGTTCCAGAAAGAGACGAGAAGAAGCAGAAAATATACTCTAAGAAATAATGGCCTAAAAGTTCCCATTGTTTTGAAACATTAATTTGTACATTCAAAAAGTTCTAAAACTCCAATAAACATAAAAATATCTACATCCTGACAGATCACAGTAAAACTGATAAAAAATGAAAGACAAAAAGAGAATCTTGAGGCAACAAAAGAAAATTAATTTTAATGTACAAGAGACACTCAATAAGATTAACATAAAATATTTCATCAGAAACCATGGAGACCAGGAGAGAGTGGAATGACATTGGAAAAGATTGTCAACCAGGAATCTGCTTCTTGCAGAACTCATCAGAAGTGGAAAATTTGGGGGAAAGAGTCATTTTCAGATTAAAAAAAATAGGGCGGACGTCATAGGAACGGAGGCAGCGAGGCGGACTTCTTGAGTTCTCCTCCAGATCTTACCACAAACTGAACTTCTATAACCTATCAAAGGACTCTCTGCTCATCACACAGAACAGCTAAGAGACTCCTACAAGGATTACTTGAAGGTGGACAAATTGGGCGAACAGGGGAAGAGGGAAGGGAGCAGTGTGGAGACACGGCCTGCATCCGCGGCTGCAGGGACCCAGGGGATCCCAGGATGGAACAGAAATCACAAAAACCAGAAGGTGAGCTCTTTCCCTGCGTCCCACAGCTGATCTCTCCCACCCAGAGGGCAGCATATCCAGCATTTGAGACAGTAACTGATGGGGAAACTGACCTTAAAATGTTCCCTGCCACGTGGAACTGAGCTAAAATGGTGGCTCGAGTGGCGAGAGAAGTCTCCAGCCCAAGCCCCAGCCCACTTCCGCATAACCCCCTCCAAGCCACACTTTGAGCCAATCACCAGAAGACACATACCCCTTCCCAGAATCAAGGAAGTCCCCAACCCATAAAAACCTCAAAACGTTGCTAGGGGCTCAGTCTTTTGGGAAGGATCCCGCTAGCCTGTGAGCGTAATAAAAGCTGACCTTCCTAACTCTCTGAGTGCCGCTTGGGTTCTTTCCAGTCTTGGATTCTGCAACACAACCTCAGCTGAGACCTCCAGCTGGGCCCTAGGTCGCACAAAGGACATAAATTCCATACCTGGGCCCCTCCCCACACTCTCCCAATCCTATCCCCGCCCTTCCAGAGTCTCAAGCTGGCCCCTGAACTGAGGAGTAGTGCCAGATTACAGAGGAGTGGTAGTGCTCAGGACTGGGAAGACCTGCATGCAGCTCTGACCCAGGGAAGAGACTGGGAAGAGTGTGATATTGCTGCGCTGGGAGAGAAGAGACTCTTCTATCCCCACTCCCACCCTTTCTGCTTGTCTAGGTCAGGGCAATTACAATTGTGGAGACACTCCCAGGGATCAGCAGTAGGCGGCAGATGCAGCTCTGGGCTTTCAGCAGCTCAGAAATCTTCCGCCCGCCATACACACACACACACACACACACACACACACACACACACACACACACAGAGAGAAGAAGTGCCCTAAGACTCAGGAGAACTGGGCACAGGGCTGGTGATGCTATTCGCAGTGCGCATATGTGCAGACGAGCAGAAACTGCACTGACTTTGTAGACACTACCATCCAGACCCCATAACCCCACTCATCTAAATCTGTAGGCCCAAAGTCACTCTGGGCACCAGGTGACCGGCTCTGCCTGAACAATAAGCAGAGGATTCTTTGGTACAGCAGAGGACAGCCTGGAGATTACTTGGTGGGCTTAAGCCAAGACTGACACTGCTTTTTTTGTTTTGTTTTGTTTTTATATCTTTGATATCTTTGCCTGTGTCGAGTGTGGGTTATCGATTGTTTCTATATGTGAAGGTATTTGTTTTTTTCTTTCTTGTTGTTATTGTTGTTGTGCTTGGTGATTTGCTTTGTTCTGAAATTGCCCTACACCAGGGCCCAGCTCAAGAGGCCAAAGATTCAACACACGCAGCAGCCAACTCCAGACCAAACAAGAATACTACCGAGTTTGATCTACAAATGAATTCCCAGAGGGAATTCTCTACAGGCACAAGAGCCCATAGAGGCCAAGCCACATTTAAGTGGTTAACTCTCACACAGCAGAACAACCTGCTGTGGGCAGAGCCAAGTCTCACAACTAGTCAGCCTAAGAGTCAATTCCACCTACTCACATGCTAAAAGTCATTAAAGATCAGTTTAGCAAGACAATATACACAACACAAGAGACACCTTTGGAGCACACGCAGAGGAGAAGAAAGAAATGGTGCAAGCAAAGTATAAAGGACACATACTACATAAGATAACCCAGCAAAAACTAAGAACCCTAGGGAATCTACCTAATATATCGAAGCAAACACAGAGAGTCAGCAAGAATGCGGAAACAAAGAAACATGTCCCAAATAAAAGAACAGAAGAAACCTCCAGAATTGGAACCAAATGAAATAGAGGTAACCAAACTATCAGAGACAGAGTTCAGAACACTGATGATAAGAATGTTTAAGGACCTTAGTGACGACATAAAGAAAAACAGAGAAATCGTAATGAACAACCAGTTAGAACTAAAGAATACAATAACTGAAATAAAGAACACACTTGAAGGAATGAAGCAGAGGATCGAATCAGCGACTTCTAGGAATTTTATGGTTTCATAAAAATTTAAAATTATTGAAATCATATAAAGCATGTTATCTGACCACAATAAAATTAAATTAGAAATGAACAACAGAAGAAATTTTGGAAAATTCACAAATATAAAAAATATTGAAAAAAAGACCCCCTGAAAACCAAAAGAAAAAGAAGACACAGCACAGAATATTAAAAAATATTTGAAGATTAATTAAAATGAAAGCAAAACATACAGAATTATGGGATGCAGCCAAAGCACAGCTCTGAGAGCAATTTGTAGCTATAAATGCCAATATTAAAAAACAAGAAAAATCTCAAATTAATAATCTTATCTTCCACCTTATAAAACTAAAAAAAAGAAGAGCAAACAAAACCCAAAGAGCAGAAGGAAAGAAATAATAAAAATTATAGTAGAAATAAATGAAATAGAGAAAAGGAAAACATAAAATCTATACAAAGCATAAACAAACACTACACAAAGAATAAACAAAAGTTTATGCTTTGAAAAGATCAACAAAATGGAAAAACTTTTAGCCAGATTGACCAGAAGAAAAATACTCAAGCTATTAAAATAAAGAATGAAAGAAGATATAACATACTTACCTTGCAGAAATATAAAGGAAAATAATAGAATACTGTGAAGAACTGAATAGCAACTAATTAAATAACTTAGATGAAATTAACAATTTATTAGAAAGACATAAATGAAACTGACTCAGAAATAAATAATCATAAATAGCCTAAAATAAGCAAAAATATTGAATTAATAAGATAAAACTTCCAACAACAACAACAAAAAATCCAAGACCAAAATTATTCAATACAAAATCTTACCAAACATTTGAAGAAGAGTTAATACCAATTTTTCAAAAACTCTTCCACAAAATAAGAGAGGAGGGAACACTTCTCAACTCATTCTTTGAAGCCAACATTACCTTAACAACAAAATTAGATAAAGACATTACAAGAAAAGGAATCTACAGACGAAAATCTCTTTTGATTATAGATGTATAATCAAAACCTTAACAAGATCCAGCAAACCAAATTCAGCAACATTAGAAAATATATATTACACACCATGACCATCTAGTTTACTCCAGAAATGCAAGTTTGGTTTAACATTGGAAAATACACCATAGAGTTCTGACAATTAAGGTTGCTAACTGATCCTAGAAAAAGTGCCACATACCTCATTGCTGAATATCACTATGGTCACCTTCAAAGTACTACCCTTAGAAAGCTATGGACCAATGCCAGTGCCTCGTTCACCCTTCAAAACAAGTTTGGAACTCTTTTTCTGGAATGGCCATCAGAGTTGTCTTTGTATTACGCTTGATGTCCTGAATGTTATCAAAATGTCTTTCTTTCAATATTTCTTTTACCTTTGAGTAAAAAAAGAAGTCTTTGGGGGGCCAGATCAGGTGATTAGGGAGGGTGTTCAAATACAGTTACTTTTTACTGGCTAAAAACTCCCTCACAGAGAGTGCCATGTGAGTTGGTGCATTGTAGTGATGCAAGAGCCATAAATTGTAGGCGAAAAGTTCAGATTATCTAAATTTTTCATGCAGACATTTCAGCACTTCCAAACAGTAAACTTGGTTAACTGTTTGTCCAGTTGGTACAAATTCATAATGAATAATCCTTCTGATATCAAAAAAGCAACATCGTTGCAACAAGTTTGCAAACTTAGTTGTCAGACCTCATACAAATGACATGGAAAAAACAGTAAAAATCGTATGATCACTTTAATAGGCCCAGCAAAAATGTTAACAATATCTAACACTCTTTCACGATAAAAACACTCAACAGTGACGTCAGAAAAATGGCTGAATTGGAGGGTTTTTTTCCATCTTCTCCCATAAGAACACCAATTTGACAATCATTTATGGACACGAGTGCCATTGTTGAAGCCAAGGAGAACAGCAGAGATGTTCCAACACAGTGTTGGAGAAATAATAAATTCCAAGATTGGCACATTGAAGAGAGTAAAAGGAACATTTTCACTTTACCTGTATCAACACTCCCTCAAGCAGCACAGCTTAGTGCCAAGAAAAACCTCTCAACCCATCAATTCTCCCACAAGGGAATGTGAGAGTATGTGAGTGATCACTCAGCTTACCCAGCTGTGCAGAATGCTGCCAAGGAAGCCCATTTCTTTCTTGCCCCGTCTTGAATACTAAGGTATGCTCCATGACTGGGAGATGGGAAGCAGCTGGGAGAATAGCATCCGAAGCTCTTCAAGGGCATCAAAGGGAAGTGGAAGGTGCATCAGGAAATCTGCCCAGGAGCTTTGGGGAGTCCTGCAATGGGCCTGTGGGCAGCCCAAGCACTGCGTACATCACCTCACCACACCACATACACCGCATGGCTAGCTCCCTGTTCACACCTTCAAGGGTGGTGAGAGTGACTCATTAAAGATGGCTATTGAGCATGTACAGAAAGCTAGCTTAACTCTGAAGGATTGGAAGGAAGTACACAAATCTGAGCATTCAGAATTATTCTAGGAAAAGCAAGTGGGAGGCTATCAGCACCTAGCATGACTTTGCAGGTTTTAGAGAAGGCATACAATCTTAAGAATTCTGCCACAAAAGCAAACAAGACAAGCAGAGTAGGTGTATCAATAGAAATGTTTTTAGAAAGCCTCAGAATCCCTAGCAGGGCCAACAGAAGGTATTTCTCCCAATCCAGCCAGCAAAGATTGGAGGAGGTGACTGCTTTTTCAAATATGAGGACAGCAACACAAGACTTCAAAGAACATAAAAAATCAAAGAAACATGACACCACTAAAGGAACAAAATAATTTCCTAGAAACTGACCCCAAAGAAATGGAGATTGGTGAATTGCCTGATTTAAAAAATAAAAATAAATGAAAAGGCTGTTCTAAGGATGCTGAGTGAGTTACAAAAAACCACAGAAGACAATGAAATGAAATAATAAAACCAATAAATGAATAGAACAGGAAGTTTAACAGAGAAATGGAATTCATAAAAAGGAAACAAACTGAAGTTGGAGCTGAAAAACAAAATCAATGAACCTAAAAAAGAAACAGAGTATCGACAGCAGAATTTATTAATCAGAAGAAAGAATCTGCAAAGTGAAGTCATGTCATTTGAAATTTTACAGAGAACAAAGAAAAATGAATTTAAAAAAATGAAGAATGCCTATATGAATTATGATACCGTCAAACAAACAATTTACACATTATTGGAGTCCCAGAGGGAAAAGAAAACTAGAAAGGGACAAAAAAAAAAAAATCATTTAAAAAATAATGGCTGAGAACTTAAATTTGGGGAGATATTTGGACATCCAAGTTCATGAAGCTTATGAGTCCTCAAAAAGTTCTCCTGCTGACACATAAAAAACAAAAACATCTAAAATTAAAGACAAAGAAAGAATTTTAAAAACAGCACAAGAAAAAAATTCCTTGTAGACAAGAGTCCTCCCTAAAGCTACCAGCAGATTTCTCAGCAGAATAGTTGTAGGCCAGTAGAAAGTGGGATCATATATTCAAAGTGCTAAAAAAAAAAAAAAAAAAGAAAGAAAGAAAGAAAGAAAAAAAAAAAAACTACCAACAATAATACTTTTCCTGGCAAAGCTATCCTTCAGAAGAGAGGAGAGATAAAGACTTTTCTGGACAAACAAATCATGAAGTTCATAGCAGTAGACATGCCTTACAAGAAATGCTAAATAGAGCTCTTCAAGCTGAAATAAAAGGACACTAGTAACATGAAAACATAAAACAAACTGGTTAGGTAGGTATATATCAAATTCATATATTCTAGTACTGAAAGAAAGAAAGGAAAATCAAAACATCCAGGAAACAAATAATGAAATAACATAAGTTCTTGCATATCAATAATTACATTAAATGTAAATGGATCAAATGTCTAATTAAAAGGCACAGAGTGGCTGAATTAATTTTAAAAAAAAGACCTAACTATATGCTACCTACAAGACATTTACTTTAGCTTTAATAACACACATAGACTCAAAGTTAAAGGATTGAAAGGGATAGCCCATGCAAATGAAAACCAAAAGAAAGCAGAGATAGCTATAGCTATATCAAACAAAATAAGTATTAAGTCAAAATGTTTAATGAAACAAAGATCATTATATAATAATAAAGGGGTCAGTTCTTCAAAAGGATATAAAAATTATAAATATATATATATGTACTCAGCATCAGAGAATTTAAATATATTAAGCAAATATTAATAGAACTGAAGGGAGAAATAGACAACATATAATAATAATAGGAGACCTCAATACTTCACTTTCAACATTGGGTAGGTCACTGGATTTAAACAATACTTTAGACCAATTGACCTAACAGACATATATAGAACATTTCATCTAATCACAGCAGAATTCTTCTCAATAACACATGAAACATTCTCCAGAGTAAATCATGTTAGGTCAAAACACAAGTCTTAATGAATTTAAGAATATTGAAATAATATAAATATCTTTTTGACCCCAATTCTATGACACTAGAAATCAACAGGAGGGATAGTTGAAAATTCACAAATATGTGGAAATTAAAAAACACAGTTCTGAAAATCAAATGCGTCAAAAAAAATTAAAAGGTAAATAAAAAAAGATCTTAAAACAATGAAAATAAAAACACAGAATAACAAAACTTAAGGGATGTAGCAAAAAGCAGTCCTAAGAGTAAAGCTTATAGCAACAAATGCCCACATCAAGAAACAAGAAAGATCTCAAATAAAAATCCTAACTTTCCACTTAAAGAACTAGACAAACAAGAACAAACTAAGCCCAAAATTGGGAAAGGGAATTAAATAAAGATCAGAACAGAAATAAATGAAATAGAGAACAGAAAAACAATAGGAAAGATCAACAAAACTAGAATTAGTTTTTGGAAAAGATAAACAAGATTGACAAAACTATAGCTAGAGAAAAAAAATGAGAAAATTCAAATAAATAAAATCAGATATGAAAGTGGAGACATTACAATTAATACTGCTGAAATACACTGGATCATAAAAGACTACACTGAATAATTATGCACCAAAAATTGATAGCATAAAAAGAATGGGTAAATTTCTAGAAACATACAACCCACCACAAATGAATCAGGAAGAAATATAAAATCTGAACAGACCAAGTAAGAAAATTGAATAATCAAATTGAATAGTCAAAAACCTCCCAACAAAGAAAACCCTAGGACCTTATGGCTTTACTGGTGAATTCTAACAAACATTTGAAGAAGAAGTATACCAATCCTTCTGAAACTCTTCCTAAAAAGTTGAAGAAGAGGGAATAATCTCAAACCCATTTTATGAGGTTATTATTACCCTGATACCAAAAACAAAGTCACCAGAAGAGAGCAAAATTACAGACCAATATCCTTGATGAACGTAGATGAAAAAACCTACAACAAAATGCTAGCAAACTAAATTCAACAGCACATTAAAAGAATCATACTCCATAGTCAAGTTGAATTTATTCCTGGGATGCAATGACAGTTCAATATACACAAATCAATAATTGTATTATATCACATTAACAGAATAAAAGAAAAAAATTACATGACCATTTTAATAGATTCAGAAGGAGGATCTGACAACATCCAACATCTCTTTAGGATAAAATTTTTCAACAAATTAGGAATAGAAGGAATATACCACAACATATTATAGAACATAAATCACAAATCTACACCTAATATTATACTCAACGGCAAAAAAAACAACAAAAACAAACAAACAAACAAAAAGCTGAAGGCTACTCCTCTAAGATGGAACAAAACATGGGTGCTCAATCTTGCCACTTCTATTCTAGATGGTACTAGAAGTCCTAGCCAGAAAAATTAGGGAATGAAAGGAAATAAAAGATCCAAATCAGCAAGTAAGAACTTGTCTGTTTGCAGATGATATAATCTTATGTATGGAAAACCCTAAAGACCGTACCTAGGTACCTTTAAAATCAATAAATTCATTCAGTCAAGTTGTCAAGGATAGAAAATCAACAGTGATAATTAATTGTATTTCTTTCTATACACTAATTAAAAATATCTATTGCAAAGACAAATTAAGAAAGCAATCTCATTTATAATAGCATCAAAAACAATAAAATATTGTAAAGTAGATTTAGCCAAGGAGGTGAAAGACCTGTACATTGACACCTATAATACATTGATGAAGGAAATAGAGGAAGACACAAATGAAAGATATCCAGTCTTCATGGGTTGCAAAAATTAATGTTGTTAAAATGTCCATACTACTCAGTGATCTAAAGACTCAATGTGATGCCTATGAAAATTCCATGGGCATTTTTCACAGATATAGGAAAGGCAATCTAAAAGTTGTATAGCACTACAAAAGATCCTAAATAGCTAAGTCTTGAGAAATAAGAATAAAGCTGGAGGTATGGAAGAACATACTTTCTGATTTCAAGCTATATTACAAAACTGTAGTAATCAAAGCAGTATGGTAGTGGCATAAAAATAAACACATGGATGAATGGAACAGAACTGCGAGCTGAGAGATAAAGTTCTTCATATATAGTGTAGTGCAGGGGATCCTGCCGACTTCGCCATGTGTCATGCGGGGTGTCAGGCGCGGTCTCTGGTCCCACTCCCCACATAAGAACGCAGGACATGGTGAAGCCAAAAAGGAACACCCACAGAGCCATAGGTAGAGGAGTCATACCACTATACTCTCACTGGCGGCTGGGTTGGAGACACAGGAACCAGGAGCAACACAATTCTCAACCCTCACTGTGCCGCTTGCAGGCTCAGCCACCATCTTCTTGCTAGCTCCCCCCTTTTTCTGCTAGCCTAGCCACGGCAGTTATATTCATGGCCAATGGCTCACTGGTTACAGCTGACGGCCAACTAGCCACAGCTGCTGGCCATTTGATCACAGTTGATGGCCATTTACTACCTGAGCCAGCACCTTTCTATGTGAGGCCGAGAGCCTGGAAACTGCTTTTTGGGGCTCTGTCCCCACACTCCACCCCTACAGGGTCTCGCCTCACAATCTACGCGACAAGCGTCTTCCGCGAAGGGCCCTGTGCGAGGAGCCTGGAGGTGAATGCTATTTCCTGGACACAGCCAAGCTCTCTGGTCACAGCCAGGGTTTCTCAGGGCACCACCAGTACTTCTGGGCACAGCCAGACTTCCTGGACTTCTTAGGGTACCACTAGTCTACCCGGGCACATGAGGGCCTCTCAGGGCACTGCCACTCTCTCTGGACACAGCCAGACCTCCTGGACTCAGCCAGGGCTCTCAGGGCACTGCCACTCTCTCTGGACACAGCCAGACTTCCTGGACACAGCCAGGGCTCTCAGGTCACTGCCACTCTCTCTGGACACAGCCAGACTTCCTGGACACAGCCAGGGCTCTCAGGCCACTGCCACTCTCTCTGGACACAGCCAGACTTCCTGGACACAGCCAGGGCTCTCAGGGCACTGCCACTCTCTCTGGGCCTCTCAGGGTACCGTGCTGGAACAACAGAGGCTCACAGTCAAGGTGCTTACATATTCTCGATGGCGGCCGGTCAAGACACAAAAGCAAACATCCACCAGTTCCACTACATTTTGGTATGTTCCCAAACAGTCAAGTGGTCCATTAAATTAGGGATGGAAGGCAATTCCCATAGTCCATAGTCATTCACCAGGGCTGTCCTGGGGGTGAGGGATGACCTTGACCTCACCCTCATCTCCCACGGAGGACTCAGCAAGCCTTTCCTCCTGGGACTACAAGTCCTGCATCCAGGCTGCCTCCGCAAGCACTTCCCAGCCCACAGGGCCGCAACGACCTTCGCTTTCTCCGCCTCTGCTGGTTGGGGAACCATCGATTTCTTCCCACCCCTCCACGGGGGTCCAGCTCTCCGGCAGCTGCTCCTCCTGGTCTTCCTGCAACTGAGTGTTCATACGTACAAACCGCTCCACCACCCTTCAGAGAGCTTTGGCCGGTGCCACACCCTGCTCGCTGCACCATGTGTTGTGCAGGGGATCCTGCCGAGTAGCCTGCCAACTACGCCAAGTGTCACGCAGGGTGTCCGGCGCGGTCTCTGGTCCCACTCCCCACATAAGAACGCAGGACATGGTGAGGCCAAAAAGGAACACCCACGGAGCCATAGGTAGGGGAGTCATACCACTATACTCTCACTGGCGGCTGGGTTGGAGACACAGGAACCAGGAGCAACAAAATTCTCAACCCTCACTGTGCCGCTTGCAGACTCAGCCACCATCTTCTTGCTAGCTCCCCCTTTTTTCTGCTAGCCTAGCCACGGCAGTTATATTCATGGCCAATGGCTCACTGGTTACAGCAGACGGCCAACTAGCCACAGCTGCTGGCCATTTGATCACAGTTGATGGCCATTTACTACCTGAGCCAGCACCTTTCTATGTGAGGCCGAGAGCCTGGAAATTGCTTTTTGGGGCTCTGTCCCCACAATAGTTAACTAATACTTGACAAGGAAGCCAAGAATACTCAATGAGGAAAGAATAGTCTCTTCAATAAGTGATGTTGAAGAAACTCGACATCAACATACAAAAGAATGAAACTAGATCCCCATCTTACAACACTCACAAAAATGAACTCAAAATGAATTGATGACTTAAATGTAATACCCGAAACCATAAAACTACTAGGAGAAAACAGGGAAAAATCTCCTTGACATTGGTATTGACAATGAGTTTCTAGAAAGAACACCAAAAGTGCAATCAACAAAAGCAAAATTAAATAAGTGGGACTACATCAAACTAAATACCTTCTTCAAAGCAAAGAAAATAATTTAAAAAAAATGAAAAAGCAACCTACAGAATGGAAGAAAATATTTATAAACTATGTACCTGTAAGGAATTAATTTCTAAAATACTTAAGGAACATATAAAAAAAGCAAAAACACAAATAGGCTGATTTAACAATAGGCAAACAAAGTGAATAGATATTTTTCCAAAACATCATACAAATGACCACAAGGTACATGAAAATGTGCTCAACATTGCTAATTGTCAGGGAAAAGCAAATCAAAACCAAAAGTGGTTTATATGACTTTTATAAAAAAGACAATCGAAAACAAGTGCTGGCAAGAAGGTGGAAAAAAGGCAACACTTGTATACTGCGGGTGTGAATGTAAATTAGTAACAGATATTATGAAAAACAGTATGGAGGTTCCTCAAAAAATTGAGAATGAAACTACCATATGAGCCAGCAATCTCACTTCTGGATAACAAAATTGATATCTCCAAAATATATCTGCACTCCCATGTTCATTCCAGCATTATTCACAACAGCTAAGGTATTAAAGAAACTTATGTGTCTGTCAATGGATGAATGGATAAAGAAGATGTGCTATATATTTACAATGGACTATTATTCAACTATGAGAAAGAAGGAAATCCTGACATTTGCCCTAACATGAATGGTTCTTGAGGACATTCGGTTAAGTAAAACTAGTCAGTCAGAGAAGGACAAATACTATATGATTTTATTTATAAGTGGAATCTTTTTTAAAAAAGCTGATTTTAAAGAAAAAAAGAGTACAATGGTAATTACCTAAGGCTAGAGAGTGGGGGAAATTGGAAGATGCTGGTCAAAGATTATAAGCCTTCAGTTATAAAATAAATAATCTCTAGGGATCTAATGTACAGCATGGTGACTGTGGTTAATAATAATGTGTTATGTACCTGAAATTCTCTAGGAGAGATCTTAAGCATTCTCACCACACACGCATACACAAACAGAAGGTAATTATATGAGGTGATGAATGTGTTAATTAATCAGTTGGTGGTAATCATTTTACAAAGTATACCTATGTGAAATAATTATGTCATATTATTTAAATATTTACAGTTTTATTTTTCAATTATACCGGTAACTAAAAAAGACACAAAAAAATTATAAACACTCATCAAACTAGGAATAGAGTGAAACTTTCTCAATCTGATAATGGGTATCTATGAAGATTGTATAGTTTTCATTATAGTTAATTGAAAAAGACTGAGTGCTTACTCACAAAAATCAGAAATAATACAAATATACCCTCTCTTTCCACTTGTATTCAAGGTTGTACTGGACGTTCTAGCCACAGCAAGTGGGAGAAAAAATAAATAAATAAAATTCATGGTGTTTGAAAAAGGAGAAGTAAAACTATATTTCCAGATGACATGACCTTTTATATAGAAATTCCTAAAAATGTCACTGAAATGTTACCACTAATAATAAAAAAGTTCAACAATGAAGAATTGCATTTCTACACAATAAAAAGAGGAATAAAATTTTATTTATAATAACTGAAAATGAAATTTAATAAAAGAACTGCAAGACTTGCACACTGAAAATTATGAACTATTTTTTTTATAAAATTGAAATAAAATCTAAATAAATGAGACTACATACCATGTTCATGGATCAGAAAACCTAATATTATTAAAATGACAATTCTCAAATTGATAAACAAATTCATGACAATCCCTATAAAATTTCAGCCGCATTTTTCAGAAATTGACAAGCTGATCACAAAATTCATAAGGAAATGCAAGAAACACAAAAAAGCAATCCTGAAAAAGAGAAACAAAGTTGGAAGACTTACATGTTCTAATTTCAAAACCGACTACAAAGCCACAGTAATCAAAAAGGTATGTGACTGGTAAAATAAAATTACTAGATATATAGGTTAATGGTATAGAACTGAGAGTCCAGAATTAAACTCTGACATTAATGGTTAGTTTATTTTTGAGAAGAACATCAAGAATAAAAGAATAGTCTTTTTAACAAAAGCCATTGTGATAATTGAATATCCACATGCAAAAAAAAAAAAAATGAATTTGGACCCATATATTACACCACAGACAGAACGTATTTCAATATGAATCATAAAGCTAAATATTTAAGGTAATACTATAAAATTTGTTGAAGAAATATATGAGTAAATTTTTATGACCTTGGGTTAGGCAGTTGTTTCTTACATACAATGGAAAGCACAAGTGAGAAAAGAAAACATAGAAAAATTGAACTGTAAAGTACTCTTACCTTTCAATAATAAAAGACAAATACTTTACTTTAAAAAATGAGCAAAGGATTTGAATTTTTAGAGTATTGAATCCTTAGCTATTTCCCCAAAGATAAAGATGTATCGTAAGCAAACTAATTAAAAGTTCCTTAACATCACTAATTATTAGGGAAATGCAAATCAAAATCACTGTAAAATTCCACCTCACACCCATTAAAATGGCTACAATAAAAAAGACAGACGCTAACATATTTTGGAAAGGATCCAAAAGAAATTAAGTCCTCATATATTGTTTATGAAATGCAAAATATTTCATCCACTTTAGAAAACAGTTTATCTGTTTCTAGAAATGCTAGACATAAATACTATGTGACTTAGCTATTCTAATCCTAAATATAAACCCAAGGAAAATGAAAATGGAATTCTACACCAAAAGTTGTAAGTGAATGTTCATAGTAGCATTATTCATCATAGCCAAAATGTGGAAACAACCAAATGCCCATCAACTAAAGAATGGATTAAACATGTGGTATATCCATATAATGGAATATTATTCAGAAAAAGAAAAGAATGAATACTGATAAATACTTTGACATGGAAGAACCTGAAAACACTATGTTAAGTGAAATAAACAGTACAAAAGATCACATATTTTATGATTCATTTATGTGAAATATTCATTTAGGCAAATCCTTACAGGCAGAAAGGATATGAGTCATTCCCTTGCACTGGGGCAGAGGAAGAAGTGGGAATGGGAAGTGATTGCTAATGATTATGGAATTTCTTTCTGGAGTGATAAAAATGTTCAAAAATTGATTGTGGTGATTATTGCACAATCAATATATATATATCTGATATATATCTATCAGATTCTTTAATATAAACGGATGAATTTTTGTGATACAGAGAATACATCTCAATCATTTTGTTAAAAAAATTAAAGATACAGTGCAAGCATAAAATAAAGACACTAACTAAACCTGGGACTGAGAGATTTAAGGGAGGATTCCTGAAAGAGGTGAAACACATTAATAGAGACCAAAAGGGCAAATGAAATACATCGTGTTGTGTAGTGGATTGGGGAGCAAAAAATTTAGCTGTAGGCTTATAATCTATTCTTTCTTTTTATCCAGGAATGACCAGGAAAAAAGGAAATATGACAAGGTCAAATCCTCTTGTAATAAACAGATCTTCCAGTAAACATATTAGAGGCATTTACTAACAGAGCATACTGATCTATGAAATGTTTTTGTAGGATACACGCAGTCTGTCTATTATTGCTTATTGTAAACAAAGCTGGCGTCGATGGTTTATGAGACATGATATTCTAGAAAATTTCATGTAACCAATGTGATTATTGGAGTATAAAATGAAGATATTTAGTGACCAAAATACTTCTCTACCTAGCTATTTCTAAAACTAAATACTGGATAAGCTCTCTAATTCTTGTGAATCTAACTTGACAATTTAATCATTTATTCTATCTCATAGGAAAGGGCTTTCCATATATTGGAATAGTGTGTGAGAATATCCTGAGATGTGAAATAGCCTGAGTTGACTTGGGAAATGCTTAGTGTCATTAGAGCCAAATAGTAAGGCTAGGAATGGCATAAAATGAATTGAAATGAAAGTAGGAGTTACCTATAAGAAGTTTTAAACGCAACAACAAATATTTAGACTGTATTCTAAAGGCTATGAAGTCACTACAATTATTAAAGGAAGGAGATGATATAATCAGTTTTTGTGTTAGGAAGGATCTTACTGTTTGAAACAAGGAGAGTTTGAAACAGGAGTCAGCTAGATGCACACATGAGACAGGACTATGAGTTAGAATATTGTTATAGTAAATCAAGGAGAAAAATTATAAGAACCTATCTAAGGTGAGAGCAGTACAACTTTAAAAAAATAGATGGAAAATGATACACGCGATATGTAACTGAAAGGAACTGATAAATTTATGGATAAAGAAGGTGAAGCGAGAAGACTCAGTTTTGTGTCATGGGCAACTTAGTGAACAGTGATGCCATTTTCTCATACAGAGAATATAAGAAAAGAAGCAGGCCTGTTGAAAGGAGAAAGATAATAACTTAAAATTTGGAAATATTGAGTTTGAGTTACAGGTAAGGCAACTACATGGTGATGTACAGGAACCAGGGGCATGGGGTAAGGCTGTGATGAATTTGGAGTTTGCAGAGTTGCTGGCCCGGAGATAATAGCTGAAGCCATGGCACTGAATGAGAACATCCAGGAAGAATCCATCTAGTAGAGGGGGGGAATTTTAAGAATGGGATAGAAAACAGGGGAGTACAGGGAAACTAAAGGATAAAAAATTAAGCACACATACAAAAAATGAAAGAAAGAAGAAAAGAAAAACAAAAGTAATTATCTGAGAAAAGCCAAGAAATTAGATTTTCAAGAAAAAGGTGATCAGTTGGTCAGCTGTTTCAAAGACTTCAAATATTATAGAGGCTAAAAAGTGTTCACTTCCTCAACAATAGAAGTATAATAGATGACATTTACAGAATTGTTGAGAAGAGAAGCTAAAATAGTGAATGAAAACTGCACACAGAATGGGAGAAATCTACATCAAGAGGGAAATTCGGAACAAAGGTAATTGCTTTTAGTTAGCTTATTTGTAGAAAACACTACGGCATGTTTTAAAGCTCATTAAAATGGATAATTAAATAATTAGTTTTCTTGAAGAATTGAGAAGGAATGGATCCATGAGAACAGAAAAAGATTATCCTTAGATAGATATATAATCCATTATAAGGAAAGAGAAGGGAAAATTACTGCGAATGTGGCTGCTTTGGTGAATAGGTTATGTGTGTTTCTACATTTTGACTTCTATTGTCTGAAAAGTAGGAAGTTAGGACATTTGTAAAGAGTGAGGAAAGAGGTGTTCGCATTGGTACCTTAGGAGAATGTGAAAATGTGAATATTCATTATGGGGAATGGGAAAGAACTGATATGGAGGCTGTGTTGAAGCTCTGTTGAGTTTAGAGACCAAATATTTACAAACATTTTGTTTGAATGTTTCTATCTAGAAAAGTTCCACAGCCTACGTGTTGGACAGAAAAGGAAGAGTTAGATATATTCAGGGTCAATATCAAATGGTCAGTTTCAAATTCTATACAGTGAAGGACTGATCACTGTCCCCCTCCCTCAACCTACAATATAATGTAAGCTTAATGAAGGCAGAGGCTTTATCTGTTTTATTGCTCATTTATATATCTGTTACCTAGCATGCCACCTTGTAGATTTGAGGAACTTTTTTAAAAGAAAGTTTAAAAGCATGAACTTTGGACACTAAATTATACTCATGCCAGCCCTTAATTTATGTTGTCACATATCCCCTAATAAGTTGTTTTAGGAAACACTTATTTTCATATCCTATACTCTAAAGACACTTGATAATGTGGACTCTTTTGACGTACCTGGTAACATATAGGTTTACAATGTACTAATTCACAATGACATAATTTCAACTTGTGATCAATGCCAGCACATTGAGTACCATACAGAATCATTTCAGCATCAAGTAACAGAATACTGGTATTAATATTATGGACTAAATATTTGCCTGCTCCCTCCCCAATTTATATGTTACAGCCTAACCCCCATGTGATAGTATTAGGAGGTGGGGCCTTTGGGAAGTGATTAGATTTAGATCAGTTCATGAGGATAAGATCCTCATGGTGGTATTAGTGCCTTTGTAAAGAGACCGGAGAGTTTGCTCATTCTTTCTCTCTCTGCTATGTGAGAACACAGCAAGAAGACATCCATTTTAAAGCTAGGGAAAGAGCTATTGCCAGGAACCGAATTTGCTGGCATCTTGATGCTGAACGTCCCAGGCTTTAGAACTGTAAGAAATAAATGCCCATTGTTCAAGCCACTCAGTCTCTGGAATTCTATTATAGCAGCCCTAGTTGACTAGGAGAACTGGACCATAATTTACAAAATAAAGATATTTATCTCACATAATAATGTGCCTAGTGGTTAATTTTGCCAAAGTTAGTGTTCAGCAGTTCTGCACATAAACTCTTCATTCTACCCTTTTGCTCTTCTACTCTCAGAATTGTGGTTTCCTGTTCTCTGATTTGTTAGGGAATGCAAGATGGCTTTTACAGGTCAAATCATTATGTCCTATGGTAATCATATCCAAAAGCAGGTCAAGGTTTCTATATACTACCAGTTCTTTCTCAGGAAAGAAAATATTCTCTAGACTCTAATAGATTTTCCTTAAAGTTCCACTAGCCAGACTTTAGATGGCATTCTTGCTAAAAAGGAAGCTGTTTAATCACATCTCTGGCATTTGCTGGTCTCTACTGTTTGTGGGCACCTTGTTAATAATGAAACAGGATCAGAAAAAGCTTGCTGGGTAGGCATATTGGAGACTCAATGCTACGTGCTTGATATGGATCTATTGGAAGTTAACGCCCTCAGAACCCTTAGAAAAATTGCATATCATGGCAACGTGGACCTGTCGCCTACCATCTGCAGCCAACTTTCCCTCTTTCCCAGACCTCCTCTTGGTCTATGGCTACCTGCCAGGCTTTTACTGGGATATGTAAATCATGCGTAGTCTTTTCTGAAGGTCTCCCTCTAACAGAGTCTTCTCAATCAAAACTCACATTCCAGGAAGTATTTGGTCAAATGAGATAACCATTCCATGCTTAAAAAATGTAAAAGATAAAATCTTAATTCATGTCCAAGGAGAATTTTCAATTTGAAAGAGAATTTCCTTCATCTAAATCATTGTAAAATTAGGGAGAGTTTGAAGGAGCTATTTTGAATGTGGATCATTACAGAGTTAGGCTATGTTGGGAGTGCTTTTCTCCCTTTGGACCTAATTGTCTATTACCCCTAATCTCTGACAAGTTGGTGGGAAGGAGGAATGTCCCCATGTGCTGCCCTCCTCTCAGCTTTCTACCACCCAGGAACTCAGCCACACCCGCTGTAAGGCACATAAAGACAAACAAACCCTATGACAATGCCTCCAAAGATGGAGTAAAGCCATGGCATGCTTTTTGAGACATTATCCACTGATACAATGAGCATATCTTATATAAACATAGCACAAAACTGAATTTATTAGGTACCTAGAAATTATGGGACAAAGTCATGCAATGAAGCTGAAAGCACAGTGGGTCCTTCAGAAAGAAGGTGTGCTGCCATACTGTGATCATATATATGCATTTCCATCAGCTCATGTCTGCTTCCTGAAAGAATCATTTTCCAATTCATTAATGCCTGAAGTCCAAAATAGCATTACCATCATCATTACTTTTACTAAATACTTCATATATCTCTGCTTTGAAAAGCCCATCTTGCAATATATGTATTTGATTTTTCTTTAGGACAAGAGACAAAATGATAATAGGAATTGAAGTACCAAAGCATTGACACATGAATACAGTAAAGCATTGCATGCACTCTACTAATTACCATCTTGCTCATACACTCCATGAGCTGACAACAAATAAACCATTTTTCTGTGTGTATGATCACAATGTCTTTATTTTATTTTTTTTCTGAACACCCTGTATCGTTTCCACAGTGACTACATGAAACTCAAGTTTGCAGACAATATGTAGTAGAGCTGAAATCTTATACCTCGCTCTCTAGTCACACCTACTGTGTGTTGGTTTTGTCAAGCTCACCAACTAATTTTAAGTCTTGACATAGTAGAAACCATAGTTTACATAGCTCAGGTTCTAAGGATCTACACACTGCAAAGTACCCTGAACACAGTAGGTGCTTGCCTAGACAATTGTTATTTGAATTTGAAGACTCAGATGATAACGATGCCTTATCCTCCTTACTAGAGAGCTTGGACAAGATGCACATACATAGAGCTGCAGCTCTACCTGAGTATTATCTTTCCAACCATCAGTCAATATGCCTTCTGGTGCCCACCCAGCCAACAAGGGAAACAGTGCAGGATGTGAAGAATTTACCCTTAAGTTAAGAAGATATTGCCTTACAACGTCCACAAATGTGTGATCTAGAGATGAATTTCAAGAGAAGACTGATATGTTTTTTTTGTGTGAGAGTTTTCTGTATTCCCAGACACATCGTATGTTATATATATATATATTCATTCAACTAAATAGGGCCAAATTATTTTATTATTTTCTCCCAGGCTTTTTCTTTTTTCGTTCATGTTTTGTTTAAAATTTCTTCTTCTTCTTTTTTTTTTTTTTAGTTTCAGGTGTACAAAATAACACAGTAATTAGACATTTATACACCTCACAAAGTGATAACCACAAGTCTACTACCCATCTGACACCATACATAGCTATTACAGTACCATTGACTATATTCCCTATACTGTACTGTACACTCCATGAGTACATATTTTTAATTATAGTTGACATTCAATGTTATTTCATATTACTTTCAGGTGTACAGCATATTTTTAGGCATTTATATAATTTATGAAGTGATCCCCCAATAAGTCTAGCACCCATCTGACACTATGCATAGTTTTCATAATATTATTGACTATATTTCCCATACTGTATTTCACATTCCCACACCTATTTTGTTTTGTTTTGTTTTGTTTTTTTAATTTATTTTTAATTTATTGGGGTGACAATTGTTAGTAAAATTACATAGATTTCAGGTGTGCAATTCTGTATCACATCATCCATAAATCACACTGTGTGTTCACCACCCAGAGTCACCTCCCCTTCCATCACCATACATTTGATCCCCCTCACCCTCATCCCCCACCCCCCAACCCCTTTACCTTCTGGTAACCACCAAATTACGTTCCCCAGATTAATTTTCAAGCCCGTGGCCATCCTATGGTCACCGACTGCCCTCCAATCCCCTCACCCTCCCCCCTACCCCCCACCCCTCCCGCCCATCTAGCAACCCTCAGTTTTTCCTCATTGTCTCCCAAACTGTTTCTGATCAGTTCATTCACTTATTCTTTTCTTTAGAATCCGCAAATAAGTGAGATCATATGGTACTTATCTTTCTCTGTCTGACTTATTTCACTTAACATAATGTTCTCTAGATCCATCCATGTTGTTGCAAATGGTAAGATTTCTTTCTTCTTTATGGCTGCATAATACTCCATTGTATAAATGTACCACAGTTTCTTAATCCAGTCATCTACCGATGGGCATTTTGGTTGTTTCCATGTCTTAGCTATTGTGTATAGTGCTGCAATAAACATAGGAGTGCATAAAGATTTTTGAATTGAAGTTTTGGATTTCTCCGGATAGATACCTAGGAGTGGAATTACTGGATCATAAGGTAGTTCCATTTTCAGATTTTTGAGATACCTCCATACTGTTTTCCATAGTGGCTGCACCAATCTGCAATCCCACCAACAGTGCACAAGCGTTCCCTTTTCTCCACATCCGCGCCAGCACTTGTTGTTTGTTGATTTATTGATGATAGTCATTTTGACTGGGGTGAGGTGGTATCTCATTGTGGTTTTTATTTGCATTTCTCTGATGGTTAGTGAGGTTGAGCATTTCTTCATATGTCTGTTTGCCATCTGTATGTCCTTTTTAGACAAATGTCTCTTCAAGTCCTCTGCCCATTTTTTAATTGGATCGTTTGTTTTTTTGGAGTTGAGTTGAGTG
This sequence comes from Rhinolophus ferrumequinum, assembly GCF_004115265.2. NCBI lineage: Eukaryota > Metazoa > Chordata > Mammalia > Chiroptera > Rhinolophidae > Rhinolophus > Rhinolophus ferrumequinum. The sequence goes on from NC_046308.1 coordinate 28,232,124, forward strand.
AGTTTTCCATAGATTTGTGATATTAATCCCTTATCAGATATATCATTGGCAAATATCTTTTCCCATTTAGTAGGATCCCTTCTTGTTTTATTGATGGTTTCCTTTGCTGTGAAAAAACTTTTTAGTTTGATATAATCCCACATGTTTGTTTTTTCTCTTAGTTCCCTCGAGCGAGGGTATATATCAGTAAAAATCTTACTCCGGGTAATGTCTGAGAAGTTTCTTCCTATATTTTCTTCTAGGTATTTTATGGTTTCAGATCTTACATTTAAGTCTTTAAGCCATTTTGAATTTATTTTTGTATATGGTGTAAGGAGGTGGTCCAACTTCATTTTTTTGCATGTGTCTGTCCAGGTTTCCCAGCACCATTTATTGAATAGGCTGTCATTACTCCATCGTACATTCTTGCTTCAATTGTCGTAGATTAAATGGCCATATAGGCGTGGATTTATTTCTGGACTCTCTATTCTGTTCCATTGATCTATGTGTCTGTTTTTATGCCAGTACCATGCTGTTTTGATTACTGTAGCCTTGTAGTATAATTTGAAGTCAGGTATTGTTATACCTCCCACTTTGTTCTTATTTCTCAAGATTGCCTTTGCTATTCGGGGTCTTTTATGGTCCCATATAAATTTTTGGATTATATGTTCTATTTCTCCCACACCTATTTTGTAACTACCAATTTTTACTTCCTAATCCCTTCACTATTCCAACCCAATCCCCCAAACTTCCCTCCTTTCTAGAAACTATCAGTTTGTTCTCTGTATCTATGGGTCTATTTCTGGTTAGTTTTTTTGTTTACTCTTTTCTTTACATTCCACATATAAGTGAGATCATATGATATTTGTCTTTCTCAGTCTGACTTATTTCACTAATCATAATGCCAACTAGGTCCATCCATATTGTTGCAAATAGTGAAATTTTATTTTTTATGGCAAAGTAATTCTCCATTGTAATATCTGTACCAATTTTCTTTATCCAGTCATCTCTCTATGGGCATTTCAGTTGTTTCCATATCATGGCTATTCTGAATAGTGTTGCAGTAAATATAGGGGTGCATATATGTTTTTGAATTCGTGTTTTGGAATTTTTTTAGATAAACACACAGGAGTGGAATTGCTGCATCATAAAAAAGTTCTGTTTAATTTTTTGAGAAACCTCCGTAGTGTTTTCCATAGTGGCTGCACCAAATTGCAATCACACCAACAGTGCACAAGTCCCTTTTCTCCACATCCTTGTCAACACTTGTTGTTCATTGATTTATTGGTGATGGCAACTCTGACAGGTGTGAGGTGATATCACATTGTGGTTTTTATTTGCATTTCTCTGATGATTATTGACATTGAGCATCTTTCCATGTCTATTGGCAATCTGTATGTCATCTCTGGAGAAATGTCTGTTCAGGTCCTCTGCCCATTTTTTAGTTGGATTGTCTGTTTTTTGGTGTTGAGTTGTATGAGTTTTTTTTTGTTTTGGATTTTGCTTTTTATAAATTTTAGATATTAACCCCTTCTCAGATATATCATTAGCAAATATTTTCTCCCATTCAGTAGGATGTCTTTTTGTTTTGTTTATGGTTTCCTTTGTTTTTAGTTTGATGTAGTCCCATTTGTTTATTTTTTTCTTTTGTTTCCTTTACCTGAGGAGATACATCAGTGAAAATACTACTGACGGTAATGTCTGAGAGTTTACTTCCTATATTTTCTTCTAAGAGTTTTATGGTTCAGTTCTTACATTTAAGTCTTTAATCCATTTTGAGTTTATTCTTGTATATGCTCACGGTCCACTTTCATTTTTTTGCATGTATCTGTCCAGTTTTCCCTGCACCATTTATTGAATAGACTGTATTTACCCCAATATATATTCTTGCTTCCTTTGTCATAGATTCAATGCTCATATAGGCATGGATTTATTTCTGGGCTCTCTATTCTTTTCCATTTATGTATGTGTCTGTTTTTATGCCAGTACTGTGCTGTTTTTATTACTATGGCCTTGTAGTATAATTTGATATCAAGTAAAATGAGACCTCCAGCTTTGTTCTTCTTTCAAAGGATTGTCATGGCTATTTGTCGCCTTTTATGGTTCACATAAATTTTAGGATTGTTTGTTCTATTTCTGTGAAAAATGCCATTGGTATTTTGATTGGGATTGCACTGAATCTATAAATTGCTTTGAGCAGTATAGACATTTTAACTATATTAATTCTTATCCATGAGCCTGGTATATATTTCCATTTATTTGTATCTTTTTAAATTTCTCTCTTCAGTGTCTTATAATTTTCTGAGTACAAGTCTTTTACTTTAAATTTACATACTTTAAATTTATTCCTAGTGTAAATGGAATTGTTTTAATTTCTTTTTCTGATTGTTCATTATTGGTATGTAAAAAAGCAACCAATTTCTGATTAATTTTGTATCCTGCTACTTTACTAAATTCATTTATCAGTTCTAGTAGTTTTTTGATGGACTCTTTGGGGTTCTCTCCATATGGTATCAAATCATCTGTATATATCGACAATTTAGTGTCTCCTTTCCAACTTGGATGCCTTTTATTTCTATTTGTTTTCTGACTGCTGTGGCTAGAACTTCCAGTACTATGTTGAATAAAAGTGATGAAAGTGGACATCCTGTCTTGTCCCTGATATTATGAAGAATGCTTTTAGCTTTTGCCCATTGAATATGATATTAGCTATGGGTTTATCATAAATGGCCCTTATTATGTTGAGGTATGTTTCCTCTATTCTCACCTTGCTGAGAGTCTTTATCATAAATGGATGATGGATCTTGTCAAATGCTTTTTCTGTATCTATTGATATAACCATATGATTTTTATTTTTTATTTGGTTTGTGTTGTGTATCATATCAGTTGATTTGTGGGTATTGAACTAACCTTGCATACCAGGAATGAATCTCTCATGATCATGGTGTATGATCGTTTTTTTAATTATTATTATGTATTAGTTTCAGTGTGAAAAACAATGTAATTGTTAGACCTTTATCATTTATGTCCCTCACACGGTGTCAACACCACTCCCCCATCCACAAGTTTATATATATATAAACTTGTAGTTGATATTCATTATTGTTCAGTTTCAGCTTCAGGTGTACAGTGCAGTGATCAGGCATCCACATCTTCCATGAGGTGGTCTTCCTAACGAGACAAGTATCCATAGTATACCCTACAAAATCTTTACAACATTATTGATTACATTCCCCAAATTAACTTTCATAACCCAATGGCAATCTTGTTGTTACTGACTGTGCTTTCTAATCCCCTCACCTTCCCGCTTATCCCCACCCACCCTCACATCTAGCAACCCTCATTTTTTCCTCTATGTCTCTGAAGCTGTTTCTGATTAGTTCATTCATTTATTCTTTTCTTTAGATTCCACATATAAGTGAGATCATATGGTATTTGTCTTTCTCTGTCTGACTTATTTCACTTAACATAATGATCTCTAGGTCCATCCATGTTGTTGCAAATGGTAAGATTCCTTTCTTCTTTATGGCTGCATAGTACTCCATTGCATAAATGTACCACAATTTCTTAATCCAGTCATCTACTGATGGGCATTTCGGTTTCCACGTCTTGGCTGTTGTGTATAGTGCTGCAATAAAAATAGGGGTGCATAAATTTTTTTGAATTAGAGTTTTGGATTTCTCTGGATAGATACCTAGGAGTGGAATTGCACGATCATGAGGTAGTTCCATTTTCAGATTTTTGAGGTACCTCAATACTGTTTTCCATAGAGGCTGCACCAATCTGCAACCCCAACAACAGTGCACAAGGGTTCTCTTTTCTCCACATCCTCTCCAGCACTTGTTGTTTGTTGATTTATTGATGATAGCCATTTTGACTGGAGTGAGGTAGCATCTCGTTGTGGTTTTTATTTGCATTTCTCTGATAGTTAGTGAAGTTGAGCATTTTTTCATATGTCTGTTTGCCATCTGTATATCCTTTGATGGAAGGAGAACTGACTCTGGTTGGTGAACACACAATGGGATTTATAGATGATGTAATACAGAATTGTACACCTGAAATCTATGTAATTTTACTAAAAATTGTCACCCCAATAAACTAAAAAAAAAGAAAAAAGGAAAGAAAAATGTCTCTTCGTGTCCTCCGCCCATTTTTTCATTGGGTTCTCTATTTTTTCTGGAGTTGAGTTTAGTGAATTTTTTATAAATTTGGGGTATTAACCCCTTATCCGATATATCATTGGCAAATATCTTTTGCCATTCAGTAGGATCCCTTTTTGTTTCACTGATGGTTTCCTTTGCTGTGAAAAAAGTTTTTCGTTTGACGTAATCCCACACGTTTATTTTTTCTCTTACATCCCTTGCCTGAGGGGATATATCAGTAAAAATCTTACTCCGGGTAATATCTGTAAAGTTTCTTCCTACATTTTCTTTTTATGGAATTTTATGGTTTCTGATCTTACATTTAAGTATTTAAGCCATTTTGAATTTATTTTTGTACATGGTGTAAGAAGGTGGTCCAGCTTCATTTTTTTTATGTGTCTGTGCAGTTTTCCATGCACCATTTATTGAATAAACTGTCTTTACCCCACCATAAATTCTTGCTTCCATTGTCGTAGATTAAATCACCATATAGGCATGGATTTATTTCTGGGCTCTCTATTCTGTTCCATTGATCTATGTGTCTGTTTTTATGCCAGTACCATGCTGTTTTGATTACTGTAGGCTTGTAGTATAATTTGATGTCAGGTATCATTATACCTCCCACATTGTTCTTATTTCTCAAGATTGCTGAGGCTATCTGGGGTCTTTTATGGTTCCATATAAATTTTAAGATTATATGTTCTATTTCTGTGAAATACATCCTTGGTAGTTTGATAGGAATTGCACTGAATATGTATATTGCCTTAGGCAGTATGCACATTTTAACGATATTAATTCTTCCTATCCATGAACGTGGTATATGTTACAATCTATTTGTATCTTCTTTAATTTCTCTCTCAGTGTCTTATAATTTTCTGAGTACAGATCTTTTACTTTTTTGGTTAAATTTATTCCCAGGTATTATATAGTCTTTGAAGCAGTTGTAAATGGGATTGTTTTCTTAATTTCTACTTATGATATTTTATTAGTAGTATATACAAATGCAACTGATTTCTGAATATTAATTTTATATCCTGCTACTTTACTAAATTCATTTATCATCTCTGATAGTTTCTTGGTCGAGTCTTCAGGGTTCTCTCTATATAGTATCATGTCATCTGCATATAATGACAATTTTACTTCCTCCTTACCCATTTGGATGCCTTTTATTTCTTTTTCTAGTCTGATTGCTGTGGCTAGAACTTCCAGCACTATGTTGAATAGAAGTGGAGAAAGTGTGCAACGTTGCATTGTTCCTGATCTTAAGGGGAATGGGTTTAGCTTTTCCCCATTGAGTATGATGTTAGCTGTGGGTTTATCATATGTGGCCTTTATTATGTTGAGATATGATCCCTCTATTCCCACTTTCCTAAGGTTTTTTTTTTTTAAATCATAAATGGCCGCTGGATTTTGTCAAATGTTTTTTCTGCAAATACTGACATGATCATATGATTTTTATTTTTCATTTTGTTAATGTGGTGTATCACATTAATTGATTTGCGGATGTTGAACCACCCTTGCATACCAGGAATGAATCCCACTTGACCATGGTGTATGATCTTTTTAATGTATTGCTGAATTCTGTTTGCTAATATTTTGTTGAGGATTTTTGCATCTATGTTCATTAGGGATATTGGCCTGTAGTTTTCTTTTTTTGTATTGTCTTTGTCTGATTTTGGGATCAGTGTGATAGTGGCCTCATACAAAATGTTTGGGAGCCTTCCCTCCTTCTGGATTTTTTGGAAGAGCTTGAGGAGAATAGGTGAAACATCTTTTTTGAATGTGTTTGTAAAATTTACCTGTAATGCCATCTGGTCCAGGGATTTTGTTTGTTGGGAGATTGTTGATTACTGATTCAATTTCCCTTGTGATAATCAGTCTATTCAGGTTTTCCGTTTCTTCAGTTAGCCTTGGAAGGTCGTATGCTTCTAGAAAATTGTGCGTTTCTTCCAGATTGTCAAGTTTGTTGGCATATAGTTGCTCATAGTAATTTCTTAAATTTTTTTGTATTTCTGTGGTATGTGTTGTCACTTCTCCTCTTTTATTTCTGATTTTTATTAATTTGGATCCTCTCTCTCTTTTTTTTTTTTTTTTGATGAGTCTGGCTAAAGGTTTGTCGATTTTGTTTATCTTCTCTAAAAACCAACTCTTGGATTCATTGATGTTTTGTATTTTTTTTCTGGTTTCTATTTCATTTATTTCCGCTCTGACCTTTATTATCTCCTTCCTTGTGCTCCCTTTGGGCTTATTTTGCTGTTGTTTTTCCAGATCCCTTAAGTGTGAAGGAAAACTGTTGATTTGTGATTTTTCTTATTTCTTTAGGTAGGCCTGCAATGCTATGAATTTCCCTCTTAGGACTGCTTTCACTGCATTCCATAGATTTGGGGCCGTCGTGTTTTCATTTTCGTTTGTCTCATGATATCTTTTGATTTCTTTCTTGATTATTTAGTAACATGTTATTAAGCCTCCATGAATTGGTGTGTTTTCCAGTTTTTATTCCAGTAATTTATTTCTAATTTCATAGCACTGTGGGCAGAGAAAACAATTGGTATGATTTCAATTTTCTTAAATTTATCAAGACTTGTTTTGTGGCCTAACATGTGGTCTACCTTAGAAAATGTTCTATGTGCCTTGAGAAGAATATATATTCTGCAGCTTTGAAGTGAAATGCTCTGAAAATATCGATTAAATCCAAGTGGTCCAATGTGTCATTTAAGGCCATTGTTTCCATATTGATTTTCTGTCTGGAAGATCTGTTCCTTGTTGTCAGAGGTGTGTTGAAGTCCTCTACTATGATAGTGTTACTGTTGATCTCTGTCCTTATTTCAGTTAATATCTGTTTTATATATTTAGGTGCTCCTATGTTGGGTGCATACATGTTTACTAGGATTATGTCCTCTTGTTGGATTGATCCCTTTATTATTATATAGTGCCCATCTTTGTCTTTTAATATATTCTTCATTTTAAAGTCTGTTTTGTCAGATATATGTATTGCAACTCCAGCTTTTTTCTCATTCCCATTTGCATGAAATATCTTACTCCAACCCTTCACTTTCAGCCTGTGTGTGTCTTTTGTTCTGAGGTGAGTCTCTTGTATACAGCATATACAAGGGTCTTGCTGTCTTATCCAGTCAGCCACCCTATGTCTTTTGATTGGAGCATTTAATCCATTTACATTTAAAGTGATTATTGATAGGTACATAGTTATTGCTATTTTTTAAATTTGTATTTAGATTGTTTTCATCTTTCTTCTGTTTACAGAAGCTCTTTTTATATTTCCTGCAATGCTGGCTTGGTGGTAACAAGTTCCTTTAGCTTATTCTTTTCTGAGAAGCTTTTTATCTCTCCTTCAATATTAAATGATAACTTTGTTGGATAAAGCAATCGAGGTTGTAGGCCGTTGTTTTCCATCACTTTGAGTATTTCCTGCCACTCCTTCCTGGCCTGCAATGTTTCTGTAGAAAAGTCATTTGATAGTATTATAGGAGTTCCCTTGTATGTAACCCACTGTCTTTCTCTTGCTGCTTTAGGATTCTGTCTTTGTCTTTAACCTTTACCATTTTAACTATAATATGTCTTGGTATGGACCTGTTTGGGTTTATCCTGGTTGGAACTCTCTGCACTTCCTTGTACGTCGGTTTCCTTCACCAGATTAGGGAAGTTTTCAGACATTATTACTTCAAATATGTTCTCGATCACTTGCTTCCTCTCTTCACCTTCTGGTATTCCTATGATGCACATGTTGTTGTGCTTGGTGTTATCCCAGAGGTCTCTTAAACCATCTTCATTGTTTTTTATTCTTTTTTCTTTTTGTTATTCTGTTTGGGTGATCTCTGCTAACTTATTTTCTAAGTCGCTGATTCGATCCCCTGCTTCATTGCTTCATTCCTTCAAGTGTGTTCTTTATTTCAATTATTGTAATCTTTAATTTTAACTGGTTGCTCATTATGATTTCTCTGTCCTTCTTTATGTCTTCACTAAGTTCCTCAAACATTCTTATCATCAGTGTTCTGAACTCTGTCTCTGATAGGTTGGTTACCTCTATTTCATTTGGTTCCAATTCTGGAGGTTTCTTCTGTTCCTTTATTTGGGACATTTTTCTTTGTTTCTGCATACTTGCCGACTCTCTGTGTTTGCTTTGATGTATTAGGTAGATTCCCTGTGGTTCTTAGATTTTGCTGGGTTATCTTATGTAGTATGTGTTCTTTATATTTTACACCACTTCCTTCTTTTCCTCTGCATGTGCTCCAAAGGTGACTCTTGTGTTGTGCATATTGTCCTGTTAAAGTTGATCTTTAATTGCTTTTAGCTTGTGAGTAGGTGGGATTGACTCCGAGGCTGACTAGTTGTGAGACTTGGCTCTTCCCACAACAGGATGTTCTGCTGCATGAGGGTTGACAGCTTAAATGAAGCTTGACCTCTATGGGCTCTTGTGCCTGAAGAGAATTTCCTCTGGGTGTGTCACTTGTAGGTCAAACCCGGAAGTACTCTTGTTTGATCTGGAGTTGGCCTCTGGGTGTGTTAAATCTTGTGCCTCTTGAGCTGGGCCCTGGTGTAGGGCAGTTTCAGAACAAAGCAAATCACCAAGCACAACAACAACAACAACAACAACAAAGAAAAAACCAAATACATTCACGTGTAAAAACAACCGATAACCCACCCTCAACACATGCAAAAATATCAAAGGTATAAAAACAAAACCAAACAAAAAAAGCAGCGCCAGTCTTGGCTTAAGCCCACTAAGTAATCTCCAGGTTGTCCTCTGCTGTACCAAAGAGTCCTCTGCGCATTGTGCAGGCAGAGCCGGATGCCTGGTGCCCAGAGTGACCTTGGGGGCTAAGGGGTCTGGATGGTAGCTTCTATAATGTCAGTGCAGTTTCTGGTCTTGCCTGCACATATGCGCACCGAGAGTAACACAGCCAGCCCTGTGCCCAGGTCTCCTGAGTCTTAGGGCAGTTCTTCCGTGTGTGTGTGTGTTTGTGTCGGGCAGGAGATTTTTGAGCTGCTGAAAGACCAGAACTGCGTCTGCCACCTACTGCTGATCACTGGGAGTGTCTCTGCTGTTGTAATTGTCCTGCCCTAGGTAGGCCAGAAAGGGTGGGGGCTGGAGATGGAGGGGTCTTCTCTCTCCCAGCCTAGCAGTGTCACACTGTTCCTGCAGGCCAGAAAAGGTGGGTCCTGGCGGGAGAGTTGTCTTCTCTCTCCCAGCCCAGTAGTATTACACTCTTCTCAGCCTCTTCCCTGGGTCAGAGCTGCACTCCGGGTCTTCCCAGATCCTGAGCACTATGGCTCCTCTGTAATGGGACACTACTGTTCAGTTCAGAGACCATCTTAAGTCTCTTTAAGGGTGAGGGTAGGATTGGGAGAGTGGGGAGAGGGGCCTAGGTATGGATTTTACCTCCTTTGTCCGACCTAGGGCCCAGTTGGAGGTCTCAGCTGAGGTTGCCTCCTCAAATGCTGGATATGCTACTCTCTCAGCGGGAATGATCAGCTGTGGGACGTAGAGAAAGAGGCCCAGCTCCTGGCTCTTGTGGTCTCTTTGCCATCCTGGGTTCCCCTGCATCTCTGGAGCCGCGGATGTGGTCCACGTCTCCACTCCACTCCATTCCCTCTTCCCCTGCTCGCCCAATTTGCCTACCTTCAAGTAATCCTTGTATGAGTCTCTTAGCAGTTCTGTGTGGTGAGCAGAGAGTCCTTTGATAATTTACAGATGCTCAGTTTGTGATAAGTTTCGGAGGACTCAAGAAGTCTGCCTCGTTGCAGCCATTCCTATGACGTCACTCTAAACTCTGATCTTTTTAATGTATTGCTGAATTTCGTTTGCTAATATTTTGTTGAGGATTTTGCATCTGTGTTCATTAGGGATATTGGCCTACAGTTTCTTTTTTTTTTAATATCTTTGTGTAGTTTTGGAATCATGGTAATGGTGGCCTTGTAAATTAATTTGGGAGCCTCCCTATCTTTTGAATTTTTTGGAATAGTTTGAGAAGAATAGGCGCTAATTCTTTTTTGAATGTTTGGTAACATTCACCTGTAAAGTCATGTGACAAGACTTTTGTTTGTTGGGAGCTTGTTGATTACTGATTTGATTATATTAGTAGCAATTCGTCAGTTCAGATTTTCTATTTATTCTTGATTCAACCTTGGAAGATTGTATGCTTCTGGGAAATTATCCATCTCTTCCAGATTGTCCAATTTATTGGCATATACTTGCTTATAGTATTTTCTTAATTTTTTTTTTTTGTGTGTGTGTGTGTTTGCGTGTGTGTGTGTATTTCTGTGGTGTTTATTGTCATTTCTCTTTCACTTCAATTTTGTTTATTTGGGTCCCCTTTCTTTTTTCCTTGATAAGTCTTCTTAAAGTTTTGTCAACCTTGTTAATCTTTTCAAATATCCAGCTGTTGGTTTCATTGATTTTTTTGTATTGTTCTTTTAGCCTCTATTTTGTTTATTTATGTATGATCTTTATTATTTCCTTCCTGGTAGTCCCTTTTGGCTTTGTTTACTATTCTTTTTCCAGTTCCTTAGGTGTAAAGTTAGACTGTTTGAGATTTATCTTGTTTCTTGAAGTAGGCCATTCATTGCTATGGATTTCCCTCTTAAGACTGCTTTCTCTGTGTCCCATAGATTTTGGGTCATTCTGTTTTCTTTTTTGTTTGTCTCCAGGTATTGTTTGATTTTTCCCCCCTTGATCTCATCGTTGACCCATTCATTGTTTTGTAGCATGTTATTTAGCCTCCAACTGTTTGTGTGTTTTTTCAGGTTTTTTTCTTGTAATTGATTTCTAGTTTCATACCATTGTGGCCAGAGAAGACCCTTGATAAGATTTAATCCTCTTAAATCTGTTGAGACTTTATTTGTGTCCTAACATGTGATCTATTTTGGAAAATGTTGCATGTACACTTGAGAAGAATGTATATTCTGCTACTTTCAGGTGAAATGCTCTAAAAATGCCAATTTAATCCATCTGGTCTAGTGTGTCATTTAAGGGTGCTTTTTCCTTATTGACTTCCTGTTTGTAAGATCAGTCCATTGGTGTCAGTGGGGGTGTTAAAGTCCCCTACTATGATTATATTACTGTCAATCTTTTCCTTTATGTCAATCAATATTTGTTTTATATATTTAGGTGCTCTTATATTGGGTGAAGAGATGTTTACTAGTTACGTTCTTTTGTTGTATTGATTCCTTTATCATTAACAATGTCCTTCTTTGTCTCTTATAATAATCTTCATTTTAAAGTCTGTTTTGTCTGATGTAAGTATTGCTAGCCCAGCCTTTTTCTCATTTCCATTTGCATAAAATATCTTTTTCTATCCATTTATTTTCAGTCTATGTGTGTTGTTCAATCTGAGATGGGTCTGTCTCTCTTGTAGGCAGCCTATGCAAGGGTCTTGATTTCTTTTCCATTCAGCTGTTCTATGTCTTTTAATTGGGGCATTTAATCTATTTACATTTAAGGTGATTATTGATAGATACATAGTTACTGCCATTTTATTATTCATCTTTATGTTCTTCCACTTCCTGCCCTCTTCTTCTTCTTAAAGAACACCCTTTAACATTTCTTGTAATACTGGTTTGGTGTTGATAAACTCCTTTGGCTTTTTCTTTTCTGGGAAGATCTTTTTCTCTCCTTTGATTCTATATGATAGCTTTGTTGGGTAGAGTAGTCTTGGTTGTAGGCCCTGGCTTTTCATCCCTTTAAATATTGTGTGACAATCTCTTCTTACCTGCAAAGTTTCTGTTGAGAAATCAGCTGACAGTATTATGGGAGCTCCCTTGTAAGTAACTAGTTCTTTTATTTGGGATATGTTTCTTTGTTTCCTCATTCTGGTTGCCTCTCTGTGTTTGTTTCTATGTATTATGTAGATCTCTTATGTCTCTCAGTCTTTGCCAGGTGGCTTTATGTAGTATGTGTCCTGTGTGGTTCAGTGATGCAGTCTCCCTGATCACCTGTGCATGTGTTCTGGGAGTGTCCCTTGTGTGCATTGTGTGTATTCTCCTGTTGTTAAGCCTTGATTGCTTTGGTGTATCTTTGAGTGGGATTGACTCCAAGGTTGACTGGCTGTGTGTATTGGCTATGCCCAATATGCTGCTTTGTGGGGGCTGATCCCTTAGAGGGGAATTCACCCCAGCGGGCTCTTGTGATTTTTGAGACCACCCTTTGGGTGTGGAGCTAAACTGACAGTGCTCTTGTGTGGTTTGAAGCTGGCCTTTGGCTGTGTTGTTTCTGGTGTCTCTTGGGAGGGGCTCTGATGCAGGCCAATTTCACCCTTGCCTGTGACAGGCCCAGGGCTACGGGATAGGAAATACAAAGCTATATGTGGTCAGTTGCTGCCTGTGCTAGACCTGGAGGAGTGTGGGAGTGTCCTCACTGTGAACTGAGGCTGGCTGCCATCAGTATTGGGCTTGGGGAAGCTTAGCAAAAGGCCCAGGGTGCCCCTAAACTTGTTGCCACCTTTCAGCTGCCTGTAAGGCTTAGCTGTTGAAAAAGCGTCCTTAGGTGTGTAGGCTAGGCTGGTTGAACCAATGTTGAGAGTGTCCCTGGTTATGCAGCAAATAGCTGGGTGGGGCAGGGGTCCCAGGGAGTCACAAAGTGTGGACGGTGGTTTTTACAAAGTTAATGCAGATTCAGTTCTGCCAGTGTTGGCCCATGATCACTACAAATTGCCCTGAAAACACCGTGGCCAGCCACTACTTGCCTCACACCACAGATCCCCTGAGAGTTGCCCAGGAGAGGCTGCCTGCTTGCCACTGAAAGTTCCCCAGGCCACCATGGGCAGATTGCTGCCGCAAAAGACTTTTGCAGCTTTTGGTGTGGGACCAGCTACCTCGGAGCCAAGAGTGCCATTGGTGATGCAGCACCATTTGGATGGGGCAGGGATCCAGATCATCACCAAGGTGGTACTCCCACTGTGGATTTTTACCAGACGAATGGGGTCTCAGAGTAGGCCATTTGTGGGAGGGTTCAACATAGAAAAGATAGCACCCTCCTGTAGGCTACATGTGAGGAAGTCTCCACACAGGGAAACTATTCCTCCAAGACTTGCCCTAAGCCATAAAACTCGGTGTTTCCACATATGTCTTTGGTACCTCTTGAGTTGCCTCAGGTAGTGGCCTCCACCGGAGACCAGGTGAGTGTTTGCAAGTGACTGAGTCTATTCATGGGCCATTTAAAAGGATATTTGGGTTTTCAGCCACCTTCCATCTCACCAGGACAGATGGACAGAATCCTCGCTGATTTTCACTGCCAAATGTTGTGGAGACTTCTCTTCCGGGCACAGGACCCAGGACTGGGAAACCCTGAGTGGTGCTGGGTCCCCACCCTCTTCAGGTGGGTCCTCCCCTACCGAGGTGAACCTCCCAGCATCTAGCCACTACCTGTGTGTTTGGAGTCAGCCCGCTTTGTATCTCCACCTTTCATACCAGTCTCAGTGCGGCCTCTTCTTTATATCCTTAATTATAGGGGTTCTGTTGAGCTAATCTTCAGATGATTCTTGAAGTTGATTGTTCTGTAATTTAGTTGTAATTTTGATATGATCCTGGGAGGCAGCAGGCAAAGTGTTTACCTAATCAGCCATCTTGGACAGCCTTTTACATGCTGTTTTTAATCAGTGTCTTTATTTTACCTGTGATAAATAACTCTCTACTTTTTTGTGATTCAGTAAAGGACAGATTAAAAAGCTCAGCCAGGAATACATTAATTCTCTCCTGGGTATAAAGCCATGGAAAGAAAACTGCTACTATAATAGATGAGCGTCTGTATAGTTTCCTAGGGCAGCTTTAACAAGACACCACAAACCAGGGGGCTTATGGGACAGAAATTTATTGTCCCATAGTTGTGTAGGCCAGGAGGCTAAGATCAAGGTGTAGGCAGGGCTGGTTCCTTCTGAGGGTTGTGAAGGGGAATCTCTCATAGCTCTGGTGGTTTGCTAGCTACTTTGGCATTCCTTTTGCTGATTTCTGCCTTCATCTTTACTTGGCATTCTCTTTGTGTGTTTCTGTCTCTGTGTCCAAATTTTCTTTTTTATAAGGATGCCAGTCATACTTGATTACAGCCCATACTAATAACCTCCTTTGAGCATCATTGCATTTTATAAAGGCCCTGTGTCTGAATAAGGTTACTTCTGAGGTTCTGGTGATTAAGACTCCAACATACTTTTTTTTTTTTTTTGCGGGGGTGGATGGAGGGGATGGCCAGATTCAATCCCTGGCAGTCACAGCCTATTTTGCACCATGCATGCTGTCATTTGTTCTGGGGTGAAATTTTTAACATACATTTGATTGATTCATTTCTTTCTCCTGAAAAAATTTCCTCTGGTGATGTTAACATTAATAACATGACTATATGGTTTTATTTCTTTGCACCATAAAAACAACTTTCTCATTACATGATTAGTCCAGGTAAATGAAACGCTGTGGCTTGCAGAGATAGGCTCAGGAAGGGAAGGAGCATCAGAGGGAAAAAGAAACGTTCGACTGATGAAAGGAAGTTCCATGTAACTGCAGAGTGGAGCGCTGGTGGATGTGTTTTTTTTAGGTGAAAAGGAGCTGAAGAAAGTGAAAAAATGGGCAGAGTTTTCAGTGAAATGGAACCTGGCAGTCAAACCTATATAACTGGGTCACCATATGGAGGGGTTATTGACTGAAGCCCCAGGGAGTGTGTGAGCCATTGTTTACTGACAATGATAGCTGCCATGTCCTGGACTCTTACTATATTCAGGTAGCGTGCTAAGCACTATCTTACATTATTGCATCCTGTGCTCCTTAACAGACCTGTGAAGAAGCTTGTACAGATGAGAGAATGATGCTCAGAGTGGCTAGCTATCTTTTCCAGCACTAGTTAGTGATGGACCAGAGTTTGAACCCTGGTTATGTGAGCATAAAGTTTCGGCCTTTGATAATGTTGTTGCCCTTGGAGCCAATGCCTTTCTCTTCCCAGTTCATGTTGGCCAAACTGTGAGAGGAATGTACCTCTAGACTGCACTCAGTATGTACTGCCCAATGGCAAGATGGTACAGTAGGATCTTCTCAGAGGCCTGAGAACTGCTAACCCTATTCCACTGTTTCTTTTGTGGGATGGGATGCAGAGCTGGGTGGCACACACACACACATGCACACACACACACACACACACACACACACACACACACACACACACCAGTGGAGTACAAGTAAACTTTTATCTTGCAGGAAAGACACTTCTGGTCCTCTTCCCATCTTATCACCTGTGATAAACTAAATATTTGTGTTCCCACCAACAAATTCATATGTTTTTTGTTTTTGTTTTTGTTTTGTTTTGTTTTTTTAATTTATTGGGGTGACAATGGTTAGTAAAATTACATAGATTTCAGGTGTACAATTCTGTATTACATAATCTATAAATCCCATTGTGTGTTCACCAACCAGAGTCAGTTCTCCTTCCATCACCATATATTTGATCCCCCTTACCCTCATCTCCCACCCCCCCAACCCCCTTACCCTCTGGCAACCACTAAACTATTGTCTGTGTCTATGAGTTTTTGTTTCTCATTTGTTTGTCTTGTTCTTTTGTTGTTTTTGGTTTATATACCACATATCAGTGAAATCATATGGTTCTCTGCTTTTTCTGTATGACTTATTTCGCTTAGCATTATACTCTCAAGATCCATCCATATTATCACAAATGTTCCTATATCATCTTTTCTTACAGCCAAATAGTATTCCATTGTGTATATATACCACAACTTCTTTATCCATTCACGTATCGAAGGACACTTTGGTTGTTTCCATGTCTTGGCCACCGTAAACAAAGCTGCAATGAACATTGGAGCACACGTGTCTTATATATAAATGTTTTCAGATTTTTGGGGTAGATACCCAGGAGAGGGATTGCTGGGTCATATGGTAATTTTTCAGGAACCCCCACACTGCCTTCCATAGCGGCTGCACCAGTCTGCATTCCACCAACAGGGTATGAGGGTTCCTTTTTCTCCACAGCCTCTCCAACACTTGTTACTCTTTGTCTTGTTGATGAAGCCATTCTGACTGGGATGAGGTGATATCTCATTGTGGTTTTTATTTGCATTTCTCTCATGACTAGTGATGTTGAGCATTTTTTCATATGTCTCTTTGCCATTTGTATGTCCTCTTTGGAAAAATGTCTCTTCAGGTCATCTGTCCATTTTTCAATTGGGTTGTTTGTTTTTTTGTTGTTGAGTTTCATGTGTTCCCTGTATATTTTGGATATTAGCCCCTTATAGAGGCACTGTTTGCAAAAACCTTCTCCCATTCGGTCGGTTGCCTCTTTATTTTGTGGATGGTTTCTTTTGCTGTGCAGAAGCTTTTAAGTTTCATATAGTCCCATTCATTTATTTTAGCTTTTACTTCCCTTGCCTTTGGAGTCAAATTCATAAAATGGTCTTAGAACCCAAGGTCTATAAGTTTAGCACTTATGTTTTCTTCTATGCAGTTTATTGTTTCAGGTCTTATGCTTAAGTCTTTGATCCATTTTGAATTAATTTTGGTACATGGTGGCAGATAGCAGTCCAGTTTCATTCTTTTGCACGTGACTTTCCAGTTCTCCCAGCACAATTTATTGAAGAGGCTGTCTTTTCTCCATTGTGTTTTTTACTTCTTTGTCAAAAATTATCTGTCCATATTTATTTGGTTTTATATCTGTGTTCTCAATTCTATTCCATTGGTCTATGTGTCTGTTTTTCTGCCAATACCATGCTGTTTTCATTATTGTAGCCTTGTAGTACAAGCTAAAGTCAGGGAGTGTGATGTCTCCAGTATTGTCCTTTTTTCTTAAGATTGCTTTGGCTTTTCGGGGTCTTTTGTGGTTCAAACAAATGTGATGATATTTTATTCTATTTCTTTAAAAAATGCCATTGGAATTTTGATGGGGATTGCATTAAATCTTCATATTGCTTTGGGTAATATGGCCATTTTAAGTATGTTGATTCTTCCAATCCATGAGCATGGAATGTCTTTCCATTTCTTTGTGTCTTCTTCAATTTCTTTCAAAAATGTCTTATACTTTTCAGCATATAGGTCTTTCACATCCTTGGTTAAGTGTATTCCTAGGTATTTTACTCTTTTTACTGCAATTGCAAAGGAATTGTTTTTGTATTTCTTTTTCTGAGATTTAATTGTTAGTGTATAGGAATATAATGGACTTTTGTACGTTTATTTTGTAGCCGGCAACTTTACTGTATTCGTTGATTGTTTCTAATAACTTTTTGGTGGAGTCTTTAGAGATTTCTGTATGTAGCATCATGTCATCTTAAATTGTCATCAATGAGTGACAATTTAACTTCTTCATTCCAAGTTGGATGGCTTTTATTTCTTTCTCTTGCCTGATTGCTCTGGCAAGGACTTCCATCTCTATGTTGAAAGGCAGCAGTGATAGGGGACAGCCCTGTCGTGTTCCTGAACGTAGAGCAATGGGCTTCAGTTTTTCACCATTAATTATGAGATTAGCTGAGGATTTGTCATATATGGCCGTTAGTATATTAAGGTATTTTCCTTTTATATCTATTTTATTGAGTGTTTTAATCATAAAGGGATGTTGTATCTTGTCAAATGCTTTTTGTGCATCAATTGATATAGTCATATAATTTTTGTCATTTATTTTGTTTATGTGATGTATTCCATTGATGTATTTGTGGATGCTGAACCATCCTTGTGTCCTGGGGATGAATCCCACTTGGTCGTGATGAATAATCTTTTTAATGCATTGTTGTATTCGATTTGCTAGAATTTTGTTTAGGATTTTTGTATCATCTGTATTCATCAGAGATATTGGTCTGTAGTTTTCTTTTTTTGTGTTGTCCTTACCAGGTTTTGGTATCAGGGTAATGTTGGCCTCATAAAATGAGTTAGGGAGTACTGTCTCTTCTTCAATTTTTTGGAAGAGTTTGAGCAGGATTGGTATTAGGTCTTCTTTGAAAGTTTGGTAGAATTCACTAGTGAAGCCATCTGGTCCAGGACTTTTGCTTTTGGGAAGCTTTTGGATGACTGATTCAATTTCGTTACAGGTGATCGGTCTGTTTAGATTTTCCAGTTCTTCATGGTTCAGCCTAGGAAGGCTATATGTTTTTAAGAACTTGTCCATTTCTTCTAGTGGCATATAGTCTTTTGTAGTCCTTCTAGTGGCATATATTTGGTGGCATATAGTCCTTTGTAGTATTCTTGGATGATCCTTTGTATTTCTGTGGTGTCCGTGATAACTTCCCCTTTTTCATTTCTTATTTTGTTTATTAGTGTCTTCTCTCTTTTTATCTTAGTGAGTCTAGCCAAGGGTTGGTCAATTTTGTTAATATTTTCAAAGAACCAGCTCTTTGTCACATTAATTTTTTCTATTGTCTTTTTGTTCTCTATTTCTTTTAGTTCTGCTCTGATTTTTGTTATTTCCTTTCTCTGCTGACCTTGGGTTTCACTTGTTCTTCTTTTTCTAATTATTTAAGGTGTAACATGAGGTTATTTATTTGGGATTTTTCTTGTTTCTTGAGATAGGCCGGTAATGATATAAATTTCCCTCTTAAAACTGCTTTCGCTGCATTCCAAAAATTTTGGTAGGATGCATTTTCATTATCATTTGTTTCTATGTATCTTTTGATCTCTCCTCTAATTTCTTCTTTGACCCAGTCATCCTTTAAAAGTATGTTGTTTAATATCCATGCATTTGTGTTTTCTCCCACTTTCTTTTTGCAGTTGATATCCAATTTCAAAGGCTTGTGATCAGAGAATATGCTTGGTATAATTTCAATCTTCTTAAATTTGCTGAGGCTGATTTTAAGTCCCAATATATGGTCTATCCTTGAGAATGTTCCATGTACATTAGAAAAAAAATGTATAGTCTGATGTTTTAGGATGAAGTGCTCTATATATGTCAATTATGTCCATTTCATCTAATATGTCATTTAGGGCTGCTATTTCGTTATTTATTTTCTGTTTGGATGATCTATCCATAGCTGTCAATGATGTATTTAGGTCCCCTAGTATAATTGTGTTTTGGTCAATTTCTCCCTTTCGTTCTGTTAGTAGTTGCTTGGTATATTTCGGTGCTCCTGATTGGGGGCATAAATATTGATGACTGTTATGTCTTCTTGTTGTATAGTCCCCTTTACCATTATGAAATGTCCGTCTTTGTCACTTGTTACCTTTTTCACCCTGAAGTCTGTTTCATCTGATATCAGTATGACTACACCTGATTTTCTCTGGATACCATTTGCTTGGTGTGTTAATGTCCACCCTTTCACTTTGAGTCTATGCTTGTCCTTGTAGCTGAGATGTGTCTCTTGGAGACAGCATATGGTTGGGTTTAGTTTTTTGATCCAATCTGCTACTCTGTGCCTTTTTATTGGTGAGTTCAGTCCTTTTACATTTAGGGTGATTATTGATATGTGAGGATTTCCTGTCATTCTATCTTTAGTTTTCTGGTTAGGCTGTGTCTCCATTGTTTTTTTTTTTTTTTTAATTTATTTTTAATTTATTGGGGTGACAATTGTTAGTAGAATTACATAGATTTCAGTTGTGCAATTCTGTATCACATCATCCATAAATCACACTGTGTGTTCACCACCCAGAGTCAGCTCCCCTTCCATCACCATACATTTGATTCCCCTCACCCTCATCCCCCACCCCCGAACCCCCTTACGCTCTGGTAACCACCAAATCACGTTGTTTCTTTGCCTTTTGTTGTTGTCTATTATTTCTGTGTGGTGGTATTCTATGATGTTTCCCTCTGTTTCTTCTTTTATTACAGTATATATTTCACCTCTGGATTTTTTTTTTTTTTTGAGTGGTTACCCTTAAGTTTATGTAAAAGAAAGTTTGATATTTAGAGTATTCCATTTTCTTCAGCACGCTTACTTTCTCCATTCCCATATTCCGGTTCAGGCCTTTACTCTCCCCCTTTTTATTTTGGTTGCCACAAATTGTCCCTGTTGGTGGTGGCCGAATAGCCTCCTTTAGTATTTCTTGTAGTGCAGGTCGTGTATTAGAAAATTCCCTCAACTTCTGTATGTTGGAATGGTCTTTATTCCTCCTTCATAGCTAAAGGATATCTTTGTTGGATATATTATTCTTGGCTCAGAATTTCTCTCTTTCAATAGTTTGAATATTTGGTTCCACTCCCTCCTGACTTGTAGAGTTTCTGCTGAGAAATCTGATGATAATCTAATGGGCTTTCCTTTGTAGTTTACCGTCTTCTTTTCCTTTGCTGCCTTGAAGATTGTTTCTTTGTCGTTGATTTTAGACAACTTCAATACAATGTGCCTTGGAAAAGCACAATTAGGTGTTCTGTTTGCTTCTTGGATTCGAGGATCCATTTCTGTCCACAAGTTTGGGAAGTATCATCGACAATTTGTTTGCATATATTCTCTGTTCCCTTGTCTCTTTCTTCTCCTTCTGGTATGCCCATTATTCTTATATTGCTCTTTCTGATGGAGTCAGAAAGTTCTTGTAGAGTTCTTTCATTTCTTTTAAGTCTCAAGTCTCTTTCTTCTTCCATCCGTGTCATTTCCAAGTTTCTATCTTAGATGTCACTGATTCTTTCCTCCATCTGGTCAACTCTACTACCTAAGCTGGCTATTTCATTCTTCATTTCTTCTATTGAGTTCTTAATCTCCAGAAATTCTATTAGGTTCTTTTTTAAAATTTCAATCTCTTTCATAAAATGCTCATGTTGTTCTTTGATTATGCTTCTGAGTTCATCAAACTGCCTTTCTGTGTTTTCTTGCATCTCATTGAGTTTTTTCAGAATTGCAATCTTGAAGTCTCTGTCATTTAAGTCACATATTTCCATATCTTTAAGTTCATTTTCTGGAGACTTTTCACTTTCTTTCTGAGCTGTCTTGTTGCCTTGGTTATTCATGGCAATTACTGATTTATTATTTCTCTTCCTAGACATCTACAGGAGTGGCTTCTGCAACAGGTTAATAGGAAGTGGTCTTTCTTTTGTTTTCCAGTACTTGTTGGTAATATAATTTAATTTCCCTCTGACTGCAGCCTTTGTTTCTCTCTGAAACGGTAGTGCTATGTTTTTTCTGCACTATTACAGCTTCTCACACAATGTGGGGATTCCCTGGGAGACGGGCGTCTCCTCTGTTAATAGTTCGCCTGGGTCACAGGGCGCAGTGTCCCTGTAGGTATGCGGAGAGCTTTTGAAGTTCCAAAGCTCTTCCTGCACCAGATTCAGAGACTGTGTGTTTCAGCAGTTCTGTTTACTCCTGCAGGGATCCACCCAGATAGGTGGGGTCAGGGGTGGGGTGAGTTGTGAGAGGTGGCCCAGAGCATTGGCGGCGACCACCACCACAGCCAGTCCTGCTTCCACAGCTCCCTCCCCTTTGCTGGAACTAGTTGGGCTGAGAATTTGTGTCTGCAGTCCACAGTTCTCAGAACAGCAAATATTCTGTTCTTTTGATCTGACACTGCTACTGTTCTTCTAGCACCGGGCAGGTGGGGGCGGGGCGAACTATGGGAGGATAAGGAGGGGGCGGCTAGTCTCAGTGCCTAAGGCTTCTGTTCTCTGCGACAGTGAGGTCTTAAACCACTGTTTTCAGCCTTCTTCCCTCAGTCTTTGCTACGAGGTCTCTGCTGTGAGCGTTGGGTTCAGCCGTGTTATATGCTGCCCCCTCAGCCCTGTGGGCCATAAGCAGAGCCCTAGCACTCTGAGTTCTTCCCTCTCCCACAGCTGCCGTAGTTCTGGGATTCAGTGAGCTCGGAGCACTAAGCTAGGTCTGCGTCCTGCGCCCACGCTCTTCTGTCTCCGCACTTCTCCTTTCCCTCCTCCCACCCTCGCTTGATTTGCCCACCTTTAGGTGAATTCAGTAGTGAGCCTCTTCGTCTTGCCTGTCTGCTGTGCAGGGAGTCCTTTGTGGAGTTATTGTTGTTCGATTAGTTGTAAATTCCAGGGAAGATTTACAGAGGCTCGCCTCATGCCGCCATTTTGATGACATCCAAATTCATAAGTTGAAACCTGGTCTCCATGAGAAGGTATAAGTAGGTGGAGCCTTTGGGAGGTGATTCAATCATGAGGGTAAATCCATCATAACTGAGATTAGTGCCCTAATGAAAGAGACCACAGAGACCTTCCTCACACCTTCTGCCATACAAGAACACAGGGAGAAGATGACCATCGGTCTATGATCCAAGGAGAAGGCTCTCAATGGTCACCAAATCTGTTGGCTGTCACGTTCATCTTGAACTTCGCAGCCTGCAGAACTGTGAGAAGTTTATGTTTGTTGTTTAAGCCACCTAGTGTATAGTATTCTGTTATAGCAGCCCGAACTGTAGACTGAGACTTCACATCAACTTCAATACATTCTAATACTTAGATACTATTCCTGCTCCAGTGTATCCCCAGTGTAACCTTGGAGAAAATGGCCTTTGTTTGACATGATTTTTTTCTCATTCTTTAACTGTCTAAATCTCTTATTTATTTTCCTTTTTTTCCCCTACTAAATACATGGTGGCCAAACTTCATTTGATTGTGCTCTACTGTAGAAAGTTCATTGATTTTATAAGTGCAGTTTAGGCAATAAGATTTGTTAGTTAAATTCTGCCTTTCTTTAGTGGTTTGGTGATTGAACTTTCAAGTTTTCAAAAAGCTTTAGGGAAATGTGCATGAATAGAAACGTGTGTGTGTGTGTGTGTGTGTGTGTGTGTGTGTGTGTACTTTCAAAATGTGTAGTTTAATAATGGAGATAAAAGTTATTTTATTCTTTTCTAGATCAGACCACCCAGCAAGTCTATTATGAAAGCCCAAGTCTGTTATGAAAGCCTAACCTTAAAGCCAGTACTCACATTTCTGTAGAAAAAATAAACAAGTCAGCACACTTCCCTCCCACACATGGACACACAATACTTCTCATTTTATAGGAAAATATGGTATTAAGTTTTTCTGTGACTTATCTATGACTTTTGAAGTTATTATTAACGATAACTAAGGAAATTGTGTTTTCTAATCAAAAGTCACTTGGGTATACGGAGAAGAAAGAGGAGGGTTAGATAGGTATGGTTATAATCTGGCCAATGTGGCTTAAATCTTATTTAGGTAATTTTCTCATCCTTCTCTGAAGTAAAACAACCTTAAGGGGAGGAGAGAAGGGTTACAGTGCACTGTTCACAAGACTCAGACTGTCTAGGAAGTGAACCTAAGCATATTGCTGCAGACATTTGAAATACCTGAATGTGTTGGTTTTTAAAATTCAAAAATATTGATTCAAAGGTTTTGTATTAGAAATTTCTGCCCAAGGACTACCACTCATGTACTATGCCTGACAAAATAGTTAGGCTTTTTCTTTTTTCATTTTATTGAAATGCATATTCAAAAAAGTTTCTCTACCACAAACATGCAGCTCAGTGAGTTTCTACAAAGTGAAAATATGTGTATTCAGCACCCAGACCAGGAAACAAAAACATTACTCACACCCAGAAGCTCCTTCATTCTCCTTTCCTGTTCTCCCCTTCTTCTTCCACACTCTGCTGATAATCAGGCTTAAAAAGAAAAAGAAAAAAATAGACTGTGCCTACACACCTTTATTTACTGGAAGACAAACCACAGAAACAGCATATGAGGAAGCACAGGGAAAAGACATTACACAGTCTCTCCCGACATTTGGCTGGGATGACTGGCACACCCGTGGGTGACACAATTTAGAACAGCTCTCTGGGACTCCTGTCCCACTGGGCTAACAAGCAGAGTTATCCCTCATGGAATTCCAGGATGGAATGAAACTAGAGTTCTTCACTTTTGAGGTTACTTACTCCTTTTCCTCCTCCCAACTGGGATTAGACAAGCATTTGAAATGATAGCTATGAACATGCAAGGTCAGTCTGAGCTGTTGAATCCTTAGTTGCGGTGCCGGGCTTTGTTCTTCTCATCTTTCTTTAGGACAATTCTACCCATCTTCTCTATTCCCTGGACTCCTCTGTCATAATACATGCTATTTCCCTGATATTACAGATAATCTTCCCTCAGGGTATTATTTCAGCCACAGATTTAAAAATGTTTACTATTTTTTAGATAATGTCCTTCTCTGTCAATGTCTCAGGCAGCGTGCAAAGGTAAACTTATACTCTTTATGTTGTATATAAGACATATAGTTACATTAGCTACATCTTTTGACTAATACAAATAAATTTTCCTTTACAGTTTTTAACTCACAACAATCCATGTATATAAACAATATTCTCAAAACATGTCTCGATCAGAGGTAGAGTCAATATAAAGTCGTGTGGTTTGAAAAAGTTTAGTGCTTTTCATCATAAAGAAGTTTCTCCAAATTCCCTATCTCCTAATCTAGGGAATTTGTAACTGTCAGGGGTGGTGTCATTTGAGTAAAGTATGTCTATCCTGATCCTACAAGACAAACATGGATGAATAGCTTATTTTGTACCTTTAGCAAATTAGAACTAAAAGTTGTCTTTGAGTAAGTACTAGTTTTGAGTGGACAAAATTCAAGACAGATTCAAGATTAATTCAAGAAGTAATTTGGCCATTATGCTAGATAGATGAACTTGACAAGACATCCATCAAGCACTAAAGAGTCTCATTTTTATCCTTGTAAGATGTGCTTGTGGCCCTCCCTGTCAGCATGAGGACCAATAGAGATCTGAGAGTCTGTTGTCACAGTGAAGTGCTGTACAAAAATAAATGACCATGGCTCTCTTTATGTTGCTGTGTAGCCAAAAGAGGGGTGCACTCTTTCGATCATTATTTTACCTCGAGAAATCTGTTGGTTACTACACAAGCAGATGCAGTTTCTTGCTAGAATTACAAGCAGTCTTTTATAATGAGATTACCACCAAGCCATCATCTGTATTACAGGAGTTTTGCCCCATTGTGTCATAATGTTCATCCACTGGTCCTTATAACAATAGGCCATTTCCTGGCTAGTGGCTGGGGCAAGGATGCTTTCCGTAGCAGGAGGAAAATATCAAAACAGAGTTTAGTGAACCAAAGGGAGCAAATCCTGAACCCTGGAATCACTACCACAATGTTAAAGTAACTAAATTAGACAGATATTCTAGAACTTAAGTTCTATTACTATGAGATAGGCAGGATCTAACTCCATATCTAATTAGCTTTAAAAAAACTAAATTAGCAGAAATCCTACCGCAAAGATTTTTTTAAGGTGAAGGAAAAAGTACTTGTTATCTACAAGCAAACAAAAAACTCTGATGTCTCTGTGTAACCCAAATCTAGCTTCTTGAAAGCTGTCACTCTCTAATCTGCATTTGATATAAGTTGAATGTAGGGCGATTGTATACCTTTGTCATTAATAGCACACATTTTGCAATCAGATATCCTGATTCTGCCGTTATCTAACTGTGCGATCTTGAAAGTGTAAATTTCTCTCTGTGTACTAGTTTCCTCCTTTGTAAATAATAATATCTGCCTTAAAATGCTGTTGTGAGGATTCAATGAGATAATATACATTAAGAGCTCAGAACAGTGTTTATCACATAGTAGGTATTCATTTAAACTGAACCTATTATTATTATTATTCACATTGTGCCCCCTTAAAGACACATGTAGGAGTCAACTAATTTATTTCCGTTATCCAGCACTAACATTTCTTCTGGCCTTTTAGCGACCTTCTCAGATATGTTCTTTATAGTCTTAATTGTGGGGTAGGGGTGGGGTGGAAATCCACCTGATGCAAATTATTTTGTGTCATTAAAGCACTTATATTCTAAATGATAGGCAATCACATCTCACGCTTCAAAGACTATGTTCATCATTAAAAAGTCTCCATTCTTTCTAAATGTGGATGCTCCATAGCAGATGGTGCTGTCAGTGATATAATGTCCTTCCTGCAATGAGCAAGGATGGTTTAATAGGACTTTACCTTTGCAAAGCAGTTTCCCTGCTATTTAAGAGTGTATACTCAGAAGTCAAATTATGTAGGTAATATTCCAGCTCCTTCATTTAATTGTTCTTTAACCTTGGGTAAGTTATTACGTCTTTAGCTTTTCTAGCAAACCAATGGAGATAGTACTGGTGAGTTATCTCAACACATGGTGCAAGTGTCCAATGAGATAATGAGATGATACATTAAAGCTTTTAGCCATGCCTAGAACATAGTTTTACTACAAATTTTATTATCAGCTATAATGTTATTTTTGCCTTTGTCTGTTTGTGTCCTATTCATGGCATAAAGGGCTTCTGGAGCCTGATAGTTTACATCAAAATAAGATATAACCCACTGCCATTTTTAAGAAAACTCTAGAATAACCCCCATTACAAAATATATAAGCAGATAACTACAGGTCCATTTTGTGAAATAACAGAGGTTTAATTTACTAATTAAATGATTAAGTAGTAGCTACAGATAGGCTATGGGAGTCTGAACCTGGTTTTATGTTTTCTCCTCTTTGATATCCAACTGTTACTATTGGCTATCAGTGCTTCTAGTCCCTCACAGCTGACTGAGCAAGAAAATATATATTCGCATACTAACCCTTGCATGTGTGTATATTCATGTCTGTAACCATCTGTACATACAGAGCTAAACATGTGTTCATAGTGATGTCTCTAACTCTAATCCATCACCACATGGATAATTCTAGCCTCTTACCCTTGCTTGTTTATATGTCATCTCCCACTCCAACAGTGAGTGACATGGATCCCATCATCCAGCATCATGTAATTGTTCAATGTAAATACAATTGTATTGCACTGTCAGAATTGTTAATCTGTACTCCGGTGGGAACATCTTTGTCAACTAGAGTGCAGTGCTTATATACAGTCTCTGTTGCTTATAGCATTACACACATCGTTTCCAGTTTCATATGTCAGCACCTATACCTTCGCCTCCAGTGAGATGTTCTATATACTTGAAATACAATTAGATTGTTTTGTCAAAATCTGCATTCCATCCTAAGATCCTGTGACCTTTTAAATTAATTTCGGAAAAAAATTACATCCTTAAGGTGCATTCCTTAATTATGTAAAGTTCTATGCTGTAAAGTTTTATAGATTTTGACAAACACATGTCATATATCCACTATCACTGTGCCATACAGAATAGTCTCATCTCCCTAAAAAAATTATCTGTGCTCTATTTGACACTGAGTCCCCAACCTCCCTAGCACCCATTAATATTTTTACTATCTCTTTAGTTTTGCCTTCTCCAGAATGTCATATAATTGAAATCACAGAGACTTTTGAGACTAGCTCCTTTCAATTGGAAATAAACATTGAAGGCTCATCCATGTCTTTTCACAACTTGTTAGTTCATTTCTATGTATCACTGAATAATAATATCCTGTTGTGTGGATATACCATAGGTTATTAATTTATTAATACCTATTAAAAATATAATTGTTGCTTCAATTTTGCATATTATAATTAAACCTGCTATAAACATCCATGTGCAGAGTTTTATGTGCATTTAAGCTTTTTTTACACCAGTTTCATTGACATATAATATTGTGTACGTTTAAGGTGTAAAAGTGTTGACTTGATACACTACCAAGGTGTGATAAAAAAATATGGTGAATGTTTAAATGTAAAAAAAAAATTATTACAGTAAAAGACACATTGCCATTTATCCCGCTCAAAATACTTCTACCTCACTTCAAACACACTTATCCCATTGTTCTTGCCACTTTCTGAAGCAGTTCTGGAAGTCCTCTTTCGTGAGTGTCTTTAGTTATACTGTCATCGCTGCCTCGATGTCCTGAATCAATTCAAAACATTTACCTTTCATGATCATTTTGACCTTGGGGAAGAGCAAGAAGTCACATGGTGCCAGATCCAGTGAATAAGGTAGATGAGAACACACTGTGATTTTTTTTTTGACAGAAATTGCCATATACCAGAAACGATGTGTGACACAGAACATTGTCATGATGGAAGATGATTCACAGCACACTGTAAAACGCACCTTCTCTCATCTGTAGCTCACACCTGTCTGACTGCACTGAACAAGTTGAAACTTGTCACACACTGTTACTAAGGTTTGACGCACTTCTTCCCATTTTGAAGATCCCTGCGTTTCCATTGGATGACACTCGGCAGCAGCATTCAATGTATCTTTTTTTTTTATCACACCTCGTATATTGCAAAATGATTAGCACTGTAATGTTAGCTAATACCTGCATCACATCACGTAATTACCATTCCTTTTTGTGGTAAGAACATTTAAAATCTACTCTCTTAGTAACTCACAGTATATATGTGTTACAGCATTATTAACTATAATCACTATGCTGTACATTATATTTCCAGAAGTTATTCATCATTTAACTGAAAGTTTGTACTCTGACCAACATGCCCACTTTTCTGCCATCCACTCCTTTATCCCCAGCCCCTGGCAACTACGATCCTAGTCTCTGCTTCTATGCCTTTGGCTTTTCTAGATCCCATTCATCAGTGATACCATACACCATTTGTCTTTCTTTCTGACTTATTTTTACTTAGTGTAGTCCTTTTGAAGTGTATCCACATAGTTCTTTTTAATTAATTTTTTTCATGACAATGGTTAGTAAAATTATGTAGGTTTAAAGTGTACAATTCTATAATGCATTATCTATATATCACATTGTGTGCTCATCACCCAGAGTCAGTTCTCCTTGCATCCCCATATGTTTCACCCTCTTCTACCACCCCGCCTTACCCTCTGGTAACTACTAAACTGTTGCCTGTGTCAATGACTTTTTGTTTGTTTGTTTGTCTTGTTCCTTTGTTGCTTTCAGCTTTATATCCCACATATGAGTGAAGTCATATGGTTCTCAACTTTTTCTGTCTGACTTACTTCACTTAGCATGATAATCTCAAGATCCATCCATGTTGTCATAAATGGCAGGATGTCATCTTTTCGTATGGCAGAGTAGTAGTCTCTGAGAAAGACACTCTTAAGAAAATGAAAAGAAAGCCACAGACTGGGAGAATATATTTGCAAGACACATATGGGCATCCTACAGATTTTGATAAGTTTTGTTTACATTTTCAGTAGTTCAAAATATTTTTTAAATTCTCAGAAAATGGTATCTTCTTTGACCCTTACAAAATTTAGAAGCGTGTTATTTAATTTCTAAATGTTTGCAGATTTTCTAACTATCATTCTGTTATTGTGTTCTATTTTAATTCCCTTGTGGTCCAAAAGCATACAGTTTAGAGGAGGGTAAATGGGGTCAAATATATGGTAATGGAAGGAGAACTGACTCTAGGTGGTGAACACAAAGTGTGATATATAGGTGATGTATTACAAAATTGTACACTTGAAACCTATGTAATTTTACTAACCATTGTCACCCCAAAAAAATTTAATTAAAAAAAATTTTTGAGGTGTATATTATGGGTCTAGTCCAGAATACAGTCTATGTCATCAGCAAATGTTCTATCTAAGCTTGAGAAAAATGTGTAGTTAGCTGTTTTTGTATGGAGAATTTTATAAATGTCAAATAGTTGATTGATAGTTGTGTTTAGATTAACTATATTCATACTTATTTTCTGCCTGCTTGACATATCAATTACTGAAAGAGGGGTGCTAAATCTCCAGTTATAGTAATGTATTTGTTAAATCTATGCATTTTTTGCCACATATGTTTTGATGGTCTGTTGTTAGGTGCATATATCTTAAGGATTGTTATGTTTTCTCGAAGAATTGACCCTTTACCATTATGTTGCACGTCTCTTAATTTCTGATAATTTTCCTACTACGGTATGCTTTGTCTGAAATTCACTACTCCAAATTTCTTTTGATTAGTGTTATCATAATATGTCTTTCTCCATCCTTTTACTTTTAATCTATATGAGTTTTTATATTTAAGGTGAGATTCTTTAATGTAATATTGAGTCAGGTCTCTTTTTTTAATCTACTCTGACAGTCTGTTTTTTCATTGGTGTGTTTAGATCATTCACACGTAAGGTGAGTATCTGCCATGTTTGTAACTGCTTTCTACTCACTGTTTTTGTTCTTTATTTCTTTTTCTTCCTCATTTTTTAGTTTTACTTCTCTGGTTTTAAGTGAACACTTTGTAAGATTCCATTTCTCTTCTCTCTTACATATCAAGTATATTTCTTTCATTTTGGGGGGGCCTTTAGTAGTTGACCTAGTGTTTTCATTATAGAGTTTTAACTAATCTAATTTTACCTTTAAATAATGCTACATCCCTTCATGTAACTTTGGGTAACTTAGACTATGTTCAATTCCTCCTGCCTGCCTCTAGTGATATTGCTATCATTCTTTTCACTTGTTCATATGCTTCAATCACCCAATATATTGTTAGCATTAATATTTTTTATTGATTTTTATTAAAATTGTTGGGGTAACATTGGTTAGTAAAATTATATAGGTTTCAAGTGCACAATTCTATAATACATCATCTATATATCGCACTGTGTGCTCACCACTCAGAGTCAGTTCTCCTTCCCTCACCACATAATTGACTCCCTTTACCCTCTTTTATCATCCCTCCTCCCCCTTACCCTCTAGCAGCCATAAACTGTTGTCTGTGTCTATAAGTTTTTGTTTGTTTGTCTTGTTCCTTTGTTGCTTTCAGTTTTATATCCCACATATGAGTGAAGTCATATGGTTCTCGACAGTTTTTGTCTGACTTACTTTGTTTAGCATGATAATCTCAAGATTCATCTTTTGTTGTCACAAAAGAAGAAACCATATTTCTTATCCTGGTTCCTCTATAAATGAGATGGCTTTATTCCCTCCTATGGCTTTTCCCAAAATTTCTCTCTGCCTTTGATTTTTCATTTCTAGGAGTATGATATTCCTGGGTGTGTTTTTTGGTATTTATTCTGCTTGGTGTTTTTGGAGCATTCTGGATCTGTGGTTTAGTTTCTGTAATTAAGTTTGAAAAGTTCTCAGACATTGTTACTTTAAGTATATATATTTTTTTCTGTTTCATTCTTTCTTCTCCTTCTGGTATAATAATTAAGTGTATATTACACATTTTGAAATTGTCCCATAGATTTTAATGGTGTTTTCTTTTTTTCCTCTGCATTTCAGTTTGGGAAGTTCTATTGATCTGTGTTTAGTTTCACTGATTATTTCCTCAGCTCTATCAAGTCTACTGCTGAGCCTATCAAAGACATTGTCCTTTTCTATTATGGTATTTTCATTTCCAGCATTTCCATCTCTCTGCTTACATTACCCATTTGTTCAGGGCTGTGTTTAATGTTTGTGCATACAAGAGACTTGAGATTCTTCTGGTGTCCTACTTTTGATTTTCCCTCTGGACATCAGGCTTTCCTAAGAAATCTTCCTCAGAGAGTGTGTATAAAGGATTTGCTAAAAGTTTCATTTTAATTTAAATCTATGCCTTAATTTTCAGTTTATTCCCATGGCTTTTTAGGAACCTAGATTTTAAAAAGTGATCTAGTGACCAAAGTACATGAATTAAAAGCAACTTAACTAAACAGATTACTTGGTCCTAAAAATCAAAATCCTTGTCTTTTTTCCTCAATATTAAACTATAAAAGAATATTTAACTCTGGTTGCTTATATTCTTATATATAGAGCTTTATATAAAACTGCTACTCTTAAAAACAAACAAAAACAATTTGATCAGGGGTGAAGAAAGGAGAAAACAGAGATATATGTTAACAGAATTATTTTAAAATCCACCTGACAATGAACAATGGAAAGAAAATTTTCTGAAGGTATGTAAGTTTCTTTAGGTAGGGTATTCCATATTAATTCTTTCACCAACAATATACAAGAAAGCAGCAGGAGTTTATGACGCATTGTATTAAAGAGAAACAAACACTGATATGTCAATTCACTCAACAAATTGACATATCAGTGTTTTTCTAAGCATTGTGAGGTGGTGCTGTTAACTCATCTTGTGAAATTATGAAAATTATTTCATCTTTTTGAGTTTTAGTTTCCATAACAGCAAAACACAGAGAAATACATTTGTACACGGCTCACATTATGAAGTTCATATGACATAATGATAGTGCATGTCATTTGAAAACCACCTAACAACACTTATTAATTTTTTATTTAAATTAAATAGTTTACACACATTACATGCTAATGTGTAAACACATTAGTTTGTATGTATTTTGTTTACATAAAAAACAGGATATTTGAAACTACATTTCAGAAGCTTGTCAGGGATTATAATTTTCATTAGTGTTACTTATTTAAATTCTTATTTCCATAGTGTCACCTTCCAAACCCCCTTACATTAACTTTCCTCAAGCTTAGTTTTCCTGGCTCAGTTTTATGATTCATCCTCCTAGAGCTTTGCTTTGATTTTACAAAAGTAGAGAATTTCTTACTAGTGTATAACATTTTAGATAGGTAAAATTTACCACCAGTTTGTGGCAAAATGGAAATTTTGAACCAAAGAAAGTGGCTGAGTGAGTCAAGGGCAGGGCTTAAAGAAAGTGACAAGCTTCAGTCCATACAGCTACCTTCCGGTAAGAAGCACAGATCCATTAGGTCTGCAATCAATAACAATAACAGTAGGTATTTGACAATACTATCCATATTTCTCAGAGTTTTTCATGAAGGCTGCTGACTGTAACTGCCCTGTCTTCCTTGTGGCATATATATATATATATATATATATATATATATATATATATATATATATATATATATATGGTTTACTGCAAAAGCATTATACACAAAAAGTAATTTATCTATATCTACTTTACTCACATGGAAAGAACTTTCTAGCCAGAATTCTGAGTCTAATTTCTACTCATTATGCTTACTGCAGCAATAGGATGTGCTGTCCAGAGTAGATAAAAATTGGAGACTCTCTTTGTATTATACTCATCAAATGACTAAGAAATAAATTAAGTTCTAAGCACACCAAATGAATAGCTGTAAGGTGCATTGGTTTATCATAATATACCAACTCTCTTTTTCCTCCAGAACCTTAGTCATTATGCAGAGCAAGTTTCCTTGGTAGAAGTTGGATGAAGCATTATTTAGTGTATCTAAACTTCAAGAAAACGCATTTGTCTGCCCTCCTGGAGGCTATTAACATATTCTGCTGTCTTTTCATTACAGCTTCCCATTTACACTAGAATCCCACAATGACATGTCTTTATATGTCATTCAAAAATTAAGAGCACCAGACTTAGGGGGGTGAAGAGGCAGAATACCAAAGAAAGAAAAAAATATAGGAAAAAAAAAAAAAACTACCACATTTTTATTGGAAGCAGAAAAAGTAATTTTTCATGTAATTTTTATCATAGAGGATAAAAATAAGAACATTATAAATAAAGTCATTGGGAGAAATTGTATATGATTTATTGTGTAAAATAATGAAATCTCAGGGTAAACAAATAAGAAATGGGTGACAGAGACAATTTTATTTTTACAAAGCATGAAGCAAAAGTCAGAAATACCTTTCCTTTGATTTTTATTTATTCTTCATATTATCTATTGAAGCTATTGAAAAACAAAATGAAAAAATCTTGTTCCGACCTTGTTTTTGACATTGTTGGGATTGGGGTCTCCTTGCTGTTAAGTTAAATTCTCTTTATTTTGTAATATAAAAATATTAAATTGGGGAAAGAGGTAATGATATTTGATAATGTCAGAAATAGTAGACCATTTGTGGCAAAATAAAAATCAATCAGTAAAGCAATTAGTAAAATGACTAATTGATAATAACAACATAAGGTAATATTGTGTTTTTTCCTAAACAGAGCATCCCAGAGAAAAAAGGTATAACATCCTTTAGAGATAGAAATAATACCTAATGATGATTAGTCTAAAATAATACCCTTAACATGATTGAATCAAAAGAAAATATTAGTTTGCACTATTAAAAATGTATATTAACAACTCTAAAATCCATTCATCTCAGCTGTGCTCAATCTGAAATCAATAGAAATGGAGGGTTTTCTCTCCATTTTATATATAGAAAAACTGAAACCAAACGAAGAATCAGGGCTGCTATAGAGATTAGAATCTAGCTCATCTGATGACTACAGCTTTTTCTTAAATATTATTGTCCTTATTAAATACACTCACACACACACACACACACACACACACACAAAAGAACCTTTATTACTTGATATGATAACTCACATTCATTTGCAGATGGTAGTGCCTCATTAACTGATGACCTTTAAAAAGTCTCGCCATGATTCAGGATGAAAAATTACCAGTTTGCATAGAATAGACATAGGTAAGATAATTAATAAGAGTAGTCATTATAACAGCAGCAACAACAACTAACCATTTTGGGGTATTCACTGGGATAAACATTTTGTGTGAATTATGTCAATCCATTTTCACAAGGTTCCTGTAAGGTAGTATTACGATTCCCTTTTTACAGATGAGGAAAGTGATACACAATTAAGTTAAATGGCACTTAAGTGTAGCATAGGTATTAAGTAGCTAAACTGGGTTTTGTGCCGAAACCTGGTCCCTCAAACCCCACATCACACTGCTTGGGTCAGGCCTGAACTATCCTATCTGAGCATTTTAATACCTCCAGGATATATATATATATATATATATATATATATATATATATATATATATATATATATATTCATATATATATATATACACACACACACATATATATATATATATATATATATATATATACACATATGAAAATGTGCCTCCTGAGAGGGGTTTGGTCCTTAGAAAGGGTAATGTATTTCTAGGAAACATTCTCCCACATGAAAATGTGATGCAAAGATTTCAAAATGCAACGTTGCTCTGGCTAAGGATCAATTAATTTGTGTCTTTCATTTCGAGACTATATATTTGCCTTTAAAAGCACTTTTAACTGAACAGAAGCACATAGAGCAAAGGCATTCCGTTCAAGTTAAGGATTTAATTATGAGTGCTAGATTAACAAGCTGGTGTAGGCAGGAGTTACTCAAAAGAGAGCTTGTACCGTCAAGCATGGGAGTTTGTTGCCAGCACCAGCTGCTAATAAAATCTCCATTCTTCAGAAAAGGCCAATACTGTGACTCCAGCCAGCTCTAAATTCTTTGGATAAATCTTTCTCAGAGCAAATAACACCAGTGCAATTTAATAAACAGTAATATCTGGAGAAAGAGAGAAAAGAAAGAGAGAGAAGTGGTGATTCTAAGTTTCTTTCCTAAGAGTCACTAAAACAACCATCCCAAGGGCCCTAAGAAGGTCATTTTCATGACCTGTACTTTTGCAATTCAACTGGAAAGAATGTATCAAGCAGCAATGCTCTCCCAGCTCTTAAGATAGCTACCAATATCCTGGCTTAATGAGTATTTGCTCTAACTTGATAGAATTAGCCAAACAGAAGAGATATAGCTCACTGTCCTAAAGGTAAGGTCCAAAGAGCTTTGACAAATTTCACTCCATGTCCCAGTAAGTAAAATTCTGATATTGAAAAATATAAAATATTTTTGGTATGGTAGGAAAATAAAATTAAAAACTTGACTCTTTCAAGTTTTCATTAAGAGCTCTCTCTTAATGGAAATTCACCAGTTTTATCTCCAAATTTATTCATACAGCCTTTCAGCAAATATTTACTAAGCACCTACTATATACTTATTAACTATAATTTTCCTTGTGACTATTGTAATTCACAGAGTTACAAAGTCCCACCAGCATGCCAAGTCTTATTCCAAGCTCTATAACTAGCATTTCTATAGGTGAAGAAACTTGTCTGAAAGATGTGGACTAGCCTTGAAATTGACCTTCTGTGAGAGTTCAGTCATACAGCTGAAGATGGGTTGGTAAATCCCAATAAGATAAGGCAACCAGAAGATGGGACCAGAACTAGCTGTGTGCTTTAGGAATGGTGCTGGCACTAGAAAAGAGATGGTTTCAGTTCCCAATAGTAAACCATCTAGTGAAATAAGCAAAATAGGGTATTGGGAGAGTGTGAAAGAGATGAAGGAGATCCAGCAACAAAGTGATGCCTGAAACCAGGGCAAACTATTTTAGTTTCCAGGATCAAAGTTCTTGGTCTTGGTCCAAAAGAATGACTGTTTTCAGTTCAGGGGCTGTCACAAACTAAGCAATGGCCTACAGGGTAGGAACTCAACATAGTTATTGGTAACCTGGCATTTGACCAGCTGAGTTGATTCCTGTGTGGAGTAGGTAAAAGATATGTGTAGAATCCTCTGTTGGAGGTACTATAAAGTGACAGAATGCACTGCCTAGGGACAATCTCTTCTAGAAAGTCAAGGCCCCATGAACAATACAAAGACAGGTCCCTGGATGTTCCACTCTGTGAAGCTTCCTGTTTTTGCTAATAGTCCCTCCTTCTAATGATGCCCACATGCATGAGTACTGAACATCCTGAAACTGGCAATAATGATCCCTGAGCAACATAAACAGAGTAAGAGAAAGCAAAGGAGAAATACAAGTGGGCACAGGCTGATCAGAAAGAGAACGACACACAGGTTACTGTGGCTGAGGACTAGAGAGGAGAAGCCAGAATTATTTGATCATCTCTTTCATTTAAACTCGAAAGAACAATGACCTTTTGGTATGTTCAGTCTCTACCTGGAAAAATTGTCCTTTTGCCCATCTAACACACGACCTTCCTGTCACTTCCCCTCTTAGTTTGCTTGGGCTGCCATGACAAAATACCACAGACTGGGTAGCTTATGAGAAAAAAAATTTTTTTTTCTTACAGTTCTGGAGGCTGGAAGTCAGAGTTCCAGCATGGTCAAGTTCAGGTGAGAACCCTCTTCCTGTCTTGCAGACAGCCATCTTCTCACATGGTCTTTCTACAGTGCATGTGGGTGGAAAGAGAGATCTCTCTCATCCTCTTCTTATAAGGTCATCGATCTTATTGGATTGGGATCCCACTCATATGACCTCATATTGAGGGTTAGGACTTCAACACATGAATTTGTTGGAACACAGTTCAGTCCATAGCCTGGCTGAAATACCTTAAGGACTTGGTTCTACTGAAGTACCTCCGTTTCAATGACTTCTAAATAACTCCAAGAGCTTCTTTCTAGTCCAAAAGTCCCAAATATTTTCCTGTGGAGTCTTACAGCTCAGCAAACCTTGAAAAAGTCTTAACCTTCTCCATAGAGTCCCACAAGTTATTAAGACAGATTGATGTTATTTTGATCATAGGTGGGGACATTCCACACTCATCATTAGGCTTTACTGAAGCTGATTTTTTGCATATTATCTATGAATTGTATGGCTAGAGTCCAGTCTGCTTCTCCACTGTAAGCTGGTCTGCAGGTTTTCCTCTCAGTACCATCTGCCTCAGGCCGGTAGACATGGCTAGATTCAGATCCAGGCCATTCCCAGGCTGCCCTGTCCCAGGCAGTGAATTCTCTCTGGTGCAAGGTATGACAGCTGAGGCAAAGTTCACACTTGCCTTCCAATTTATTAGCGCTTCACATGGACTGACTCAGAGAGTCCAGTTTTATAAATAAATCTCCAAGTTATTGACTGCAAATCTCTTTTTGTTTTCTTTTTACCCCTGCCCCCACGCACATAATGTTGCCTTACCATTCCCTATCATGAGACTAGGAAAACCAAGTTATCTTTGCATGGGCAATATACTCAATATTCTTCCACTAGCTGATTGCCTTACAAATAGAGTATATGTAAAAAAGAAGAAAACTATTTTTAAAGTACATTGCCTAATTTTCCTGGCCCTAATCTCTGAGTTGTTTTAACCATGGGCCTGAATATTATGCTTATTTTTGCGATGAACAAAATCAGACAAGGTCACTGCAGAGCTTAAAGTCTAGTTAGGAAATAGATATAAATCAGATAACTAACTAAGATATAGGGAATATTTCAATAAATAAGTGTGCTCTGCTCTAACGAAGTACTTGATATGAATGTATTAACAAAGAAGTCAGATTTCATTTCAGTCTGAAATGGGAAAGACTTCTCCTAGGAAGTGTCTGAGCTGAGAACCGAAGGTTGAAAAAGAGTTATTTAAAAGAAATAGGGAGTCTTCCAGAAAAAGGGAAAAAACATACCCTGGGGCAGGGAGAACATGGCACATTGTGTTACTGAAATAAGGCCAGGTATCAAATCACAGTAAATAAAAGGGATGTGAGCTGAGGCTCAACCAAATGTTAGCAGTCTCTTTGTTTACTTCTTATTCGTTATTAATTAATTCATAATGAACCATTGAATGATTTTAAGCAAAGGGTAACAGAATCATATTTGTGTCTGATGTGGGATATGGAGATAAGAGAAGTGGGGTGACAGATGCATTGAAGATAATTACTTGTAGGTTATTTTGCATTAGCACCTGAATAAATGGTGATATCATTGGCTGACAGTCGGAAGAAGAACAACATCTAGAGGGAGACTACCAGTTTTGGTTTTTTATTAGACGCATTCTGGAAAGCCTTTAAGTCTTTCAAGTTTATACATGAAATACATAATTAGGTGGTCAAGTCTGGAACTCAGAGAAGTCAGGGTTAGAAATGTAAATTTGTGAGTCATTAGCATATTGGTGAAAGTGTACTTGTGGGCATAGAGGAGTATGCCATAAAGTCCGACCCTGAGGAAAACCCAGAATAAGAAACAGTATATTTCTGTGATAAAGAGTTGCGATTCTGAAGCCAGATTGCGTCTAAATTCCGATTCCTTCATAGTGTAGCTGTATGGCCTTAAGCAATTACTCAAGCTCTTATTCTCAACATCAGTTCCCTCAATGGAAAAAAAAAAAGGAGCTAATAATACTTATCCTCTAGGGCTTTGTGAGAATTAA
Source organism: Rhinolophus ferrumequinum (assembly GCF_004115265.2). Taxonomy (NCBI): domain Eukaryota; kingdom Metazoa; phylum Chordata; class Mammalia; order Chiroptera; family Rhinolophidae; genus Rhinolophus; species Rhinolophus ferrumequinum. Next base: position 28,270,883 of record NC_046308.1, read on the forward strand.
ATAAAATAACACATGTAAAGTTCTAAGAACAGTGTCTGGCACATAATAAGCACTTACCAAATATTAGTGGTTTCTTCTGCTTCTTATTCATCATCATTATTTTTATCATCATCATTATTATCAATATTAGGCAAAAGAAGGTAACTCTGCCAAGGAGACATGGTTAACATATGCAATGTCAATATGTTGATGAAAAAGATCAAATTTAAAAACAAGGCTAAAAAAGAGAAGAGAAGGAATGATGTCTTCCAAGAAGACAGGGATGACGGCTCCAAAGCTCGGTCACGGCACTGGCCTTGGGAGGAGGGTGGACAGCTTTCCTACTAGAAGAGGAGGTCAAAAGAGAGGAAGGACACAGACAGTGTTTGCTCATGGGTAGTCAAGGGAGTTCCCATCTTATGGCTTTTAGACATTTGAAACATATAAGTAAGATCCTCTTCTGAGAAAGAAGATTACAGATGTGCAGAGTGGGTAGGGAGAGGGAATAGGGAGTGACTGGCCAAGCATTTTAGGAACGTGAGGAGAGTTTGAAGGGTCCTGCAGTGGGTGGGAGAATGAGCTGATAAGATGGCATATACTATGAACCTTGGCAGTTCTGAGGGACCTTTTTAAGTTGATGAGAATAAATTTAAAATAAAACCAATATGTTTTATTTTACAACTTTTTAAAAAATCACATCTTAGTTGTGTGACACATCCACAGACATAGTGGATGCTTGGATTCATCAGGGTTGGTGCTTTAAGAAATGGGGGTTAATATTTAAAAGAAGGATAAGGGGTTTATGGTACTATTGAAATGATGGATAACAGAGTGCAAGCTGGATGAGGGGAAAATGGAAGGAGTAAACGGGTAAGAACAAAAACAAGAATTTGATGGGTCCAGCAATAACAGAATGAGAGCTAAAGAGACAGCTAGAAAGGGAGGAGGCTACTGTGAGAGAAAATGCCTGGAGTTCAACTTTTGGCGAGAAGCCACCATGCTCAGGCTCTGCCCCTCCAATAACTTTAGTCTTCTCTCCAGAGGTTCCTGTTCCACCTCTATACTAATGACCAAACCAAACAAAATGCCTTTTTTTGTAACCACTGAGCTCATCTAGATGGCATATTACTGGCCTTTTTTTTTTTTTAACAGTCAAAGAACTAAATACATGAATCATACATGCTGCTCACACTTCTCTTTCCTTTCTTTGCCTCAGGAATCTTATCTCCATCCCCAATCCTACAGAAATTCTGTTTTTCCACTCTTCAGTGTTACTAATCCAATGATATTTTTTTTTTTTTTGTCTTTAATCATCTTGCTTGAAGAAATGTAAGAACTTTGAAAAGCGAAGAAGTAGAGAGGGAATTTCAGGAGAAAACATAGCTTTAAAATAAAGATACGCAGGCAAAACTGGAAAAGGATTATTCAAGGTGCAATGCAGAGACTAAGGACAATAAAGATATATGTTGGAGACAGCAGGAGATAAAATTGGAAACATAGGACAGGGATGATCTCAGCTGACTTTTGCATATACTAGATTCCGTGGTTAGACTTAATTCTATAGGCAATGAGGGAATAGTAAGAAATTTTTAACAGAGAAATCACATAAAGACAGTGTTGTTTTAGGAAGATTAATCTGTTTAACTTCAAAATAAATTCGATATGATTAAATGCTATGGATCTAGTTAGGAGGATTAAATTCCATTCAAGAAGCATTTGTTGAGCTTTTCTCTGGTCTTGTACTAGCCACTGTCCTTTGACATTGTCCAATGGATAAACAATGTGCTGGCTGCAGGTATGACACATAGTGAACATAATATGACATATGTTCCTTAGCACATTATAATTCCAGTAATGGGATTTACTGTAATGGGGAAAAACTTTGGATAAATAGCTCTAAAAAAAAAGACATTACAGGAGATGTTTCAAACTAGAAATATTTACTAAGGTTTACGTAAGTTTCAAGGAGCAATTAATTAATGCTGACTGAAGTGGAGGGTTAGGACAAGGTCTCACAAAGGCGACATGAGTGGGGTCTTGAAGTATAGAATATCAGTTCCATCAGTCAGTGGAAGTGGTTTCGGGCTTTTGCTACTATTACTCTATAGTCTTTATATACTGACTTTGCAACTCCCAACCCTGAAGGCTGGCACTGGCTTGGAGTTTTAGGTCAATGGTATAGAGAGCTTAGCTATGAACCATGCTGCTTCCTCTAAATGGTCTGACTTGAGGGAAATCAGAACTAGGCTGTTGGAACAATCCAATGCCTGCAGTAATGAGGTATTGTTGACTATTGATTTACCAGAAGACTGCATTGATGACCTGTCCTGTGGGTGACTAGGGAGCAGTGAAAAGAGACAAGAGGAGAGAGTGGTGGCCAGGGAGGGAGGAGCTAATGAATGGTCCAGGCCTCAAGTCTATTTTAAGAGACTCTCGTTCTACTTTCTTTGGGTTCAGCGTTTGCAGGTTAACACCTCGATGCAAGAGGCAGTGAGCTCTCCCTGCAAGAACAGAGAAATGGTCAGCTATATCACTGCCTGGCTTTATATTCTCAGGCAAATAATCTTTCCTTGACTTATTGTCCCTGCTCATAAATTGAGAATAATAGTCTGTGACCTTTTGTTATCACACTAAGTGAAAAATGAGATTCTGTAGGGGAAGGACTTTGAAGACACAAAGACAAAGGAGCTTGGATGTAAAATTTCCAGAGTCACGTCAGCATCAACTAACATTTATGAGGGCTTGTTCTGCACAGTGCACCGTTTCATATCATGTACACTGAATTAACTAAAACTACAAATTGTCCCTGTCGATGGAAAGTTTGCCCTTCAAAAATGGATAGCTTTAGAGGTGATATAAATATGTGCATAGAAGAGATAAAGGTTTTGAAGGGGGAAAAATAAGATTTTTTAAAAAAAATGCCAAAATCTTCATATTTGGCTGACTTGAGCATTTTATTTATTTTTGCCACTTATATTTCTTGTGTTGACAAGCCAGGATCAAGCAGGGCCCATGAAGAAGTCTAATCCTGCAAACTTTGTAGTCAGCGGTGGATGGGCAGCCTGTCCACAGTGCAACGATGGGCGGGAAGGAGAGAGAGGTTATATTGGCCAATATCAATAGCAGGAACTAAGCATGAAATCTATCCTGGTTTTGGAAAGTGGAACAAGGGGAGGAAGCAAACAGGCCTTGGGTGGGACTGTGCCAGGAGCAAACTTTGATCCTGCTGTTGGGGTGGGGGCAATGTGTACAATGACGGCAGAAATAGAATCGCCTCTATGTCTAGGGACTGGAAAAAGCTGGGTGCCTCACACTGCAGGTGTCAGTGCTCCAGGAGCCTGTTATCTGATGTGTGACTGCAACTATTTTCCCAAGAAAATTAAAGTGACTTAGTCAGTTAACCTGAAATTCCCAGCAGGGTTGTGCTGGTGGATTGGAAGTTTCTCACCAGATCTTGGAGGCCCCAGAGCAGAACACTCAGAGCCCTCAGAGATGGGATTCCACTACCACCTAGTGGGCGGTAAAGGGGCTGCCTCTTTGCCCCTCCACTCCAGAGAAAGTCAAAGAGACTGGGAAGGAAACAGCCAAGAAAGAGGTTAATTTGGAGTCCTACTTAGGGTTAGCACAGATCATAGGACTGTTAGTCTTTCCATCAGCCACCTGAGGGAAGGCATCTATTCCATTGGGTGGGTGAAAGAAGCTGGGGGCCTGCTTCTTACCCCAAGAGTTTGGCCCTTGTGACCTGGAATCTTGGGATGTGTCCAGCCTGCTGCAGGGTAGTAAACTGACCAGAGCGGGGCATCAGTCCTCACCAGAGAAAACCCATTTTCATATTTGAAGCCAGGGAGCTTACTAATTTACTGCAAATCAATTCCCTGTAGTCAGACTGTGGTTTGGTAATTTCTATTTCCCTTGCTGCCCCCTTATGCACAAAGCATGTCAGGCCGGGGACAGATTTTTGAAGGCAGATGCAGAACTCACAGTTTTATACATTAAAAGACGTGATATCCATTTACGTACAGTCACAATGAGACTAAAACTTAGGCTCACTGCCTATAAGCTCATATTCTGGAGGAGCTAGCAGGCACATAAACAAGTAACTGCAGAAAAATGATATCAGAGCTTGTGAAGGTTAATTTTATGTGTCAAGTCGGCTAGACCATGGTTCCCTGTTTTTAGTCAAACACCAATTTAGATGTTGTTGTGAAGGTAATTTTTGCATGAGATGAACATTACAGTAGGCTTCGAATAAAACAGATCATCCTCCATAAAAGGTAGGCTTATCCTATCAGTTGAAGGCCTTAAGAAAAAAGACTGAGCTCTCCTGAGGAAGAAGGAATTCTGCCTCCAGATAGACTTCAGACTCTAGCTGTAACACCAGCTCTTTCCTGGGTCTCCAGCCTTCCGGCTCGTGCCACAGATTTCAGACCTGCCAGTTCCACAATTGCATGAACCAATTTGTTAAAATACTCATAGGTTGATAGATAGATAGATGATAGATAGATAGATAGATGATAGATAGATAGATAGATATAGAGATAGGGGTATCTCCTATTGATCCTGTTTCTCTGGAGAATTCTGACTAATGTAGATCTCTAATGGACAGCTGTTCAAAGCAATCTGGCCACAGAGCAGTTTATTTTGCCTGGGAGATGGGGGTGAATTTACATCCCCAGTGGTAACAGTTAAGTTTCTTTTTCAAGAACAGACAAATTGAAGTTCTCCATTGGAGGGAAGGGAAATGAATTTTCCAGGCAAAGGGGACAACCAGAAATACTCACTCAGAGACACTTGCTGTGTAAGTCAAGTGGTCCTCAATAACTCCAGTCTACGGGTGTGAATACATAGTGTGAAGTTAATGTAAGAAGTGGGATGCTTGAGCTGCTTCCAAGACTGCTAGGGCTAGATCAGTAAATGCTAGGAGACTCACTACACATTTTAGCTCAAATGCTGATAAGAATAACCTGTATGTATGAAGGCTCAGAGTCAAAGAGCTCCCGGGAGAAGCAGAAATGAAATCAGTCTTCTCTCTGTTTATCTCTAATATCGTAATGAAAAAAAAAATAGAATATGATGGTTAAGAGGTTTGACTCTGGATCCCCCCTCCACTGTTTAGCTAATCGTGAGAAAATCACTCTCTAGACCTCAAGTTCCTTGTTTATAAACAGGCTAATGATAGTACCTGCCTCGTAAGGCTGTTGGGAGGATTCAACAAAATCATGTATCCAGCATGCTTGGCCCAGTGCTGGGCACCTTGCAAAAGCTCACTAAACATTATTATTAACTTATAAATGAAGCTATTTAAGCAAAACTTTAGCACTGTTTGATATAAGGTTGGCAATTTTTTAAAAAGTTTAGTTGCAAATAGTTATGCTGGTGTATTGATCAGGAGCGTACGCTTCTGTCTTCTGTCTTCGAAAATGATCCATTAGGGCTACAATCATATTCTTGTTTTACCAAAGAAAAAGAAGAAAGACACCAATTCTGATTATGTCAATCAATAACCGTGGCTACAGAGAAGTTCAGAGGATATATCACTTACCTACTCTTGTGTTTACCTTGTACTAAGGGCCTTAGGGCGCCCAGTGGGCCACTGTGGAACTTGAGTAAGGGTAGTCAGGGTGTGTTGTTCTAACGTCATGTTGAGAAAGAAAATGCACTCCGTACAATCTTCCCCATCTCAAGCTTCCTGCACTTTTCCTAAGAGCTCTAAATTTCTCCTGTGGGGATTGTGGCTGAGAGGTAGAGTGATCAGATGGTGAATGATTGAGAAGTAGCTTCATGGAGAGCCTGAGGCAGCCTGGTCCTCATTAATATATTTTGCCCAGGCCCCTGGAGCAAGACTGACAACTGGACAATTGCACTTGTCATCTGCCTAGAAGTTGGTATCAGAAAAGTATTTTCTCCTACAAGGTTAATGCTTGTTGAATATTCCTGGGACACCTGAGATAGGTACTGCACAGAACGTATGATCAGTTGAGACATTTCAAGCCACCACAGGTTTCCACAGTTATAAAAATAATGATTCAAACATGCACACACACACACACACTTAAGCACATTTCACTGACACAAACACACATACCCCTATCCTCAAATGTCAAATGAAATTCAGGGCTTCCTTCTCTGCCGTCTGTGAGAGGAGTCTCCAGAGAACCTTTCTCAGGTGAGACTTTCCTAAGCTCAGGGCTTAGCTCTCTCTGATAATTGTTAGGAGGGCTGCTAAGTTCTGAAACCTATTTTGCTAAGTTCGGAGCCAAATTTTGTGTTCAACGGCAGCAGATATTTTAGTAGGTTGGTGCAAAAGTAATTGCGGTTTTTGCATTTATTTTTAACCTTTTAAAAAGATTAGGATTTAGACGAGATTTGAACCCCCAGACTAATTTTGATTGCTCAGGTCTTATTTTTTATGTTTATGTTGATGATGTTATATTTCATATCTACACTTTACATATTAAAATACTTTATATTTGAGGCAAGTGTATATGTACACATACGTGCTTCGAGTCTTACATAATAGTAGTAACACTAACGATATCCACAACATCTCCACTTTCATGCTGCTTTTCAGAGAAATATATATTATACCATAATTTATACCATACCTAATTTATAACCATGAAAGTTCTCTCCAAAAACCTTCATGGTTATAAATCTCATGAATCCTTTTTCTATAAATCCCAGAATCACAGAGTAGATCCTATTTCTTCTAATGGCATTTTCTAGTCCCTAAATGTCTAGCCAGGTGAAGGCTGGATTTTGAAACATATTGATACTTTTTATTATATAAAAAATACAGGTGGGGGGTTATTTCTCTTATTGATACATTGTTGAGACTATGAAACAGGCTTGTTTCACACAGTACTTAAGGGTGAAAAGAACTGGGGACCAAAGAATAAATGCAGAACTAGAATGTGAGAAACCTGGGCCATGACTCTAGCCTTGACATGACTGCTTTGGGGATCCAGGAGTAACTCAGCTATCCAGGACTCAATCTCCCCATTTCTTATAGGACTGAATTAGCTGAATGAAGTCATAAACTTTCAAAAATACTTAACAATGAAAATTTATCCAAACAAAATCTTCTGATGAAGCTAATAATAATAATAATAATAATAATAATAATAAATATTTTAAGTGTTATTAAAACTAGTGGATGTGGCAATGTGACACACACTTTCTCCCTTCAGGAAGGAAGGACATTTCCCCACAGCTGCCAACAGCAGACAGTCCTCAGTATCACACATATTTGGGATGGCCTACGCTGAAGAAAACTGCCACACCCCAGCCCACACCTCCTTCAAGGGCAGCCTTCATCCAATGACTGATCAATACAGAATATTGATCAAAGATGTGGCTTCCATTTTAACTCACAACATCTCTAAAGGGTCACCCAAACTCCGGAGCTTCCCATGGGATTGACTGAAGACTAACTTGGGGCTTTATTGCGACTCAACTTGTCCTCCTGTCTGATCCTGCTTCCTTCTCCACCCTTCTTCACGCTAATCCACTTGTTCTCAGACGGTCAGGCAAGTCAGTTAAAATAAATCACTACTACACCAGAGAAAGAAAATGAAATGTTCATTGAAGCTCATTATGAATTGCTGACTTGCAAAGAATTAGAAAAACTCAAACACGCCAAATTCACAAAACCGTGTAAAATGTTATGCTTTATGAGAATTTTAAGGGATTTTTAGGGGTCACTTTGAATATATACTTCCTTTACTCATACCTGACTCTACAATTTAACACTCTGGCAAGCAGGACTTCTATTATAAAACAGTGCGTGTCACAATAAATGTAAATAATTGAATTATTAATATTAAATAAATGTAAAGTGCTTAGAATGACACCAAGCACTGGGTAAATGCTACATAAAATTTTGTGATTATTATCCTTCTTTTACAAATTGAAGCATATAGATGCTAAATAGCACTTCAAATCAGTCCCAGTCATTTGACTTGAAACTCTAAGCTCTTACCCACTTTGCTGTACTTGAAAGCTTGAAATAAATCAAAGGAGACCTGTCTGGTTGGAAGGGTGAGTAGTGGGAGACTCTGCTCAACTGCCTGCTCCCCCACCCACCCCTGCAACTCCTGAGTGAACTCTGGTCCTATGGGACTCTGTAAAGCACCTTTTGAAAACACACAGAGGGTGATGATCCTTCTAGTTCTCACATCCTATGATTGCCAATAAGATTTGTGCAAATCCAGGCACATTTCTTAGCCAGAGGACCGTTTGCAAGGTGGCTTCTCTGATCTAGGTATGCAGCCGGCCATCTTACAGTAAAATTCATTTCTATAAGCTAGACAGGTTTACTCTACATCCTCAGAACAAATAAAGATAACAACTGACATTCCAACCTCACATTCCATCTAGACCAGGACAAGGTCTTTAGTCGCAGAAGCCCGAGAAGCATGTAAATGTTCCACCTCGCTCACCTCTACTGGATCTTTCCTGGCAAACATCGGGAAGAAGGGATATGGTTAATAGAGCTCCAACTGCATAGATATTGAGAGCAAAGAAAAAAGTAAGTTTATTCATGCTTATAAGACTTAGCCCTTGGAAGAGCACAGAATCGTCTGGTAAACAGAGAAGAAGCTCTTGCCATTTGTTCCCTTACGTCACCCATTCGAGCTCTCCTTTTACTATTAGCCACAGGATCCTTGACCTCAGCTTTCCAAGAAGGACTTAGCCTTGTATTAAAGAGCTACTGTAGGGATTACCACTAAGCTTTGCCCATCTGGCAGCTATTGAACCAAAACCTTTGTCAGGTGGAAGCACTGGCCTATTATTCTGTAGCTTTTACCTGTGGGTCAAATACAGTCCTGCTGCCCAGTGATGGGACCCTGCCCTGTTGAAAGAGGGAAAGGGAGAGTGCATGGGGTGGTGGCCGCTGACTCCCGCGTTTGGTTTTTCCCAATGGCAATATCCTAGTGTTGGAAAGATTTATTGAAAGTTAATTCAGTAAGATTAACATACCATTTTAACGCATGCAAATTACCCTGTCAAAAACCACCCATGTGCTAAGGATCTGAAGTCCGACCTTGAACTGGGCCTGGGGTTAAGAAGTCCACGGAGGACCCAAAAAGGGTGTGTACCTAGCGCCGCTTGGCATCAAGCTGAAAGATTGCTGAGAGGGCTGCCAGGAAAAGAGATGAAGCAACTGAGCAATCCTATCAACGGAAGAGTCTGTTCGTGGGGCCTGGAAAGAGAACTGAAAAAGTCCAAGGCCCCGGATGGAAGCTGAGACCCCAACCAAGGCTTGAAATGGGGGTAGGAGGCAAGCCTGGGAAAGGGTCCCTGAGGAGCCAGCTCCAGGGGGCTTCAGAAGCTTTTTACTGAGGGCAGGAGACTTTAAAGGCCACTGAGCTAGTGGAGACACTAAGGGCCTAACAGAAAGAGGCGGAGGGCTTCATGAAAGAGGCGCCTTGCTCAGAGCCTTCTCTCTGCACTCTTTCTGCTCTCCTCCCAGTGTTTGACTTCTGAGTGAATGCCTCCGGGGAAGCGAGGGTGAAAACTTATAATGGGTTTGCTGCACAGCGCTGTGTCTGTTCTCAGCGTCAGCGAGCTCATAAAGAAGAAAGAATCAACATAAAGGAGCAGTGAGGAAGAAATGGGAGGTAGGGTCAGGGCTGCTATTTTATGCCCTGGCTTTATTGTCTGTGGCTTTGGGGTTCAGAAAAGTATTCATAAAAGTAACTCATGTTGGCTATGCAGATTGCTGTCAACGCTAATTTAAGGCAAATCAGGCTTTTTGTTCTCCTCATGGTTTTTGTTTCTTGATTTTTCCCCCCTCTTTCGAACCTACTCAGTAATTTTGATAGAAAACTCCATAGAGTAAAATGGGGATATATAAAGGAAAGGCTGGCCATAACTGAGGCTGTGTCTGAAAAATGTGGATCCTCTGCATGGCAGAGCAGCGTCAACCGTGAGCTCCAAGAGACTGGCCCGGGGTCCCAGCCCAATGCTGTGAGTTGATGGGCATTGTATCAATCAGCAGTGCTTCAGATGGACGTTTCAAAAACACTGCCTACAGTGGCTTAAACAACTGGAAATACCACTTTTCTTCTATAATGAGCACTCCTAGGGAGACGGTTACTGCTGTGCCTTTACCAGCTCGTTCAATTCAGCACCCAGGTCTCACTAGTCTGATTTTATAGTCTGAGCCACATGCTCTTATCACAGGGGAGAGTAAAGGGGATGAGAAGATGGCACTTACATCAGGAGAAAAGGCTTCTCCAGAACCTCACATCAGGCCCCATTCAGTTCTCCGGAGCCAGGCTGTGCTCCCAGCGGGCAAAGGAGCTGGGCATGACACCTGCCCCCAGGGCAATAGTTGTAGAAAGAGGGGAAGGGAAGGAAGAAAGAAGAGAGAGAGGAGAAAGATAGGAAGAAAACAGGATGAGTGGAAGGAAAGATGGAACAAAGGAGGTGAGTGAGGTGGAGAAGAAAGGAGGAATCCTGGACTTAAATTAAGAAGAAATGAATTTCTACGACAGCCCTAACTAACTAGGGAAACTTGAGAAAGTCAAATTCTTTGAGCTTCAGTTTTTTGTTTGTTTGTTTTTTATTTATAAAGTAAGGGTACTTGTTTCTACTCCACAAGCATGTTAGAAATATTAAATATTTAGAGTATGTAAAAGTCATTTTATAATCTGTTCTGTAGTGCTAATCATTTTAAGAAATGATTGCTCCGACATGAGAGTATGACTGGTGACAGCCATTTGGCACAGCAGGTCGATTTCCACGAGCAATTGTAGCATGGCTTGGGCTTGAAAAGCCTCTGCCCCCAGATCTGAGATAAAAATGAAATGGATACTAGGCTTTCGATGACATTTTCAGGAACTGATTTTATATAGGCAGAACTAAATTGCTGACATCTTAATGAGGGTCATAGTGAAGAACGTCCATTAGATGGCAGCAGAATTCTTCCCAGGTACTTAAGATTTCCCAGGGACCCTAATTAAAGAAGTCCTATAGCAAACTCAGTACAGTTTAAATGCATGCCGCACGTTCACTACACTTATTTTTCTTTGCAGACTTCTCACAAGCTCTTTTTTGTTTGTCTTTTCTGGAATTGGAAGTCAGCCATCTCGGTAGAAACACGGAGTGGAGGTGTAGAGGGATTTGGGGGACAGGCACACAACCTTAACCAGAATACTGATAAATGAGCTTTATCACCTGGAAAATGGCAATCACAGTACTACCTGAGTCTTAGGGTATTGTGCATTTTAAATAAAATTATATCTATAAAGCACTTCGCACAATTTTGGGGATAAAATAAACACTCAATGTGTTTGTAATGTCTTCTCATCTTTCCCTTCTTTAAAGGTTAGCAGCTGCAGCAGCAGCGTAAGGGTAATGTAACAGGGGGAGGAAAAAAGTGGTATTTTAGACCAAAACTCTGGTTGTAGCCATTTCTGTCTTCTTAAGGAGTGGACTATTCCATCTCTGGGGTAGATCATGCTTTTGTTACACTTTGATGAGGCTTCTGCTCCAGGAATGTGGCCCACGCTGGGTTCTACGACATGCATGAGGATGAGACAGAGAGAAGCTCAGTCTCTCCACGTGAGCAAGGTCAGCAGCAAATGTGTGAAGAGGACCACAAATCAGAAAGAGGCTGGGAGACGAGAAGTGTAGAACCCCACGGAGGAAGGCCAGGGGCCGAAGAACAGAACCAGAGAGAACTGTTCCCGTGGATTCAGAGAGCCAAGAAAATGGAAAAACAGGGGTGCTCACAAGTAATTTTGAATTATTTATCATACTCTGATGTGACTGCCCTTCCTCGCCCCAAACCCTCAGCCAGGGTCTCCTGCACACCTACTGCACTGCTAGCGCTACGTGTGCCATCCCACAAGGGACCGAGGGAAGTGGCAGCCACAAGTCCCAGAACAAGTTAGCAGCAGAGACCTAGGCAGTGGAGCATATGGATGGACTCTTCTAGGGATCTGCGGAAATGCTGGGCAGATAAACTTCCCTACTATGTGGCAGTGCATGTAAAGTAACTTTCATTTGGAAATAATTTCAAGCTTCCTCAAAATTGAAGAATAAGAATAGTACAAAAACACCCATATACCTTTTCCCCAGATTGATCTCTTGTGAAAATTGGACCCTATTTGCTTCATCATTTGCTCCATATATCTTTCTGTATATACTCTCACATAGATTTTTTGTTTTTTTTCTGTAACTTTTGAGGGTAAAACATATTCATCATGGCTCTTTACCTTTAAATAAATAGTTAAGTGTGCATTTCCTAAGAATAGGGATATTCTTTCACATAATCACAATATATTTACCAACTTCAGTAAATTTAACATCTGTGCAGTACTTTAATTGACTATCTACATTTTCATTCTGTCAAGTGACTCAGTGAGGTCCTGAATAGCACTTTTTCTCTTCCAGTATAGAATCCAGTTTAAGTGAATTGTTAAATTTACTATTTATATTTCTTTAGCCTTAATTTAAAACATCTCCACAGCCTTCTTTGTTTTTTAATAGCATTGGTATTTTTAAAGAATACCACTTACCCCCTTAAAAAAAATAGAATTCTCCTCATTTTCAGTTGTCTATGTCTCCCCAATGCAAACATTCAGATTATGCATCTTCACCCAGAATACAACATAGGTGATATTGAAACCTTCTTAAGTATCACATGTAAGACGTGTAATATCCAACTGCCCCTCAGTGGGGATGTTAATTTTGATCACCTGCTCAATGTGCCTGATTTCTCCACTGTGTAATTACTACGTGTTCCCCTTCAATAATAATCAGTGTGTAGGGAGACACTTAAAATCATGTGGGTGCTCTCCTCTTTCTCAAAATTTCCCCCATGGTATAGCACACATTAACGATTCTTGCCTGATCCAATCTTTACTGTGATGGTTGCAAATAATGATTTTCTGTCTCCTGCCTTCCCCGTATCTTTACTAGTAAGCACCCACCATTCTACTGTAATCAGAATCCCCCTCCTCCCTAGTTATTATTTATTTATTTATTTATTTATTTATTTATTTATTTAACTATTTATTATCTGTTTGGACTTATCAAGGCCTATTTTTTTCAATTGTTTATAGTTCATTACTGTGCTTCATCATTTTGATGCTTAAAGTGTCTCAGATTTGGCCAATAGGAGCCCTTTCAGACTGGCTCCTGTGTCTTTGTGACATGTTCTCATTATGTTTTTAAGCACTTCCTTACTTTTTGACACACAGTATTCTCATCTTGTACCTACTCTATAAGCTATTCCTCAGAATATTGTTTTCTTTTAATACTAGAGACCAAGATTTGGACAGTAGGCACATTCATTGATCCTGGGATGACTTTACTTCTGGACCCTTAAAATTGTGCTAGGAAATATTGGTAGGCACATGCACAAAGATGTACACACATACATACATATACATTCATACATGTACACATGTGTACACACATGAGCATGTACATATACATATACATAGTTTAAAAATCATGAATTCTCATTGATACCTCTAATTCCCATTTATCCCCATAGGATTTTTTCTTGCTTTTCTAGACTAGAAATGCACATCATTTTAATTTAAATATTAAAGCAAAGGTTGATTCCAAGAAAATAGAGGATCTGTTGCCAATTTGGCAACAAACAGTAGAGTTACAATAGTAGAAGGAGAAAGCTACAAGAATTAGAACTGTCAGGAGTAAATGAGAAAATAACTATAAATATATTTTCATTTATTTACACATTCATTCAGAAAACATTTATCAGTGCCTACTAATTGTCAAGCACTATTTTAGGTGTTGGGGATACAGCAGTGAACGAAAGATTTAAAAAGTCTCTAACAAACAGATAGTAGTATGAGACACAATATAAAGCCAATATGAAATATATAACAAATGTTCATGGTAAAAATACTACACAAAAGACCAAATCAGGGGAAGGAAGGGGAGGTGCTTGAGTGGGGAATAGAGTTGACATTTTATAGAGAGTTTGGGGTGGCAGTTTCTTTGATAAGCTCGTGTTTGAGATTAGATCTGCAGGAAGTGAAGGAGCAGCCATGAAGATATCTGAAACAAGAGATCCAGGCAAAGAGTAGACAAAGCACCTCCTGGTAGGACGTGATGGAGGAAGAGTCAGGGGCTGCTGTGGCCACAGCTCAGTAGGTGAGGGGAGAATGTTAGGAGCTGAGGTGGAAGAGGCTGTGCGGGGTCAGGTCCTATAGGGCCTCATGTGCCTGTTTAAGGATAGGCTTGCAGTCTGGGTAAGGTGAGAAGCTGCTGCATGGTTTTGAGTAGAGCCATGGCAGGGTCTGACTTCTGTTTCACAAAGATCACTGCAACCACTCTGTGAGAAACATATCGCACGTGGGCACAAGAGAAATAGGGAGAACCAATTAAGGGGAGATGGCAGAAGCCAGAGGTGAGCTGCAGATGATTGCAATAATCCAGACATGATGAAGTCTGCACCCGGGTTACAACAAGTGTGTGTACTTTGAAGGTGGAGACAGGCACCATGTAACAAGCATTTATTGATGCTCACTATGTGCCACACACTATCATAAGTTCTGTGGAATACAAAGATGTACAGCACACATTCAAGCCCTCAAGGAGCTCACAGTCCTCAGAAACGATGGTGAATAAGCCAGACATGTACACAGATATTGAGAGTCACTGTGATATACACTGCAGTATTGATCAAGAGTCATCCCAACCAAGTGTTGTAGTCACACAGATGAAGTACCAGTTATCGACATATGTGGACTCAGGGAAAGCTTCATAGAATAGGTGATTTTGAATGAAGGAGATGAACGAAATCATGGGGATTTTGAGTGAGAGAGAGAGAGAGAGAGAAAGAAAGAGAGAAAGAGAGAGAGCATCTTCAGTTCTTGAATTACCAGTTCCAGCCACAATTCTCATCACAGCCATCTGAGTTCTGGCATCCCTTTGGATGCCTGTGCAATTGTCTGGCATGATTTTACAACAAACTTCCCTTAGGTAATCCATCTTGATTGAGTCTCTTTTCCTTGCAACCGATGAATCTAGTCTGAGACATAGAGAAGATAAGAATGTAGAATGTAGACATCAAATGCAGATCACCGAGATGTGCATGGTGAAGGAGAGAGAGAAGTCAGGGATGCTGTCCAGATTTCTGGCCCAGGTAGGATGGCAATATCATTTAACAAGAGAAATATGCAGGAAAAAAATGACAGTGTGTTTTCAGATGGGATGAGTTTGGGCTTTCTCCAGGATGTAGATGGTACTCCGGAAGCTGATGGACAGCCATCTGGGAATGGAAATTCTGGAAGGCATTGGAAGCATTGCTGATGGAGCTGCAAGAACTTGTAGGGAGAGCAAGAGTAGAAACTGCAGCATGCCAATGCTGTAGGCAAAAAGAGAGCACATGAGACCGAAATGAACAGTCAGAAACGAAGTAAGGCAAATAAGAGAGAAGGAGGTCAGTGAATACCAAGAAGGAAAGCTTTTCCAGGGGAAAAACATCAAAGTTCTTCCTTAGACTTCAGATGACCTATTTTACCATGTCCATTTTATTTTGTTTATTTGTGCTGAGGACTTAATTCCAATACTAAGCTGTAACTTAAGAGCTCAAACTGTGTTCTCTTGCCACACTTAGCAGAGTATAGTTCGTGCAGCTAATCAACAGAAGTATAATTAAATAAATGATGGTCCAAAATGCCTTGGATAATTCTGTGGATCCCTAAAATGTTATTTCACGGACTAGGATTTTTTTAACAGGAACCAAGACAAAGTATGAATAATAATGCAATATGTCTTCTTACAAATACAAATACTTAAATTTTAAATATATATTCTCATACAGAGTTTAGTTGGAAGAGTCCTGGCCACCTTCTTACACCTTTTCTACCTTCTTGGGGTAAGGTT
This sequence comes from Rhinolophus ferrumequinum, assembly GCF_004115265.2. Taxonomy (NCBI): domain Eukaryota; kingdom Metazoa; phylum Chordata; class Mammalia; order Chiroptera; family Rhinolophidae; genus Rhinolophus; species Rhinolophus ferrumequinum. The sequence goes on from NC_046308.1 coordinate 28,286,738, forward strand.
TTGAAGGATCCTAGGAGTATCTATTGATGTTGTTGTTAAAAAGCATTGAACTCTTGCCTCATGTATCCCAGATACATTCTGTATTTCTAGTCTGGCAAACCCACTCAGCTGCTCATCCGCTGGTCCTATCCCCTCTTTATTCTTATCTGACTATAGGGACCCTCTCTTGTTACCTGTGGGCCCCTAGGTAAGTAAGTACATCTTTCTGGGTCTCATTTTTTCCCCCATGTGTAGATTGAGAAGGCTGTTATACTTATCTGTAAATACCCATTTCAAATATTTTATTTTCCCCTTTGTCTGTTCAGTGTTCCTTGTGCAGCAGAGCTCAGTTCTGCCTCTGTGGACTGCCCCTGTATTCCCAGTGTAATTGGGCATCCCAGCTGTTTCAACACTTGCCACACCACACTGCGAATGATTGTTGACTTTCTCCTGTCTCCATATTCAGTTAGAAAGTTGAGGTCGGGGACCACATCTTACACATCTTTGAATTCCAAGTATTTAGTCAAGGGCCTGGTGTTCCACAAATGTTTGGTGAATTGGACCGAAGTTGGTCCAAAAGACCACCAATTTACTTTCTAATCGCTAATACCTGCTTCTTCTAATTCTAAATGCAAGTCAGATTTATGTATTTTTCTTGGTTGTGTGAACAGAGTAGAATGTAGTGGAAATTTTGTTCTATGTCCTATCTTTTCATTTCTTGGTTTATTTTACATTTATTACACAAAACTTCTGTGAGAATGTGGAAAGATATTGTTCCTTTTTTATTTTTACTTTTTTATAGAGGGAAAGCGATGAAGAAAACACAAGAAAAGTTTCAAAGGTATTCTGGGAATTCAACTAGGAATGAACTCTTTTCTTTCTCAATGTTGAACCCCAGGGTGAGCAAGGACTTTGTAAATACAAAACAATGAGTAAATGAATGCTGTGGCCAAATCTGTGGTTTACAGTGGAAGGTGTGGCACATATGATTTGTTGTGGAAAATTTTCAACGTCTCAGACTATTCTGTTCAGGGAAACCCTTTAAAATGCAATTATAAGGGCACATAGAGCTTCAAAATCTGTGGTCAGTAGAAATGATGTTAACTATCCACTGGCCAAAGCAGGGTGTACGCTCTGTGTGTGAGCTTGGAGGGGGCTGCCAGATAATCTCCATGTGCAATAATGTCATTTTTCATGAACTTTTTTATGTCCTGTGGGGAAACCAGCTTTGTGGCCACCATCCATCATTTCCAAAGCCAGCAGCAAAGCCATCTTTGGCAAGACTTCTGCTCTTGAAGCCAAGCCACCAACAACTACTCTTTCACACAAGGCTTCCTGGCCTAACCTACACTCTGTTAACCACATAGTCAACGCCCTCTTACTGGGTTGCAAGGAGGCCATCGAGAGGGTGAGTGGGTAGCTGGGGAAAGAGGGCTTAGGAAATCAATTTCTAAGGGTAGATAATAATTTTTAGAAAGATGAGTGTGTGGCGTGATGAAGGGCTTAAAATGAGCCCCAAATGGGTTGTTTTTGTAAGAACAAGTAGGGGAAACATGTGAGAGGATTTTATGAAGGTGAATTTTATAGAATGCTGTATTGATATGTCTTTCACATGTATACTAGAAATTGTTAAATCCATCCCTTCTCTCTCCACAGTCGCCTGGCACTTTATTGGTACATTTGTACAGTGCTTATGACAGTCGGTCATGTATTAATTATTAATGTGTATGTCAATTTTCCCTGGTAGATCTAGTATGACAGGCATTGCCATTCATTGACCTGCGTCTCCTCCACAGTGTCTGGAATAGTGACTGACACATTTTCGTAATATTTGTTTAGCTTATTTAACTATATTACTGTAATAAAGGGAAAGCAAAATGAAAATCATTAGTGGCACTTATTGTGAGGAATCAATGAGTAAAACACATAAAATCCAAGAGTTGAAAGATGATATTCTGATTCTTGAAGGTGTGCCACATTCTGAATAAGGTGTTTTTTACGATAAAATAGTAACTTTCTTACTACCTGAGGAGAGAAAAAAAAAGGTGATCCTCTGTGTCATTTGATGACCGTGATAGTTGATAGTTGAGATTTTTATGTAAGTCAGTATAATTAGAACTTCCATGTGGATTTTTATTTTAATAAATGTTAACTTTTTTTCTAGAATAATAACAATATGAAGAAAGAAAGAAACAAAGGTAATGAAACTATAAATAGAAAGAATGAACTGGATATTATCCAACTAAGATCACTGATCCTCACATGCCAGCACCCACCTTGCCTTCACCATGGCCTGTCTTTACCTTCTGAATGGATGGAAATGTAAGTCTTCAGACAACATGAAGAAGAAAGGGTTAGCTGTCAGGGAATGTTGAAACAACTGGTCCTTGAAACAGGGAGTGTTGAAATAATATGTTGTTTTAAGAGTCTTCACTGGGAGACTAATATTTCAACACATTTGAATGACTTCCTTGCTGCAAAATGTTTGGGCTTAAAAAAAAATGAAGCTGGATAAGTAATAGGAGCTTTAAAGAGGAAAAAAGAATTACTCAGATAATTTAATGTCAGAGAAATTGGGGACTTTGTACTAGAAATGTTCCCAGCAAGCCCACCCCATGTCTATTTCCATGGAGCACTGCTTGGAATTGGACCCACTTTCCAAATTAAAAATTGAAATTAGTGAGAAATAAATTTGGGATTTCCAATTTCTTATGAGGGAATTATTGAGGAAACTAATGTGTAAGTGAAAAATTTGATTTTCTTACCATTAAAAAACCCATCTAAACGTACATATTACTTATTTTCACTCCAACAGGGGCCATAAAGAACAAACAATTACAGTTATTTTATGGGACCCAGGAATCTGGGACCCAGGAATGCTTGAAATTTAATTTTCTGAGAATTAGGGAAATTATGATAAATACTTCCATCCAAATCCTGTACAAATCCATATATAACACTTATTTCACAGTAATTGAGTTCCTATGTGAAAATAATCCCGTGATCATATTTCATTGACTTAATTTAAGTGATGATTAATTTGCATAAGATTAGAGCTCCCCCATCTGAATGCAGAGAATACAATCCTCATTTTTAAGATGAAATGATCTGGGTTACAAAAAACATACCTGGTAGACTAACGCCAGTAACTAGAACACTGGGCCTTTTCCAAATATTTATTAATTCTTTCCTAACATAAGTCTTATATTTTTATTCTTTTGATTTTAATTTGCACATTCTTTTATCTCATATTTATCACTAGAAATTTTATTATTATTAAAGCACATGGAAATATGGAGATTTCAACAGACAACTGAGACTTCCAGACCAGCTTGACAGGTCTTTTATGAACATCCCTGGGTCTCAAATGAATAGCAAACTTGGTCTATTGTGTAGGACAATGTATTTTTGGCTTCTTACATTTGTACATAAAACCAAGGCCTTGCATAAAATAAGTGTGATTATTTGTTCTTCATGGTCCCTGTTAGAAGTAAGGTAAGTAGCTTTAGATGTTTCAGTTTGTTTTTGTTTTTTCAATGGTTCTTAGAATCTGGGATACATGAATACCTGAGTCTTTGCAAACCATGTACTCCCCTACCGCCAATAGGGGTCCCAAGTGATAGACATGAAAGGATCAGTAGCCAAATAAGAAATAAGAGTATCGCTTTATTGTAAGATGGCTGAAGGCTCAAACCTCAACACAGGGCTGTCTTAAGAAGCTGGTCTGGCATACCTGGCTTGAGCTAATGTCCAAATTGGGTTAAGTCTTCAGGCTGGCATCTAGCTACCCTAAAGTCAAAATCCAAATCGTGGACTTCACTCCTTCTGATCAGCTTCATGAAAGAAGGAAATCACAAGATGTGGCACTCCACTTGATGGACTGTATCTGTGTGTTGAAAAGAGAGAGAGCCATAGAGTTCCACATCTGCCCTCAACAGTCAGGCCCATAGTTGGCTCATGCAATCACCCAGAAGAGATGCAAGAGATAGAATACCTGTCACATGCATGATTAATGGGTCCAGTCAATGTTCATAGTCCAACTCAATTAGCAACTCCTGTTTTGGGGAGGGGAGGCAGGGTGGAGTAGACTGAGAGGCAGGCAGCCCTCCCCATGTTCAGAGCAGAGGTGGAACTCAATGAACTTAAGCCTGTGCCTGCTCTGATGGGAGCAGGCAAAAAAAGTTACAACCTTTGGTGACCTTCTCTTCATGGCTCATGACCTGAGGACTGACAACTAATGTTTTAAAATCGTGTGTCACATTCCTTCCTCTAGAGTCTGTCTACCCTGACGTTAATAATACCTCGTAGGCAAAAATATTAAAGACCCACTTTGGTGCTCAGAGGAAACAACAACTTTCTCTATTCTGCCAGGCTCTGTTCCTGCTCCAGAGTCTTCCTTTACAAACTGGGAAACATATAGTAAAAATATTTTTGTTTACAATGTTTACATAATTTAACAGTAATAACTGTGAATTGTTTATATTCTCAAATAATTCTAAAAGTTTTAACACCTCAAACCATTCCTCAGATCTATTTATCCCAAATTCAACTACTGTTAACTTTTCTACTTATTTCACGTGATTGCTACTTCCTTATTTCTGAATAGCCTGTTGATTTTACAAGTCTTGAGTATTATTTTTTAATTTTAAGCATTATGTTTCGACAACTTGCCACTAGACATCAGGATTTAGCTTTTCCATACCATTACCATCCATGATTCACCTACTCACAGATTTCTAACATAGTTATAGCACAACTTTCATTAAATCAGTACATTTACATTCTTATGAGTAACAATATCGTTTACTTATGTGCCCCTACTTTCTTATAAACCCTCTGTTGTCATTGTTATTTTTGGAGTTAATTGTTCCTACAATTTTTCATTTATTTAATTTTTTGTGAACACACAAATTGATATTTTTTCCAAGAGCTGCAATGTCTCTGCCTCAGGCCTATCAATATTATTTTCCACATATTCAAGTGCATCATTTTTTTTTTCCTGGTGAACTCCCAGAGACATCCATCCCTATGCTCCCATTTTAGTCTGTGCTCTTTTCTTCATAGGTTTCCTACACAGACAGCTACCTTCCTGATATTCCTTTTGATGATCACCTGTGTGAATATCCTTGTTTCTAGATGCAATATCCTCTTCCTGATTCATTGTGTACTTTTATTTTTCAAAAAATATTCTAACATCCTGAAAAAAGGTGATAATAAGTTAATTTTTAAGTCCCAACATATCTGAAATAGTCTATCACCACATCTGATAGTTTGTTTAGGTCAAGAGTTTCATATTGAAAAATCTCTTCTGTTAGAATTTGAAACTAAAGCTGCCTTGTCTTTTAACCTCCAATCTTACTGTTTAGAATCTTGCTACTGAACTGATTCTCAAGACTTTGGAAGGTAATTGCCTGCAGTGGAACCACCTGGGTTCAAATCCCTACTCACTCCACCCACATGACTAAGTGATATTTGCTAAGTCACTTAAACTTCTTGTTTTTCCCTTTCCCTTTCTGTAAAACATGGTGTGATAAAATTATTTTCAGCATAAATCTATGTCTTGGGTATTACCGCAGTTCCCCGAAAATAAGATCTAACCAGACAATCAGCCCTAATGCGTCTTTTGGAGCAAAAGTTAATATAAGACCCAGTATTATATTATGTTATGTTATGTTATGTTATGTTATGTTATGTTATGTTATGTTATGTTATGTTATGTTATGTCATGTTATGTTATATTATACTATATTATATTATATTATACAGTGGTTGTGGGGATAGAGCCAGGAGTACAGTTTCCAGGCTCTCGGCCTCACGTGGAAAGGTGCTGGCTCCATGGGTATTCCCTTTTGGCCTCACCATGTCCTGGTTCCTATGTGGGGAGCGGACCAGAGACCCCGCATGAATCCCCGCATGACAAATGGCGCAGCGAGCAGGGTACGGTGCCGGCCAAAGCTCTCCGAAGGGCAATGGAGCAGTTTGTGTGTATGAACTCTCAGTCTCAGGAAGACCAAGAGGAGAAGCTGCTGGAGAGCTGGACCCCCGTGGAGGGGTGGAAAGATGTGGATGGTTCCCCAACCAGCATAGGCCGGAGAAAGGCAAGGTCATTGTGGCCCTGTGGGTTGGGAAGTGCTTGCTGAGGCCCTCATCCCCAGGTTGGGGAGGACTTGGTGTCCTCGCCCTATGGAGAGGGCACGCATCGTGAGGCTAACACACAGCCCCGGCAAATGACTATAGACTATGGGGAATGGGTTCCATCTCTAATTTAATGGACCGCTTGACTGTTTGGGAACGTACCACCATGTAGTGGAACTGGCGGATGCTTGCTTTTGAGTCCCAACGTCGAGAATATGTGAGAAACCCTGGCTGTGCCCTGAAAACCCTGGCTCTGTGCTCAGGAAGACTGGCTGTGTCCAAAAAGACTGGCAGTGCCCTGAGAAACTCTGGCTGTGCCCAGGAAGTCTGGCTATGCCCAGAAAGAGTGGCAGTGCCCTAAGAGGCCCTGGCTGAGTCTAGGAAGTCTGGCTGAGCCCAGAGAGAGTGGCAGTGCCCTGAGAGCCCTGGCTGGGTCCAGGAAGTCTGGCTGAGCCCAGAGAGAGTGTCAGTGCCCTGAGAACCCTGGCTGAGTCCAGGATGTCTGGCTGTGTCCAGAGAAAGTGGCAGTGCCCTGAGAGGCCCTGGCTGTGCCCGGGGAGACTGGTGGTACCCTAAGGAGCCCAGGAAATCTGGCTATGCCCAGAAGGACTGGTGGTGCCCTGAGAAACCTTGGCTGTGCCCAGGATATTACATTCACCTCCAGGCTCCTCACACAGGGCCCCTCGCAGAAGACACTTGTCACGTAGATTGTGAGGCGAGACCGTGTAGGGGTGGAGTGTGGGGACAGAGCCAGGAGTGCAGTTTCCAGTCTCTCGGCATCACGTAGAAAGGTGCTGGGCTCTGTGGGGGTTCCTTTTTGGCCTCACCATATCCTGCGTTCCTATGTGGGGAGCCGGACCAGAGACCCCGCATGAATCCCCGCATGACGGTGGTACCTCAGTGTTCGAATGTAATCCATTCTGGAAGACTGGTTGAGTTCGAAAATAGCTGATAGCTATGCCTCAGGATCTTGCACTCAGTGGAAGCTGCATGACACTTTCGACTTCATGACAAGGCGTGTGTCATGCAGGGCGGCCTGCGGGGTCTCTGCTCCTGCTCCCCACAGAAGAACACAGGATATGGTGAGGCCAAAAAGGAACACCCATGAAGCCATAGGTAGGGGTGTCATACCACTATAGTCTTGCTGGCAGCTGGGTTGGAGACACAGGAAGCAGGAGCCACACTGTCTGCAACCTGCTGTCCACTTCTCTGCAATCTGCAACCCCCACTCCGCCGTGCTAACTGCAATCCGCACTTGCCAGCCACCATCTTCTTGCTAGCCCCCATTTCCTGCTAGCGTAGCCACGGCAGTTATATTAGTGGCCATTGGCTCACTGGTTACAGCTGACGGCCAACTAGCCACAGCTGATGGCCATCCAATCACACTTGAGGGACATTTACTACCTGAGCCAGCACCTTTCCAAGTGAGGCCGAGAGCCTGGAAACTGCACTCCTCGTTCTGTCCCCACAGCATGTTAGGAAACCGAAGCATTTACTTCCAGGCTTACGGTGTACGTAAACCAAAATGTTCATCAATGGAGACGTTTGAAAACCGAGGTATACTGTATTATACTAAAGATGCGGTCTTATATTATAGTAAAATAACACTAGGTCTTATATTAATTTTTGCTCCAAAAGACACATTAGAGCTGATCGGCTAGTTCTTATTTTGGGGGAAACACAGTACTATCTTTAGAAGATATTAATTTGGATGAGGGAGAAAGTGTTTTGTGTAAAATTCACCTTTATGGGCTTTAATTTTGTTATGGATGAACACAATTTTCAGCTGGTAGTATGTAATGTAAATATGCCGTAAAATGCAACATGTAATACTAGTCACATTTTACTCACACAAACACAACACACAAAGTTATGGTGCAGCAATTTCTGGAAAAACAACATGTATTAGGATACATTTAAGTTGTAGTCTTTAAATTATAATTTTATAGGCTTTAAATTAAAATTATTTTGAATATAAGAAAAAAAAAGTAGTCCACCAAGAGCCAAGAGTTTTCCTTTCTACTGAGACTGTTTCTAACCTTAAGCTCCTCAGTGACGAGGTCACAGGTAGTTAGAAGCAGATTATGGTGAAACATACTGCAGCTGAGGATGCGCAAAATTCCTGAGTTTGGAAGTGGTAGAAGGGGAATACAGAATGTTACTAGATACACAGATGGAAAATATCCCTCTTTGAGAAAATAAAAAATAAATAACCTGTAAATGATAAAATTAAATATGTAAATAAAATTAAACAGTTTTTGCTTTTGTTTTGCCCAATGAAAGATCTTCCGAAAGCCTTTAAAATGCTAATATGGGCTGCAAACCTAAGAGATTCACTCTGCAGCTTTGTATATTGATTTAACTACAGATTACTCTGACTTCTGATTTTACATTAATATTCTCCGAAGTACACAAGTTTGAGAAAGCCTATATTTATATTTCATTCCCAACCAGTTCACTACCAGTTCTAGCTATATGATCTGCAGGTACATTTTGAAGATCCCGCACCAAAAGGGAAACATTCATTCACTCATGAAGGATGAACCAATCAATTAATTAAAAAGGGGGATGAGGGGGATGTGAGGAGAAAGAGCAGGGATACAAATTTCACTTTTTCAGCTCCATTAAGAAGCTGATATCAAATTGGGATTGGATATGAGACATTTATTGGGGAGGGAGCAGAGGTTAGGGAGAATTTTCAGACCCTGATGCAGATGGAGCACTTATGAAGAGCCCCACTGCCCACAAGAATGGGTCGGCCTCAGTACCTGGTCCTGCTCGGTCATTGGCTGAGAGAAGCATGTGGAAACGCAGTGGGAAGTCCAGAACGTCAGCAGATAGAGTGGTCACTCATTGATGCTTTCCACCACAGGAGATCTGAAATTTACACCGTCACAGCTAACCGCATAAGCCAAACTCTAGTCAAACAAGACAGAAATATTACAAATTTATTAATTTGGCAATAATTAATTGTTTGTTGCTATCCAAGCATAATAATTTATTATTCTGAAGTGTATTTCCCTCAGTTTATTGTGGTAATTAGTGCTGATAATGTGCTTCACCCTCACAGATGTGAAGCTGAATTTTGGAAACATCCTAATTTGGAGATGAAAAATGTGGACTATTTGTCCCATGTCATGCTTGAGGAAATCATTTAACCTTTTCTCAATTTCCCTATCTGTAAGTTGCTGCAGCTATCCTATTAGAACATTCTAAAGGCTAAAATAATATGTATTGTGTGTGTGCATGTGTGCGTGTGTGTGTGTGTGTGTGTGTGTGTGTGTGTGTTGTGCCATGATCGCTAGATCAGAAGTCTCTTAATGTTTTTGTTATGCATTTTTGGTTCATATATCTCATTTGTGCACTGTTGTGGCTATATGTTTGTCATGATTTATTTTACCAAAGATAATGATAATAGTAAATAACATTTACTTAGTAGGTACCAGGCACTGTGCTAGCAGAAAATCTAATTTTATGTGTTGTCTTCAATATCCTAAGTGTATAATGACTTTCTTGAAACAGTATTAATTTTGTAATCACTATTATCTTTTATTTGACAAACAAAAATTAACATTACTCCTTTGGGAAGGGGTGTGTTGTGCAATAAATAAACAACAAGCTGTTGTAGTCCCACGAATCTTGGGAAATGTTGAGCTAGAAGACAAAAATGTTTTATTCTGAATATCCCTTTATTAGAACGTGGTGCTCTATACACATGGTGCTGTACAAGATTAAAATAATGATGATATGACAGTGAAACAAACAAAAGATCAAACTATTAAAAATGAAATATACGCAGGAAAAGATGGCTAATATGCAGTGTTTGCTGTAGAAAAACATAGAAGAACAGACAAATCTTTCATTTTTCCATTTAATGTTTTCTACTTTGCTTGATAACTCTAATACATTAAATACCAGGATTTGACAGGCTCTGCAGGCAGAATGGCCAGCCTTCTGTATGGTGGTTAAAAGACCATCACCAGATTTAGATAGAATTTTTTTCTGTTCATTTAATAACTGGGTGAATATAAATTGATTTATGTATTTGCTTAAACTCTTTAAACCTCAGTTTCCTTGCTTACAAAATGAAACTAAGAATATTTAATAGGGTAATTATGAGGATTGTATGAGGAAATATATTTAAAGTAGTTTTCACTGGGCCTGATCCAAGTAAGCATATAATTATTGCTGTCTTTATTATAACAAAGATATGATCCACTTACTCTTTGTTATAATATTAGTTTTGAGGGCAAAGGGGATCAAATATATGGTGATGGAAGGAGAAGTGTCTCTGGGTGGTGAACACACAATGGGATTTATAGATGATTGTCACATGGGGTGGCATGAGGGGTCTCTGGTCCCGCTCCCAGCATAAGAATGCAGGATATGGTGAGGCCAAAAAGGAACACCCACGGAGCCATAGATAGGGAAGTCATACCACTATAGTCTCACTGACAGCTGGGTTGGAGACACAGGAAGCAGGAGCCACACTATCTACAACCTGCCATCCACTTCTCTCTGCCAACCAGCCTCACTTGCTAGCTGCAATCCGCCGTGCTAACTTCAATCCGCGCTTGCCAGCCAGTTCCCTCTGCTTGCTAGCCACCCCATTTGCTGCTAGCATAGCCACAGCAGTAATATTAGTGGCCAATGGCTCACTGGTTACAGCTCACGGCCAAGTAGCCACAGCTGATGGCCATCCAATCACAGTTGATGGCCATTTACTACCTGAGCCAGCACCTTTCTACGTGAGGCCGAGAGCCTGGAAACTGCACTCCTGACTCTGTCCCCACAAGGATGTATTACAGAATTGTACACCTGAAATCTACGTAACTTTACTAACAATTGTCACCCCCAATAAACTTTAATTTAAAAAAAAAAATTTGCTTTTTCTTGAAATTCCCAATATCTCATAAATTATGGAACCTCTGAGTAAAGTTCTCTGTCAGTCTTTGACACAAGAACTCAGCTGCTAGGACCATGGCTGCTAGGACCATGATCATCTACTAGTACATCTAGGGATGGTCCCAGTCAGTCCTTGCCTTAGGCTTTCTAATAATACACACTACATACTTTATTTCTCCCCAAACCCAATTCCATAGTTGGGATAATGGTATCATGTCTATGAAAAGTCTATAAAGCTATCTGGCTATGTTGTGCTTTTTTTCTTTACCTGCCTCAAAAGATAATTTTACAGCTTACAAAAAGAGTTAATATGAGAAATTTCAAATACAGTGCCCAACACAGGAAATTCTCATAAAATAATACTTTTACCTGAAAAGCAGTACTGATAATAGTTATCATTATGCTTATAATAAATCCTATACACAGCAAGAAGACTGGTATTGACAGAGGATTCCTAAAACACCTGGTGGGAATGAGCTACTTATGAAAATGTCCTAACAGTGACATATGCTGACCAAAGAAAGCAGAGAAATGGGCTAGAATGGATTTATGGCCAGCGTGGATGAGTGTAAGGAGCACTAAGTGAATCGTTGTACCAGTTTTAATTATGCTTTGGTAAAGGCAAATTAAATTTCTCAGATGCAGACAGATTGACAGAAGTACATGGAGGGTGAACAAATCCCTGTTTAAACAGGAACAAATTTAAGCTGTAAGAGAAATGAGGAATTCCCTGCATCACTTCCAAAAATCTCAGAGAGTAATGAACATTAGAAAGAAAAATGAAAGAAAGAGAGAGAGAGACAGAGGAGGAGGAGGAGGAGGAAGAGGAGAGGAAGGGGAAGAGGAAGAGGAAGAGGAAGAAGAAGAAGAAGAAGAAGAAGAAGAAGAAGAAGAAGAAGAAGAAGGAGAAGGAGAAGGAGAAGGAGAAGGAGAAGGAGAAGGAGAAGGAGAAGGAGAAGAAGTAGAAGAAGCAGGAAGAAAGAAAAGGAAGGGAGGGAGGGAGCGAAGGAGGGAGGGAGAGAGGAAGGAAGGAAAGAAGGAAGGAAGGAGGGAGGGAGAGAGGAAGGAAGGAAAGAAGGAAGGAAGGAAGGAAGGGAGAGAGAAGTCTTTCAAGGGAAAGAATAAAGTCACCAGATTTAAGAAAATAAATAGATATTGTCAGCTATGGAATCATTTAATAGAAGAATTCTTGAATAGAAAAAAAAGAAAAAGAAAAAGTGAAGGAAATTGAGCAGAAATAGCAACAAAGACCAAAAGGAAGAGATTTGCAAAGACAGGATCAAAGCGATGAGTGATAAAGAGTTTAAGCAAGAATCAAAGCCCCTACTCGAGCCCTCTCAGAGTGAGCAAGAAAAGGATGGTAACGATGGGCTTTAGAGACAGGACAGCCAGGGTAAGAGAGTGCTGAAGGAGAAATGACACAGAGCTTTTGTGTAGAACTCCTTTAAGGGAAGAAAAAAAAATCAAGGTAAAGAACAACTGAACAAAGTGTGGCTTTTAATCAAAGAAGTAAGGATAAAATAATGGAGCAACAGCCATGGACAGCTTAAAAAGTAAGCAGTAAGGAGAAAATCCTGGAGAAGAGAAGCTGTCCGGGGTGCACAAAGCCTTACCGCAGAGCCTCTTCTGTTACAAAAGATAGGAGACCAGGTTTACCTCTGGCTGCTAATAGCAAGTGGGAGAAAGTTGCAAATAATTAGCATGAAGGAGGAAAGGAGATACAAGTAACATTTTTTGAAAGAAGCAGAAAGGTAATACTGTGAAACAAACATCAATAAGCCTTGTAAAGTTGCAGTGAGAAAACTCTTTTTTTCTTTTTCTTTCTTTCTTTCTTTCTTTCTTTCTTTCTTTCTTTCTTTCTTTCTTTCTTTCTTTCTTTCTTTCTTCTTTCTTTCTTTCTCTCTCTCTCTCTCTCTCTCTCTCTCTCTCTCTCTCTCTCTCTCTCTCTCTCTCTCTCTCTTTCTTTTCTTTTCTTTTCTTTTCTTTTCTTTTTTTTCCTGAACTTCAGAGAAAATGTAGAATACATTCAATGCACGAAACCAAGGGTTACATTTTTATAAAGATCTGATTGATCAACCAATTATGATAATTTTCCTCTAAGACAATGTAAAAATACAGTGTTTCATAGAAGATGTTACAAAACCAGTAGAATTCCGTGAGCCAAGGTTAAAAAAGAATATCAGATGAACCAATGAGTAAAACTTCATAGAGCCATTTTTATGTTGTTGCTGAAGCTTTCCTACTAGAATGTTCTTATGAATAAGGAATTGAAGAAGCAAAAGAAATAAATGACGTGCGAGCTGACCGTAGTCTGATCTTCTAAAGATAACATCACATTCACACTGATAGAAGAGAGGCAGTAGTAATGCAAATAAGGAAAACTATCCCAAAAGCAAGGTATGAATCAATAAAATAAAATGCAGACAATGGAGGTGCAAGTTGAAAGAAATTCCAGCTGCACTAAAGAGATGGATATTGAAAACAGACCAACAGAGATCCTTAGTGTACACTTTGCAGAAAAAGAAGTTAAAAATAAAATTGTGGAAAAAAAGTAATAATAAAATCAATAATAGTGAATATCAGGTGAGTTCATAAAGTACCTGCTATTTGTATACATTAACTATTAATAGAATCACAACAACCCTCTAAGGTAGGTGCTGTTATGAGGAAACTGACATATAGAACAAATAGGTGATAACTTGCTGAAAGTCAAACAACTATAAAGTAGCAAAACCTGGATACAAACCCAGGCATTTTGCCTGCAGAGTCTGTATATCTGATCGCGGTGGTATACTGCCACTGTAAACTAAAATGTGGGGTTTTGAAAATTGTTATCAATAACCTCATACCTGCATAGAACCGTAGAGTTTATGAAGCATTTATATCCACAATCCCATTATTTTTTATATCACCATGAGAAAGATAATATGTAGAACAGCACATGCTTTCAGCAGGTGAGCAGAGAGCTGTCCAAGGAGGACCAGGTGTCTTACACAAGGCCCCACAGTTAGGGGTAGCTCTTTTTGACTGAAATCTTTTTGTCTTTTTGATTCCAAGTCCTATGACCTTTCCAAAATGTACTAGTTGACTCAACTAGAAAGTATGATTGATCAAGTTCTTAATGTCAGTTTTCTTAAATAATGCATGCCAATATTTTCCATCAACTGGGGAGCAATGCTATGTTTCTGTAGCATAATAAAATGAACTTAGATGGGAGTTCCCACACATTCATGCACAAGTGTGTAGGTGTTCAGCAGTGGTGGAAGTAACCATGGCAGGAAAAAAAAGGTACTTTTCTAAAAATAATATGTGAGGGTAAGTAGAATCCATCCTAATTTTTGACTGTGTGAATCTACCATTAAGTGACTTTTGATTTAGTTAATCAAGAGATTGTCCTTCTCTTTGATTCTGTTTTTGGTTTTCGTTTGTTTGGTGGGTGTGTGTGTGTGTGTGTGCGCATGCGCGCGTGCACACACTCACACATGAGGGTGTTGTGAGCAGGTTTATTGGTGGTATGGGATGTAAAGCAGGAAAACAATAGTTACAAGGAGAATTGTGGGATCTTCCAAAATGAAAGTGAAAAGAAGAAAAAGAATCACTTTCCTGGGAATCACATGAAGGTAGAAAAGAGCACAGAAAAGAACTGAAATAAGAATAACATGTTTTGAAGAAGAGAAGAATGAAATTCATTTTTAAAAAAACGATATTAGAGACTCAAGTTTATAAGAAATTTCGACTTACTCTCTGGAAATTTTAAGGGGCTTTGTGATGGTGAGGTAAGAGTTGTACATGTGTTAAATGTATTTTAAAGTGAAAATTTAAATGGCTACCAAATGAGATGATTTATGTGAAAATACTCCAAAAATTATGAAATGCTGTTGTGGTGTCAGATGTTATTATAACTATTATTGTTGTTGTCATGATCATTGGTGGTATTTCCTGTGCTGCCACCCTTGGTAGCCACCCATTGATTTTCTCAGCCGCATCAGGCTCTGGTCCCCTTTTGCAGAAAACACTCTGCCCATCCACCCCTCTGCAGACAGTAGAACGGACATCATCTACTAATGCCAACTATACATCTTATCATGAAATCTGGAGATAGCGGGCTGGCTCTTCTCCACTTTCACCCAATGTGGAATATGAAGAAATAGTCATAAATTATGGCAAGAGAGATTTAATTTAGAATAACAAAAAATAATAATTTCCTTCTGTTTATTCATGCAAACAGGTTACTGAGGAAAATAGAGCTATCTCTTTCCTAGCAATGGTCAGAAATAGTTTTGTGTTTGCCATCAGACATTTAGAAGAAAAGCTCTTAGAAGTAGGGCAGGGATTACTGACCGGTATGATTTCCAGGGACTGGTTCAAATTCCCAGACTGTATTATTATAAGTTGTCATCTGTTTATCAAGTCAAGATATGCTATTAATCTAGACATTCACAGTTGTGCTTCAATTCCATGGATCCTCAAGTAGCCTTAAAAAGTTAATGCAATTGTGAAAATATTTTCAGTTCTAGAATTTGTTCAATATATTGGGAATGAAAACATTGAAAAATCTCAACTATTTCAGGTAATGAATATTGAATTTCTTTGTTTTGAATTGCTACTTCATTTTTTTCCCACCCAAACTATTTCTTGCCCAGGCTGAGGCAAATTTGTTTGCTTTATTTGCCCAAAATATAGGATTTGATGTTTCCTTCCTTTTACAACTTCCTACTCAAATCCCCTATCTTTCCGAAGGCTGTGAAGGCATTCTCTGCTTCCTTATCCTTTTACTCAGTCCCAAAAAGTTGTTTCCCCTTTTGTTAAAAGGTATAAAAATGTCAGTGCCACTGAAAATACAATATCTTTATTCTCATCGTCTAGGAGACAGGATGTGGTGAGGGTGTTAAGTGTCAGCCATGTCAGATTTCACTTCCTGCTTCATAATCAATCCAATATGGATCTACCAGGCCCCTGTTATGTCCCAGCCTTTCCAAGAGGATCTTGCTGCTAATCTGACCTGGGCTGCTCTCACTTCAACTACCCAGGGAAACGTTAACAATACCTGGCAATATCCCTCTCCTTCATCCACCTCCTGGCCCTTCTTCCATCTTCAGGGTTATAAAAATGAAGGAAATTTGTTACGACTGATTCACATGGCTTGGGAGCTGCTTGCTGAATGATTTCATAGTCTAGCTATTAGCTGTGAAGAAATATAATGCCATCCTTACATATCTGGTTTTAGTTGGGAGGGAAAGTCTCAAATGAAAGCCTCAGGAGAGGCAGAGGGGGATGGAGAGAAAGAGAGCATTCTGAGGACTCATTCTCATGATTTAGTAGGGTGATTAGATGAAGTATTTACGGTGTTAATGTTGGAGTTTGATGCTCCAGTTTTTTTTACTCATAGTGTGTATGTCAGGGTAGAAAGTAACCCTGAGGAATACCATGTTAGTCCAGGTGGAGGGAACTAGTTGGGAGGAGATGAAGAGCTTTTTGACTAGTTGATTTCCCCTTGTGTATGAGGGGGAAGGGGGATCTAATGATGATGGTAGCAACCAAGACGCCAGAGCTTTTCGTTTCAAATTTAGGGACATTACCACATTGATGGGTGGTCTTGAGGCAAAATACAGTAGTGATTAAGAGGCTGGGCTCTAGGATCAAGATGATGATGACTAAAGCTCTGTGACCTTGTGAAAATAAACACTGTATCTTTTTTTTTTTAATTTTATCTTTTTATATTAGTTTCAGGTGAGCAAAACTGCATAATGATTAGACATTTACACCCCTCACAAAGTGATAACTCCCCCAAGTCTAACTCTACAACCCCTCTGACATCTTATATAGCTGTTATAATACCATTGACTATATTCCCTATGCTATACTGCTATACTTTATATCATATATATATATATGATATATATATAGCAAAAAATACACATTTTAAGAAAAGAAAACTGTATTAAAATTGTATACTCAATATATACCAATAACAAAAGATAAATACAAGTCATGTTTGACTTCTGCAATTACAAGAGGTGCTCAGAGTGGTTACCATCAGTGTTCAGACACTTCTTATTACGGCGAACTACTGCGTGAGCAACATTGACCAAAGTGTCCACTTGTATACATTTTTTGGCACCCCAAGTGTGTGTGTGTGTGTGTGTGTGTGTGTGTGTGTGTGTGTGTGTGTATCCTATGGCTTTGTCCCTGAGTTTCCTTAACCATAAAATACAGATAATAACTATATCTAAGTGAGATAATGTATGAATTAAGTTAAGCATAATGTTTGACACATGAAGATGACTCAAAATGAGAAAAGGGACAATAGGAAACAAGATAAGTGTCTGAAGAAATTCCTTGATTCAACAAATGTGTATTTGGACATTTATTATAAATTAATATGTGCCCATGCTATTTTGAAAGAGAGCATGGCATCTTGGGCATAACTCCCGCCCTGGGTACTTATATTTCATTGGAAAGACAAAACACAAGTTAAATATCAAACTGTTTAAATAAATGTAATGAGAGCTTAGGAATTCAGGAAAGGAAGTAATTATTGTAAATTGGAATAAAGAATCTGATGAAATAATAGAAGTTCTTAGAGAAAATTAAAAGATGTTTTATGATATTCCATGAAATTATTAGAAACAGCAGTTATGAAGAAAAAGAGAATGTGAATCAGAAGCACTCAAGTCCAGTGACTGTGTCACCTTCTTATGTGTGATCCTAGGAAATCATTTCACCTCTCTTCAATTGAGGTTCCGAATCTGCAAAATCAACATAAGATATATCACATGGATTTTTTGAGCATAGAGCAAGATAACATACTTGTACATTAAAGCACCTGGATTAGCCTTTGCACTCGGGAGTATTTCAAGAGGTAAAGAATGCAAACTCAGTGCTCACTTCCTCCATTTTTCACCCTTTCTCTTTCCTCTGCACAGAATTATAGCACCTTCCATTTGGTTCCTTCAGTTCTCATGCTGTTTGTGTGGAAGGGAACAGATTCATCTGGTTACACAGCAGATTTAAGTCTGCCATGAAGACTTGTTGGACAACATGGCACCCTGCTGCTCCTGCATCATTCAGTTAACCGCTGAATGCTCTCAGACCACAGCTGCAATCAGTGATGGTCCAAGTGATGGAGCCCAGGACTTGCTGCTCAACTGGCCTGGCCTCTACTCTTGATGGCAACTTTCACTAGGTGACTAGTTAGTTTACCCTCCACCCCTTGCTTCAGTTTCAGGTCACAGGGAAACTAAGACGATGAATTAGCTAATGTTGGAAGTTGAACATTCTTCTAGAGAAAAGCGCTGTGTCAATTTTATGTAATTCCTTTGTACTGTGTTATCCTTCTCATCCCTGGGTGGCTCTGTCACCTCTACAGGATCTAAAAGGCCTTGAGTAGTGTAGTAAGAGACTCCATGTTTTCCCTCCAGGCCACTTGAGGGTTGCTTTTCCCAGTCTCCTCAATTTCACAAAGCACTCTCCTGTCCTAATACACTACTGTGCTAGAAATAAAAATACTTCAATAAAGACAACAATTGTACTATATTTGATGAGAAACTTCCGTGAACAAAACAAAGTGCATTTTGAAAAATGTAGTTTGAAATTGCAGTTTCCTTATTATTCTATTTTCTTTTTATTTTTTTAAAGAAATATTTCACGTTTGCATTTGTAATTCAAAATGTCCCCTTTCTTCTAGGGGCAACCTTTTGATATCTCATGGTTATTTTTTAAAGTCTGTATGGATTAGCATGGTGTCAATCTAGCATTGTGTCAATCTAATTTTTAATTGAAGCTTTACTGAGGTTTAATTTACATACCATCCATATTTAATTTGCCCACTTAAAGTTTATAATTCAGTGGTTTTTAGTATAGTCACAGAATTTTACAACCGTCACCACAATGAATTTTAGAACATTTCATCACACCACAAAGAAATCCCATACCCATTATCAGTCACTCCTGACATCCCCCCAACTTCGTCTACTGCTACAGTAGGCAACCACCAAATCTATGTTCTATCTCTACTGACTTGCATATTCTAGATATTTCATTTAAATGGAATCATAAAATATGTGGTCATTTTTGACTGGCTTCTTACATTTAGCTGTTTCCAACATTTATCTATGTTGTAGCATGTATCAGTACATAATTTATTTTTATTCCTGAAAAATGTTGCATTGTATGACCATTCCACATTTTATTTATTCATTCATCAGGTCATGGACATTTGAAGAGTTTATACTTTTGTCTGTTATGAATAATGCTGCTATAAACATTTGTGTGTAAGTTTTCGTGCAGGCATATGTTTTCATTTCTCTTGAGCATGTACCTAAGAGTGGGATTGCTGAGTCATATGGTCATTCTATGTTTAATCTTTTGAGGAGCCTCCTGACTTTTCTAAAGGGAGTGCACCATTTTACATTCTCACCAGCCGTATATGAGGATTCTAATTGCTTTATATTCTCACCAATGCATGTTATTATCTGTCATTGTGATGTTACCCATCCTGTTAGATGTGCTCTGTCCTACTCTATTTATTCACTGCTTCCTTTTGATTTTGACTGTCTCCTTCATGATTGCAATTAAAATATACTTCATGCTTATCTTTTCTCTAAAAACAAAATGATGTCCACTCCTAAACATGTCCCAGGTGGGAACTCTTGAGAATGCGATAGGAGGGGAAAACGTCCACCACAGCAAAGGACTAGTGATTTGCAGAAGAGAAAGCACAGACCTGTCACTCTTACTAGGCTTTTCCTTTCTCCATCTCTATCAGCATTTTCACCACTGGAATCAAGGACACACATTAATGAGAAGAAATAAAACCATGTGAGGCAAAAGTGCAATGCCAGATATTCACTACTTCACTGAACAAAAGAGATTAGCGAGAGACTGTTCTTCATTCACAAAAGCCAAAGACAGTGGCCTGACCTGAAGGCAGGAATCACAGATAGAGAGCCATCTTTGAATGGCACATGATGCTTCTGGAGAAAAGACACTCGGGCAAAAAGAGGACTAGAACTCTTTGGCAAGGACCATGGGGTATATTTTTCTGTTTTCTTCACAAGGCATAGCACGATGTTATGCATGTAATAGTGAACAATGTTGAGGGGGGTTATTAAAGCTAACATTAATGAGCGCTTACTATATGTCAGACACTGGAATAAGTATTTTATGTGTATTTTTGCAACAACTTAATAAGGTATGTATGTATATATTCATGCATGCATGCATGTGTGTGTGTGTGTTATTCCCATTTTACTCATGAAGAATCTGAGGCACAGAGAGTTTAAAAACCTCGATGGTGGACACCCAATTAGTAAGTACCAAGAAGAATTCAAGCCCATATTTGCCAGATCTAGAATCCTGCAAATTATGCATTAAATCTATAGACTCTTTAAACATGATTATTGAATAAATGGATAAATGTCTCCAAATACCAATTTAAGAACATCTAGTGAAGGAAAAATAATGTTTTTGGAAAAATAAAACATGTAAGTGAAAAAAAAAGACTTGTAGATGAGGGAGAAAACTAACTTATCACTTATTTGTTAATAGAGGAAAATCTAAATGCATCTACATGAAATAATTTAATGTATATTTCCACAGTATTTGCCAACTATAATTACATTAGTACAGAATCAATAGTAATAACTTCACAAATACCAACTCTCACCTGCTTCCACAAAAATCTTTGAAAGTCTTCAAAATCGAATCTAGCTGTTCTTTGGAGTGACTTGAAGTGTTATCAACTTTGCTTGCAAACTGTCCCTTGGGCTACAGTAACTACAAAGTATCAGCGAGATTCTTCCTCCCCTGCCCCAGTATCCTCTTCAGTGTCTGCTTCCTGAAAAGCCAGTTCAGAGTGCCACACTCTTGCCCCTTTAGCTGTGCCTCCCATGGAGTATCTATATCCATGTCAGAAATTCTGCACACCCTCTCCATGCCAGAGTGGAGCTCTCAAAGCTATGCTGGATTTTGCACAAATGTAGGTAAAAGCTCCTATCCTATATTTTGTTATCAGAGCATCAAGGCAGAACTGGTTGTGCTCTAGAGCCTCCCAGCAGGTTATGGCATTGTGCAAACAGCTTAATTGTCTTATAGCTCAGCTGCACTGTGTTTTGCACAGAGCTCAAATAGGAGCCACTGATGCTGGCCCAGGGAACTTAGACAATCAGTTCTGGATATTTCACACCTATCCTTCTTTAGGTAGGCTCCTTTCCCACATGCAATTCGACTTATTCAACTAGATATGCTACTTTCCCCCTCCGTTTACCAGTCACACCCAGACATGTCTGAGTCCCATTGGGGTTATTGCTCAGGCTCAAGCTGGGACCACTTCTACATTATTTTTTAAACCCTTACATTATTTTAGAAATTTGATCAGATATTTTTTGTTGTTGTTCAGTACTGAGGCAGGGGAAACGTGTTATATTCTGCCAAATATAATTTGAGAATTGCAGCTTAAATATGTTTTCCATCCCCAAAATGCACCCAGTCAAATAGGATTAGGATGATGGTTATGAGGCAGCTTATTAAAACAAGAAAAAGCCAACCTCATAGAGGCAGAATGTGCTTCATTGTTAAACAAACAAAATTGTGTTTTTACGCATGTGTGTGCCTTTGACTAACAGAATTTAAAATTTAAAAGGCTAAATTTAAGAAAAAACAACAGATCTGTAATTAAGAAATGATCAGTGACAAAGATGTAAAATCAAAACATAGATTAAGAGGTCATCATCATTTTCATTTTAAACAACTAAGAAATCAATAGATTTCTTACTATACCTAAGGTACTGGGGGAATATCAAGAAAAATACAGCATGGCATGTAAATAAATAATTGCACTTTAGGAAAGTATATTTTATAATAAAGTAATGGAAAATATATATTTGTAGCTCCCCAAAAGTGTGAATCTTCCCAGGGTTTTTAGACATAAATTCATTCAAGATGAATCTTGAGCTGGTGCCCTTTAAAGGTTTGGCAGTTTTACAAGGTACATAAAAGACACACAGGTACCCATGTCACTAAATTACAAAGTCTAAATAGCAAGTGTAAGCTGTAAAGGGATGGAGCACTTAACTGAAAAAAAGCAACTGTGGTAAATATTTAACCTCAGATTCCACGTGCTTTGGCTGGGTGGCTCTGCCTTCTTAGACCCATTAGCTATTTGTCTTGAAGCCCTCTACTTAGAGATTTCACTCTACGCAGTTTTCAGATTATCAGTAAAGAATACTCTCCAGCCAATCAGGAGATGGCTCTAAGGGTAATTTTACTGCTTGAGGCCTACTGTCTATGTATACAATCAACCCCTAACTTTTTGGCCTATCCTGTACTTCTGTCTTGGTATACTGTCCATCTGTTCTGTTTCCTCTGAGGCCAGAGTCTTAACCCAAACCAACCTCCTTGTCTAGACCTGAGTCTAGCTCTCGTCACATGACTCTTCATTCATAATCAGAAACTTAATTCTATCTCCCAGCCTAACTTAAGTATCTTTTTACTTTCTGAAAGCCTCTGTTATTAGAATGTGTCCATCAGACAGGACAGCCATTGTTATCATCACTTAGGCCTAAGCATGCTTTGCTTTCCTTTCTTTACTATTGTGTAGTAAATTTCTCACTTTCCCCTTCAGGGATTTTCCCAAAGCCTCAATTCCATCTTCTCCTATTCCCCCTTCCTATGCAACTTATACCCCTCCTTTCAGCTTCAGACTTATCCAACAGCTTCGTGAATGTCTTTGTGACTCATAGTTTCTATAAACTCAACACCCTTATTTTAAAACTTCAGTGATGCCCTTCACTCACTACCCCAATAAAATTAGCTCCCCTCTTTATATTACATTTCATGGTTTCTGCATAATTGCCCAAGCCAGAACCTAGGGACTTTTATCAATTATTTTCTTTCAATACCTACAAGTTTGTTGCAGGGTATTATTGAGTCTGTCTACTAAGTCTCTTATTTTCACTCTCTTGTTACATCCCAAATCCCACTGCCATGATTTGTACCCCCGATACTGTTTTCCTGGACTCTAGTCATAGCTGACTCTCAAGTATTGCATTCTGCCTCTTCTTTCCAGAAGCCAAAGTCTACATTGTGGACTGTAATAGTCCCACAAAACACGTCTGATTTTGCCTTTTGCTTGTTTAAGCCCTGGGATGATTCTCCACTATCTGTAAAATAAGAGCAAACTCCTAAGGTGGAACCCAAAGTCTTTGTAATCTGTTCCCCAGCAATCCAAACTAGTAAGAGTTTCCCAAAAAGACTGCTTTTTCCTCATTCTTTCCATTCCCGGAGTTCTTCCTTTTGGCACCATGGTAATACTCTATTGGATTTTTAGGACTCTATTGTACAGTTACATCCCTTGTGAATCCTTTGTAGGCAACCTCCTTTATACACACACACACACACATTTCCTATGTATCCCCCTTGAGCTATCCCCCCTGACTTATACATATTTTGACTGCAGCATTCAACTATATGAGGTCTGACAATTACGTTCGTGAACTCATCCTAGAAAAAGTGCTACATACCTCATTGCTGAATATCACTAGAGTCACCTTCGAAGTACTTCCTTTGGGAAGCTATGCACCAATGCCAGTGCCTAGTCCACCCTTCAAAGCAATTTTGGGACTCTTCTGAAATGGCCATCAGAGCTATCATTGTTTACCTTTGATATCCTGAATGTCATCAAAATGTCTTCCTTTCAATATTTCCTTTATCTTCAAGTAAAGAAAGAAGTCATTGGGGGCCAGATCAGGTGAATAGGCAGGGTGTTCCAATATAGTTATTTGTTTATTGACTGCAAACTCCCTTCCAGACAGTACCATGTGAGCTGGTGCATTGTTGTGATGCAAGAGCCATAAATCGTTGGCAAAAAATTCAGGTCGTGTAACTTTTTCATGCAGCCTTTTTAGCACTTCCAAATAGTAAACTTGGTTAACTGTTTGTCCAGTTGGTACAAATTCATAATGAATAATCCTTCAGATATCAAAAAAAGTTAGCAACATCGTTGCAACAAGTTCGCAAACTTAATTGTCCAACCTAGTATGTACGAGTGTCATTTTTTGGTCTTCTCCTCCACTAGAAAATGTAATGTTTGTGACATTTTTATTTCTACATTTAGTTAGTGGTTTCTCAACAGTGATGCTAGTGACATTTTGGCCCAGTGATTCTTTGTTTCTCGTGGGCTGTTTACTGTAGACTGTTCAGTAGTTTCTCTGGCCTCTACCTACTACATACCAGTAGAACATTCTCTCTCACCTCCCCATTTGTTACAATAAAAATGTCTTTGAAGTGCACTTTTGATATGAATGTAAATTGGTACAGCCACTAAGGAAAAGAATATGGAGCCTCCTAAAAAAATTTAAAAATAGGACTACCATATAATTCAGCAATTTCACTACTGAGTAATTATCCAAAGAAACAAAAACACTAATTTAAAAAGATATATATACCCTCATGTTCATTGTAGCATTATTTATAATAGCCAAGATATGAAAGCAACCTAAGTGGCCATTGATGGGTGAATGGATAAACAAGATGATATATATAATTTTCATGGCTGAATAATTTATAGACCCATAATACATATATATGTATTATTGAGCTGTAAAAATATAAAATCTTGACAACATGGAGGGACCTTGAGAACATTATGCTAAATGAAATAAGTCAGACAGAGAAAGAAAAATGCAGTATGATCTTCATTATATGTGGAATCTAAAAAACAAAGTAAACAAACAAAAACCCAAGCTCATACATACAGAAAACAGATTGGTGGTTGCCAGAGGTAGGATGTGGGGGATGGTCAGAATGGATGAAAGCAGCCAAAAAGTACAAACTTCCAGTTATAAAAGAATAAGTCATGGAGATTCAATGTACAGCATAGTGCCTATAGTTAAAAATACTGTGTTGCATATTTGAAAGTCATTAAGAGAGTAGATCTTAAAAGTTCTCATCACAAGACAAACTTTGGTAACTATGTATGGTGATGGATATTAACTAGATTTGTTGTGATGATCATTTTGCTATATATACAAATATGAAGTTTCTTATGTTGTACACCTGTAACAAATACAATACTGTACTGTACTGTACTGTACAATACTGTAATATTAAAATTAAAATGCCTTCAGATATTTCCAAATGTTCTTTCCAGGGGTAGGGAGATGGCAAAACTGATGCCAGGGGAGAAGCAGTGATCCAGTTCAAAGTATTGCATACACTAACAATTGTCACCTCAATGAACTGTAATAAAAAAAAGTGTTGCATGTAGTTTAACTTGATAGTTTGATGAAGAAAACAATGAAGAAAGGGAAGGGGTGATGGTGGATGAAGGACAGAAGGAAGAAAGGAAGGAAAGAAGGGAGGGAGGAAGGAGAGAATGGATTAGGAAATATGTAAAGGGTGGGATAGAGAAACATCTAACAAATGGTTATTATAAAGAGAGACAAAATTGCACTGAGTGAAGGGAGAGTAGCCTATAGACCCAAGATTAAACTGTATTGACTAATGTACAGTAGTAATAAAGCACTAGCAGAAAAAAATGAAAGGGAAAATATGTCAGAGATAGAATAGAAAGAAGAGGGAAGGAGAGAGAAACCAGGAAACAAAAGTTGCATTTGTTGTAGAAAATTAAATACCACCAGTAGTATGTAAGGTTTATCATGTGTATTAATGACATGCTGTTGTGGTTAGGAGCACAGGCTTTAGAACCATTTTCCTGGGCTTGTACCTCAGTCTACCACTTACTATCTAACTTCAGATTCCTCATCTGTAAAAAGAAGATAACAGTACCGCTAATATCTTGGGCTGTTTTGAAAGATGCATGAGTTACTCCACATAAAAGATGTGTATCTGGAACATTTTTAGTGCTTCATAAATTGTAACTATAGATAGTCCCTTACTCTTTCTCTCTTCTGTGTAATGGTTTGTGCCCATATTTGGATTAGAAAGATCTGTACTCCCAAATCGATAAAAATGTAGGAGGACAATAGATCTGGGATATAGTTGTAGAATCATCAGAAGTCTAAACATTCCTTGGCATTCATTCACACTGTTAGTTATTTTGCTTTAGAGTTTGATTAATACATCTGTATTTTCAGGCCATGTATCCTTGCATTTTTATTATCTCCATTAATGTCTAATTTGGAGGAAAGTTTTAAGTCAAGCTGTGAGTCTTTTGTCTCCCCTGTCACTCTATACACTTGGCTTCTCACAGAAGCCATTAACCAAGAAACACTCGATACAAAGCCCAGAAGAACCAGCTGAGATTTGGACAGAGAATTTACTCCTGTTGACCTAGTCGTAAACTTTTTCTTCATGCCAGGAGCCTCAGGCATTGGAGCCTGGGGGCAATAGAATGGGACAGTGAGGGAAAGTGACTTTTTGCCACGTGTTCCTAAAAGGAGAGTGAAATGAAGGCAAGTCAGAAGTCAAGACTGGCCTAATTGTTGCAGAGTGCATTAAGAGGACTCCACAGTTCCATCAGGGTGCAATATCAGCATTGGATTTCAGTGGTGAGTTTGTCCCCTAAATGAAAGGACGGCCTTTACTATTGGAGAGAATCTTGTGAGCTGATGTAATGTAAGTGTCAGGTTAATATATGAACGTCTCTGTGGCATTTAACAAAATAGCAGCTGCTTATTTCCTTTCACATGACCATTCCTGCTGGTTGAAAGAGGCTAAGACTGGCTGACTGAACACAGTTTATGGAAAGAATAATTTTCAGGATTCCAGTTCTAGTTCTGCTAATATCAGTCTTTTCAAAATTGTCATTTAGCTTCCCTAGACCACAGTTTTTTCATTAGTAAAGGGAGGTGGTTGGACTTTCTGAATTGTAAAATCCCTGAATTTCTGTGACCTTTACTACAAGTAAGTCAATCAAGAATTTTTCCATAATGTGGTGGCAGTTTTCTCCACTGTCTGCAATTCTTCCTAGATGGACTGCAGTGACCATCTGAGGACGAGGTGGGGAGAGGAATGGTCACCCATAGCTTTGCCTCATCATTTTACAGAAACCTTCGTACACTGTAAATCTTCATTCATTCTGTGAAACTAAGCTCAAAATTACCCTTATCTAATATTCTCTGTTTTTAAAAGTGCATCACTAAAACATTCTTTACTTCCATTGGATTTAGTCCACCTGAATCCTCCCAATGTAGGTACTAGATCTTAAAATCTCATAATTTCTGCATGTGTGTGTGTGTGGGGGGGAGGACGAAGGACTGGAGTTAGGAGTGCCTATAGGGTGAAAAAAACAAAGAAATGAGAGAATCAAAGAAGGCTTGCATTCTCATCTTCATCGTATTTATATGTTTAACTTTCCCTTTACTTTCCACATTATCTACACATCTATGTGTTCGCTTTCCAGTTTGGGAGCCCTGTTTTAGTTGTTTTCATGTTTTCTGCAAGTATTCACGTATAGGAGGTGAACAGAGTTAAACCTCTCCAACTACTTCTGGAATTTTACCAATCGTTTCTTTGGATTGAGCTTTGTTTTTGGTCATCCCTTCTTCTTTTAATAAAGCACATATATGAGCTACTGTTTAAATACTTTACATGTGTTTTGTCCTTTAATTTTATGTCAACTTTACAAGGTAAGCATTGTTATCAACTCTACTTTAAGATAAAAAATGTGTCACACAGAGAGGTTAAATAACGTTCCCTAATACACAAACATGGTTAGTGGTAGAGCCAGGATTCAAAACACACACTGACTCAGGACCTCATGTTCTTCCCCAATCTGCAATGCAACACAGAAGTTGAGATAATCCTGAAAACATAGCACATTAGCTATTAAACACCTCCTTATGAACTGGTGTAACCACACATTGACTTGTGAGATCCAGAATAAAAATAAGATTAAAAGGGCAAGAAAAAGCTTGTAACATTGAATGCAAATTTTCTGATATTTTGAAACAAGGACAGCGAGAACAATAAGAATTTCTATATCAGAAATTATATGTATATACACAGAATGTTAATTAAATACCCTAATCAACTAGCTGTAATCTACTCTTTCTGATCCCATATACAGTTGGTATCAGCTGCTTATGGAGCTTCAAAATGAACAACAAAACAAAATAACCTCAAAAGCAAGAATTTGCATACACGGTTGGTGGGAAAGTAAAATGGTACAGATAATTGGGAAGACAATTTGGTAGTTACTTAAACAGTTAAGTATACATTTACCTCACAGCCAAGCCATTGTACTCTACGTATTCATACCAGAGAAATAAAATCTTACACAAAAACGTGTTCATGAATGTTCAAAGCAGCATTATCCATAATAGCAAAAACCTGGACACAACCATAATGTCCATCAACTGGTGAGTGGGTAAACAAAATTTGTGGTATATTCACAAGTTAGAATCCTACTCAGCAACCCTACTCAACAACAAACAGAAATAAAATCCCGATGCATGCTACAATGTGGATGAATCTCAAAAACATCACTCTAAATGGAAGAAACCAGACACAAACACTATATATAACGTGTGATTAATTTTTTAATGAAATTTGTAAAAATGCAAAACTGGAGAAGCAGAAAACAAACAAGTAATTGCCTGAGCCCAGTAGGGAGCAAGTAGTTAACTGCAAATGTAAACAAGGTAACATTCTTAAATAATGGACACATACTAACTCTTTTCTTTTTAGCATTGCCACCTTTTTTTTTTAATTGATTAGGGTGACAATTGTTAATAAAATTACATAGATTTCAGGTGTACAATTCTGTATTACATCATCTATAAATTGCATTGTGTGTTCACCACCCAGAGTCAGTTCTCCTTCCATCACCATACATTTGATCCCCTTTACCCTCATCTCCCACCTCCCTGCCCCCTTACCATCTGGTAATCACTAAACTATTGTCTGTGTCTATGAGATTTTGTTTCTCATTTGTTTGTCGTGTTCTTCTGTTGTTTTTGGTTTATATACCACATAGCAGTGAAATCATATGGTTCTCTGCTTTTTCTGTCTGACTTATTTCGCTAAGCATTATACTCTCAAGATCCATCCATATTGTCACAAATGTTCCTATATCATCTTTTCTTACCACCGAATAGTATTCCATTGAATATATATACCACAAATTCTTTTTTTTTAATTTATTGGGGTGACAATTGTTAGTAAAATTACGTAGATTTCAGGTGTACAATTCTGTATTACATCATCTATAAATCCCATTGTGTGTTCAAAACACAGAGTCAGTTCTCCTTCCATCACCATATATTTGATCCCCCTTACCCTCATCTCCCACCCCCCAACCCCTTTACACTCCGGTAACCACTAAACTATTGTCTGTGTCTATTAGTTTTTGTTTCTCATTTGTTTGTCTTGTTCGTTTGTTGTTTTTGGTTTATATACCACATATCAGTGAAAGAATATGATTCTCTGCTTTTTCTGTCTGACTTATTTCGCTTAGCATTATACTCTCAAGATCCATCCATGTTGTCACAAATGTTCCTATATCATCTTTTCTTACCGCAGAATAGTATTCCAATGTGTATATATAGAACAATTTCTTTATCCATTCACCTATCGAAGGACATTTTTGTTGTTTCCATGTCTTGGCCACTGTAAACAAAGCTGCAATGAATATTGGAGCACACGTGTCTTTATGTATAAATGTTTTCAGATTTTTTGGGTAGATACCCAGGAGAGGGATTGCTGGGTCATATGGTAATTCTATTCGTAATTTTTCAGGAATCTCCACACAGCCTTCCATAACTGTTGCACCAGTCTGCATTACCACCAACAGGGTATGAGGGTTCCTTTTTCTCCACAGCCTCTCCAACACTTGTTACTATTTCTCTTGTTGATGATAGCCATTCTGACTGGGGTGAGGTGATATCTCATTGTGGTTTTTATTTGCATTTCGCTGATGATTAGTGATGTTGAGCATTTTTTCTTATGTCTATTTGCCATTTGTATGTCCTCTTTGGAGAAATGTCTCTTCAGGTCCTCTGCCCATTTTTCAATTGGGTTGTTTGTTTTTTTGTTGTTGAGTTTCATGAGTTCCTTGTATATTTTGAATATTAGCCCTTTATTGGAGACACTATTTGCAAAAATCTTCTCCCATTCAGTTGGTTGCCTCTTTATTTTGTCGATGGATTCTTTTGCTGTGCAGAAGCTTTTAAGTTTCATACAGTCCCATTCCTTTATTTTAGCTTTTACTTCCCTTGCCTTTGAAGTCAAATTCATAAAATGCTCTTTGAATCCAAGGTCCATAAGTTTAGTACCTATGTTTTCTTCTATGCAGTTTATTGTTTCAGGTCTTATGCTTAAATCTTTGATCCATTTTGAATTAATTTTGGTACATGGTGACAGATAGCAGTCCAGTTTCATTCTTTTGCACGTGGCTATCCAATTCTCCCAACACCATATATTGAAGAGGCTGTCTTTTCTCCATTGTATGTTTTTAGCTTCTTTGTCAAAAATTATCTGTCCATATTTATTTGGTTTTATTTCTGGGTTCTCAACTCTATTCCATTGGTCTATGTCTCTGTTTTTCTGCCAATACCATGCTGTTTTGATTATTGTAGCCCTGTAGTACAAGCTAAATACAGGGAGTGTGATACGTCCAGCATTGTTCTTTTTTGTTAAGATTGTTTTGGGTATTCGCGGTTTTGTGGTTCCAAACAAATCTGATGATTTTTTATTCTATTTCTTTAAAAAGTACCATTGGGATTTTGATGGGGATTGCATGAAATCTGTATGTTGCTTTGGGTAATATGGCTGTTTTAACTATGGTGATTCTTCCAATCCATGAGCATGGAATGTCTTTCCATTTCTTTGTGTCTTCTACAATTTCTTTTAAAAATGTCTTGTAGTTTTCAGCATATACGTCTTTCACATCCTTGGTTAAGTTTATTCCTAGGTGTTTTATTCTTTTTGCCGTGATTGCAAAAGGAATTGTTTTTTGTATTTCTTTTTCTGAGATTTCATTGTTAGTATATAGGAATGCAATGGACTTTTGTAGGTTGATTTTGTAGCCAGCATCTTTACTGTATTCGTTGATTGTTTCTAATAGCTTTTTGGTGGAGTCTTTAGTTTTTTCTATACATAGCATCATGCCATCTGCAAATAGTGACAATTTAACTTCTGCATTCCCAATTTGGATGCCTTTTATTTCTTGCTCTTGCCTGATTGCTCTGGCAAGAACTTCGGACACTATGTTGAAAAGCAGAGGTGATAGGGGACAGCCCTGTCATGTTCCTGAACGTAGAGCAAAGGGTTTCAGTTTTTCACCATTAATCATGAAATTAGCTGACGGTTTCTCAGATATGGCCTTTATTATGTTAAGGTATTTTCCTTCTATACCTATTTTATTAAGTGTTGTAATCACAAATGGATGTTGTATCTTCTCAAATGCTTTTTGTGCATCAATTGATATAATCATATGATTTTTGTCCTTTACTTTGTTTATGTGATGTATCACATTGATGGATTTGCAGATGTCGAACCATCCTTGTGCCCAGGGGATGAACCCCACTTGGTCCTGATGAATAATCTTTTTAACGCATTGTTGTATTCGATTTGCTAGAATTTTGTTTAGGATTTTTGCTTCTGTATTCATCAGAGATGTTGGTCTGTAGTTTTCTTTATTTGTGTTGTCCTTACCACGTTTTGGTATCAGGGTAATGTTGGCCTCATAAAATGAGTTAGGGACTACTGTCTCTTCTTCAATTTTTTGGAAGAGTTTGAGCAGGATTGGTATTAGATCCTCTTTGAAAGTTTGGTAGAATTCACTAGTGAAGCCATCTGGTCCAGGACTTTTGCTTTTGAGAAGGTTTTGGATGACTGATTCAATTTTGTTACTGATGATCGGTCTGTTTAGATTTTCCAGTTCTTCATGGTTCAGCCTAGGAAGGCTATGTTTCTAAGAACTTGTCCATTTCTTCTAGGTTTTGAATTTGGTGGCATATAGTCCTTCATAGTACTCTTGGATGATCCTTTGTATTTCCCTGGTGTCCGTGATAACTTCCCCTTTTTCATTTCTGATTTTGTTAATTAGTGTCGTCTCTCTTTTTATCTTAGTGAGTCTAGCCAAGGGTTTGTCAATTTTGTTAATCTTTTCAAAGAACCAGCTCTTTGTCACATTAATTTTTTCTATTGTCTTTTTGTTCTAAATGTATTTTCTATTGTCTTTTTGTTCTAAATGTAAATGTATTTCATTTAGCTCTGCTCTGATTTTTATTATTTCCTTTTTTCTGCTGACCTTGGGTTTCATTTCTTCTTCTTTTTCTCATTCTTTAAGGTGTAACATGAGGTTATTTATTTGGGATTTTTCTTGTTTCTTGAGATAGGCTGTAATGATATAAATTTCCCTCTTAAAACTGCTTTCGCTGCATCCCCAAAATTTTGGTAGGATGTTTTTTCATTGTCATTTGTTTCTATGTGTCTTTTGATATCTCCTCTAATTTCTTCTTTGACCCGGTCGTTCTTTAAAAGTATGTTGTTTAATCTCCATGTATTTGTGTTTTTTCCTGCTTTCTTTTTGCAGTTGATATCCAATTTCAAAGTCTTGTGATCAGAGAATATGCTTGGTATGATTTCAATCTTCTTAAATTTTCTGAGGCTGATTTTATGTCCCAATATATGGTCTATCCTTGAGAATGTTCCATGTACACTAGAAAAGAATGTATGGTCTGATATTTTAGGATGAAGTGCTCTATGTAAGTCAATTATGTGCATTTCATCTAATGTGTCATTTAGGGGCTTCTATTTCTTTATTTATTTTCTGTTTGGATCATCTATCCATAGCTGTCAATGATGTATTTAGGTTCCCTAGTATAATTGTGTTTTTGTCAATTTCTCCCTTTAGTTCTGTTAGTAGTTGCTTGGTATATTTCGGTGCTCCAATATTTATGCTTCCCTGACTCGGGGCATAAATATTGATGACTGTTATGTCTTCTTGTTGTATAGTCCCCTTTACCATTATGAAATGTCCATCTTTGTCTCTTGTTACCTTTTTCACCCTGAAGTCTGTTTCATCTGGTATCAGTATGGCTACACCTGATTTTCTGCATAGAAGTAATTTGACAAGTACGTGATTGTGACTATATTGTACTTGTCATTTACCTGCCTATCCATTTTTGTGATGTTTTTTCATTAGCAACATATTTAATTTCCAGTAAGTCCAATGTATCAATTATGTTTTATGGGTAATGTTCTTTATGTCATCTATAGACCTAGTATTAACATTTAGATCTATACTTTTATCTCAGCTGGTCTTCGTGTATGCAGTGAAATCAGGATCCAGATTTTTTTTTTACACATAAATATCTATCTTTCCAGAACAGAATGGTAGAAGAAGAATTTTCTCTCCTTATTGAGTTGACTTCAGAACTTTGTTAAAAATCAATTGGCTATAAAGATGTAGCTTTATTTCTGGACTCTTGATTTAATTCCAGTGATCCATGTTATCTTTCGTCAATACCACAGTGTCTTGATTACCATGAATTTATATTAGGTCTTAAAATTGGATAAAGTTCTCAAAGTTGTTCTTTCTATTTTCAAGATGGCTTTGTTCTTACATATCCTTTGATTTTCCATATCAATTGTAAACTTATTCATCAAACATTCTTGCTGGTGTTTTGATTGAAATGGTATTGAATCAATCAATATATCACTTTGTGTAGAATGTACATCTTAACAACATTGAGTCTTCTGACTCATGAACAAGATGTATTGATCCATTTATGTATGTCTTTGATTTCTCTCAGCATTTTATATTTAGCACCACGCACATATTTTTTTAGATTTATTTTAAGGTATTTTATTTTTTTGTGTGCTAACAGATTGCCTTTAAAAAATTCATTTTCTAATAGTTTTTTGATGGTATCTAGAAATACTAGTTTGTTGTTATTTTGTTTTGTTTTGTTTTTATTGCACTAGCTGTGATTTCCAGTTATGAAAGATTAATACAAGTGATAAGAGCAGAAATGATTACGTTGTGCCCAATTTTAGGAGGGGAAACATTCAACGTTTCATCAGTAATTAAGACATTAACCTCTGTGTATTTATTTCATAGATGTCCCTTATTAAACTGGAGACATTTTCTTCTATTCCTAGTTTGCAAAGGTTTTTTTTTTCTTTTCTTTTCTTTGGGGGGAGGGGAGGAAGGTGTTGTTGTTTTGTTGTTTAAATCATGATTGTGTACTAAACTTTGTCATTTTTCTTTACACCATTGTTTATCTCCTGTGTTCTGCTTTTTCTCCTTTATTTGTTAATATGGCAATCAATTAATTGAGTTTTGATTGTTAAACTACTTTTCCATTTGTAATCGAAACCCATTTAATTATAAAGTTATCTTTTTATATATTACTGGATTTGATTTGCTAATATTTTAATTAATGTTTTGGAATCTATGCATAAGACATTTATTTGCTTATAATTTTCTTTTTTTTTAATGTTTTTGTCTGATTTTAGTATCAGGGTTATGCAAGCCTCATCAAGTCTGAAGTATCTGCTTCAACTGTATTTTCTGCAATAATTGTGTAAGATTGGTGTTAATTATTTCTTAAATATTTGATAGAATTCACCAATAATGCCATCTGTATCTGAAATTTTTAATGTGAAAGATTTTTTTGTTAACCAACTTAATTGCTTTGATAGATTTAATGCTATTCAAATTTTTTACAGTGTAAGTTTTTTAAAAAGAAATTTATGTATCTTATATGAGTTGTTGAATATATTGGAATAAAGTTTTCCATAATATCTCCCTATTATCGTTTTAATGTCAGTAGGATCTACCATGATATCCCTTTTTAATTATCCCTCTTTTATTAGTAGTTTGTGCTTTCTCTCTTCTCTTTTCCAGTCTGTCTAAAGGGTTTATCAACTTTGTTAATCTTTTTAATGAAGAACCTTTTCATTTTGTTGCATTTATTCATTGTTTGCTATTTTATTGTTATGAACACTTACTTTCCTTATTTCCTTCCATTACTTCTTTTGGCTTTATTTGCCTTTCCCCACCACCCAACCCCCTTTCCTTTTCTTCTTTGTTTTTGCCTGGAACTTCTTAATGTAGAGGCTCTACAGAAGGATTTGAAATCTTCCTATCTTCCTAAACATAGGCACTATAAATTTCCTTGAATACAATGCTTTAGCTGCATCTCACAAATTTGACGTGCTGTCCTTTTGTTATCATTCAGTTCAAAAGAATTATTTCTTTGGAACCTGTTGGTTGTTTTAATAATATGTTGCTGATTTTTCCAAAATTTAGGGATTTTAAAAGATGTCATTTTGTGGTACATACAACTGAAAACAACAAAGGAACAAGACAAACAAATGAAGAAACAAAAACTCGTAGACACAGACAATAGTTTAGTGGTTACCAGAAGGTAGGGTGACACGGGGTGGTAGATGAAGGTAAAAGGGATCAAATATATGGTGATGGAAGGAGAACTACTCTGGGTGGTGAACACACAATGTGATATATAGATGATGTATTACAGAATTGTACACCTGAAACCTATGTAACTTTACTAACATTTGCCACCAATAAACTTTAATAAAAAAAAAAAGATATCATATTGTTGATTGGTTTTTCCTTTAATACTACTGAGGTCAGAGAACATACTCAATGATTTCAAACTTTTGAAATTTATTGGGATGCATTTTATAACCTAGTATATTGTCTGTCTTGTTAAATATCGCATGCATACTTGCTGAGAATGCATTTTTCAGTTTTAAATTTTTGTAATTTTTGTTGTAATGTTTTATTTTCCATGTCAATTAGGTTAAGTTGGTTAATAATAGTTTTTCAAATCTTCTACATCTTTCCTGATTTTTTTCTACTTTTTATCAAATAGTGTTAGAATCTTCTAATATAATTGTGTATTTTTCTATTTCTCCCTTTAACTCTGTTTATTTGTTAATATACCCAAAGATATGTTTTGGTTCATAAATGTATGCACTTATGTTTGTTGTGTCTTCTTGATGATATGTCCCTTTTTATCTTTGGTAATGCCCTTTGTCTTGGATTTTAACCTTCCTGATACTAACACAGCTATAACAACGTTCTTATAATTAGTACGTATATTGTGATTTTTTAACTCTTATATTTCAATCTATCTACATTTACATTTAAAGTGAACATCTTGTAAACAACATTTAGCTGGATCTTGCTTTTGTGTCCATTGGATATATTTTGCTCTTTAATTGAACTGTAGTCTATTTTCTTTTAATTTAATTATTGATATGATTGGATTTAAGCTTACCATCTTGATAGTCATTTTCATTTATCTCCTCAGTTTCTTATTCCTCTTCCTTTTGTGTCCTTTTTGGAATCAGGATTTTTCTTAGCATTTATCCCCTCTATTGAAATTTTAGTTATACTTCGTGCTACTTTTAGTGATTGCTCAATAAACTATATTATACATATTTATCTTAACAGTATTTACCTTCAAATATTATACTACTGCATCATCAAAAATCTTGCAACAGTATAATTACAAGTATCTCCCACATGCTCTAAACTTGTCATATATTTTGCTTCTATATATCTATAACCTTACAACACATTGTTTTTTCATATTTTATCTGTCAATAATCATCTTTATAAATGTAAAATTTGAATATAGGTAAAAATAAAACCCGATCTATATTTTCCCTAGTATTTACCCTTTTTGCTACTCTTTATTCCTTCCAGAATATATGAGGAAGTTCCTTTTTGCTATTGTTTCCCTTCCAGCTAATTTGAGGTCTTTTCCCATGTTTCTATTCAAATGATTAGTTTGCTTGTATTCACTTTTTTAAAGGCAGGAATAAAAGTATTTAGAAATATAAAGTTGTATTTACTATTTCTGTATGTCTGCACTCTAGATATTTTAATATGTACTCAATTATTTTATTGTTTCCTCATTAGTCTCTATGACTTGGTTTGTGTTTTCCTATGATTCAAAAGTTACTGGGGGATAATTTCAAGGATCTGAGTTTGTTTTGAATTGTTTTTCAGTGTTTCTTTCTAGTTTGATTTTATTGTGACCACAGAAAAATTTGGATTAAATGAATAAACCCCTTTTAAAAATAATACAACTTGCCAAAGCTGAAAAGAATTAAAGAAATGATGATTTGAACTGATCAATTCTTTCAAATATTCCAATCTCACACAGTCTACTGGAGAGTAGAGCATGTTTCAACTTCTTCTGTAAGGCCTTGATGCCAAAAGCTGACAATGAGGTAACTAGTATGGACAATTACAGATGGAAAAATTATTTTAAAAGTTAGCAAATTAAATCTAACAATAGACAAAAAAAAACATAATACAGTTCAACAAATTGAGGCTTATTTCAGCAGTTCAAAATGGCTTAACATTTGAAAATCAATTAATGTAATTCTCCAAATTGAAAAAAAAATCACATTATAATGCTAATAAATTAGATGCAGCAAAATCATTTGACAAAATTCAATGTATTAATGGTAAAAATTTTTACAAAGTAGGACTAGGGCTTACTTAAGCTGATAACATATATTTTTAAAACCCTACAATTCCATGGTGAAATAGTATGTTTTCTCTCAGAAATCAGCAACAAGTCCAGATTTGTGCTAACACTACTTTTATTCAAAATTGTATCAGAGTTTCTCGCAAATGCAATTAAGAAAAAAAGTCATAATTATGAAAAAGAAAGTAACATTATTTATAGACAATGTGGTTATATATGCAAAAAATCAAATAGAATACAGAAAGCTATGAAAATGAATAAATGCATTTAGTGAGAGTACTATATAGAAAGTCAATGTGCAATATCCTTTGCATTTCTATAAATTGGCTACAAACAAATAATAAACAAAATTTAAAATGATACCATTTATATTAGCATGAAAATAACCAAATACTCAAGAGTAAAGTTGAAGAAATGTGTGCGATATATCTACACTGGAAACAACAAAATGCTATTGAGATAAATTAACTAAGACCCCACGAAATGGAAGTATATTTTATGCTCATGAGTCAGAAGATTCAATACAGAAAAAATGTCAGTTCTTCACAATCTCTAGATTCAATGTCATCCCAATTAAAAACTAAACGTGTGTGTGTGTGTGCAAATTGACAAGCTAACATCTGCAAAAATTTGGAAAGGCAAAGCGCCAAGAATAATCAAAAGTAAAGCTGGGAGAATTACTACAAGAATTGTAGTAATTCTCCCAGCTTTACTTTTGAGACTTATTATGAAGCTATCATAATTAAGACTGTATAGTATTAATGCACAGATAGACTAAGGGAACAGAATAGAAAATATAGAAATAGATTTACACACACTTATCACCTGATATATCACAAATATGACACTTCAGTAGTGGAGAAATGTGATTTTCCAATGAATGGTGATGGGTCAATTGGACAGCTAAATGAACAATTATGTGCCTTGATCTCCCCCTATCATCCACAAATATCTATCCACAAAGGTAGTAGATCTAAATATAAAACATAGTAAAGATTTAGAAGTAAATATACGAGAACATGCCATTAAGTAGGTTATAAAACTACTAACCATAAGTGAAAATAAACTGATACATTGTCCTGTAAATAATTTAACTCGTTTATAAAAAACCACCACGAGATGGAAAAGTCAAAGCACAATAATACACCTCTACCCAATAAAGGGCTAATATAAAAATGTATAAAGAATTCTTACAAATCAGTGAGAAAAGACAGATTTGAATAGGAACTTATTAAGTAAGAATATCTAAATGTCCAATAAATATATGAAAAAGTGTTCAAGTTTGTCACGAAGGAGATGGAGATTAAAACCACAATGAGTTTTCACTACATACCACCAGAAGAGCAAAAATAGCCAGAGATGGAAAACAAATGTTGATGATGATAAGGAACAACTGAAACTCATATATATTGCCAGTAGAGTATAAATTGATAGGACCAATTACACTTGGAAATCTGCTTGACAGTATCTACTTAGCCTAAGTATACACATCCCAGAAATTCCACTCCCTGTACACACCCCCAAAAATGCATATGGAGTTTACCAAATATATGTACTAGCATGTTCATAGCAACATTGTTTGTAGTGGTTTTAAATAGGAAATTCAATTATTCATCAGCAAAAGAATTTAGAAAGAAACTGTACTTCATAAAATGTAATATATATAATAATTAGCATAAATAACCTTTATGCACAACAATATAAGTGAATATCAAAAGGATAATGTTGAGTGGAAAGAAGTCAGACACAAAGGAATATATACTATATAATTCCATTTATATAACGTTAAAAAAAGAAACAGGCAGAACTCCTTTATGCTGCGAGAAGTCAGGACAGTAGTCATCCTTTTGTGAGCAATAGAGTGACTGGGACAGAGGCTTCTGGGTTACTGTTCATGCTCGTTTTCTTCTTTTTTATATATATTTTTAATTATTTACTTTTTTTCCAGTTACAGTTGACATTCAGTACTATTTTATATTAGTTTAAGGTGTACAGCATAATGGTTAGACATTTATATAATTTATGCAATAATCTCCCAATTACTTTAGTACCCACCTGGCACTATACCTAGTTGTTGCAACATTATTGACTATACGCTCCATGCTGTACTTCACATTCCTGTGACTATTTCATAACTACCAATTTGTATTTCTTAATCCCTTCACCTTTCTTACCAGCTCCCCAACACTCCTCTCCTCTGGCAACCATCCGTTTGTTTTCTGTAATTGTGAGTCTACATCTGCTTTGTTTGTTCATTTATTTTTTTCTTTAGATTCCACATATAAGTGAAATCATATGGCACTTGTCTTTCTCTGTCTGACTTATTTCACTTAGCTTAATACTCTATAGGTCCATCCATGTTGTTGCAAGCATGGATGAACCAACCTTGCATCCCAGGAATAAATCCACTTGATCATGGTATATAATCTTTTTAATGTATTGCTGAATCTTTCTAATGTAATATTCTGTTGAGGATTTTTGCATCTATGTTCATCAGGGATTCCGGTCAATAATTTTCTTTTGTTGTAATATCTTCTTCTGGTTTTGGAATCAAGGTAATGGTGGCTTCCTAAAATAAGCTTGAGAATTTTCCCTCCTCTTTAATTTTTTAGAATAGTTTGAGAAAGATAGGCATTCATTCTTCTTTGAATGTTTGGTAAAATTCACCTGAGAAGCCATCTGTTCCATGACTTTTGTTTTTTGGGAGTTTTTTGATTACTGATTCAACTTTGTTAGTAGTAATCAGTCGGTTCAGATTTTCTGTTTCTTCTTGATTCTGTCTTGGAAGATTGTATGTTTCTAGGAATTTATCTATTTTTTTCAGATTGTTCAATTTGCTGGCATACAATTGTTAGTAATATTTCTTTATACTCCTTTGTTTCAGGGTTGTTCATGGTCACTTCTATTCTTTCATTTCTGATTTTATTTATTTGGGTCCTCTTCCTTTTTTTCTTGATATGTCCCATTAAATGATTATCAATTTTGTTTATCTTTTCAAAAAACCATCTCTTGGTGTCATTGATTTTTTTCATATTCTTTTTTTGTTTGTTTTTTCTTAGCCTCTATTTAATTTATTTCTGCTCTGACCATTGTTATTTCCTTCTTCCCAGTCACTTTGGGCTTTGTTTGCTGTTCTTTCTCCAGTTCACTTAGGTGTAAAGTTGGACAATTTATTTGAGATTTTTCTTGATTCTTGAGGTAGGCCTGTATTGCTATGAATTTCCATCCTAGGATTGCTTTTGCTGTGTCCCATATATTTACCGTCATTGTGTTTTCACTTTCACTTGCCTCAAGGTAGTTTTTGATTTCTTCCTTGATCTCATTGTTGACCTATTCATTATTTACTAGCATGTTATTTACTAACATGTTATTTACCAGCATGTATCCATTTGTCTGTGTTTTCAATTTTTTTCTTGTAATTGATTTCTAGTTTCATACCATTGTAGTCAGAGAAGATGCTTGATCTGATTTCAGTCTTCTTAAATTTATTGAGACTTGTGTTGTTGCCTAACATGTAATTTATCTAGGATAATGTTCAATGTGCACTTGAAAATAATATATATTCTGCTGTTTTGGGGTGAAATGCTCTGAAAATATCAATTAAATCCATCTGGCCTAGTGTGTCATTTAAGGCCACTGTCTCCTTGTTCACTTTCTCTCTAGAAGATCTTTCCATTGGTGTCAATTGGGTGTTAAAGTCCCCTGCTACGATTATATTACTGTTGATCGCTCCCTTTGTTTTGGTCAATATTTACTTTACATATTTAGGTGCTTCTATGTTGGGTGCATAAATGTTTACAACAGTTATATCCTCCTGTTGGATTGATCTCTTTATCATTAGGTGATGTTCCTCTTTGTCTCTTATTATAGCTTTTGTTTTAAACTCTATTTTGTCTAAGTATTGCTACCCTAGCTTTTATTCCCCTTCATTTCCATTCACATTTAATATCTTCATCCATGCCTTTACTTTCAGACCATGTGTGTCTTTCAATCTGAAATGGGTCTCTTGTAGACAGCATATGTGTGGGTCTTGTGTTCTTATCCATTCAGCTGCCCCATCTTTTGATTGGAGTCTTTAATCCATTTATATTTAAAGTGATTATTGATAGATACATAATTATCTCCATTTTATTATTCATATTTATGTTTTTCCCCTTTCTTCTTAAAGAAGTCCCTCTAACATTCCTTGTAATTCCTGTTTGGTGGTGATGAACTCCTTCAGCTGTATCTTGTCTGGGAAGCTCTTTATCTCTCCCTCGATTTTAAGTGATAACCTTGCTGGGTAGAGTAGTCATGGTTTGTGGTTCTTGCTTTTCATTGCTTTCAGTATTTTGTGCCAATCTTTTCTTGCCTACGTTTTTGTTGAGAAAGCAGCTAACAATCTATGGAAGTGCCCTCATAAGTAACTAGTTGCCTTTCTTTTGCTGCTTTTAGGGTTCTCTCTTTGTCTCTTGCCTTTGCTATTTAAATTGTAATGCATCTCGGTGTGGATATGTTTGGGTTCATCTTGTTTGGGACTCTCGGCACTTCCTGGGCTTGTATGTCTATTTCCTTCACCAGGTTAGTTTTAAGTCATTATTTCTTCAAATACGTTCTCAATCCCTTGCTTTCTCTCTTCTCCTTCTGATACCCCATGATGTTACATTTGGTATTGTCTCAAAGGGCTCTTAAACTATCCTCATTTTTTTGGATTTTTTTCTCTTTTTGTTGTTCTGATTGGGTGTTTTCTGCTACATTATCTTCCAAATTGCTGATTTGATCTTCTGCTTCATCTAATCTACTGTTGATTCCTTTAACATATTCTTCACTTCAGTTATTCTCTTATTCTTCATTTCTGACTGGTTCTTTTTTGTGGTTTCTGTGTCCTTATTATGCTTACTGTCTCTTTATTGAAGTTCTCACTGAATTAATCTATTCTTCCCCTAAGTTCATTGAGCATTCTTGTAACCATTGTTTTAAACTCTGTAACTGATAGGATGTTTGCCTCCATTTTGTTTAGTTCTTTTTTCTGGAGTTTCTCCTGTTCTTTCATTTGGGACATATTTAGTTGTTTCCTCATTTTGGCTGCCTCTCTGTGTTTATTTCTATGTATTAGGCAGAATCTCCAATTCTTGGCCAGGTGGTCCTATGTTGTATGTGCTCTATGAGACCCAGTGGCACAGTCTCCCTGGTCACCTGTGCCAGGTGCTCCAGGTACAACTCTGTGTTGGTTGTGTGTGCCCTCCTATTATAGTTGAGCCTTGATTGCTACTGGCATGTCAATGTGTGGGATTGACCCTCAGGCTGACTGGCTGTGGGGTTTGGCCACATCCATAGCTTATGAGCTACTGTGAAGGAGGCTTACCTTGCAGAGCAGGATTTGCCCCAACAGGCTCTGGTGCCTGCTGAGACCATCTTTTGTGTGTGCCAGTTGGATTAGTTGAGTGGTGCTCTGCAATGGTCTGAAGCCAACCCCCAGCTATGTCAGTTCTGAGACTTCTTCTACAGGCCCAGGTCAGCCACAGCCTATGACCAGCCAGGGACTACCTGGTATGAGCTACAAAGCAATCTGCAGTTTGTTGCTCCCTGTGCTGATCCTAGAGGCACATGAGAGTGACCACGTTATGAACTAAGGATAACTGTCACCAATACCAGGCCTGGGGTAGCTTTGCAAAAAGCCAGGACACCCCCAAGTCTTGCTGTCACCTGCTGGTTCCTGTAAGGTTTAGCCACTGCTAGAGACTTGTGTGGTAGGTGAGTTGGGTGAAGAGGGATCTCAGGGTATCACCAGGGAGGGATGAGTGGTGTTCACCAGATTAATGTAGATTGTGCTTTGGTGCCAGTGCTCAGCCTGGAGCTACCCAGTAAAAGTCTCAGAGCACACTGAGGTCAGCTGCCGCCTGCCTGGAGACTACAAACTCTAAGGGTTTTCCAAGAAACAGTGCAATGTTGGCAGGGCTGACTGCTAGCCAAAAAAGAGCCTCCCATGTTGTGAAAGTTGGGTGATTTGGGGTCCCAGAGAGTCACGAGGGTGGAGTGAAAGGAACTCACTATGCCAATGAAGATTCAGATTTGGCCATATGGGGGAGGACTCATCACAGAAAAGATGGTGCCCACCTTCTGGCTGCACAAGAGAAGGATTCTACACAGGGAAAATTGTGAATGTCCCTCCAGTCCTTGTCCAGAAGCCACACAGTCTCTCCCCATATGTCTCTGACTCTTCCTGAACCACCATATCTCCACTGGAGCCCAAGGTGAGTGCCTACACGTGAGGAATCTGTGCATAGGCTTTTAAAGAGAATATGTGGGTTTCCCACAGCCTTCTCTCTTATTTAGATGGTTGTAATCCCCAACATCTGTAAAAGCCAGATGTTGTGGGGGCTCCTCTTCCTGGCATGAGTACTTGAAGCTGGGGACCCTCAGTCTTATGGGTGGGACCTCTGTGATCTCCCTCCCAATTCTCAAATGTCACATGCAGGTGTTGGGCTGACCTGTTTCACATCTCTGTCCCTTCTACCAGTCTTGACTTCTTTCTATCTCCAGTTATAGGACTTCTGTTTAACTAGAACTTCAGATAGTTTTCCAGGTTGATTGTTCTATAATTAGTTGTAATTTCAATGTGGTCA
This sequence comes from Rhinolophus ferrumequinum, assembly GCF_004115265.2. NCBI lineage: Eukaryota > Metazoa > Chordata > Mammalia > Chiroptera > Rhinolophidae > Rhinolophus > Rhinolophus ferrumequinum. The sequence goes on from NC_046308.1 coordinate 28,330,806, forward strand.
TGGGAGAAGGCAAGAGCAGCATTTATCTACTCCACTATTTTGAATCCTCTGTCAGCCTTCATGCTGTTTCTTTATATGGATGTCATTACATGTGTGCTCACTTTGTGAAATTTATCTAATTGTAAATGCATGGTATGTGCACTTTTCTGTAGGTATGCTAAACGTAAATAAAATGTTTTATAAAGTAAAAAAGAACACCCAGTTGGACGTGTGATACATGTTTCAGGATGCCACCACCCCAGAAATGTCTTTCAACATCTACAAAACTACTAATTGCAATGTTATTGGCAAAAAATAAAAACAGAAAACCTCCACAATATTGCCTACCAGCATTAACATTAAAAACGACAGTAATCTGTGGCTGTTTCTCTACCAATTTTCAAATATTGCACAAGTTCTAATAAGTGAGACATGATTTACACCCTGGAAAATATTGCACATGGGTCCCAGTCTCTTAAATACCAAAAAACATATGAGCAGCGGGTTGGAATGGATGCTGAGGGCCAATCCTTCACATTCATCACAGAGTGAAGTGCTTGTGCAAAAACACATGAACATGTTTCTGGGGAAGTTAAAAACATGTCTTGAGCTAAGAATAAAAGTGATGTCTGAACCTACACCTTTGGGACCATCTGCACATGGAAGAGGGATGGAAATATTGGAACTGGTTATCTCACCATAGAAAAGTAGGAACTGGGGAGAGAATGGTCCAGAGTGAGATTTTGGGCAACAGCAACATTTCAAAGGAACTAAAGAAAATAAACCAGCAAAAAAGATTGGAGAAGAGCATTCAGAAAAAGATCCAGGAAAGAAAGGAGCTAAATAATCCAAAAAAGGAAAAACATTTTAAGAAATTCCGATATGGAAAAAGAGTCCCTGAAATTTGTGAATGTCCAAATAAAATATTATGTTTGGAAGACACCTTCTAAATAATTATCTCCAGCTTCTTTTCTATAGAAATGAGGAATCTTAATTCCCAGAGAAGTTATTCTCATGAGTGAGGGCATAACAGGTTGCAAGGATTTTGAAGGATTTTGAAATCTATTGACCAGGTAAGTGGAATTGGACCAATTTTTTCACCTCTGAGCATCTGTTTATTCAACTATAACAAAACAGCTGTTGGGCAGGAGAATTAAATAAGATAGTTGCATCAGCTAGCACAAAGCTGTCACATTACGCCTTTAAAGGTTTGCTTTTTAATTCCTTCTATATAAGTTCTTTATAAGTTCCTTGAGGTCAGGGACTACATCTCCTTTATTCCCTGTTGCAATTCCAGCATTTTAGCACATTGTCTGACACCTATAAGAGCTCAAACAATATTTCTTGAATGAATGAAGAAAATTATGACATGGTAGCTGATTAACCAGAGTTTCAACTGATGTCTCCCTTATTGCAGCTAGTTTTTTGAAGTAATGTTCGTTATTAGAGGCCACATGGATAGAGCAGCATCTGCTCCACCAGGCTAAAGTGGTTGTAGCGAAGTGGAACTCCATCATCTTCTCATGTACTAAGACCATATGAGTGGCCCCATAAAAGTGTAGTTTCATATATTAGCTGCCCCTTTATTCAGACCACACTGTTATTCTTCCTGCATCTGTTTGCAATCATTCATGCCACTATTCCTTGCAAGCAAGTAGAGGCTAACAGAACAAAAGCCTGCAGGGTGGTATGTGGTATAAATTCCTCAACTCTTTGTGCTTTTCATCCAACTAAGCATAATTCAGCCCTTTAAAACAATGAAATTTCCTGATGCTCCATCAGAATCTAGAGAGGCTGTTCTGAAACACCTAATCATTGCTGCTCCCTCCTTGAAAACAAAACAAGTGTTTCAATTCCAGATGGCTTAAGCGTTTGAAAGTTTCATTTGTTTTCATTTTTCATTTTGATTTTATGGTGAGTGAAGACCAATGGGAGTTATCTACTGGACAAATCTACCCTCTGGTCTCTTCCTCATTGACCTGTCAGGAATCCCACTCTCACCATAAAAGAAAAGCTGAACGAGTGAACAGGATGAATTCTGGGTCAGAGAGCCAGACTGCCAGAGTTAAAAGGGGCATAAAAGATTATGTAGTGTAGCCTCCTTTCCCTATAGAGCAAAAACTGAAAACAAGTGAGGTGAACAATTTGTTCATGGTTTTTTGAGGCTGAACAAAGTTTAGCATCTCTTTGATCTAATGCTTCTTCCTTTCGTTTAAAATGGTGTGGATTTTAAGAGAAATATAACCCACATGCTACTGATTGAGTTATAGTCACTGCATCTCCACATCATTTTGTTCAAGCCGTCAGTGCTCAAGCCACCCTCTGAGCCTTGTTGCAGGCATGTGAGACTTTTCAAAATGTGAAATTGTATTTTTGCCAAGGCAAAGTAAAGTCCCTTTGAATGAGGCATTTTTTTTTTTTTTTTGAGAAAGACAGAGACAGAGAGAGCGCACATTAGCTAAGGAATAAAGCACAGAAAGGAAAAGGTAAGAATCTGCACCTAAATGTTATCTTCTTGTAAGTTGAAGCTATGTTTTCTCACTCCCAATGTCCCCTGCTAAAGTCTGGCATGAGACACAATTCCTTCCACCTTAGTGTCAGGAAAGGAGAGCCTCAAGAATTGGAATGCCCATCCCCAGACACACAGGTATAGATAATTACCCATTTGATCACTGGAATCTGTTGAAGTTGCTACAACCACCTGTGGATTTGTCTCCCTTAGGACATGGGCTCACACCAACACTTCTTCCCTCTGAGTTCACTTCTTAATCATAACAAACCCTGAGTGGGCTGCAGAGATAAGCTATTTTCTCTGTCTGTCATTCTGGAACTTAGAAAAAAATCAAATTAGCTGAACTGTAGTTGCTTTTAGAAAGAGAAATGGTGGGCAGCCCCTGACAAGAATACACAAAGGCTGAAGCAGAGATTGACTGTAAATTGCATTAGATACAGTGAAAGAAAGAGGGGCTGATCACCACAAAAGGTGAGGCATATGAAGGGAGTTGTCAAGAGATCAAGTGAACCAGGCACCAAGGGGCATTCTGGTGACGCCATCACCATGTTCTCTTCCTCCTTCCCACTGCTGAACTACCTGATATTGCCCCCAAGTAAAAATGTGTTTACTGTCATCAAGCTCGCTAGCAATGTCTGGATTCAGAGATCCATTTGCCAAATGCTATGCAGCCTTAAGACAAATTTTCCCTTTTTATCCACACACTCCATAGAGAAAACCACATGTGGAGCATCCTTTCCTCTTTAAAGTCGTCCTGATTTCACCGGTACACACATTTAAGTGAGGGGAGGGAAGAAGCAAGTGATGTGATGGGTGCACAGAATCGTGCTAGCGAGATGCTTCTTGGAGGTGGTTCTGTTCAGAAAGGGAACTATGGTTCTTAGGGGTAGATGGAAAAGAATAAGGACTATAGCCCAGCGAGAGAGCCCATTAAGTGAGTGTCTACATCACTACTGCTCTATTTCCTAAGGGAAGAGATCATCACTGGAGAAGTCATTTCTAATGGAACTTTAACCTCCCATTTCAAATAAAGGCACAGGAGATGCTAAGCGCACAATAAAGAGGGTTCTGCAGAGGTAGCTGGGAAGGGTACTCCAATCCCCCATTTGTTTACTTCTAGACTGTCATTCAGGCCCTCATCAAGCGGTTTTCTCAGTCCGAGCACTATTAACATTTTGTGTCAGACAATTCGTTGTTTTTGGGGGGGCTATCCTGTGCATTGTAGAATGTTTAGCAGCATCCCGGCCTCTATTCAATAGATACCAATAGCAAAACCCCTCAGTGCTGTGACAACCAAAACTATCTCCAGATATTGCCAAGTGTCTCTAAAATAAAATTGTCCAGTGAAAAGCCTAAAGGGTTCAAATGCGTTTTACAGGACCCACAAATGAACTACAGTCTGGGCCAAAAGCTGCAGTGCGTAGCTTTAAACCGAAACCAGTTCTGGCCCCTTCCCATCAGTCCCACTGGAAGGTCACTCCAGAGCCAAGTCACATTCATGCCCGAGCACACACTCTGCTCTCCTTCTTCCTTCCCCATGCCCGCACCAAGAGGTTCTCCTCTGCCTGACCTTGGAGTCCTCAGCCTAGCTTGAGAAGATTCCGGATGGAAACAGAGAGGGGGAAAAAATGAACAAGAGAAAGCAAAGCATTTAAAAGTAAGCAGAGTCTGGGGGTGGGGAGAAAACATGTATCCCTTTTTTTTTTTTTTTTCAAATAAAGCTCCTGGGCTTTCTCAAGTTAGCCTCCATAGGAATCTGGTTTTCATTTGCACGCCCCCTCAGCCATGAGCCTAGCTTCTTCTCATAGATAATTTGACTTGATTACTTTCTGAAAGGGCAGACAGAGCCAGAGTAGCCCTGCACTCATTTACTTGTCAGTCCCAGCACTGACTTCATTTGGGCTTAGGGGCACCTCCCCCTCCCAGGAATGACTGTGAGACTGGGAGCAAACTCTCTTGGGAAGGGCTGGGAGGAGATGGGCGGTTCTTGCTGACCACTTAGGCAAGCAGAGTCTTGGATATAGAAAGGCTGACACTGTTTGACAGAAAAGGAACTGTAGTTTAACAAAAGGCTGAAGCAGCAAATTCCCCACCAAGATTGATTTGGGCTTCCCCTCTTAATTTCAACACCAGCGAGGATATACAATAAAACTCAGGGATAGTTCAAACTCAAATTGTCAATTTTGTGAGCATAAGAAACTTGGGTTGTACTTTTGTTCCAGCTCTTTACGTTTTGCTCAGCACGGAGCACATAGAAGCATTTGATAAATATTTATTAATTCCTTGTGATATTTGTTAGAATCTGTTCTGAGATTGAAGTGCTAGTCATGTTAAATTTTCCCAAAATATTATGTAAATTCTGAGATTATTCATATATTCTTATACTGTAGTAAAATATTACAGGACCAGATATTTTTAAAATAAATGGTCCATGGTCGTTTAACTGCAATTCTGTTTATTTCAATTCTATCTTTCCTAAAAGGCTTACCTCAAGATTCTATATTTCTGTGCAGCCTTCTGAAAACTCCACTTGTCAGTTAATTCTGCCTGTTCTAATTACTGGTAAATCTGTTTCCTAAAGAAGCATTTGAAAACTGGAGACATGTATTTTTTTGACCAGCAGATTGGTTTATGTTTATTTTATGTAAATGTCTTTTGGCAAAGCCAGTCATCTCCTTTTTTCACATGTCCTGGTATCTCCAAAGCTTTATGTCTAATGCTTCACATAATTACATTTCCTGCCTCACTCCTGTTTGAAATATCCTGGTGTGTGCCAGGATATTTCATAAATACTTTATGTATATAAATCCATATTAAATTGCTATTTCTGTTGTTAAAAATGGTCAACAATCAGCAATTTCGTATCACTCAACATGTAATATAATGCTCATTTCTGCTTGGAGAGTAGGAATGGATTCTGTCTACTCCTTGCCTCATAACTAGGAAGGGGTTCAGTTCAAGATTCACAATAGGTACTTAAGAGTTATTGCTTTCTTAAGACTTTAAAGTCATTGGGCTTGAAAAAACTTTGACAGATATACATATATTTTTCTAACTTAGGCATATATGTAGAAGTGGGTAGAGGAAAGGGACCAAAAGCTTGAGATTTGGAATCAGAAATACTTTTATTTAAGAACCAGTTCAAGCCCTGTATGTCCATGGAAAAGTGATTTAATCTCTTTATGCTTTGGTTTCTTCATCTATAAAGTCCAATTAATAACAACCATATTGATTTCATAGAGTTTCTGGGAGGGGTGTTATAAATAAAGCGCTTAACTCAAAGCCCTATACATAAGAAGCACTTGTTAGATGTCAGCTATTATTACCATCATCATAAATATGACTAATGGTTAATTATGAAATAAGAAGACAAACGCAGACACATAATGGAAACAAAAATCTGTCTCCTAAAAAGCTCAAAAGAGACTAGCAAATAGTAGTTATTAAGATTCTCAAATAATCTGTATTTCCCCACAAGATATGGACATGCGACATGTGAGTGCACATTTGTGTGTCTGTATATCTAGCTATGAGATTGTGTGTGTGTTGTGTGTTGAGAGTGTATGGATGGGAGTGGTTTCTTGCATTCAAATTTTAGTTCTACATGTTACCTCAATTCAACAACTGAAAAGAACCAGTGACGTTCAGCGTTACAGGGAGAAGAAACTCATGGTTGAGAAATAGTCGGCCTTTGTCACATGCTATTGGATCAAGGTTGTGAAAATTAAGTATAGGAATGTTGCTTTCTTTTTTCTTCTGGCAAATGGAAAGGCCAAAGCTCAGAATTGTTGAAAGTGACAACCCAATTAATCAGACTCTGTGCTTCAAACTAGGTGTTGAGCCTGCCCATGATTGTGAAATGTTAAAATGACCCCTTTGTCCTCGGTAGTGCCAAAGTGAAATTCTTGTGGGATCACTTGCTTCTTGGCACCTGGTATCTGACCAGCAAGAATGTGGGACAGAAAGTTCTTTTGAAAAAGAGGCCAAACTGTGCATTTGTTTCCTCTGAAAGAAAAATGTAAAAGACATAATTTTACAGAAACACAGCAGGTTTACCAAACTATACTGTATACATCTGGCAGGAATTTCTCTACGAGCCACTGAATCCAAGTAGACTTAGGAATGTTGACACTATCCCTTACAATGGCAACAGAAAAGGGAAATTACAATACTCGTAGACTCAAAATGGTCGGCAGTGAGAAACCTTAGAAACCTATTCAAATTGCTTTCTCTTCCACTCCCCCAACTTTTATCAGATAATAAAATGGAAAACAAAGCGGTAAAATTACACACTAAGATAACACGAGCAGAAATAGTAAGAATGAGAAGCATGATCTCTTACTTGCCAGCTCAAGTTCCCCATATCTTAATGGAGCTTCCAGCAGCTGAGACCTATGAACTCTACTCCTCCATTTGTTGTTTATACCAATGTAGAGTTATATCCTGCTTTACAAAGTTCACATAGTACTTCCAAACACTTTATCTCAATTATTCCTGTGTGTCCTACTGTGAAATAGATTGGACAGGTATCACTGGCATTGCCTGCATGAGGAAAGTGAGACTCAGAAATGTTAAGACACTTGGTCGAAAGTCCCAAGGAGCTAAGTCTCCGATTCAGGTCCCATAGCTCCAATTCTATTTTTTACTAGGATGGGATGGAATTATTTCAATGGGTACATGACAGAAAATAGAGGTGTTCAATAATTTATCTGAAATTATAGAGCTACCTCAGATTAAATAACTGATAACTCAGATTAAGTGACTGATAATTAAGGCCCTTTACTGCCATTTAAAGAAAATGTCAGCATTGATGACCTGTAACTTGAACACCAAAGAAGGCAAAATATGCCTGGCCTACCATGACGTGCTCAGTAATTACTTTTTTTGGTCACTTATTATGTATTTGAGAACCTTGCTGGACACTTTATGTATATTTAGACTTTACCTTATTTGAACTCTGTGAGTCAAATATCATTAATCCAATTTTTTCAGATGAGAAATTCAGGCTTTGAGGAAACAATAAACTACCCAAGTCATATTGCTATGAGTCAAGGGAGAGCATGATGCATGTGATTTGATATATAGCTATTTATGGCTTGACCCAAATCGTCCCTGGGTACAAGGCAAAAGAGAAACAACAGAGTCAGAATTAAAACACAATCTGTCCGAAAGTCCATACGCTTTCTTCTACTGTCCAATTCCTCCGCAAGTAATTATTCCTGAACTAAAGCTTCTTCTTCTCTGAATTGGAATAACAGGGCCCATTTTCCAAAACTTTGAACATCTCTGCCGATAATACATATTCATTAAATAATATTTACAGCCGTGTGGAAAACAATCTTGACTTCATTCATTTAACCTCTCTATAAACTTTGCATAATTTGCCTTATTTCCCACATGAGTATTACAGTGTTAGAGTAAGTAGAAGTTAAAAACAACACAATCCTCTCTAGTAGAGTTAACTGGATCATCACAGTGCAATTTAGAAAGCAATTTTCCTAAGACATCTTTTCTTTAAAACCAAGGAAAGGGCCTCCATTGTGAGCGCTTTCAGGTACAAAAAGGAGCTTATAATCCCAATGAGATAACCCAGGAGCCATCAGCTTCCCAGAGACTCTGATTATCTGATTTCCTTTGTATACCGCCCACAATGGGCACAAGCAGAGCTAGTGTGGGTCAGTGCCTGCTTTGTCTCAGTTCTCTGGTTCCCTTTGACTCATGCCTAGTTTACCACCTTCTTCGTCTAACTCTCTCCGGGGCAGTAGTCCCTATTCTCCTTTACCACTCAGCTCATCCTATTAAAAGATTTGAGAGCCTGATGGAGAGCCCCAGTAGATGCCCTGCTACATGCCTGACAAAGTCACCTTGGTAGCTCTGCCACAGCTGCATCATAACTTGTCTTTGAAGTGTATTTGTATCTTCCCTCCAATATCTCTGGAAACATGAGCAAAACATCATTCCAAATGAATATAGGGGGGCATTTTCCAAAGTATATACTTTGGAATACCAGCTCCTTCCATGGTTACCTTCTTGGTCAGTATTTGAGAAACATGGCATATTCTGCTTCCTGTCTCAGTGATTAATATTACATACTAGCATATTAAATGGTATGAGAAAGTGTGCCGTAGAGAAACCTGCTCGGTTTTATTCAACCCAACCAAAACTTACTTGATCATAAAACCATGTTTTCCAGTGGACACTAATTAACATCTTCTAGCACTAGTTGTTCATGAAGCACACTTTCCAAAAATGCAAGGTGAGGGAATTCTTTGTTTTACCTAAGAGCTCGCCCCATTCCCAAATTTCAAGTGCACTGACTAAATTGAAGATAGGTTCAGAAGCAATCAAGCCCCAAATTTATGCCTTCACTCTGAACCCTCAGTCAAAGCTCCCACTTCCTCACATTTTCTTTTCAGGTGCCATCTCCAATGCTAATACTAAAATGTCATTCAGGTATTGGCTCAAATGTTTAAATCCACAGAGAGGTCTGGTTCGATAACCCTGGCTTAAGTCCCATTATTATAAACACATTTTCTGGAAGAATGTAATAATATACACTGAAATGGGAAGAGATATTGCCTTGAGTTTTAGGATTAAGAGGGATTTATATTGTCTTCTTTATTCTCTTCTGTGTTCTCAAAATTTTCTATACTTAGTTTTAAAATAGAAAACATTCTTGAATAAAGAGAGGAAAAAAAGGTTCAAGAACACACTTGCTGATCTCTCTGATGTACACTGTACTTATTTTTAATGTCTCCAGTTTTTCCATATATCTTGCATGTCCCCTTTCAAAGCCCATCCATAAATTTTATGAGTTTCATTTTTTTCATTTCATTTGTTTTTCACGCCATATAGAAAAATCTGTAGATATTTTAACTTTACACACTCATGCCATCTGGTGTTCTAAAATTTCACCCAAATGGTGTCTCCTGACCATGGACTATTATCCTATAATTAACCCAGCATTGTCCTCAACACAAGTCTTCCCTCAACTAAATGCAAGGTCTGGTTTCTGCCTATGTCTCATTTGTTATAGTATATGCTTGATCCTCATCTATTGAAAACAGCTGCATAATTTGACTTCAGGTGAATTTTTAAAATTTAATTAATTTCAGCATACGTACTTACTTAAGTGGAATAACCTTCTACCAGGTTCTGTATAAAAATAGAATGTTCCAGACCATTCACTGAATAATCAAGCACCCCCATGACCCTAATAGGAAGAAGCCCACAAGTCCAATATATCCAAATATAAGACGGCCAATCCCATCCCCATTATGTATTCAGGGTTTCTATAACACTTACAGGTATCTTAAGGTGGAAGATTCAATCAAATCAAATCCTCTTTTCATGACATTTATTCAGAAGAAAAACACTGGCTGCTGAGCAAAAAGCGGCCATGATAATATTAGCAATGCATTTGCATCCTACACAAGACGTGTGCTCTCACACTGCCATTCCTGTGGTACTGAGACTTCAGGGATGAGCTGTGCTCTCCTCATTTAATTATGGTTCTTTAGTTAAATGGTTAAATTCTGAACCTAGAACTCTTCTTATTTCCATACTTTCAACAAAGAGACCTCTCAGAATTGGCCATGGTCCTCTGGAGGAGCTTTGGGCAAACCACTGCGCCTCAAATTGGAACGATAGGCATATACAGATAATGACAGCTCACCGGAGGAGTAGCCCAGGCACAGAAGCCTAAATCCAGAGCCAGTACCTTGGTAGGAGAACTTCAACTGAGAAGCAATGTGAAGGTCACAATAGGGACACAGGCTTACTAAAAGACTGAGACCTAATCATAGGACTATAGAAAACTTCCCCTCCCCTACACCTACTACCACTTCACTAGGATTTCTATATAGTAAAAGATACTATAAGTAAAATAAATACAAGTCTCAGAACATATTTAAGAAAAGTTTATAGGAAACCCAAAGACAACAGAGAAGACAAAAACGATGACACTTGTCATGCAGGGTAACATGTGGGGTCTCAGCTCCTGCTCCCCACATAAGAACGCAGGATATGGTGAGGCCTAAAAGGAACACCCACAGAGCCATAGATAGGGGAGTCATACCACTATATTCTCACTGGCTGCCTGGCGAGACATACAAAGTAGGATCCACATGATCCGCAATCTGCCTCCCGCTTTTTTCCTGCCAACCAACCAACCAACTAACGCAGTCATGGCAGTTATATCAGCAGCCAATTGGCCAACCGGTTATAGCCAATGGCCAACCAGTCACAGCCGACGATCATCCAGTCACAGTTGATGGTCATTTCCCACCCGAGCCAGCACCTTTCCACTGAAGCTGAGAGCCTGGAAACTGCACTCCTGGCTCTGTCCCCACAACACTACAGAAAATTTTAACCTCTGGTAGTTATAGATATAGTAACCGGTACGCACAGCCTAATTTCTAGCCACAAAAACATAAAACCTCACAATAAAGGCCTATTTGCTTCAATTCCTTTTACCCAATACATCATATTCAACATTCAACAAAAAATTATAAGGCACACTAAAAGGCAAAAAAAAAAAAAAAAAAGGTTGAAGAGATAGAGCAAATATCAGAACCAAACACTGATATGGCAGATATTTTGGAATTATCCTATAGGGAACTTAAAATGATTATGATTAATATGTTAAGGACTCCAAAATAAATTTTAACAAAGAGCAACATGTAAGAACAGATGAAGAATGTAAGAACATAAATGGACACTCTAAGAAAGTATCAAGAGGAAGCGCTAGAAATCAAAAACACTGAAACAAAAATGAACAGTATCTTTGATAAGCTCATAAGTCAACTAGACATGGCTCAGGAAAGAAGCAGTGATCTTGAAGGTATGTCAATAGAAACTTCCCAAACTGAAAACCAATAATAATAATAATAATACCCTAATAATAATAATAACAAAACCCTAGAAGACAACTTCCAGAACTATGGAATAATTAAAAAGATGTAACATATGTGTAATGAGAATACCAGAAGGAGAATAAAAAAGAGAATTGAGAAGAATAAGTATTTGATTATAATGGCTGGGAATTTTCCAAATTAATGACAAAGACCAAACCACAGATGCAGGAAGCTCAGAGAACACCAAGCTGGATAAATAACAAAAAACTGTACACTTAGGCATACTATATTCAAATCGCAGGTACTAAAAACCAAAAGAATGTCACAGAACCCAGATGTTGTGTGAGGATACTTTAGTATAGAGGAAGAAAGCTAAATATTGCATTGGACTTCTTGTCAGAAACCATGCTAGCAAGAAAAGCATGAAATAAAATATTGAAAGTATTGAAAAAAAGAAATATCAACCTATGATTTTGTAGAGAGTAAAATTTTCTTTCAAAAGGGAATGAGAAATAAAGACTTTCTGAGAGAAACAAAAACTAGAAGTATGTTGTCTGTAGACCTGCTCTGCAGGAATGATTAAAAGAAGTTCTTCAGAGAGAAGGAAAATGATATATGTCAGAAATTTGAACCTACATAAAGAAAGACAAAACTATATAACAATATAGTTGAAAATAAAATCTTCTATTTAACTCATTCTTATTGGCCTAATAAATGCTTGTTCAAATGAATAACAGCAATGGTTTCTGCGGTGACTATAGGACATAAATAAGTTAAAAGAATAACAGCAATTTTATAAGAGATGAGAAGAGTAAGAATACTCAACTACAATGTACCTGCACTACAAATACAGTGGAGCAGTGTTATTAGAAAATGGATTAGATTAGTTGTAAATGTATTTTGAAAACTCTAGGGCAACTTAGATTTAATTTTTAGAAAGTAAATGTAATTGATATGCTAAGAGAAGAGAGAAAACAGAACAATAAAAAAATGCTCCAATAAAACAAGAGAAGTCAGTAAAAGAGGAAAAGTTAAAAAATAAACACAGAACAAGTGTAACAAATAGAAAAATAGTAACACATATGATAGATATTAATCCAACCATATCCATAATCACACTGAACATAAATGGTTCAAAAACACCAATAAAAATATATAGAGTTGAAATAAAAATTAAGACCAAACTGTAGGTTGTTCACAAGAAATCCATTTTAGCTATAAAGACACAGAGAGGTTAAAAGTAAGTGGATTCAGAAAGATGTACCATAACACCAATAAAAAGAAACCTGGAGTAACTATATTAATTTCATATAAAGCATACTTCAGAACAAGGAAAAGTATCAAGAATAAAGTAGGATATTGCATAATGTTTAAGAGAAAAATTCTCTAAGAAGACATAATAATCCTTAGCTTGCATTAATCTAATAGCATAACATCAAACTATATGAAGAAAAACTGATAAAATTGTAAAAAAAAAAAAAAAACCCGACAAATCTACTATTAGAGTTGGAGACTTCAATACCCCTGTGTCAGTAATTGACAGATCCATGAGCAGAAAAATCAATAAGCATATAGACAAACTGAAAAATACCATCAATCGATGGGATCTAATTGACATTTACAGAATATTTCATCCAATAATGGAAGAATACACCTCCTTCTCAAGATTACATGAACGCTTGAGCAAGATAGACTGGATTTTGGAGGATAAACATGCTTTAATAAATTGACAATAATAGAAATCATACAAAGTAGGCTCTTAGACCACAATGGAATTAAACTAGAAATCAATAGTTGAAAGATAACTGGAAAATCCAAAAATATTTGGAGAGTGAAAAACATACTTCTAAATAGCACATGGGTCAAAAAAGAAGTCTAAGAGCAATATCAAAATATTTTAACTAAATGAGAATTAAAATACAATGTAATATGAGTGGGATGAAGCAAAAGCATTGCTTAGAGGAAATTTATAGCATTGAATGCATGCATTGGAAAAAATTTAAAAATCAATAAGTTAATTTCCCACCTTAGGAAATTAGAAAAAAGAAGAGCTAATTAAATATAAAGGAAACAGTATTACCCTGGTACAAAAACCAGGGAAATACATCACAAGAAAAGAAAACTACACAGTAGCTTTGAATCAACTTGTAGACTTGCAGGTGTCTGTTTCAAAAGAAGTAGCTGACAACCAGATGCCACCATATCCTGCATATGCATGAAATTTCAGGACTGTTGCCTACAACCAATCAAAAGTTATATATATATATATATATAAAAGTTATATATATATATATATATATATATATATATATATATATATAATATATATATATACTGGGAATATATATATATTATATATATATAATATATATATAGGGAATATATATATATATATATATAATATATATATATAATGAAGAAATAGTTCTACCCTAGAACTCTCCCCCACTTTACCTTTTCTCATCCCCTTATCTGTAGCTAATGTAAATTCTTTCAAAACAATGTACATCTTTAAAAGAACCCTGTCAGCTATAAGACAGTGGACATGTCTTCCCCATCCAACCCTGCTGCTGGTGGTTCAGACTGCATGTTCCAGAACCTGGTCCTTTTTCTGCCTAGTATATCTCTCAATAAACCCCTTCTTTCAGAAAAGCTTTCAGATCTGAAACTTTTTAACATATCCATCTTGGCCCTCATAATGGTCTATACAGTGACATGTTCTATAATATTATATTTCAAATCAAATATCCATAAATTCGATGGAACCATCATCACCCTGGCTTATCCTTCACCAGCTGAATTAAACAGATATTGGAGATTTCTGGTCAAGCTGGCAGAGTAGGTAAACACTGGGTTCCACTCCTCTCAGGACCATATCAGTCACAACTAAAGTACAGAACAACCATCATTGAGAACTATCTGAAGTCTAGCTGATCCAAAGCCCTACAACTACAAACATACAGAAGAAGCCACTTCAAGACTGGTAGGAGGGGCAGAGACATGGAATGGGTTGGTCCCACATCTGTATGTGACAATTAAAAATCAAGAGAGATATCTTGGCTTCGGAGGTACCCTCCCCCCCAGAGGAGTGAGAGGTCCCAACCGACACCAGGCTCCCCAACCCGGGTTCTAGCACTAGGAAAAGAAGTCCCATAACTTCTATCTGTGAAAACCAGGGGAGATTGTGGCTGAGTGAGTTAGAGGGCAGCTGCAGCCCACATATGGACTTACTCACTGACAGACTCATTTACTTTGATGCTAATGCCCAGCACTGGGGCATTAGCTCCAACATCACTAGGGACATACCAGGAGGAACTGAATTGTCTAGGTTCAGGGTGAAGCCTGGAGGGGCAGCTTTCTCCAGGAGGGAAAAGCTGGTGGAAACCATTGTTTCTTTGTTGAGCCCTCTCCACCACCCCCAAAGTGCACACACAGGCTGCCACCATATCAGTCTCCTTGAAATTGGCCATCACCTTTCATCTATTCCACCCTAGTAATTCTCTGAGACCCCACCGCACCCAAATTTCCGGCACACCCAAAAGGCTTCCAGTGGCTTTCCCTACAAACAACCTATCCTAACTCATGCTGTGGTTTTTCCTAAAATCTCTCAAAGTTCACAAAACTCAAGTAAGCAGCATCTGGCTTTAGCATCTCCCGTATCTCTAGTTGAGCATCCCTAAGGCCAGCACTAGTGACAGCCAGCCTCGGTTTTCAGATTGGCAGATGAGGCATCTCCAAGCCCAGTGTGGGCAGCGGCCATCTGGGAATTGCTTTGTGGCACATACCAGATGGCCCTGGGCAAGGAACAGGCTGTGGCTAAACTTGACCTGCAGCAAGATCCCTCCCTGGAGTCCCCAGGGCTGGCACTCCTGGTGGCCACCTTTGGACCATGCCAGAGCACCACTTGGCTGCCTCCCAGGATGACACACCCAAAGGGCATACAGGACAAGTGCCAGAGACCTGCTAAAGCAAACCCTGCTCTGTAGGGTCAACTCTTGCCCCATAACTTCTACACTGTAGTCACAGCCAGTCCCCACAACCAATTAGCTTGAGGGTCAATCCCTCCCATGATGTTCAAGTAGCCACTAAGTCTCAACTACAAGAGGAGGGCACACACAACCCACACATGGGACACACCTCAAGCACACGGCTCTGGTCACCAGGGAGACTGCCCCAATGGACACCTACTAAATAAGGCCACTCTAGTAAGCCTGGGAGGCATAGCAGCCCTACCTACTACATAGAAACAAACACAGGGAGGCAGTCAAAAGAGGGAGACAAAGAAACATGTCCCAAATAGAAGAACAGAACAAACATCCAGAAAAAGAGCTAAACAAAATGGAGACAAGCAATCTACTAGATGCAGAGTTCCAAACACTGGTTAGCAGGATGCTCAGTGATCTCAGGGAAAACTTCAATAAAAAGATAGAAAACATAAAAATGGAGATAGAAAACATAAAAAAGAATTAGTCAGAAATAAAGAATACAATTACTGAAATGAAGAATACATCAGAGGGAATCCAGAGTAGATTAGATGAAGCAGAGGATTCAGTCAGCAATTTGAAAGACAAGATAGTAGAAAACACCCAAACAGAACAGCAAAAAGAAAAAAGAATAATAAAAAACTGAGGATCGTTTAAGTGGCCTCTGGGATAACATCAAACATACCAACATTTGCACTATAGGGGTACCAGGAGGAGGAGAAAGAGCAAGGAATTGAAAATCTATTTGCAGAAATAATGACAGAAAATTTCCCTAACCTGGTGGAGGAAATAGATCTACAAGCCCAAGAAGTGCAGAGTGCCAAACAAGATGAACCCAAAGAGGCCTAAACCAAGATACATCATAATTAAAATGCCAAAGATTAAAGACAAAGAGAGAATCTTAAAAACAAGAGAAAAGTAGTTAATTAACTACAAAGGAGCTCCCATAGGCTGTCAGCTGATTTCTCAACATAAATTTTGTAGGCCAGAAGGGATTGACAGGAAACATTCAAAGTGATGGAAAGCAAAGACCTACAACCAAGATTACTCTACCCAGCAAAGCTATCATTTAGAATAGAAAGACAAATAAAGAGCTTGCCAAAGAAGAAAAAGCTAAAGGAGTTCAGCAGCACCAAACCCATATTACAAGGAATCTTACAGGGACTTCTTTAAGACAAGAAAAAAAGTCAAAAATATAAATGATGAAATGGCAATAGGTGCATATTGGCTGCATACAATTATTTTAAATGTAAATGGATTAAATGTTCCAATCAAAAGACATAGGGTGTCTGAATAAATAAGAAAACAAGACCCTTACATATGCTGCCTATAAGAAACCCACTTTGGGTTGAAAGGAACATGCATACTGAAAGTAACGGGATGGGGAAAAGATATTTAATGAAAATGGAAAAAAAAAGAAGGTGAAGTAGCAATACTTATATCAGATAAAACTGACTTTAAAACAAAGGCTATACCAAGAGATAAGGAAGGAACCAGCAATTTCACTTCTGGGTATTTATCTACAGAAACGCAAAACACTGCGTTGAAGGGATAAATACATCAATATGTTAATTGCAACACTGGTTATAACGGCCAAGATGCAAAAGCAGTCTGGGTGTCCATTGATGAATGAATGGATAAAGAGGAGGTGGTACATATACACAATAGAATATTGTTCGACCATGGATGGGAATGGGTCAATACATGCCTGGACCTGGAAGGTATTTTGCTGAGTAGTGTATGTCAGACAGAGAAAAACAGATGCAATGTGATTTCACTTATATATGGAATCTAAAGAACAAAATAAACAAACAAAACAGAAACAAATTCATAAATACAGATAACATTTTGATGGTTGCCACATGGGAGACAGGTTGAGGGTGGTGGGTAAAAAAGAGGAAGGGATTAAGAAATACTAATCGGTTGTTACCAAGTCGTCATGGGATGTAGGGTATTGCATAAGGCATATAATCAATAATATTGTAATAACTATGTATGGTGTCAGATGGGTACTAGATTTATTGGGGTAATGGATGGGAGGAAGTTGGTGAGGCAGGATGAAACAGTGAGGGGATTAAGAAGAACAAATTGGTAGTTACAAAATAGTCATGGGATGTAAAGTAAAGCATAGGAAATATAGTAAATAATATGGTAATAACTATGTATAGTGCCAGGTGGGTACCAGACTTGTCAGGGGGATCACTTCTTAAATTATATAAATGCCTAACCACTATGCTATACACCTAAAATTAATATAATATTGAATGTCTAAATAAATAAGTAAATAAATAAATAAATAAATGCAAATTACAAACTACATTTAAATACTAAAAAAACACTAGATATTAGAATGTTAAGGTACAAACTTTTCAGAAATATCATTTACTTTCAACAAAATGGAAAACCCCTAAACTAAACCTCTAACTTGTTAGGCAAAGAAGTTACCCTCTAGGGTGTCTTCCAAATACTAATGATTATTTTATAACTCTTACATGACAAAGTTGGGGTGCTGAAAAATTAATTGAATAATCTGGGGAAATCAGGAGAAAAGAGAATAACAAAATTATTTGGAGTTTAGAATAGTGGAATTTCAAGATTACTCTCAACCATTGCAAACCCTATGTTTGCAGTTTGGTAAGATCTCTACTGCAAAGAGAGTCAGTGTAGTTTTAAGAAACTGATTTGCAACCCTGGAAAAGTACTTCCAAGCTTTCCAACCATGCATTACAACAACCATGATTAGTTGACCAGCTTTATCTCTGTGGTTTTTAAGATACTTTCAGCCCTGTGTATTTCCAAGGGTCTATGCCTCCAGTTTTGTTCTTGTTCATGTTCATCTATCCAAGCACCAATCCACCCATCTATCCATTCATTAATTTTATCTAGCACTCAATAGACAGTATAGCATAATGGATAAGATCTTGGACTCTGGCACCAGATTTCTTAGGTTCAAATTTTGGTTCCAGCATTTTTAAGCTCTATGATCTTGTCCTAATTACTTAATCTCTCTGTGCTTTAGTTTACTCATTTGAAAAATGTTGACAATATTCCTTCCCTCAGAATTGTTACGAAGATTAAATTAATAATGTAAAGGATTTAGAATAATACCTGGCATACATTAATTATCATATAAGAATTAATATAATTGTGAGCACCTACTCTGGGAATGTCCTGTTGAAAGAGATACGGAAGACACATAGATTAACAATTCATTGATCATGTTTTCAGGGAGCAGTAATGGAGAGAATACATGAAGACAAATAAACGTAACATTAGGTAGGAAGTATGTATTACAAGAGAGATATAAAAACAGTGATATGTAGTTAAAATAAGGATGAGGATAATTTCAGCTACAGAATCAGAGAGGGTTCCATGATCAAATGAATACATGATATGGAATAGACCAATTTGGCTTCCACATTCTTACATCCAGTTGTTTATTTGGGTTACAGAGGCCTCTATGGTTCATTATCCAATGTACTGTGAACTTTACAATTGGTTGCTTTTCATGATGGAGAACAGTCTAGAGCAAGGTTTTTTTTTTACCACGTATGCTCAGTGTTCCAGCATACATATACTAGAAAAGTTGACTGCAGAGCTAAGCTGAGCACAGCACTTAGGAAGTCTAGTAAAGATTGTGTGTGTTTGTGGGGAGTGAGGGGCTGGGGGATCCTGGAGGACCAGGGCAAGCCTCCTGGACTTCAGCCATGTTGAGCCTTTGTTGTTGTTAAGTTTCTCAAACTAGCCTTGCATGTTCTCCTCTCTAGGCATTCTCACAGGCATCTAGTGTTCTCTCCTTTTCTCTTTGCCAGACCAACTTCATTTCCTTCCATCCCTTTCTTGAGGTAGGAGCTTCTTCCTATTGAGTATTCTGGAGCACCCTGAACTTTTCCTTCCATAGCACTTACCTCACCCTGTTAAGAATTATTTAACACCACTCCTCCCCACTCAAATGTTAGCTACATAAGGGTGGTAAACATGCCTATTGTTAATTATCTCTTCAGTGCTCAGTAAACATGTGTTAAATACATACATAATAAGTACAAGACAAAAAATATCTAGTAATATGCAATTGTTTAACCTTTTAACCCAGCTGCCTTAAGAATGTTGAAGAGTGATGAGGCAACAAAAGTTGGCCTTTCTGAGTGTAGTGGGGTTGGAGGTGGAGATGGATGTGAGCTTGAGATCCAGACTATGCTAACTATAATATCCCACATTTCTGTTTCTATCAGAATTCACCCTGGTCATTTTCTAAAAAGAACTGTTGGAGGAAACTCCCTTTTTATTTGACTGTGGAACTTTAATTCCAGAGCTGAATAAATTCAGATGACAAATCTGTCACCTAGAGAGAAGGGAAAAAATAAGAAGTAGGGGAGGAGAGGCAGAGAGAGAATAATGGTTTGGATTCCAGTTTTTAAGATCCCTGAAAGCCTGGTTTGGTTTGTTTTTTCAGTCCATCCCTAGTATCCTTTTTTCTCAAGCTAGTTTGTGTTGAGTTTTTGCAAAATGTGTCTGAAAGAACTGTAACTGTAAAATTCAGCATGAATTTCTGCTGCCTAAAGATAAATAAATGTCAACAATTTGTTTGGCTACACGGTGGGGGGCACAGTGAGAGAGTAGAACCTTTAAAAAACAAATAAAATTAGTCTGGCTGAATACATTTTTTTGAACTGTTTTGTTTACCTAGTTGTCTTTAAAAAAAATTGTATCTAATTTTCTCAAAAGAGAATTTCAATACCAAATACTGTCTCACATTAGATGCCAGCATGAGATTCCACAGTGGCCCAAGACATGCAGGTGGTTCTGAGTTGCCTAGCCAGGTACAGACTACAGAATAGACCAGTGACACGGGGAATAAAATACATTCCACCAAATTTCTTTAGGGTATCTAAAACAAGATTTTACACTCTTTATTAAAACGTTATAAGATAGAATCCTCATACTTTCTTTGAGCAGCAATGCGTGGCATGGTTTCAAACCAGGTACACTAAGAAACTCAAAGAAATGTGAGACCTCTGCCCTATAGAGATCCCCACGATTTAGTTGGGGGAGAACAAGCCATAAATATGGGGAAATTATATAGCTATAAAATAAAACCACTGGGTCGATAATATAATTAAAGGGAGAGAGCAGTGTGTATTACTGCCAAGAGAATAGGACTGGTAGCATTAGGAGAATTCAAGAGAATGCAAAGTCACTTCCACCTGGACTTGTCAGGATAAGACACTGCACTTAAAATCGCGGTAGGGTGGCATGGGGAGCCCTAGGGCGGACTGAGTGTCAATTATATGAGACAGTGGGGATTGGTGGTTCCTAGGAGGAAACAGAAATAATGACAGTAACAAGAATCTAGATCACACTGTTTGTAAGGTCAGACTGATCAGTAGTATCACTGGGCAAGCAGCTTGATGTGGTGAGCTTTTCTTTCACTGTAGAAGTGGGCCTATTCATACCGGCCTCCCATGGCAGCTAGGTGAGTTAGAGCCAGTGATGCTTATGAGAGCACCCTACTTGCAATAGGTGTGAGATACATGTAGGCTTCCTTCTTTGTATTTGCCTGTCGCCAGGTATCCTGTTGATCCACTTTTAACCAAATTCACAATATTTTAAAATTTAACCTCCAACTGAGAAACCAGCCTGAGTTGTCTCTCAGGGCTCCTTCCAGCATGCCGGGGTTCAAACATTGCTGGGTAATCTGGGTGGGAATTAGGCAAACCTCAGAAAACTAATTTCTGGACTTGTTTGCCTCACCCAGGGGATCCCTCCAGTGGTATATTTTGGAAATGCTTACAACTCCTTTCCTCTCCCTCATCCCCATGAACATGCCAACACACCCTTTAAAATGCCCTCAGATCCCGCTTCCCCCAGACAGCATAACAGTCAAGCTAATTAATGGTCTGCCTGCCCCTTCACAGCCTAAGTGTGCACTCCCAGTGGTTTAAAGGAATGGGGGAGTAGGGAGCAGAGGGGGAGGACTTAGGGCTTCTGGGACTTGACCCTGAAGCTGTCTGAACGTCAAGAGTCAAAGAAAATCCAGGGGAAAATGGCAGTTTCTGTTCTAAGATCAGCCCCCAATCAATACGGTACAATTTCATAGCTCATTATTCCTGTGTGTGCCAAAGCACAATTGGGGAGGGGGTGAGGACAATGATGGAGGCTGGGAGGAGGGGCAGGGCAGAGTCATATGGAAGCAATTAGTGGAGCCTTCATTCAAAAAAGCATTAAGGTGCTTGTAGCAGTGAAGCTCAAGTGACCCCTAGGCTGGGACCATAATTCACCAACACTTAATACCATTTACCCTGCAGATGTGCATTTTATACAGAAATATCAGCTTACCACTTTGAAAAATTAACCTATTGAAGGCTGTCAAATTCTGACGCCCTCATGGGGGTATTATATATTGTCTGCACAGCTCTCAGTTTCGCCTTTTACCCCCCGAATCGAGGATGCCTAGGTTAATTGGGAAATGAGGTAGCTAACAAGGAGGCGGAGAACAGTGGAGAAATGAAGATACAAACAGAAATACTGGTTTTCCTAAGAAGAAAATATTACTTTATTTAGTTCTAAAACACCAAAGTTTGGGGGAAAATAACACCCGAGAGAGAGAGAGAGACAGAGAGAGAGAGAGAGAGAGAGAGAGAGAGAGAGAGAGAGAGAGAGAGAGAGAGGGAGGGAGAGAGAGAGAGAGAGAGGGAGAGAGAGAGAGAGGGAGAGAGAGAGAGATACACATTTTATATCTAGGAGTTCTAAGTAGCAAAGTTCAGAGTTTATAAAAGAGAAAGTAGAGTAAGTGTGGCTAAGCGTGTTCGTACGTCTAAATTACAATTTAAGCGAAGATGCGTCATTACAATGGTGTCGATAAACCTGTTACTAGTGTAATAATCTTATTTGGTTAAATAAATGGTGGCCTGTTTTACTTTTTAGGAGAATGTGATGCCAATAAAAGAATTCAGTGAGCACCAATTCTTACCTCTCCAATTAACATTTAAAAGTGTTATTATGCAGTGTTTCTGAGGTTGGCAGAAATGAGCACCCTCTGACAATGTAGATGTAGACTAGTTCAACAAAATAAAAACTTTCTGTAGTGTTTAGTAATAGGCATCAAAGACCTTAAAAAATATGCATAGGTAAGACCCAGAAATTCAACTTATAGGAATTTTATATTAAAAATAAGGAAGGATGTGGAATTTGATATAATCTTCATTATAACTTTACTTTATAAAGATGACAACTAGATAAAAGCTAAAGTCCTACAAGAAATTTGTTAAATATGGCACACAAACATATAGTGTAATAAAATACACTTGTTAAAATCATATTTTAGAAAAATATTTATCAAGATAAATAAAATGTTTACGTTGAATAACTAATAGATTAAAATAAAAAACAAGCTGCAAATCAGTATTTGCAGCATGTCTCCAGATTTTACAAATCCATTATATTTGCATATGCATAAATCACTACATTATGTTAACAATAACTTTGGCTAATGAGAATTACGTTTTCAAGCTTTCGTTATTGTGTTTGTTTTTTCATTGTCTAAGTACTACTCTAGTCCAGGAAGGAGGCCGTGAGACAAACTATGAAGTTGGTTTCATTGTCTCTTGAATGGTCCTCTTCTTCTCCATCTCTGGCCTCACTCTTAAGCCTCTTTAGCAGTTCCTCTATCCAAAATGGTTCTGGCCTCTGTACATGCCATGCCCTTGCTCTCTGCTGCTGCCTAGTCTCCCCTCGTATTTCTGGCACTCAGTGGTGTACCAGGTCAGACTTAAGTAGCAATCCCAGCTCTATGACCTTTGGCAAACTATGTTATCTTGCTGAACCTTAGTGCCCCCCTCTATAAAATAGAAACCTAGTGCCTGTCTCATAAGGTTGGTGTGATTAAATCAAATAAGACAATGTATAAAATGAGCTCTGTCATATAACCAATCAATATTAGTTATTAGGTCTTAATTCATGACTAAACATCAGGTTAATATCTACTGACTCCATTTTAGCAGATATCACCTTAGTGGCTCCAGATGGTGAGACATTATTATATGCTTCATACAAAGCTTCTCCGTGTGATCAGAGATTCAGCTTTCCTGAGTGAGAACAGGACTTAATGATGATCAACATGAGAACAAGCTAGTGACGTAGTGACCTCTGGCATTTCACAGCTACAGTGTCCTGCTATGCTTTTTATTTTATTTTATTATGTATTTATTTATTTATTTTTCAGCTAGAAATGTCTTCAGACTACAGGGATAAGATAAGAACCTCTGACTAGTCTCTCACATCACTCCTTCCAGGATCCATTAGGACGTTATGGCTGGCCTTCCCCATGTCTTCAAGGTACAGGGGGTGAGCTTCATATACTCCATGAAGCTTAGGTCTCTAGTTAAGGAAAGAGGAAGGGATAAAAGGAGCATAAGAAGGAATATTTGGCACAATGAATTCTTACTGTCTTTCCAGTTAAATGGCACATACCACAGAGGCAGATGCCTAGCTATCTAGTTATTAGAAAGATGCACTCCCCTGAGAAGATTCAGGATGCATCCTCTTGAGAAGTATGAATGGGCCCCTATAGCTACTTGTTTTGGTATCTGCGTTACCCTCTATCATAGGTAGTTCTCAAATTTAGCTATACATTGGAATCACCTAGGGAGTTTTAAAATGTACTGATATCTGGAGCCTTTCCCCAGAAATTTTGATATAATTGCTCTAGGGAAGTGTTTCTCAAAATGAGACCACTGGACCAGCAACAGAACCTCATCCAGAAATCTGTTAGAACTGAAAATCCTCAGATCCCACCATAGAGCGACTGAATCAGAAACTCTGCAGGTGGGGCCCAACAATCCGTTTTAATAAGCCCTGCATGTGTTTCCGATGAATGTTAAAGTTGGTGAACCACCAGTCTAGGCTGTGGCTTCAGCATCCAAAATTTTTAAAAGTTCCGGATGATTCTAATTTTGCAAACAGGTTTGAGAACTACTGTTTTAGGTCATTTTTTTTCCCCTGATGATTTCTGGGCCTTTTGAGTCTCCAGTCTCACTTTTACATGAATTCAGTGGTGTTTTCCTTTGTTATTATGGCTCCTATGGAAACAGTTGTCTATTATTTCCAGGTGGGGTAGCAAGGTTTGCCATTGCACTAAGGGGTGTCA
The DNA here is from genome assembly GCF_004115265.2 of Rhinolophus ferrumequinum. Taxonomy (NCBI): domain Eukaryota; kingdom Metazoa; phylum Chordata; class Mammalia; order Chiroptera; family Rhinolophidae; genus Rhinolophus; species Rhinolophus ferrumequinum. The sequence continues at coordinate 28,355,280 of NC_046308.1, forward strand.
AATTCTCTGAACCACTGATTAATGGACCAAAGCCAACTTCCCTCCAGCCCCAACTTCTGGTAAACTGGCAAGCCAAGATGCTCAGTCAGGGCCAAGAGAAGGATGAATCAGTAGAGCCAACGGAAACAGGATGATAGATCAGAAGATAGTCAGCTCAGCAGATGAAGGCTGTACATTTACTATCAACTTACACCCAAGTCCTTTGCTTTCATGCTAGGGAGCCTACAGTAGGTCCATGGCCTTCTGCGATTAAATCCGATGTGGTTTTAAAGGACAATCACAATAACCATGTTCTTGGTCAAAGAAACTCCATGTTTGACTGGACAGAACCCGGCCCAGATATCTCAAGTCTTGACTGAATTCTATCTAGTGCTGGCTTTGCTGTTAGAAATTATGCACCAACTTGAATAATTATCTTGTCCTTTGGAGTTTTAATTTCACCATCTATGAAGTGATTGCTAAGGATCATTTTTCATGTGGTAGAGCTTGAAAAGACTTCTGTAGCACATTTAAACAAAGTTTGAATGTTGAGACCTGGCTGGGAGCTGACAATGAGGATGAAGATAATGTCTAAAACCCTTTATGGGGCCAGTTTCCTAGAGTTCATGAAACTTACATTGAGTCACAATTTATATGTTTGGGTGACCAAACTACATTATATTTATATTTGCCCTGTATAAGACATGGTTGGCAAAATATTTCATTAACTCTTACAAGAACCCTGAGGTAGATTAATGGCCTGTTTCACAAATGAAGAACCTGAGGTGGATATGAACTGACTTGCCCCCATACCAGCTAAGCTCAATAGAAAAGTTAACACTGGAACTCACTTCTTTGGATTCTTTCTCCTTTATAGCTGAACTACTCACTCTAGCTTGTAAAATGCAATTCCTTTCCCTGTAGACAAAACAAAACTACACTTAGAAACTAAAATCAGAATTTTGCTGATAGTCTGTCAAATGTTTTATTAATGATTAAAGGAGAATTGGGGCTCCCCTACCTCCTGGGCCTTCCTATTCCTCTCTCAGATCCCTTAACACTTAGTATAAATTATCTGGCATGAGGATAGAGATCTTTTCATTAGTGTGCCTTTGAAAAACATTAATGTACAGGAAAGAAAAATTTCTCTTCATAGGGACAAATGAAATCTTATCAGAAACAGGCAGGACAATAACAGGAAGAGGGAGGGGATTCTGGAATGTAGAAGAGGGTGGGACTGTAGGGAAAGAAGACAGGCTACAAGTGAAGGCCCCAGGGAGGCCCTTAATCAGAGGCTGGCAGCCATGATGTTATTGTGAGCTGGAAACATGGGCAGGAAGCCATGACTCCCAGAGCTGGGGCAAGTTGGAATACACATCCCCAAACAGCTGCCTTGGTGTAGCTGTTCACTGGGTCCTAGGACTGTACACAGGCAAAGACATATTAATGCAGAGTTCATTTTCTCACAAATGACCTCCAGGGGGAACCTCACAGCCGTAAGATGATGAAAGCAGAATCCTAGGCTTGAAGCAATAGAGAAACATGGAGTCTACCTCCCATCTGTACTTGAGTGCCCCGTAGTGCCCATCCTTTCATCACAAATCCAGAGTCAGTCCATCTCACCACTGACTGAAATGTAAGAAGCTCCACCCTATCCTTCTCTTCTCCTAACCCTCACACACCTGACAAGTCTACACCTAAGCCTTCCCACACCAATCAGCTATTAACTACAAGGAATTTCCATTTTCTTTGACTATCAGATATCAACTGTCCATGGTCCCAAACTGCTTTCTTACGTCTCACCTGTATAAAGCCTCTTCATACAGTTTAAGATGATTTACTTTGTTTTGTCTTCAGTGGAGATAGGGAACAGCTGTCCAACCTCTTGGACATAATCACACGTTAGACACTTGACAGAAACAATGGAGCCAATGGAAAGGACCACCCAGACATACAGATCTGTCTCACAAGAAAAGTTGAGGGCAGAGCAAATATTCCAGGACTTGGCACCATCCTGCTTCTCTAATTATGCCCTATATAAAACTATAAAAATGTTCAGTTCAGAAATTTGATTTTTTTTCTATTTAACATGGCATATTTGTCCTTACATACAGCCACACACACATCTGTTCCTAGAATTCTTGCAGAATAGCTTGCTTTCCTTGCCATTTTACTTTGTCTTTAATTGTTGTCATGAATATAGCCTTCCCTACATCTTCCCACAATGCCCCTCTCCATTTTAAAAAGCCTTTAATCTTCTTTTCCCCTTAGACTTTCTGAAGCTAGATGATAAAATGGATTGGGATGTCAGTCCAAAAGCCTAGTGCTCTGAAAACCTCAGACACACTGCCTAGGAGATGGGTCTTTGGGGGAAATTAAAAGATAATGTCAATAGGGCCGGACAATGTGACAAGCTAATGGTCTCCTGATGCCAAAGAAGAGGCCTCCAAGAAACTGAGACGTTATTTTCAAAGCCGGAGATCATTATCCTGTCACAGGACCATCCTTCGATGACTTGGCCGCTATTATGTCCAGTGATTAGAACAATAAATAAAAAAGAGGCAGTAGGGAATAAGTGCAGATTTCCGCAGCTAACCAGCAACCCAACAGATTGAACTGGCTTAGTCTAAAAGCAAGTTTCGCCAGGCACATTTGGCCATGGGCATGTGTGTCTGAGCCACTGAATGTAGTCAGGTTGCCTTTTTGTTTCCATCCATGCCTTTGTTTGCAACCAAGATTTTTGTTTTTCCATTGGCTATCACAACTGGACTTATTTGTACCATCCAACTCCTACCCATCTTTCAATAGCCATCTCAGAATTCCCCTTTGAGAAGGCTTCTCTATCCCTTCATTCCATAGGTAGCCTCCCCAAAGCCCTGCATTTTCTACCTGTTGTTCTCCTTTGTTATTATCATAACCTACTTTATAATACCTCATATATGGTAACCTCCTTCTCTACTGCTGCTTAAATTTTTGGGAAGTACTATTTCTCCCAAATGGATTATAAATTCTTGGTCAGCAGAGATTATATCTTATACATATTTGTATACCTTAAAATTACAATACATGCCCTCGATACATGTCTATGAAGTGGTTGAGCTTTTGTGAATATTTCTCTTTGTATTAGCCATGGCTGGGAAGGTATAGTCTCTGTTAGGGCATGCTGTGGACCTCTTCCAGCAGGTGAGAAGGAGGAAACTGGTGTCCTGCATGTGATCACTAGAAGGTGAGATTGGGATAGAGTAAAACAATCCTTTGTGATCAATTAGCTCAGCTCCCATCCTTGTGTGACACTTATCAAATAAGCTATCCCTTTATGAAGTGGTATGACCCTATATGAGGTCCTGGCCCTGTATCCATGTTATTTTCTGAATGACCAATTGACTTCTGACCTAGTACTTGTATTTGTTTTTCTGTGAATAAAAGAAAAAAGAATGGTGTTTCCCAATATTGCCTCCCCATAGAATTTTCAGTGCAAGTTATTTGCATTTAACCTTCTGGAGCCTTTCCCCTTTGATTTATATGTCTAGGTTGTAAGTTAGTTAGCTAATTAGTTAAACATAGCCTTGTCACACTACACAAAGATAAACATATATAGAAAGCTGGGATAGAATTTATCATATGGCCATTATTACCACTAAATTTTAAAACAATTCTGATTTTCTTCTAATGTTTTGAATAACTTCAGAAATGTTGGATTCATTATTATTAAGGAACACTCTATCACAGGACAAGGTCTTCTCCTAAGATCAGTAGACTTGGAATTAAAATACTTGAGGTATATTTCTCTCTACCATTGATTTGCCATATCATCTACATTACTTATACTCTTTCTCTAAAGAATCAAAAAAAAGTCCACCATCTCTATCATGTGATCTCCTTTGAGCACTTGAGAAAGAAGGCAATTTTTGCAAATGATTGATCAGCTTACAATTATCCTCTCTCAGCAATAGATACACCAAAGCAGAGAAATGGAACAGCTTCCCAAGATTACCTGGAAGTATTGATAATCTTGTGCATTCCGGTGTTTTGTCCACTAACAGTCGCTATCATGAGTCATGAGGTTGCATGTAGGCCATTGTGTTAGTAATTAAGCCAGCTGCACTTAAGTCTGTATTACCTACTTCCATTTCTCTGCCATCATCCTCAAGAATTTCAAAAAAATAGCTTAAGTCATATGATGTAAAGGCTAATAAGGAATTCTTCCTATGTTAGTTTCAATTTGTCCTCAAATACCAACAGCAAAAACACGTTCATGAACAATTGAACCTAGTTGTTAGATGGGCCACCAAGTAGCTGGAATGAACCATGCTGCTGCTGGGATTCCTGGCCCAAGAAAAGATACAAAAACCTATGCAGGGTAGGTTGAAACTTCATAGATGTCTCCCGACCCTGAAATGGGTTGCAGGTGTTTGTCTCAAAGATGAGAACAGATAATGAATAAAACATGCTTGGAGTTTTGTGTCCAGAAAATGTGACAAGCTTGAATCTGATGACTTCAAGAATGAGATGAAAAATGAGTTTGAGCTCATCTGCAAAGCTCTTAACTAATCCAAGATGCTGTGGCTGGTGTTGCTGCTCGTGGAGTAGTTTGCCCCAGGTTTATGGGAGGACAGGGAGAATAGTGGGGGTGGAAGAGAAAAGAAAGGGGAAAAAAGGACAAAAGAAGTACAAACCAAGTTCTGGCTGGGGTGGCCTGTGGAGCTTTGGAAAAAGAGCAATCTCAATGAGGAGTAAATTTGACCTTTATCTTTGAGCCAAATGAAAAGAGATACAGCTTATTCATCAGATCAACGTATTTTATAAATACGCTCAGATTTATAGACTCTAATGTTATTGCAATTCTATATCATCAATGATTCCACTTTTGCTTTGGGTGATAAAACAGAAACATTTCTGACTGTATTTTAGCCTAAAATTAAATATTTATTGTCAGATCTTTACTACATAAAAAGCTATGCTGACACATATGGAAAGTAAGGTAATCTTTTGCGACTATTTTTTCCAACGGAAGTTATCTTATTTCCCACATGTGTAAGTGCAGATCTTTTAAAAAGAAAGATGGATTGGCATTAAAATTTTAAATTTTCTTCTATTATAGGTCACACTTTAATATACTTCTACTGAAACTCCACTTGTGGTTTAGGGAAAGTCCAGTAGGTGTAGCTGTAGCACTGCTCAACTCCAGCGTAACATTTTTACTGGCAAGATGCTCTGGAGCCAGTGTGGACGCCACATTGCTTTGTGAACTCTGCTCTCTCTGCACTCTCGGTGAAGAACTCTGTCTCCTCCTAAACTGTTGCCATTTTAAAAGAAAAGCTAATAAGATCCTAGTTCAAGTCCTCCGATTTTGGAACTTCCAGGGAAGTATGTAAGCAATTTACTAGTTAGCACACCTTCTGAAAAGAGCAGTTTGGTAACGGCCCCCTAACGATCTAAACTTGGACACACAATTACATAAAATGCCAACTCACCTGTTCATTAGGACTCTTATTTCTTCGGCACCTACAAGGTGAGAGGACATAATGATGTATTCCTGACTGTGCCATTGTGACTCTTCACTTCCATATATTAAAAAATATAAAAGTTGAAGGAATCTAAGAAGATATCTAATACACGGCACAAATTTGTTACAGTAGTGGGATAACTCGAAGCTTCACTATGCATTCATTTTATAATCTTGGGAAATTCACTTTTCTTTCCTGAGCCTTGGTTTTTCAGTCCTCCCAAAGTGAAATACCAATTACACCTGCCTCAAAGAATTGCAGTGGAGGCACACAGTATGATTTACATAAAAGCATTTTATATTGCGTGATACCAATTTTATTTTTACATTAGTAACATTGATTTTTATCATGGTAAAGAATAGTCTCATGGCTTCTATCTATTGTTTGCCTCAATGGATTAAACTGTAAGTGAGGGACCGCTCTTCTGTGCTCTTCTTGAAGACTTACCAGTCTGTATGTTCGTAACTGATTTTTATTGTTGGGGTTAATTGTGAAATCTCATGTTCAGGGACTCTGACATAGTCATCTCCTTTGCCAAAGCATCTGGCATAATGTTTGGCAAACTGTAGTTACTCAACAAATATTTGTGAAATAACTATTGTTGAGGGAAGCACAGTACCACAGTTTTAGAGAATATTTCTATTCTATTTATCCATTTGTCCCCAGGAGTCATCAAACCAGGTAACGGTAATATCTAAGCACTTTGGGGAAATTTTGCATTACTGTAATTCTTAGATACTTTCCCAATTTAGCACAAACTGATCAAGATACATTTAACGATAACAATATATGTTCAAGGTAGTATATTTTATGCCATGTTGAATACACCTGAAATCTACGTAACTTTGCTAACATTTGTCACTCCAATAAACTTTAATTAAGAAAAAAAGGGAAAAAATATTATTGTCACTATTAAGAATTTTAATGACTGAAATGAGAAATATTGCATAGACAGCGAGTTAAGTGCAAGAAATATGTGGAAAAGAGAGCTAACAATCCACCAAATTTCAAGCTCCCACTTGTATAGAGTTGCATTCAAAAGGGGTTATCGAGCCAGGAGCTACATATGTCATCATACTTGCATGTGAGGCCATGTGACTAGTTCTTTTCCAATGGAATACAAGAAAAATGCACGTCCATCACTTCTAGGCCAAGACGGTATGGTACGTGTCTCTGAGGCCTTGGAGCATTTTGCAGGAGAGCATGATGGAAGGAATCTTGGTTTCTGAATCACCGTTTAGAAGAAATATATCAAATGGCTAGAAACCTGTACTAGGTTATGAATAAGAAATAAGTTTCTATTGGGTTAAGCCACTGAATTTTTTGGAATTTATTTCTTAGAGTAGCTAGCATTATCATAGCACAGTTCTACATGATTTTTCAGAGTAAATACTTTGAATTCAGAGGAGGGAACCATAACCGTGGGATAAAGTATGCTAAAAGCTTCCTTCAAGAGATGAAGTTGGAATTGAGATGTACAGGGCAGAGACCATAACAATACGGGAGGATCTGTGCAAACAAAGATACCAGGAGAGGAGACTGAACACATACAGAGAAAGCAGTGAGCAGATAAGTTGTACCAGAATACCAAGATGACCCTGACTCCAAAGGCTGTCACTAAGCTTTCGATTACCTCTTCAAGTCTTTAACTTGCTATTGTCTTTAAATTATTATGGGTCCGTAAGCAATTAGATTCACCTCAAGAAGGACTCTTATTACAACAATCAGACTTTTCATTATCCCAGCTGAGCCAGCTTTGGCCGTGAAAAGTGTCAGATCTTGCCAACTGCATAGGAATAAAAAGTATTTGTTTAAATTTTATTTTTAATTTGCAATTTCTGATATTACTGAAGTCACAATTAAACCTAAGTACGAGAACTCAGAATCACGTAGTAAAGCCAGAGGGAGAAGACCCTTCCTGCTCTAGCTTCTCTTTGAGCTGGCATCAGCTAAACATAAAAAAGAAACCATAACAATTTTTAAAGAAAATACAGTTGAATATTTAACTGACTTCATAGTAAGTTAAGGAAGGTCTTTTAAAGTAAGAAAACAATTAAATAACAAAGAAAAATTTTACCTAAATGTAAAAGTATCTGTACCCCCCAAATGATAAAATTAAGTAAATACCAAACCAAGAAAAAATATGGGCAACAAAGATGGAAAAGTGTTAATATCCTTACTCCAGAAAAGGTAGTTTAACACATTTTTTTCTAAAAGCAAACTTTAAATAGAAAAAGATGCAAAAACCTCACAGGCAATTCACAGAAGAAAAACATAGAAATGGCCTATAAATGAAAAACATATACTAAACCACGCTAACCATTATTTTCTTCTTTATAGTTTACTATGTTTTCTAAAGTTTGTAAATGATCATGTTATTTTCATAATCAGAAAAGACTGCCAACTGTATGAATCCATTTGTATAAAATTCCAAAGGGGCAGAACAAATCTGTACGGCTAGGAGTGAGGGTGGAGGTCACCTCCGAGGGTTAATACTCTGTGGGGCGAGGGGAGGTGTCTGGTGTTTTGGTGGCATTCTAAATCTTGATCTGGTGGTGATTACACAGACTGTTCACTGTGTGAAAATTCACCAAGGTGAACACGTATAATGTGTATATGTTTTTGTATTTATGTGTCCTTTAATGTTTAAAGTTTACTTTAAAAAAACACATACAGCAAAAGATACCAAAAAGTAGGAAAAAGTATACAAAATATATTTTAAACCGAGATGACCAATAAAGTGTAAATGACAGGAAAAAAAAAAAAAAAAGGTGGTGGATTTTACGTGCGGATGTCTTACCAAACTTTGACCTTAACAGAAACAGAATTAGAAATAGACAGAACAGAATGCAATGACAGGGCTCATATAATTCAGCTTACTAATTTTGTATAGCATCATTTTATTTCCCTCATTGAGAGCCAAAGATTTATAAGTGATACTTCTGTATAAAAATAGGAGCAAATCAGAGACCAAACTCCTATAAAACATTTAGTTAGCTTTCCTTTTGCTGTAAATGACAAACTAGTTAAAGGGGGAAAAATAATAATAAGGATACTAGAATATCTTCTAAAATTCAGAGAGATGAGTATACCTAGACTTCAAGAGCAAGTGAATCATCTGAGTTTTTTCCTCTGGGCCTTTTTAAAAATCTGCTTTATCGTCTATTTTGTCCAGAATATTTTTTTCAGTTTCCTTGTACACATACATGATGGTAAATGGCTGCTGCCAAGAGACCTCAAGTTCATGTCTGAATTCAAGAGAACAGAAAAACTATTTTGAGTTGTAATCTCTTAGTCTCTATTCTAAACACAAGGGAACAAATCTGATTGGAGCAATGCATTTTGGCCAAAGTGGGGGAGGGCAGCCTTATTGTTTGGAATGGAGCTGAGGAAATTCATTGAAGAGAGGGTGAGACAATTCCTAGAAATAGTCAAGCTTATTAGATAGACAAACCAATGCTAAATGCCTTATACAAGGCAACACACAACTAGTTAATGCAGAAAAGAGAACAGAATACCAAGAGGTCAAGTGGATTACCCCAGGAAATAGAGTCAGTTAATGAAAGGGAAAGGATTAGAGCCAGCTTCTTAATCCAATGCTGGTAGCTATTTATTAAATGTTTCTCTCTCATAGTTGCAATCCTCTAGGGAGAGTCTTAGTCCCTGAAACCATTCTAGACAGAAATCTGTCTGAAATATTCAACGCTTGGCATATATTCTCCCCTAAAATTCTAAATACAACCTCCAGGTCATTTCAGACAATTATTTGTTCCTATGCACTGTTCTCTCAGTTTCTGTTTTATGTAGACACTGTGTATTTTGTTTAACACAGATGGTCTCCTGTCAAAATGATTGCTTGCTAGAGTTGTCAAGGCAAATGCCAAATTGTACAATTTGGTACAGATGATGCTTTGGAAGGAGAAGAGACATTCATCAATAGGTTGAATTCACACCACCTGAATTTTCTAAAAACAAAAGAATGAGTGAATCCCAAGGGTTGGTCACAATTTACCACCTTCTGGAGTTCCTTCCAATTTGCCAGGTCAGTTGAAAAGGAGATGAAGCAGTCACACCTTAATTAGCAAAGCTGGCATTTCTGTCTCAGCCTCAGTCATGACACCTTAGAAGGTCTGAACCCAAAAGCTCACATTGTTACCTTAAAATATGTTCTCCACCCAGATAAATTTAAAAAAAAAAAAATTTTCTCAAGAGCATTGATTGAATGTAAGCCATTGAATTCTATATAACTTATGCATTTTAATGGATGAAATGATCCCTGTAGAACTGCAGGTCAGGGTTGTCCAGGGTGTTGCTGGAGACAATTTGGACTAGGAGATTGTTGGCTCTCAGAAGCCACTCTTCTACAATCCCCAAAAAACACTGATATTAACTAGTAGCATAATAACATGATTTCCTCTCCAAAATCCAATTGCCTCACACAATTGGAATTTGAATTACAGCCAAAGGGCTTACTTTGTCCTAAAGTAACACCCCTCCTGAACAAATTTCTTGATAAATATAGTTTGTTATGACTCAATAGAAATAATAAATGGAACGAATCGAAAGAAAATATCTTACACATATTTAATTTAGAGGCTAATGTTGAATATAAACCAGCTTCTCTCTGGGATGGATATTTTTTTGCTCATGTTTTTATTTTTATTTTAATTGCTAGTCTTTTGTTTTAGAAAAAGTATTTTTATATCTATAACAAGGTATAAGTTAGGTATAAGAACACTGACATAGACTGAAGGCTAATGTTAACAGTATTTTTCAGTTTGAAGATTTATATATCCTCTTTCACATTGGACATGAATGAAACAGAAACGTTTATGGTTATAAAATATGTTTGTTTTAGAAAACCCTGAAAATACAGAAAGTACAACTAAGAAATTTAGAGTCATCCAGAATCCCCAAACCCAAGAATAACCACTCATAATATTTTGATAATTATCCCTTCAATCACGAGTGAGTGTGTGTGTGTGTGTGTGTGTGTGTGTGTGTGTGTGTGTAGAATTTTCCTTTCTCCTTCCTCTCTTTCCTTGCCCTCTACACCCATACTTTTTAGTATGACAGCTAGAGGTGGTCAATACTGGCAAAAATTGTGCTTGTTTACCTTGTGGATAATTTATTCTTTTAAAAAAGCCCGTAGAACCTAAACTGCTGGCAAGCAGCATGCTGTTCCTCTAGGATAGAGTAAGACTTCCAGTGAGAGAAGAAAGAGATTAAAAGACGAAGGGATTCTCAGATGTGAAGGAAATATTAGGTGGCTACCAAAGTAGACGCAGTATAATTTGAAAGGTGAAATTTATATGAAAGAAAATCGATAGTTTGTATCATCTTCTGGGCTCTGGGTACATGTGTATTTGTGTAAATGTAAATTTTTTTCCTCGTCATGGACTGGACCTGCAGTTGGTCTTTCAGCTGTTATTGGTATAGCTAAGATACATGACATAGTTTTTAAAAATTAGAATTATATTCAAAAGTCCTTTTCATCTAGCTTTTCTAAACATAAGATTATATTGTGAGCATTGTCACATCATCAAAAAGCTTTTAAATATGATTCTTTAGATGATTGTAAAATACCCCATTAAGTGATGCATCATTCTTTATTTAACTCATCCTCTTATGTTGATTTTTTTTTAATTTCCACACTTGCTATTCAGTTATAAATAAATCTACAAAATGTACTGATCTTTGTTTACATTTATAATTGTGATTTTACAGTAACTTCCTATAAAAGGAATTTTTGACCCCCAAGTTAAGGACATTCTTTTTGAAAAATATTACTAAATTACTTTCCAGAAAAGTATAAATTTTCTATTTTCATGCTCACATATTTAGTCTAAAAGGTGATTTAGATTGGGTCACTGAAATGGTATCTGCACACCCACTGAGTTAGATTTTTAAAATAAAACATGCCAAATTTTCAATGAACCTTATAATAATTTTAAACGTGCAGTTACATATTGAAAAATTATATTATTATCCAAGTGACAAGGAAGAAGAAGCAAAGCTAATGAAACACACTGGGCAAACAATTGTGACCTTTAATTATAGTCGGGAATTCACTATCTACCATAGGAATACATTTATTCAAACACAGGATCCATTCGCAAGCTGCTTTATAGGATCTCATATCTTTGGGCCAACCCAGAGGTCTTTCTATCATGGATTTAGTCAGTGCTTGTACAAGGCTGTGACATGTGAAACTTGAAAATGATCCTGTTCCAGATTTTCACTGCCTTTCCACCTAATCAAGCTGATTACCATTCAAAACTCCTTTGTGTTATTGCAGGAAACACATAGTAGAATAGAAAAGTCTTTGATTGTTTATTTACTGTTATCATTCCTATCCAGATAGATCAAATAGTTTTTTAGAGGTTTCTCAAAAGTATAATTGGGAATAGGTAAATAACACTAAGGGAAAGAAATTATACTTGAATGTCGGAAAATTCTCCCTTGCATGCAGAAAGAGTTATTTATGGAACTGGCTCCCAAACAGAGCCAAGGAAATCTTACTGCTTAGGACAATTGAAACTAAATTGTAAAAACAATTCCTTACTGTTGGGGGCTGAGACTTAGGTGACAATTCCTGTATTTCTTTCTCCCTACACACACACACACACACACACACACACACACACACACACACACACACACAGGTGTGTGCCCTACACATCAATCAGTCAGGCAAACCTGACAAGGACTCCCATATATACTAGCTGATTCAGCGACTCACATTAGCTTCTTAAAAATTCCTTTCCTTTGTTGTTTTTGGTTTATATACCACATATCAGTGAAATCATATGGTTCTCTGCTTTTTCTGACTTGTTTCGCTTAGCATTATACTCTCAAGATCCATCCAAAAAGAACAAGACAAAAAAATGAGAAACAAAAACTCATAGACACAGACAATAGTTTAGTGGTTACCAGAGGGTAAGGGGGGTGGAGGGTGGGAGATGAGGGTAAGGGGGATCAAATACATGGTGATGGAAGGAGAACTGACTCTGGGTGAACACACAAGGGGATTTATAGATGATGTAATACAGAATTGTACACCTGAAATCTATGTAACTTTACTAACAATTATCACCCCAATAAATTAAAAAAAAAAGAAAAAGAAATAGAGGAAACTATTCATAGTCACAAAAATGGAATTGAGAAGGACTTTTCCTTTGGTGTGGTATTTTCCAAACCAGATTAAAAGAGTTCTAAAACAAAAAACAACAACAACAACAAAAATATTCCTTTCCTCTAGAAGCAGCTATGTATGCACACACATGTGTGTGTCTGAGTGTGTGTGCACACGGTATTCTTAGCAACAGTTGTTATCCTGGTAGATAGAAAGGTAAAGGATTTGAAGAAAGAAAGAAAGCAAAGGAAAATGCCCTTCTTTTCATCCTGACTTATTATGGCCTGGCTTCCATTTATGCTGCTAGCTTTTTATTTATTTATTTTCCTGAAAAATGGTATTGTTTAAAGTTGCAAAATACTAAGTTGATCATTTCATAACTTAGGACTGGGAACTGATGGCTTTTTCATCATATGTGTTAACAATTCAAGTGTTCACTGCGTTTTTGAATACCTTTTATTCTTTCTTTTAATGATATATTTGTCAAAATAAATTTGGGTTTCCCTTTCAAAGAGGGGGAAAAAAAAGAGAATCAAAAATTCCACTACTGAAAACTGTTTGCAACTGGCTTCTTCACGCCTGGAAGAAGTCAAGCCAGTATGACCCCTCTACCTTCTGAGTAGACTGGTTTCCCATGAGGTTTCAGTTTTCTTCATTCCATTGCCCTTGCTCCCTTCTCCACCTGCCCTCTCCCTTCTATCTCTTATCCTAGGCTTTCCTCCTGTTTCCTTTCCCTTGTAACTTCTCCATTTCCTTTCTCCTTTTTACCTTTGCCACGCTCTTTGTGCTCTATAGACAACACTATGGATGGTTAAGAATCCCTAATTTAAGTTTAGAGTCTGAAACAGATCTTGGAGAGTATCATTTCCATCACCCCATTCCTAGTTCTTTAAGGCCCATTTCATTTTCCTTTATACTTTTTATGTATGTGCCTGGTCTTCTCAACTCTTTCTCTTCCATGCCTAAGTCCATAACAGTTGAATGAAATATTCTGTAATCTTCTTTGCCAAATCACTTTGGGTCAAATAAAGAGCATGAAAGTTTCAAGGAAAATAAAAAGCAGGAAGTTTAAATATTTCCATGATTGCTCTCTTGCTGAAGTCCAACTGTTTGGGGCCAAGGTCATAAAACATAAGGACCGACATACAACCTTTCGGTATTTTCTTTTACCATGCTGGAGTACATATCAGTAATTCCTTCCGATGGTTGTGATGTCTCTTAAAAATTACCTGAAAGTTATTGAAAATCAGGTATATGCTGTGAGGAGCAATATGAAACTGTGAACGGTTTGATATTGCTTCTTAATTAGAATGCTTCAAACCTCACCAGTTAGTAAAATTTAACAGTATTGGGTTCTTTTGTTTCATATTTTCCTAGATTTACCTTCAGAAAGCTATTAAAATCTACTCATTTCTTCTATGTGAAGTTGTTAAAAAAATGTGGATTTCTGAGCACAACAAAACTTGTTATTGTGTACCCTTTTACACGACAGCTGTGGCACTAGGCCAGCATTGCTCCTACTACGTGTCCTCTTGCACTTCTGAGAAGAGCCAGTGTCACCATCTCAGGTTTATAAAAGGTAAGTACAAAAGGAAAGGAAGAAAGAGGAAGTTCTATGTTCAGGCATGATTCCTGTGCGAAAGTATACCTGTACCTTGGCAGGAAACTTTTAGAAGGTTATTGTCATGCAGGGCGGCCTGCGGGGGCCTCAGCTCCCGCTCCCCACATAAGAACGCAGGATATGGCTAGGCCAAAAAGGAACACCCACGGAGCCCTAGGTAGGGGAGTCACACCACTATAGTCTCACTGGAGGCTGGAGTCACATGACGTGTGACCTGCTGTCCGCTTTTCTGCCAACCGACCGACCCCACTCGACTCACTCTCGACTGGACTGACTCTCTCGACTTGACTCTCTCGACCCACTCCCCAAGCAGCAACCAGCACAGCCGCGGCAGTTATATCAGTGGCTAATGGGTTAACTGGTTACAGCTGATGGTTAATTAGCCACAGCTAATGGCCATCTATTACCCGAGCCAGCACCTTTCCGTGTGAGGCCCAGAGCCTGGAAACTGCTCTCTGGGACTCTGTCCCCACAGTTATCAACCTCTGCTTTAGGACTAGACTGTGGCTCTGTTGCACCTGGCCTGTTGACTTTTTGATGAGACCATAGTTCATGGTTTTCTTTGAATTTCCCTTACATGTTGCATATCTTCCATTTGCTGCAGCAGAGCCATTCTCGCACACTCAACCCTTCTCTGTGCTCTGTGAGGGTGACCCAGGTGTGCAGCAGGAGGGGCTCCAGGCTTTGGTAGCGCTCTGCCCAGGAGATTTCTGCCCATGGGAAACCAGTGGGAAGGAGAGTGCAGTGCGACAGCAATTTCCCTAATTCTATTTCTGGCAGGTCACCTTGAGTTAGCTCCGTCCTTTTAGCAAAGGCTACAGCTGCTGTCAGGAGACTTTCTCTGGACACCTCTCTCTGTGTTCAGGAATAGGTAATAATGGCCCGTTGCTGTTACTAGCACCAGGGTCCCTCCTGAACCCTGTTCCCAACTTTATAAAGTATCTCTTTATTAAACTTTCCTCAAGTAACTCAATTGTAGTGTGGTATCTCCTTTTGAATCCTAACTGATAATCATGAATAATTGTTAGGTTCTGTCTATCTATCATCTGTCTATCTAACACATATGATATTCTCACTCTGATAAATTTCTCTATAAACACTTGCCCAAGAGAAAAGGGAGAAAATATTTTTTAAAGTCTTATGTACATTTAGTTTCTATCCATGTATTACAAATTTCCTTTATAAAGCAAAGGATTTTATATTGTTTGGGGGATATCCAGGTCCTTATTAATCAGCTATTTGTCTTCTGTTTCCCAAATGCTCATATATAGTAATAGTAAAGCTTGGTTGGTTATCCGATTAACAAATATTTATTGAGATTCTATGACATGTTGACCATGCTTTCTAAAAGAGTGGAACACAACACTTAATAAGAGAGGCAGGATCTCCATCTACAAGGAGATTACATTGTAGTGGAGATGATCAGACAATATTTAAGTAAATAAGCCAATAAATAAGATAATTAAGATGTTGATATGTGCTATGAAGAAGATAAAATAGGGTAATTTTGACAGAGAGTGACTATAATAGGAGAAGTTGTTTTCGGTAGGGATGTCAGAGAAGTTCTCCATGAGGATGACACTCTAATTGAGACCTATATAATGAGAATAAGCCAGCCATATGGGAAGATCATTCCATGTAGAAGGAACCATAAGTATACAAATGCCATGATATGATATGAGAATATTTTGGTATGTTTAAAACTCCAAAAAAAAAAAAAAGGGGGGTGCCATGGACTAAGCAAAGTAAACCAGAGGAAGAAGAGAAAGAGATTAGGACATTTGTGGACATTGCAAGGCCAGAAACTGCTGGGCTGGGTAGGCCATGGAAGGTAGTTTGGATTTTATTCAAAGTGTACAGTGTTTCTCTGACAATAATACCTAGCCAGACAATCAGCTCTAATGTGTCTTTTGGAGCAAAAATGAATATAAGACTCAGTATTATATTATATTATATTATATTATATTATATTATATTATATTATATTATATCATATCATACCTGGTCTTATAGTAAAATAAGACTGGGTCTTATATTAATTTTTGCTCCGAAAGACACATTACAGCTGATTGTCCAGCTAGGTCTTATTAACAGAGAAACACGGTATTTGGAAGCCACTACCAACTGTTAAATAGGGGAGTTTGCTTTACAAAGATCACAGTGGTTGCTAATTCCTGAAGGTTCTCTATGTAAGGGAGCAAATGTGAAGTCAGAAAAACCACTTCAGAAATTATTGCAATAATCTAGGTAAGAGATAATGATGACTTGAGAAAGAGTGGCTGCAGTGGAGTGGTGAGAAGTGATTGTGTGCAGAATATATTTTAAAGTTATAGCTGAATGATGAATTGGACGATGGGATTCAGGGGAAGAGAAGAATGTATAATGACTTCTAAGTTTTTGCCCTGAGCAACTGAGCTACTAATGATGGCATTTACTTAAATAGGTAATACTTGGAGAAGTGAATTTGGGGCATTTGAGACAATGAAGAGTTCTGTTTATGCCATGTTATGTTTGATATGTCAGTTAGACATCATTACATATTGAGTAGAGAGTTGAATACTCAGGAGCCAGTCTTCAATTTCCTAGATTTCTGTTCTCTTTAAAAAGTGAGACATAGAAGGTAAAAAAAAAAAAAAAAAAGAAAAGAAAAGAAAAGAAAAGAAAAGAAAAAGCATAGAGTATGACACAATTGGAAACTTGCATGTTAGGTAACTGCCCTACAGATCCCTTGTTAGAATATCTAAGAAAATGCTCTGGATTCAACCCTCCAAAATGGTATGTGTGGATTTTACTTTTTATGAAATTTAATCCGACACTGAATGTGGATAGCTTATAAAATAATCAATTCACTTATTCACATGTTAACATGATATGTCTCTTTATTCTCTGATGTTCATTAATTAACCTCAAGTAAATAAGAATTGACAGAATTTGTAACATTTTAGTTATCTCTAAACAGATCAGAAGCTCAAGATTAAAATCCATTCTTTCCAGAAATTCCAATCTTTTCATTACTTACTTGGTATATACCTTCAATACATCCTGAGCTACCAAATCTGGAAGAGTCTTTCGATTGAAACTTGACTAATTGATTGAAAATGACTAATCAATTGAAACTCATTAAATTTGGAGGCTTCCAGAGAGCCTGCCTCAATGAACTTTACTCAGGAGCCAAAACTTCACAGGCCATGTATCAGAAGAAACTTGCTACGTCATCTAATCTGAAACACTCATTGTTCATGCTGGTAATCAGAGACCAGTAAGATTAAACTGTCTGAGATCACAATAGAAAGTAACGTCTGAGTCTAGAACACAGGCCTACCGAATCCCACCCAGTCCAGTGTCATTATTATTACCCTTCAGGATTATTGATTTATTCACTGTTACACCCTTATGGAAGCTCGCTACGTGTGAGAAACTGGACTAGCTGCTTGAAGATCTAAATAAATCAACATGGTCCCTTTCTTCAAATCTCTTCAAATCACTTAAGTCTAGTAAGTGATTTAATGTAAGTAGGGAAAATTTGATACAAGACATGGTAGGTCCTATAATAAAATAATAAACAAAATTATGTAAAATCCAAGAGGAAGTTGAGACTTACTCTGCCTTGGATCTTCGGAAAATCCTAAACAGAGGTTGAAAACTTTTATGTTGAGTCTTGAATAACAAAGAAAATTTGTCCAGACAGAAAAGTGACAGAAGGATATTTGAGAAAAGGATAACAGTAGAAGAAGTCAGAGTACGACCAAGGTGTGAATGGGGTGGAACGATAAGAAGAAAAATTATAGAGGTGAATTGGGACAGACAGTACAAGCCTGGTAGACCCATCTAAGGAGTGTGGAGCCTATTCTAGAGGCTAGAAAGAAGCATGGAGTTTTTAAAGTAGAAGAGGAATAGGCTCAAATTTGTTTTTGACTGCTGTAGCAGCAGAATTTAGATTGGGCAGAAGAAAAAAAGAAATGACTGAGAGGTGATGGCTATATACTCACAGAGATACTTATACCATATTGAGCTATACTGTTGTGTTTAGAAATGTTCTTGTGCTTCTGCCATGTGTACCTTCATAATTTTATTCAGAAATCACTTACTGAGAGCATTTCAGGAACAAAGCACTAATGTCAGTAAGACATGGTCTGGGATTTTTAGGACATTTCCATCTTTAGTACACAACACACTGTCATAATGTAAAAGAGATAAAGATATTCAGAGTAAAGAAAGACTTCTATTGGAGGATTTATTATAGAATGGCTTTTGAAGTAAATAAAAGCTGAACTGGAAGGTGATGGATGGGTAGGATTTTTGTAAGTAGAGGAGCTCAAACATTCTAACCAAAAGGTATTCTTTATCTTGTATATTAAAATACAAATTGAAAGTAGAGACCAGAGCTTCTATTTCTAACATCTCTTCATTATTTCCTTCTTGGAACTCAGAATAAAACAAGCGCTCTACAATGTTGCCAGCACAGACTAAGTCTCTAACAAACCAAAATTTCTGGTTGAAAACTAAAGGAGGAAAAATACTACTATTTCTGTTGGATACATAAAAGCAAACAACAGAGGTTGTGTTTTCATTCAGTTGACTAACTATTGGGGCAGTGTAGAAACTCAGCCACAATGGTTGACTTGAAATTCTAAGGCCTTGGCGTGCATTAAACCTAGTTGTAGAGAACTCAGCCAGTTTTCCCTCTCTCAAGTTTTCCAACCAGAAGCCACAAGCATAAAACACAATCTCATTGTCTCTGGCTGTTTTAAAGTTCCCTCCAAAATGTTGACCCAGATAGATTTATTTTATTATATGAGTTGTGATCAGAAAATACGGTGAATGTTTAAATTAAAAAAAAAAATATTACAGTAAAAGACACATTGTCATTAATCCCCCTCAAAATACCCCCCCTTCACTTCAAACAAATTTATCCCATCGTTCTTGCCACTTTCTGAAGCAGTTCTGGAAGTCCTCTTTCATGGTTGTCTTTAGTTGCGCTGTCATGGCTGCCCTGATGTCCTGAATCAATTCACAATGTTCACCTGTCATGATCATTTTGACTTTGGGGAAGAGCCAGAAGTTGCACGGTGCCAGATCATGGTCACTGCAGCATCACCATAAACTAATTTTAACATTTCCTGTGTTTCTTTAGCCCTTTTTGGCAGTTTGAAACAAAATTTCATGCATTGTTCGTGATCCGCGATTTATGGCACACTTTAAAACACTCCCCTTACTCATCGCTCACACCGGGACTCATTGCACCGAACAAGTTGAAACTTGTCACACACTGTTACTAAGGTTTGATGAGCCACTTCTCTTGTTGAAGATCCCTGCCTCTCCGTTGGATGGCACTCGGCAGCAGCATTCACCATATTATTTGACCATACTTCGTATTTTTGACTCAAGTCTAGTTTCAGTTAATGCCTGAAATACAACCCCAGTGCTAAATAATAAAAAATAAATAAATAAATAAATAAATAAACTATTAAATTAATTAAATAAATAAAATGAAGTATGCCCCAATTATAAATAATTCACTGCAGCCCACTCTATACTGTAGATAAATATTCCAATGATGCCATGTTGAGAACATGGTATGGTTACTATTGCCCTCTTGGTTTTATTTCTCTGAAAATACAGTGTTGTCACCTGTTATAAATGGCCATAAGAAAGCTCCCAGCAACATAACTGGAAGGACAAAGAATGAGACTAATGGAGGCTTCCTGCAAAAGTAAAAAAGGTGCTGATAGGTAAGAGCAAAGGCAACCAGTTAAGAAAGGACCAGGACAACAGGGCCTTCTCTTTTCGTTATGAATGCATCTGGCCTGTGTCCATGGCTAGATCATATATCTGACAATATCCTCCCTTTTAATGCTTTGCAGATCCAAAGTATATTATCATACCCTAAGCCTGAACTCTCCAGGGAAATTATGTCAAGCCATAACCAAGGAAGCCAGATTGTAAAAATCACCCAAAGAATTGATTGTCTGGAATTTACCTTCAGGTAACTAGAGAGACCAAGAACCAAAAGGTGGCACTGTGAGACTGCAGAATAATGACCGATTGCTGTGTTTTAGTCTCAAGGCTCTGGAAGAATTACACTCAGCATTTACCCTTGGGGGAGGGGGAAGGAGAGTCGCAGTCAGCTTTATTTTTAGAACTTATCTCTGTGCACTCAGGGTGGACCTAAAATTTTCATAAACTAATCTTCCCGGTTTATTGTGCATACACAACACATTCCTTATGTGGGCAGGAAACAAACTAATTTTTATAAAGCTTCTGTGTCAAATGTATTTATTATTTGAATCTGCTGACCTGTGGGATAGCGCTATTTTAGAAGAATGGATCAAATCAAGATGACATCCTAAAAAAAAATAAAAGACAAGGGTTTCTGCAAATTACTGAGAAACAGATTAGCAAGCAGTTAGAAATATTAATCTGTGCTAATATGGACAAAAGACTGAAACAGTCATAGAACTTTTACCTCGGATGCTTGAGACTGCCCTTTCAAAAAGTGAGATCCCCTAGCTAAGAGCTGCTTAAAATGTAAATAGGAATTCTTTATCCACAACTAAGCTCACAACCACTTTTTAGAAGGTCTGCAGAGAAATTAAAGAACAGAAAAGCCTCATTGTGTCCTTGTGACTGAATTTCTTTCTTGTTTCTTTCTAGCCAGAGGTTTCATGGAATAAACATCAAAGTCCCTACTCTCATTTATGGCAAAGAAGAGCACATTCTCCATGAAACATTATTTCCTGAGCACCAAAAATGTACTTAATGTTGTGCCAGGTGCCAGAGAGAGAGACAAGAAAAGCAGAGCCTAAATTCATTCTCCTTGAGCCAATTCCAAAAACATACCGACGAAGAGACCCCGTGATATCTTTTTGATCTTTACCATGGTAGGATCTCATGCTATTGAACTTAGCCAACCTCTTCTACAAACCTAAATTCCTGGTCTCTTTAAATACCCATCTTTGGTTTTTCTGGCAAAAGTTCATAGAAATATATAATCTCTAAACTAGAAGGAACGTGAATAATAGCTAACATTCATTTCACTATGACTTGTATCTATAACTGTGTTATGTGCTTTATATCCATTATCTTTTTAATCTTTATAACAACTCCTTAGGCTTGCCCCCATTTTACAAACAAAGAAATAAAGGCCTAGAAAAATACAGTAATTTACTCAAAGTTAATATTAATAAAAGGCAAATTTGTGAATATGAAACTAAATCTATATGATCCTAGAGCCTGTGCTATGCTACATCAGATTTGAGGACCTGAGAAATCATCATGTCATCAAGTCCAAACACTCAACAAATATTTTCACTCAAATATGCATTGCTTCTGTAACATGCCCACAAAATGCTCACCAAGTCTCCCAAACCCAAGGGACTCGCTCCCTCCTGAAGCAGGTTTTCCATCTTTGAACAGTTTCGCCTATTAAAAAACTCAGATAGTCACATTTTCAAAGAGAATTGAAATCTTGAAGGAGAAATGAGATACCTGAAGAAGTCGAGAAATATCCGAAGGTGTAGTTCACGAAGTCTTCCTTCCATGTTAAGTTGAATGTGTTAAGCTTCTTTAGGTGACCCACGAATCTGCTGAAGTTGCTACAGATGGTACTTTGAAAGATATTCCTTTCTAAACTGTCTGGCCCTCTGCTAGAAACCCAGTTGGATCCTGGCGAAGGGATGATCTTTGGCATGTGGGCTGAGTTAGGAGATTTATGCAGCAGACTGTGTGCGGAGCAGGTGTCCATCATTTGCTTTTGTAAATACCTGGTTTTTCTCAAGTGGTGACTGGGTCACAAAACCAAGAGTGGCTTGAGACTGTGTAGGAATATAATTCTACTGATCTAGGGAAACTTCAAATCTCCCCATTGCCAGAAGTCTCTTAATAAAACGCAGTATGTTGTGTACTTACAAAATTCTCTCTTTTTCCTTTCTTTTCTTCACCTTTGTGTAACTTCAAAATCAGGAATATCAGATTGTATTCCATATAGGGTTACCAAATAAGCCACATGGCACGTCTAAATGTGAATTGCTGATAGATAACAAATGTTATCTTAGTTTTACACTGAAATGTTATTTGTTGTCCATCAACAATTCAAATTGAACTGGGCAGTCTGTATTTTTATTTGCTAAATCTAGTGACTTTAAGCCATCCACACAGCAAACCCATATTTGACTAGGGTATAAATGAGCACAATATTGTATGGAAGTGAGTTTTGAAATTAAAAAGCTGTGTTGAACTATTTTTGAATCAAGAAAACCAAAGTATGCTCCAAACATCTTTTCAAAGCTGTTTATAAGGAAGGTCAAGCATACATTAAGAATCAACCAAACAAAACCACCCCTGGATTTGCACAAAATCAGGTTTCCATTCCTCAAATCTGTTTGAGTGAAGCTTTCCCGGGTTCCATTTCGCTGGTGCTAATTGTGGTCTTCACTGGGGAATGCCTTTACTTCACTCTCTGACATTTGTTTCCCAGAAGAAAGTTCTGCCACGAACATGAAGTTTTGCCATCATGCAACAGCGCTGTCTCTTTACCAACCTGCCCTGCTCTGTGTGGACCGACGAAGGAGGCTCCTCAGATCCTAAAACTGTATTTTGGACATAGCTTGGCAGCTGATTCAGTGAACGGTATCTAGAGGCAGACCCCTGGCCCAGAGTCAGAGGTTTCCAAAACTAAAACTGGTCTTCCTTCCTTCAGAATTCCCAACTTTATCCTTGGAATGAAGTTGCCAGGTTTAGCAAATAAAAATACAGGGTGGTTAGTCAAATTTGAATTTCAGATGAACAACAAATAGTGTTTTAGTATAAATATGTCTCATGTATTGCATGGGATACATTTACACTTAAACACATTCATTGTTCATCTGAAATTCAGATTTACCTGGCACTCTGTATTTTATGTGGCAACCCTACCTGGAAACACTGGGAGATGCCTCCTCTCTTCAACAGTGAGATGTGAAAAAAATTAAATGACTAAAAACACAAAGCAATACGAGTAATAGGAACAAAGAAACAACCCCACAAAAATTGGCCTGGATAGATTTCCTTCAAGGACACTAGAAACAGTTTCCAAGTGCTCCTTCTAAGCTGGGCTTTATACTGCCTCCATGTGCAAAATGTGTCTACCTGGAATGTTTTCCCCACTTTCTAGAAGTCATGAAGCCTTGCCTAACCTCCACTGTGACCTATCCATTCCCTAAACTCAGTGGCAGATCCATTTTGTGTGTCTGTGTGTCGGGGGGGCGGGGTGTGGACATGAAATGTATAGAGCTTGGGGAGGATGTCCTTTATGAAAAAAAATTATTATTTGAGGAGAAGGTGAAGGGATTAGAAAGAACAAATTAGTAGACACAATATAGTCATGGGGATATGAAATACAGTATGAGGAATATAATCAACAATGTTGTAAAGACTGTGTAGGGTGCCAGATGGGCACCTTATCAAGGGGATCACTTCATAGACTGTGTAGATGCCTGACTAATGCACTGTACAATTTAAGCTGAAGTAGAATAATATTATATGTCAAATATCTTTACTATATATATATATAGTAACTGGAGGTGGAGTACAGCATAAGGAAGATAGTCAATGGTATTGTAACAGGTATATAAGATGTCAGAGGGGTAGTAGTTTGGGGGAGAGGTTTATCACTTTGTGAAGGGTGAATGTCTAACTGCTATGTTGCTTTGTACACTTGAAACTAATAAATAATAATAATAATAATAATAAAATAAAATATGATCGTCCTCTTCAGAGGACAGCAATTCTATATTATCTTTTTCTATATGGAGACAAGACAGATAACCCAGTCTTTCCTCTAGCATACATCATTGATTTAAAAACAAAAATTGATAGTTGAGAATTGCTGTCAAGTTTGGAGAAATCTCTAACACGTTTTCCTCACTTGTGACCTGTAAAATTTCAAGGATTTCAAGTTTTCTTATTCAGTGACTACTTATAAATAATCTTTGAATTGATACACTCATTAAAAATTGCCCACATATTAATACATACTTGTTGTGGCAGGCGCCATGGAACATGTTCATTTGGGAGAAGACCACTCACCCAGAACCGTTGCGCATAATGCTGGTGAGCGGGCCGAGTAAGCAGTACACATATTCTTGAAAGCTGCTTCTATACCAGCACTGCTCACTCTGATTTAACAATGCACGGAAGTGATTGTGAGCCACATAAACATATTCCACTAACCCTGAACTAAATATATCCCCGACTCTAACTCCCCTTAACCAGATCTCCAAAATGTCCAGGGCCACTCCTACACCAACAGGCATGAGGAAGAATGTGATGCAGTTGAAGTCAAAGCAGAAAGAGACCATTAAAAAATCTTGCAATTAAAAAGTCTTACTTTTGCACATTTTACAAAAAATGTATGAGCATGTGAATGCATTGATAGGGTTCATCCCAGAATGTACAAGTGGAAGGCTTCATAAGATACACTAAATTGACCTCTGTCTAATCTTTAGCAGCTATTAATAATATGATCTGTAGTACTCATGGTGCACTTAGCCTAGCAGCCTTGTGTTATTAGCTATCTGGTCATTATAGAAGTAAGTGTCCCATCATGGCATTGAGACTACAGACTCATTTGAGGGCAGAAATCATGATAGTTACTACTTTATTTTTCTTTCTGTGCTTGATACGGAGCCAATCATTTTCAAAATCAATGCATGTATGTATTTAGGTGTCAAGGTACAGATTATATTACAAGTCAACAGGCTGATTGTCCCCTCTTGTGTAGGTCTCCATCTCAAAAATCAGTATGGTAATCAGCACCCCAACTCCCCCAAAAGAACAACTTGTACTTGGAGATAAAACATCTGGATAGAAGTCTTCACTTTATCATGTAATGACTGTGCATTTAGTCTCTCTGTCAGTTTCTTCATATGAAAAATGAAGTTGATGGAGTTGATAATCGCCTCCCGATATTCATTCCAGAATAATATGAGCAGCTTTGTAAAGTAACTGCCCTGTGCATGTAAATAATTATGTTACACTTATTTTTCAGGCTTGGTTTCCTCTGATGATAGGAGAAAAATTAACTCTTTCACATTTATTGGCACTATTAGTGAATCAAAAATATGTTCTCTTTGTGGTCAATATTCTACAAAACAATGAGAGAAATAAGGAAAAGGGTTATGTTGGAATTTTCAGGAAGCATTATGGTAGAAATTAAAACCAAGAATTAGCTGATGCAGTGGTTCTCTGACTGAATGAACATCAGAGTCACCTGTGGACCTTGCAGAATGCTGATTCCCAGGCTCACCGACTTGCTTGCTGAACTAGTATACTTACACGTATAGGTGTCATTCTTATGATCAGCCAGGCTTGAGAATGGCTGGTCTAGATGGAGGACAAATATGGATCTCCTGATAGATTTTAAACTCTTAGCTAGAAGATATGTATGAGGATTCCCTCTTCATCATCTTCTCCATACCTTTCTTTCCCAGCAAGGAGAGTTTACAACTCCCATCTCCAGCACTTTTTAGTTCCTTTATTTCTACCATGTTATATTGACCAGCCAGAAGACTTAGGAAAATGAAAACAAAAAGTTTTGAGATGCAGGCAAAGTCTGTTTTCACCCACCCATTCAACCATCCAAGAGTTCCCTCCAGCACTTACAGAGAAACATCTCTTTAGCATGTTGGTGTTCTTCACGTAACTTCTCAGGAGTCAGCCTGGTATTGAGTTTGGGTCTTTGAAAATATGCCGTACATCCACCAAAACTGGTCTCCTCTAGGTCATTAATGACTTCCATGCTCTAAACCCAATAGACATTTTTCAATCCTCATGGTATCTGATAATACAACTGCATTCAGCACAGCTAATTAGCCCTTCCTTGATATTTTCTTTTTTTTTCTTAAGCTGCTGGGATGCCACATTCTTCTTGTTTATCTCATATCTCTCCAGATACACTTCTTCTTCCTCACCAGATCCTTCTCCGATTTGACCTCTAAAGTTGAAACTCTTCAAGCCTCATCCTTGAGCCCTCTTTTCCTTCTAGTCTACACTTTCCTCAAAATGATTTACTCTACCTTCTTGTTTTAAATTCCATCTATATGACAAACATTCAGAATTACTGCCACTCTGCCTTTTCCCAACTCAGTACATGTTATCGACGTACACATAGTTGCTTAAGAAAGAAAACAACATTCTTCTTACCATTTTCTCTCCCTCTCCACTTTCAATCTGCCACCACATCTTACTGATTTTGCCTCCTAGGTATCGCTCTAAACCATTTATTTCACTCTATTTCTATGTTTATCCAAACCTAAGCCTCAACCATCAGTCACCTGGATTCTAACTACTATCTTTGCTTTTTCTCATTAAACTTCCAATCTTGTCTCCATTTGCCATGGAGCAGATAAAAGAAATAATTAAAGTTTTAAATCATATCATCTCCTCTACTTAAAAGGCTTAATTTAATGTGTTTTCTGACAATATAAAATTCTTTTTTCAGCTCCAAGGAAGTATAATTGACAAAATTGCAAGATATTTAAAGTGTACATCATGATGATTTGAAACATATATACATTGTGAAAGGATTCCCCCCATCTAGTTAACTAACACATCCATCACCACACATAAAATATATGTGAATTTAAATTCTATTTTCATAGCAAATTTCAATTATATAATACAATGTTATCAATTATAGTCACCATATTATACTTTAAATCCTCAGATTTTATTCATCCTATAGCTGAAAGTTTGTATCCGTTTACCAAATCTTCCTATTTCCTCCACCCTCCAGCCCCGGGCAACCACTTCTCTGCTCTGAGTTTCTGAGATTGCCTTTTTCTTTTAAGATTCCAAATATAAAATTCTTAAGGAAAACTTCAAAGACTTCATTTATCTAATTTCCCCTCAACATTTCCAGACTTACCTATACCGTTTCCCATATCTCCTTATGCTGTAGCCCAGGGGTGTCCAAACTTTTTTCAACGTTTTTCACCAAGGGCCGTATGCAGTAAAATACACAGACAGCCGGGCCACTCACTTGAGGTGAAGTACGTATTGCCTCACCTGGTTTATTTAAGTAAACTAACTATATATTTGGAATTTGCTGCAGGCCGATTAACAATGGATCATGGGCCGCAGTTGGCCCGCGGGCCGCAGTTTGGACACCCCTGCTGTAGCCACACCAGCCTTCCCACCATTCCTGAAACTCACCAAGGTGTTTTCTCTAATCTACTGTTCCCATTGCTTGGAGTGCCTTTCAGCCTCTCTGGAGCTAATCTTTATTTATTCTTCAGTCTCAGATTTAATACCTCTTCCTCAAAGAAGACATCCTGATTCAGAATACTGTACTTCCGTCCTAACACATGTTACTTGCTGTGCGGACAGAGCCCCAGAGAGCAGTTTCCAGGCTCTCCGCCTCACATGGAAAGGTGCTGGCTCAGGTAGTAAATGGATGGCCGTCAACTATGGCTGGTTGGCCGTCAGCTGTAACCATTGAGCCTTTGGCCACTAATATAACTGCCGCGGCTACGGAGGGAAGTGGAGGAGAGTGGAGGAGAGTGAAGGAGAGTCGAGGAGAGTCGGTCGGTTGGCAGCAAAGTGGACAGTAGGTCACACGTCGTGTAAACCCAGCCTCCAGTGAGACCATAGTGGTATGACTCCCCTACCTATGGCTCCGTGGGTGTTCCTTTTTGGCCTCGCCATGTTCTGCGTTCTTATGTGGGGAGCGGGAGCTGAGACCCTGCAGGCCACCCTGCACGACACTTGCATATTCATATTTTTATTTGTGCGATTATTTATTTAATATGTGACTCCTCAAATTAACTGTGGACTCCATAAAAGCATGGAACATATCCGTTTGCTTACCACTGTATAATCAAAGAATGCGGGCACCTAGTAAGTGTTTGATAAATATCTGTTATCTGAATGAACTGCATATGAATGGCATGGGGGAAGAAAAGAGCCATTCCACATGTTTGATTCCTTCTCACAGTGTTGTGTGTTTGACTTGCATTATGAAGTTGTGCTGTGTTTTCTTTCCATCTGGGGTAGTTCTCCCAGCTCTGATTATACCTGAGCTCCCCCAGTTTCTTTTGCAGCCCTGGCCAAGTCACCGGGTTTCTCTGAATGTTAATCAAGCCATCTGGAAAATAGGGCATGAAATTGCACGTCCCTGACTAGCAGCAGATGCGGCAAGTGAGCAGAGCTGCATTTCCTTTTCAGTAACTAATTGCACACATGGTACAATATGGAGAAAAACATTATAAATCAATTAGGCTATTACAGCAACACGGTGCTCTGCAAACAGAGAACTAGGCCTTGCGTTGGGAAGTGGGAGATAGGAACACCTGATTCTCCTTGCAATGGCCTTGGATAATTACTTGCATCTTTATATTTAATTTGTCTCACCCCCTTCCAGGGTTCCAGAAAGATTAGTTTACTGATATTTGTTAAGAGTTTTGACTTCCTGGCTTGGAAGATGGATAAGACTGGAGGAGGACGGTGGTTAAGAAGTCTTATTGACGTAAAACACTCATGTTTGAGAGTTTGATGTCCATGCTCTCATCAATATCCAGGTCAGAGCTGGTTGGTGCTTTGGGTCAGGGCGACAAGAGCAAGGGAAGTGAAGCGACCAGGTAGCTGTGGAGTTGACAATGTCTCCAAGTGCCCATGGCTTGGAAAACATTAACATGGGCATAATAGGAATCAGGTGAGCTGGGGTTTGAGCGGCAAGAGGGAAAGAGAAGTGGGGAAGGTTGGAAAGGCAATTAATATTCTCTATTTCTCCTCCCTGCTTCCTGGCTTTGGTTTTTCAAGGGAACTACAGTGAAAAAACTCTGTCTGTGCTTCTGGAGATAAAAGTCTCAAGTGCTTTTTAGCCAACAGAGCATGGGTGGAGCAAGAGAAAGTGGCCAGGACGCTTACTAGGAAGAAGGGACTTTTTTAAAAAGTAGGGACGAGTAAATATGAATTTTAGTAGAAGCCTCCAAATACAACTGTTAAATGTTCAATGAGTTTGTAGGAAGTTTTCAAAGCCCTGTGGATAATTTAGATGAGAATATTGCCATCAGGACTAAGGTTCTTTGAAAGTTGCTTCAGACACTTAGAGGTACACTTTTATCTTGTTATGCCTGTGTTAATTATGTTTTGCAAAACAGTCGTCCTCAATCCTGTTTGTGCCTTAGAATGACATGGGAAGTTTTTTAAAACTTAGCAATGTCCTCAGGATCTCTAGAGGAAGGAGCTAGGCATTGACACTTTTTTAAATTTCCCCAGGTAATTCTATTATGCAGCACACTTAAAAGCAGAGAACTGTAATTAAGCTTTTAAAAGTAAGAACTGTATGTTATACTTAAATATGTACACATATACTATTGAACCCCTAGGGATATATATATATTGTGAGGAGAGAGTCCCAGAGAGCAGTTTCCAGGCTCTCAGCCTCAAGTGGAAAGGTGCTGGCTTGGATATTATATGGCCATCACCTGTGACTGGTTGGCCATCAGCTGTAACCAGTTAGCCAATTAGCCACTGATATAACTGCCGTAGCTGCGTTAGTTAGTTGGTTGGTTGGCAGGCAGAAAAGTGGATGGTGGATTGCGGATCGTGTGGATACTACTTCCTGTGTGTGTCTCTCCTGGCCACCAGAGAGACTGGGGTGCAGGAAGACCCCTTGTTGGGGTACTGGTGGATATTTGCTCCCTGTGTCTCCACCCCAGCCGCCAGTGAGAATATAGTGGTATGACTCCCCTATCTATGGCTCTGTTGGTGTTCCTTTTTGGATTCACCATATCCTGCATTCTTTTGTGGGGGACGGGAGCTGAGACCCCGCATGACACACGTGTCATGTGAGGTGTCTGGTCCCGCTCCCCACGTAAGAACGCAAGACATGGTAAGGCCAAAAAGCAACACCCACGGAGCCATAGATAAGGGAGTCATACCACTGGGTTGACTCGCTGGCAACTGGGTTGGAGACACAGGAAGCAGGAGCCACGTGATCCACAACCCGCCGTCCACTTCTCTCTGCCAACCAACCTCACTTGCTAGCTGCAATCCACCGTGCTAACTGCAATCCGCGCTTGCTAGCTCAGCCACTATCTGCTTGCTAGCCCCTCATTTTCTGCTAACGTAGCCATGGCAGTTGTATTAGTGGCCAATGGCTCACTGGTTACAGCTGACGGCCAACTAGCCACAGCTGATGGCCGTCCAATCACAGTTGATGGCCATTTACTACCCAGGTAGCACCTTTCCACGTGAGGGCAAGAGCCTGGGAACTCCTGGCTCTGTCCCCACACTGCGTGATATATATATGTATATATATGTATGTGTGTATATATATATCTATACACATACATATATACATACATATATATGTATACATGTATGTATATATGTATGTGTAAAGATATATATATACACACATACATATATATATATGTATATGTATGTAAACACACACACACACACACACACACACACACACACACCCCGTGTGCTTATATGGTGGAAAGTTTGTGAACTTAATTGTTCAACTTTCGTGTGTGTGTGTGTGTGTGTGTGTGTGAGTGTATCAGTTTTCATATTCACAATTTTTCTCCTCCACCAGGTTGAACAAGCTGTGTGAAGGGGCTCAGAGCGTGAGAAGTAGACCTGGAACACTGGCCCGAAGGCTCATGTGCTAAGCCTCGTCTCTTGTCTGCCTCAGCCCCAAGCCCAGTGTTCAGCATCAAAAAGACCCTGTTTGTACCAGGTAGCTGATCAAACAATTGAGGGAATGACCCACAATTTGATCATTTCCATGCTCAAATTCTACAAAGAATCTTATCACATTCACATTGCTTAGGTAAACATAACCCCAAACAGAAATGGAACCCCAGAAACCTCAGTTGCCATCCTCACTCAAAACTTAGCACCTTGTCTCCTTCTAATATATTGTTCTTTATTCAGTGTTTATCTGGGGTGGCAGGACCACAGCTGCTGTCTCCTTCTAGACCCAGGCCTGGGTCATAGGGTGGGTGGAAACAATGACTGTTTTGCTTGTCTGGTGATAAATATCCTGTGCCACTTTGTGCCTCTTGTTGCAAATTCAGTCCCATATCCTGTGAACTACCCCTCTGGGTTTGAATCTCCAGCACCATACAGGGGCTTCAGGGAGACTGCAAAACAATCTGTGTTCTGACCTTGGCATCACTGGGCCCATAAATCACATAAGGCAACTCACACTTCAAGCAGTAGCCTAGAGGCATGATGGGATCAGGGAGCAGAGAATAGAAAAGGGTGGGAGTAAGGGGGAGGCCCAGGGAGAGGAAGGTTATGCTGAGGAACAAAGAGAGACAGAGGGAACTTTTTATTCTCTAAAGAAATAGGCTGTTTCCTAGACGTCATAGTCCTATCGTGAGGTAGAGATTGCAGGAGACTGGTTTGGGGGTGGGGGAGGGTGTTCAAGTAAATATTTCATCATGAGTGATATGCCTCACCAGCATCTTTCCCTGTAAACAACTTCTGAGGTAGGGGGTCCTCTCTGAACAACAAATTAACCAGCTAACATATAGAAGTGGAAAAGCTTAGGTAACAATTTCTTACACTTTAATGATTTTTGACAAAGCACTATCAAACACATTCATTCATTCATTCGGTCAACAGCTGTTTTTCCAATTACTTCTCTGCCAGGCACTGGGCTCATTGTTGGAGACACAGCAGCCTACCAGACCAGCATTATTATCCCTGGCTCCCTGAGCTTAAAGTCTAGTAGACAATTGAACAAAGATTACCATGTGATCAACATTGTGGAAAAGAAAGAACAGAAACATGTATTACGTCAATTATTTGCTAACACATCTTTTTGACTATTGAGCTCATTATACATTTCATTATTAACTCCATTTCATAGTGAGGATCAGAGGGGTTAGGTATTCAGACAACAGTTAACTGATGGAGTCAGAATTGCAACCTGCATATTCTTGAGTTCTTGTGCCTTTTTCACTCTGTAATCTACCTCAAGATGCCATCAGCTCAGCTGCTTCCCAAGTTTCTGTCCTGAAACTTCCACCACCCCCTTACCCACTGGTAATCACTAAACTATTCTGTGGCACGTTCGACTTCCAGTAGGGCACAAGCAATACGTTCTGCAACAAAGCGACCCCTGGCTTCTCAGCCCAGTGCCTGAAGTGACCCAAGCCCAATCGACAACTTTAATTTGTACAATGACAACAGCTACCCCAGAGAAAACCAGAACAATGAAAGTGGGTCAGGTCCAAACCATCCTTGCACCATGTGGTTCACTGAAACCCCCAGATTGCTTGCTTACTGACATCTCACTCCCTCTTGGATACACATGTCTTTTTTTCCCCTGTGGTAAAGTACACATAACATAAAATTTATCATCTTAACTATTTTAAGTGTTTAGTAGAGTAATGTTAACTCTATGTACACTGTTGTACAATAGATCTCTAGTATTTCTCATCTTGCAAAACTGAAACTCTGTACCATTGGACAACAACTCCCCTTTTCCTGCATAGCAACCCTTGGCAACCACCATTCTACCTTCAAAGACTTTGACTATTTAGATACCTCCTATAAGTGGAATCGTGCAGTATTTATCTTTTTGTGACTGGCTTGTGTCACTCAGCGTAATGGCACAAGATCACCCATGGTTCACCATATGACAGATTTCTTTATTTTTAAGACTGGACAATGTTCCATTGTATGTACATACCACATTTTCTTTATCCATTTATCCATCAATGGATATCTAGGTTGCTTCGACCTCTTGGCTGTTGTGAACAATGTTGCAGTGAACATAGGTGTGCAAATATCTCTTTGAGGCCCTGCTTTCAATTATTTTGGCTATATACCGAGAAGTGGGATTAATGGATCAATTAATAATTCTGTACTTATTTTTTGAGGAACCACCATACTGTTTTCACTAGTGGCTGAATATTTTACATTCCCTACAACAGTGTACAAGAATTCTATTTTTTCCAAATCTTTGCCAACACTTGTTATTTATTTTCTGGTGTTTTTCTTTTTAAATAGTGGTCATCCTAATGGTGATATCTCATTGTTGTTTTGATTTACATTACCTTGATAATGACTAATGTTAAGCATCTTTTCTTTTTAAAATTTTTCTTCAAATTTATTGGGGTGACATTGGTTAGTAAAATTATATAGGTTTCAAGTATACAATTCTATAACAACATCTGTATATATCACATTGTAATATATCACCACCCAGACTCAGTTCTCTTTTCATCACCATATATTTGACCCCCTTTTCCCTCTTCTACACCCCCTTTCCACCTTCCCCTCTGGTAACCACTAAACTATTGTCTGTGTCTATGATGTTTTTGTTTGTTTGTTTGTCTTGTTCGTTTGTTGGTTTCAGTTTCATATCTCACTTTTTCTCTCTGATTTAGGAGTAGAGTGTCATGGTTCATGACTTTTTCTGTCTGACTTATTTCGCTTAGCATGCTAATCTCAAGATCCATCATGTTGTCAAAAATGGCAATATTTCATCTTTTCTTTTAACCATGTAACATTCCATTGTGTATATATACCACATCTTATTTAGCCAAGCATCTATCAAAGGACAGTTTGGCTGTTTCCATGTCTTGGGCACTGTGAATAATGCTGCAAAGAACATCAGGCTACATATATCTTTATGGATAAATGTTTTCAGATTTTTTGGGTAGTTACTCAGAAGAGGGAGTGCTGGTTTGTATAGTAATTCTATTCTTAATTTTTTGAAGAACCTCCACACTGCCTTCCATAGTGGCTGCACCAGTCTGCATTCCCACCAACAGTATATGAGGGTTCTTTTTTCTCCACAGCCTATCTATGGCTTATTATTATTTTTCTTGTTGATAATAGCCATTCTAACAGGTGTGAGGAAGTATCTGATTGTGATTTTGATTTGCATTCCCCTTATAGCTAGTGAAGTTGAGCATTTTTTCATGTATCTGTTGGCCATTTGTATGTCTTCTTGGGAGAAGTGTCTGTTCAGGTCCTCTGCCCATTTTTGATTGGATTATTTGTTTTATTGTTGTTGAGTTATATGAGTTCTTTACGTGTTTTGGATATTAGCCTCTTGTTGGAGCTGTTGTTTGCAAATATCTTTTCCCATTCAGTTGGTTGCCTCTTTTTTTTGTTGATAGTTTCTTTTACTGTGAAGAAGATTTTGTTTGATATAGTCTCATGATTTAGTTTTTATTTTACTTCCCTTGCTGTTGAGGTCAAATTAATAAAATCCTGTCTAAAACCAAGGTCCATAAGTTTAGTACTGATGCTTTCTTCTATGCAATTTATTGTTTCTGGTCTTATATTTAGATTTTTGATCCATTTTGAGTTAATTTTGGTATGTGGTGACAAATGGCAGTCTAGTTTCATTCTTTTACCCATGGCTTTCCAATTTTCCCAGCACCATTTATTGAAGAGGCCTTTTTTTTTTTTTTACATTGTATGTTTTTGGCTCCTTTGTCAAAAATCTGCCCATGTATATCTGGTTTTATTTCTGGGTTCTCAATTCTATATCATTGTTCTGTGAGTATTTTTCTCTGCCAATACCATGCTGTTTTGATTATTGTAGCTTTGTACTATAAATTGAAGTCAGGTAATGTGATACTTCTGGCCTTGTTCTTTTTTCTCAGGATTGCTTTGGCTATTCAGGGTCCTTTGTGATTCCATAAAATCTGATGAATCTTTTTGTTCTATTTCTTTTAAAAAGTGCCATTGGAATTTTGATGGGGATTGCGTGAATCTGTATATTGCTTTGGGTAATATGGCTATTTTAACTATGTTGATTTTTTCAATCCATGATCATGGAATATCTTTCCATCTCTTTGTGTTTACTTAAATTTCTTTTAATAATGTTTTATAGTTTTTAGTGTATAAGTTTTTCACCTACTTTCTTAAGTTTATTCCTAGGTGTTTTATTCTTTTTGTTGCAATTACAAAATAATTTTTTTTTTCATTTCTTTTTCTGAGATTTTATTTTTAGTATATAGGAATGCAATGGATTTTTTGCATTGATTTTGTATCCTGAAACTTTACACTATTTGTTTATTGTTTCTAATAGATTTTTGGTGGAGTCTTTAGGTTTTTCTATATTAAGAATCATATTATACTCAAAAAGTGACATTTTGACTTCTTCATTCCCAATTTGAATGCCATTTATTTCTTTCTCTTGCCTAATTGTTCTGGCGAGAACTGCCAATACTATGTTGAATAACAGTGGTGAGAGAAACCATCCTTGTCTCTTTCCTGATCTTAGAGGAAAAGCCTTCAGTTTTTCACCATTAAGTATGATGTTAGCTGAGGTTTTTCATATATAGCCTTTATTATGTTGCAATACTTTCCTTTTATACCCATTTTATTAAGTGTTTTAAACAGAAATGGATGTTGTATCTTGTCAAATGTTTTTTCTGCATCTATTCATATGATCATATGATTTTTCTTCTTTATTTGGTTTATGCGGTCTACCACATTGACTGATTTGTGTATGTTGAACCATCCTTTCACCCCGGGAATGAACCCCACTTAAACGTGATGTATAATCTTTTTAATGTATTATTGTATTCGATTTGCTAGAATTTTGTTTATGATTTTTGCATCTGTATTCATCAGAGATATTGGTCTGTAGTTTTCTTTTCTGCATTATTCTTACAACGTTTTTCTATTGGGGTAATGTTGGCCTCATAAAATGAGTTAGGAAGTATTGTCTCTTCTTCAATTTTTTGGAAGAGTTTGAGAACAGGTATTAAATCCTCTTTGAATGTTTGGTAGAATTCTAGTGAAGCCATCTGGTCCTGGACTTTTGCTCTTGGGGAGGTTTTAGGCAATTTGTATATTCAGATTTTCCAGTTCTTTGTGATTCAGTCTAGGAAGGTCATATATTTCTAAGAACTTGTCCATTTCTTCTAGGTTATTGAATATGGTGCCGTATAGTCTTTCATAGTATTCTTGTATGATCCTTTGTATTTCTGTAGTATCCATCATAACTTCTATTCTTTCATTTCTGATTTTGTTTATGTGTGTCTTCTCTCTTTTTTCCTTAATAAGTCTAGTCAAGTGTTGTAAATTTTATTAATCTTTTCAAAGCACCAGTCTTTGTTTTATGTTTTTTCTATTATCATTTTGTTCTCTATTTCATTTATTTCTGCTCTAATTTTTATTATTTACTTCCCTCTGCTGACTTTGGATTTCATTTGTTCTCTTTTCTCTAGTTCTTTAAGATGTACTGTTAGGTTGTTTATTTAGGATTTTTCTTGTTTCTTGAGATAAGCCTGACAAATGATAATAAATTTGATACAGATTTTTCTCTTATTACTGCTTTCACAGCATCCCAAATTTTATTTTAAAGAATCTGTCTTTCCAGTTCTACTGACAACTAAACAAAACAAACTGTATTGTTTTTTTTTAATTAAAGTTTATTGGGGTGACAATTGTTAGTAAAGTTACATAGATTTCAGGTGTACAATTCTGTGTTGTATCATACATGAATCCCATTGTGTGTTCACCACCCAGAGTCAGTTCTATTTCCATCACCATATATTTGATCCCCTTTACCCTCATCTATCACCCGCCTCCCCCCTTACCCTCTGGTAACCACTAAACTATTGTCTGTGTTTATGAGCTTTTGTTCCTTTATTTGTTTTCTTGTTCTTTTGTTGTTTTCACTTTTATATACCACAGATCAGTGAAATCATATGATTCTCTACTTTTTCTGTCTGACTTATTTCGCTTAGCGTTATAAACTCAAGATCCATCCATGTTGTCACAAATGGTCCTATTTCATCTTTTATTACCGCCGAATAGTGTATGTATACCATTGTATATATATACATACTTCTTTATCTGATATCAGATGAAACAGACTTCAGGGTGAAAAAGGTAACAAGAGACAAAGATGGACATTTCATAATGCTAAAGGGGACTATACATAAAGAAGACATAATAGTCATCAATATTTATGCCCCCAATCAGGGAGCACCAAAATATACCAAGCAACTACTAACAGAATTAAAGGGAGAAATTGACCAAAACACAATTACACTAGGGGACCAAAATACATCATTAACAGCTATGGATAGATCATCCAAACAGAAAATAACTAATGAAATAGCAGCCCTAATCGACACATTAGATGAAATGGACATAATTGACATTTATAGAGCACTTCATCCTAAAACATCAGACTACACATTTTTTTCTAGTGTACATGGAACATTCTAAAGGATAGACCATATATTGGGACATAAAACTAACCTCAGCAAATTTAAGAAGATTGAAATCATACCAAGCATATTCTCTGATCACAAGCCTTTGAAATTGGATATCAACTGCAAAAAGAAAGCAGGAAAACCCACAAATACATGGAGATTAAACAATATACTTTTAAAGAACGACCGGGTCAAAGAAGAAATTAGAGGAGAGATCAAAAAATACAAAGAAACAAATGAGAATGAAAATACATCCTACCAAAATTTGGGGGATGCAGCGAAAGCAGTTTTAGGAGGGAAATTTATATCATTACAGGCCTATCTCAAGAAACAAGAAAAATCCCAAATAAATAACCTCACGGTACACCTTATAGAACTACAAAAAGTTCTATAGAAGTTCTTATAGAACTTATAGAACTACAAAAAGAAAGACAAATGAAACCCAAGGTCAGCAGAAGAAAGGAAATAATAAAATTCAGAGCAGAACTAAATGAAATACAGAACAAACAGACAATAGAAAAAATTAATGTGACAGAGCTGGTTCTTTGAGAAGATTAACAAAATTGACAAACCTTTGGCTAGGCTCACTAAGCTAAAAAGAGAGAAGACACTAATAAACAAAATCAGAAATAAAAAGGGGGAAGCAATCACGGATACCACAGAAATACAAAGGGTCATCCAAGAATACTATGAAGGACTATATGCCACCAAATTCAATAACTTAGAAGAAATGGACAAGTTCTTAGAAACATATAGCCTTCCAAGGCTGAACCATGAAGAACTGGAAAATCTAAACAGACTGATCACCAGTAACGAAATTGAATCAGTCATCCAAAACCTTCCCAAAAGCAAAAGTCCTGGACCAGATGGCTTCACTAGTGAATTCTACCAAACCTTCAAAGAGGATCTAATACCAATCCTGCTCAAACTCTTCCAAAAAATTGATGAAGAGACAGTACTCCCTAACTCACTTTATGATGACAACATTACCATAATATGAAAAACTGGTAAGGACAATACAGTAAAAGAGAACTACAGACAAATATCTCTGATGAATACAGATGCAAAAATCCTAATCAAAATCCTAGCAAATCGAATGCAACAATGCTTTAAAAAGATTATTCATCACCACCACCTGGGGTTCATCCCAGGGACACAAGGATGGTTCAACATATGCAAATCCATCAATGTGATACATCATATAAACAAAATAAAGGACAAAAATTATACGATTATATCAATTGATGCCGAAAAAAGCATTTGACAAGATACAACATCCATTTATGATTAAAACACTTAATAAAATATGCATAGAAAGAAAATACCTTAACATAATAAGGCCATATATGAAAAACCCACAGCTAATCTCAAAATTAATGGTGAAAAATTGAAGCCCTTTGTTCTACGTTCAGGAACACAACAGGGCTGTCCCCTATCACCTCTGCTTTTCAATAGAGTTTTGGAAGTCCTCGCCAGAGAAATCAGGCAAGAGAAAGAAATAAAAGGCATCCAAATTGGGAATGAAGAAGGTAAATTGTCACTCTTTGCAGATGACATGATGCTATGTATAGAAAGCGCTAAAGACTCCACCAAAAAGCTATTAGAAACAGTCAACGAATACAGTAATGTTGCTGGCTACAAAATCAACGTACAAAAGTCCATTGCATTACTATACACTAACAATGAAATCTCAGAAAAAGAAATAAAAAAAAAAATCCCTTTTGCAATTGCAGCAAAAAGAATAAAATACCTAGGGATAAACTTAACCAAAGATGTAAAAGACCTATATGCTGAAAACTATAAGACATTTTTAAAAGAAATTGAAGAAGACACAAAGAAATGGAAAGACATTCTGTGCTCAAGGATTGGAAGAATCAACATACATAAAATGACCATATTACCCAAAGCAATATACAGATTTAATGCAATCACCATCAAAATCTCAACGGCATTTTTTAAAGAAATAGAACAAAAAATCATCAGATTTGTCTGGAACCACAAAAGACCCCGAATAGCCAAAGCAATCTTAAAAAAAAGAGTAGTGCTGGAAGTATCACACTCCCTGACTTTAGCTTGTACTACAGGGCAACCATAATCAAAACAGCATGGTATTGGCAGAAAAACAGACACGTAGGACAATGGAATAGAATTGAGAACTCAAAAATAAAACCACATAAATATAGACAGATAATTTTTGATAAAGAAGCCAAAAACATGCAATGGAGAAAAGACAGCCTCTTCACTAAATGGTGCTGGGAGAATTGGAAAGCCATGTACAAAAGAATGAAACTGGACTGCTATCTGTCACTATGTACCAAATTTAATTCAAAATGGATCAAAGACTTAAGTATAAGACCTGAAACAATAAACTGCATAGAAGAAAACATAGGTTCTAAACTTATGGATCTTGGGTTCAAAGAACATTTTATTTATTTGACTCCAAAGGCAAGAGAAGTAAAAGCTAAAATAAATTAATGGGACTATATGAAACTTAAAAGCTTCTGAACAGCAAAAGAAACCATCGACAAAATAAAGAGGCAACCAACTGAAAGGGAGAAGATTTTTGCAAACAGTACCTCCGATAAGGTGCTAATATCCAAAATATACAAGGAACTCATGCAACTCAACAACAAAGAAGCTAACAACCTAATTGACAAATGGGCAGCCGACCTGAAGAGACATTTCTCCAAAGAGGACATATAAATGGCAAGTAGACATATGAAAAAATGCTCAACATCACTAATCATCAGAGAAATGCAAATAAAAACCACAATGAGATTATCACCTCACCCCAGTTAGAATGGCTATCATCAGCAAGACAAATAGTAACAAGTATTGGAGAAGCTGTGGAGAAAAAGGAACCCTCATACACTGTTGGTGGGAATGCAGACTGGTGCAGCCGCTATGGAAGGCAGTGTGGAGTTTCTTCAAAAAATTATGAATAGAATTACCGTATGACCCAGCAATCCCTCTCCTGGGTATCTACCCAAAAAATCTGAAAACATTTATCCATAAAGACACGTGTGCTCCAATGTTCATTGCAGCTTTGTTTATGGTGGCCAAGACATGGAAACAACCAAAATGTCATTCGATAGATGAATGGATAAAGAAGTTGTGGTATATATACACAATGGAATACTATTCTGCGGTAAGAAAAGATGATATAGGAAATTTGTGACAACATGGATGGATCTTGAGATTATAATGCTAAGCGAAATAAGTCAGACAGAAAAAGCAGAGAACCATATGATTTCACTGATAGGTGGTATATAAACCAAAAACAACAAAAGAACAAGACAAACAAATGAGAAACAAAAACTCATAGACACAGACAATAGTTTAGTGGTTACCAGAGGGTAAGGGGGGAGGCGGGTGATAGATGAGGGTAAAGGGGATCAAATATATGGTGATGGAAGGAGAACTGACTCTGGGTGGTGAACACACAATGGGATTTGTAGATGATGTGAGACAGAATTGTACACCTGAAATCTATGTAACTTTACTAACAATTGTCACCCCAATAAACTTTAATTAAAAAATTAAATTATACAACATGTGTTGAACACTCACATTCTGAGTGCTTGTTCCACAGTACATATTAGATATATGCTAGATTTTTTGCTTCATATCTCTATAACTCTATTCAAATCTTCTAATCCGCATTGCATCATGTAGTATGTATATTTGGAGGAATTTGTGTGTACATTTACAGATGGAATCCTATTCTTCTACTGACAATTATTTTTTCAGATGTGTCTTACATTCATTTTATTTGTTCTTTGTTTGGAAATGATAATAAGACTTCTACTTCAAGAATTTATGTATCTTTCTGGTCAAGTACCTAATGCCCTCACAAACAGTTCCGGAAGAATTATTTTATAATTTGATAATTCACATTTTCCTAAAGCAGGACACAACTGCATAACTTAAAAATAGATGACTTTGTTGTTTTCTTTCAAGACAGCAAATGGTAGATACTTGAAGAGTATAAATTTTACATCAGCAGATAATATAACGTACCACTGTAGACATACCTGCTAAGTATAGACATGATGCCAACTAACTTACCTATCTGTCACATGGGAATGCCAGAGGCGGACATTAGGATGGAAGTAAAAGTGAAAGAAGAATTTAATTATTTAAGCCCTTGGTTATGCATCAACAGAAATGCATTCAAATTAAACCAAAAGAAAAGGCAAAAAATGGTGTCCCACAAAATTCAGGGCAGTGTAGTAACTATTGGCTTACATGCTGTCAGGAGTCTTCTTTTACTTAATTTTTCTTCTTTTACTTTTCTCTGTCTTTCTCTCCCACCTTTTTTCTCTCCCTCCCTTCTTCCCTCTCTCTCTTTCCTTTTCCCTCTCCCTCTCCCTATCCATCTCTATCTCTATCTGAATCTCTCTCTATCCCTCTCTTCCTCATCCTGCACTCCTCTGCTGGTCTCCTCTGATTCTTTAAACTTAAGTATTAAAAACATGAACTGTGCACAATTTACATCTTACAAATCCACACTTTTGGAACAATGACAGCAACAGTGGCTGCAACAGAATTTCTCCAGTTCTTAATTTAAATTGCTGAAATAAAATATACCACTTAGCTCACCTTGGCAAGTGCCACATCCTGGACCAAATAACAGCAGCCAGAGGAGCATGGTTACATGTCATACACATGGCTTCCAGGAGCCCAGTGCTATATCAGACGTGAATGGGAGGTTGGAGTAGAGTAGAACATTTCCCAGTGTAGCAGGGAAAACATATAAACATGTTAATGGATAATGTCCCCAATGTCCCCAAATACTGCTCCCCTCTTGTTTCACTCTTGGGCCTTTGGGTGTGCTGTCCAGTATAATGAGTACAGGTCCAGAACTGTGAGGAAAGGGGTATGAGTTTGCATTTTGGAGGCAGAAAAGGGCCTTTTGAAAATGGAACCATGCTTAAGGAAATAACTGGTAACTGTGAAGAATCAACTAGATAAATGACCAGTCATCTGAATGAACACTAACACGGATTAGAGTAGCAGTGGGTGACCAGAAAGAAAGGATAACTAAGAGAGAAAATCTGGAGCAAAACTGGCAAACTGTAGTCACCAATTTTATTTATGAGTCAAAGACAGCGTAAACAAAAAAGATATTCGTTTTGATATTCTGATCGTAATGACTGAAGATGGTCATTGCTACTGACATTTTTCCTTATTTTATAACTCTGCTATATTGAAATATGATTCTTCTTCTTGCCCTAAATTTGCATTATATTATTCTGACCTTACTCCTTAGTTAAATCAATTTCTTCCTTCTTGATGACCCTCATTACTTAATTAAATAAATGTTCAAGGCTCATTCTGACCTTGTTTTTGGAATACTCAAACCTACCAAGCATACTTTTGCCTCAGGACCTTTGCAGTTGCTCTTTGCTCTATATTAAATGTTTTTTTTTCCTCAAATACCAGTAGGACTCTTACCCTTACTTCCTTGGGACTCTCTCATCAGAGATCCTTTCTCTGATCAGCCCATCTTATCATTCCCAGCAACTCTTTATCCCCTTACCTGGCTTTGTTTTATTTTTTTCATTGCCTGACATTTTATTATCAGGAATTAAATGTAATCAATAATATAAATATAAAGAAAGGAAATCAGTTTTGTTTATTTGTTTATTGACTGTCTTAGCATACTAGACTGTAAGCTCCATGAAACCAGGAATGTGCCTTATTCACTACAGTAATTTTACCTCTTAGAAAACTGTTGGCCTTTGCCAGGTACTCAGTAAATACCTGTAGAACAAAAGTGTGAAACAAGCTTTTGCTAGAGTCAGTAGTGTCTACCTTAGTTTGGTATAAAACTTTAAAACTTTTAGAAATAAACCACTGAGAGGAAAATTTAGCAATGTTTTCCCACTTTTAGCTTTGCCATTTATGTGAATGGACAAACTTCTTGGCAGAATCCCTTCCCCTCTCAATCTCTCTTTCCTAGAACATGAAATCATGGAAAAAACAGAAAATCAAGGGAGAAGATGAGAATCAGGCAAACCTGGTTTGTAATATTATAAAATTTATCTTCCCTGTACCTCAGTTTCTTTTTACCTTAAAATGATCTTAAATTGCTTAACATATGTCATGGATTTATTGTGTACTTCCAAAAGATGTTGAAGTCCTAACCCCAAGTATCTTTGAATATGACCTTATTTGAAAATAGAGTCTTTGCAGATGATCAAATTGAAATGAGGTCATTATGACAAGCCCAAATCCACTATGACTGTGTCCTTATTAAAAGAGGAAATTTGGACACAGATAAACACATACAGATGGAAAAAGATGTGAAGACATAGGGAGAAGAGAGCCCAGTTACATGCCAGTGAATGCCTGAAGGTACCAGAATCTAATAAGGAAGCATGGAACAGATTCTCCTTCACAGCGGTCAGAAGGAACCATCACTGCCAGCACCTTGATCTTGGTCTTCTAGCCTCTAGAACTATGAGACGATGAATTTCTATTGTTTAAGCCATTCAGTTTGTGGTACTTTTTTACGGCAGTCCTAACAAACTAATATAATCAAACACTCACACACACACACACACACACACACACGTCTTGTGCCCAACACATGCGTTGTTATCAGTGATGTCCATCTGCCCATTTTTTCTCCCTTCTCTTTTCTTCCAGATGCCACAATGAGGAGAGGGATTTGGTTCAGTGTGATGGATACAGAGTTAGAGTGATTGAGAAGGTCACTCCCATTCTATCGAGGCTGATAAGAGAGTAGCAAGGAACACATTTTTGTGAATGAGGAGAGGCGGGCCATGGAGTCTTTACAACATCTGTTGGCGTCTCCCAGTTGCTCAGGGCCAGATGTTAATGGTGTGTGTGTTTGCACACGGAGGGAAATTTCCCTGACACTAATGAGCCATTCATTGTCTTGCATTCCAGGGTTCCTCCCACACAGGCCTGTTTTCAGATGTTCTACATTAAGTGAAATGCAGCACCCTGTTTCCATAGGAACTAGAGGCAAGAGCTCCCAGGAGGCCTCATATTTTAACATAGAGAGCTCTGGAAGACCTGCTGGCCATTGATTTATCTGATAGTGAACAAGCATTATTGATTGTATACTATTGCCAGGCACTTTGCTAGGTATTAGAAACACACCCCAAACATATCCCTAGAGGAAGCAATTCAGAGAGTGAGGCAGACAAGCAAAAAATACACGGTGTAAAAAATGGTATTATGCAGGAAATGTGCAGTATTGTTTGAGT
This sequence comes from Rhinolophus ferrumequinum, assembly GCF_004115265.2. Classification (NCBI taxonomy): domain Eukaryota; kingdom Metazoa; phylum Chordata; class Mammalia; order Chiroptera; family Rhinolophidae; genus Rhinolophus; species Rhinolophus ferrumequinum. Next base: position 28,399,958 of record NC_046308.1, read on the forward strand.
CACAGGATGGGTATCTAACTAAGCTTTGAGCCATGAAAAAACACTTTCTAAAGTAGGTGACCTTTGAGGCATGGGCAAGGAGGCAAGCCAGGCAGAATTGTGGGAGGAGGGTGAAAGGACAGCTGCTCCAGACAGAGGGTTTGTGTGCCATGTCTCTAGGACTGTGGATGAAGTAAATCGGACTTCAGATTTCTGACTATAAAACTCAGCTGCACTGTTGACTGTGCTCTGCGATTTGAGGCTTTCATAAATCTCAGAACTCCCCTGGCCAGGATGTCCCAAAATGTTGTGAAACCTCACCCTTCTCTCAGAGCAGCTATAGCTGTGGGTTAAACTTCCAGCACTGGAGAAAATGAACGCTTATCATGTAACGTGAGCCTTGTCTTTTAGCAGCCACATCTGTCATTTTCCTGCCCTAAATGTCATGTCACACATTCCGGACTCCTGGCACCATCCTAAAAAATGTGTGCTATCAAGGATTGATGTTCCCTATCTTTGAACTCAGCCTAGTCTTCTTTATATATTATTAGGGACAGGCTTAAAGCCCAGGTCCTGCTGGGAAAGTCATTCCAGTTGTCTGCAGGGTCCATTTCCCAGCAGGGTCACTCTGGTGTATGTAGAGAACGAAGGCCTGGGAACAGGCTTGCAAGCATTTGTGAAAAAAGCGTTTGGCTAAGACATTTCACTTAACTTTCACAATTTCCATTGTCCCTGCCCATGTTTCTAAATGCCAAACCCATCTCAACTGCTACCCTGCAGAATGCCTGATATAGAGTATGTACTAAATATGGATATATATATATATATATATATATATATATATATATATATATAATAGCATTTTATATATATATAATAGCATTTTATATATATGTAATATGTAATATATATATATGTAATAGCATTTTTCACACGTGTATTTTTTGCTTGTCTGCCTCACCTCTGAATTGTTTCCTCTGGGGATATGTTTGGAGCGTGTTTCTAATTCCTAGCAAAGTGCCTGGCAATAGTATACACTCAACAATAATGCTTGTTCACCATCAGATAAAGCAATGGCCAGCAGGTCTTCCAGAGCCATCTATGTTAAAATATGAGGCCTCCTGGGAGCTCTTGCCTCTAGTTCCTATGGAAACAGGGTGCTGCATTTCACTTAATGTAGTAGGTACTAAATACACACACACACACACACACACACACACACGTATATATATGTATATACATAATATATATATAAAATATATGGCATATATTGTAATTCAATATGGTATAGGACTAGATACATACACCTTCTTCTTCAAACTTTATTATACTTAGTAGAATGCCTTTCCGTGGTAATAGGATCTGCATAAACATTTGTTGGTTGGTTGGTTAGCTATCTAGATAGTGGGCAAAAGGAAGCAACAGAGTTTTCTATCACAAAGTCAAAAGTACATAAGAAAATATTGAAGTAAATTCACCCAAACTTCCCATCTAAACAAACAAACAAACAATCAAGAATGTAAGATTAAGGCAAAAGAAAGAAAGAACGTAGTAATATCTTTTATGTTCTAAATCATTTTTTTTCCTTTTATACTCATATCCTTGTTTATTTATTTGGTTCCAAGACTATAGATCAGAACTTGTTTGTATGACTGACTGGGAATAATAATAAAATGACATATTGGGAAAGTATGCACAAACGAAAAACTAGTATTTGATTCCCTGCATTTAGGATAGAATGGGTGCTAATTGGGAATTTTACTTCAGACTTGAAAAGTAGGCTATGCAATGAGGAGAAATGAGTGAAGGGAGTCCAAGATTCAGGACTGCAGGATTTTAGTACTATATTGGGGTAAGTAGAGCTGAACGTCATTACCCATATTTGGATGTACACCAGATGTCTCTCAAGAAATGTTTTGTTTTAAAGTTACTTCCTACAATTCTCTTACACACACACACATGCACACACATACTTATTACACTCTTTGTTATGGGAAATGTCAGGAAGTCACATACTATGAAAGGATTTTCCCATCTGGCAATAAAAAGAGACCATGACCATATTAAAGTACATTACAATGAGGTCTGTCCATAGAAGCTTCTGAGAAAAGACAAGCTGTGGTTTTCTCACTAGCACAGAGCAGGTGAGAACACAGGTTTGGAACCACACTCCCTCCCACCACCTGCCACCATCAAAAGGTCACTGCAGTGCTGGTCGGTTCTTGTTGAGCTTGCTCCATGCACCCCAGAGAACCAGTACCTAGACTATAGAGAGACAGGGAGAGTCCAGGCCCCCTGAAGATGTAAAGTAACTACAATAACCTGCTTGAATCTTTGTTCACCTCAACCTACTCCAATACTGCACCTGGGACAACCTAAAACATCCATATCCTGCTTCAGGGTCTCCTCAGATTTCGTCTCCAATCTTGTCCCCAAAACAGTGACAATAGAAAGAACTCCAAGCCTGTGCTCACCACTTGGCTTTGAACCAGTGCTACAGGTATCGTTAGGAGTTCCCCACACGTGGGTTCCTATCCCTAGTCCTTACCCTCCATGTGGCCCCATTTCAGGAAGCTGATGCTCATGCTTCCAGCTACCAATGTCTTACCTCTCTGGTAGCCAGTGCTTCCCACTTAATTTTGTACAGAGTAATTTTATTTGACCTTTATCTTTTTTATTATTTTTTTTTCAGTTACAGTTGACATTCATTACTATTTTATATTAATTTTAGGTGTGCAGCATAGTGGTTAGACATTTATATAATTTATGCAGTAATCTCCCAATTACTTGAATACCCACCTGGCACTGTACATACTTGTTGCAACATTACTGACTATATTCTCTATACTGTACTTTACATCCCTGTGATGATTTTGTAACTACCAATTTGTATTTCTTAATCCCTTCACCTTTTTCAGCCAGCCTCTCAACCCCCGTCCCCTCTGGCAACCATAAGTGTAAAAAAACCTGTGGACCTTATTTCAAATGTGATAATTGATCAAATCATGTTGAAAGGGAAGTTATCTGTGATCTCCTGGGTATAATGACATACCTCAGCTTGAAATTTTAGAAAATAATTCTTAAATAGCTTTTCTTAAAGATTACCCTTTACTTGCACATACCTGAGCTCCTGTATCAGATAATTCTACTCATTTTTCCTCCCTTTGCTCTTAGGTGGAGGCCACATGACTGAGCTCTGGCTAAGGGAATAAAGGTGAAAGCTATATACACCATTTTTCTGACTTGGTCTCTAAAATCTTGCACATGATTCTCTATTCTGTCTCGTTCCTCTTCAGTCAGGAGGTTGGAATGCATCTGGTAGAGAATTCTAACACCCTGGAGTCTGAAGAGCTACCAGATGGAGGAATCCTGGGCCCCCAGACGACTAAATGTGGGACAGTTGACCGAGCAGCCCCTCCACACCGTGAAGCCACGTTGTGCAGTGCTAGAATGAGAAGTGGACCTTTGTTCTTTTAAGCTTCTGAAATGTGGGTATTGTTTGTTAAAGCAGTTGGCCTCAGATGAATAATCCCTGTCCTTTTGTAGCGTAAGCCCTCCCTGACACTGATCCCTTACACAGACCACAATTTGGCCTGTCCCTGAGGATATTTTAGCCTCTGAGCTATTGCCTGAGTCCCAGTTTTGACAAGAAGCAGTTATCTGCAATGTCTTTACAAACAGCCTGGTGAGATGCAGGGCTGTGGAAAAATGGGACATCCTTTCCCCATAACAGTTCCCTTCCCTGCCATTACACCCCCAGTTTAAAACAGCTTCGTTTTCTGGGTCTGAAAGCTCTCTATCTTTCTCTGAAGAAACATGATCATGTGCTTAATTATTTTTCAATATTCCTATTCTTTCATAAAAATTTGAGTTGGTTCATAGAGTTAGTTAACTATTCATTACAGATTAATTATCTGTTGAGTGTTCAGGTACTATATCTTTAACTTACATTTTAAAAATCATGCACTTACCAAGATAAACACTTACACAACTAAATATATTCAAGTCAAATATATGTTCCCCTCCACATGTGTATTGGATCAACTGCCATTAAAATCCCATGAATTCTCAACTAGAAATATCAAGAAGGATATAATGATGATAGCCATTACACAGATTGTGAAAATAAATGAGAAAATGGGTATAAAATAAATATCAAAGCATTCCAATAAATGTCTACTGTTATGTTTAGGAATCATTATTAGCTCCTATGTATTAATTGGCCTTTTTTGGACCCCTGTTCTTCAATAGGTAGCACATTTTTTAAAATAACAGCCAGAGTTATTTATACTTTTAAAGTGTAAAGCATAATGTCATTCTGCTCAAAACTATCTAATAACTTTTTATCTCACTCAGAATAAAAATCAGAGTTCTTCCAATGGCTTACACGGAGTAATGCAACCTTCCCTGCTCACTCAGACAGCATTCTACTACTCTCTCCCTCATTCCTTTTGCCCCTGTTGGACTGGCTCTCCTGTGTTTCCTTGAACACACTAGACACTCCCTACCTCAGAGACTTTGCACTTGATGATCTAGAATGCTAAGCGCAGCTGGCTCACTCTCTAACCTTCTTTAAGTCTTGGTCTAAATGTCACCTCCAGAGAGGATTTCCCTCATCATTCCAGTGCTATTTAACCTTTTCCTTACTTTATTTTTCTCCTTACCACATAAAATGGTCTGATAAACTACAAATTTGTTTATTATCTCTTTGTTTATAATCCCACCCCTTTCTTGTTCTACTTTTTTTTCTCTACAGTACTTACAACTGTGTGATAAACTATGCATCTTCTATATTTATTTTATTTAGAATGTGAGTTGCATGAGAACAGGATGTTTGCCTGCTCTGTTTACAACTGTATCCCCAGTACTAAAAAATTGTTGGGCACTTACTAGGTCCGGACTAAATATTGAATAAGCTGTTCGTCACAGAAGTAAGTAAAATTTTCTCCCTAAAGAACCAAGCTTGTTCAATGAATATTCTGTATTTGTTCAGAACTTTGAGGTGTAATCTTACTTCAAGGTGTGCTACAACAAAACATATCATGGATCTCTACATTATTGGTTCCATAATCACAAACTGTTATTCCAATAGTTAAAATCTCTGAGAACTTGAGCAAGTTCATTAATTCTCTGATCTTATTTCTGTATTTTGAAATGGTGATAAATCTATCCTAGGGGGATTTAAAAATTAAATGAAGTCGATTTAACTTCCAGAATCCCTGTTCTGTGAAGGGGGGGGGGGGTCAATCGTTCTGAATTTTGTGATTGTTCTTGTTCCTCCAGGACAGAGAGAAACATAGAGTTGAAGTTCAATCTCATGGAGGATGTGAATTATGCTTTTGCATCTGAAAATTTGCTTCATCTATTTGGTGGAGGTTATCTTGCTCTCTGTGTATCTTTTGTTAGTGAAGCCTGAATGATGACTTGACATGAATATTTGAGAAGCTTCTAGCTTCTCAGTAAAAGGAGAATTGGTACAGATATGTTTTTAAGGAAGGTTCCTTCTCACCCTGAAAGTCTATGGTTCTTTTATTCACACTTTAGGATTTTCATCAATCAGAACTTCGGTGAACATCTCAGTTGATAGAAGCATTTGAAACTAAAAAAGAAATGTAAATATTAAAAGTAAATTTCCTTTTACTATATATATATATATATACCTGTTTCCCAAGACTAGGATTTTTGATTTATGAATAGGGCTTACAAACTCCAGTAATGCACAACTTAATAACTCTTTTGTGTTCTTTTGGTCACAAGATGGATAAAGAGGGTTAAATGACAACGATCTTTTAGTACTTGAAGGCTATAAAATCTAAGGTATAAAAATAAGACATAATGAAATAGTGTAAATACTAGAATGTCATTTTAAAAAAGGAACTTGGAAAATAATAACTGGAAAAACTTCCTTATGTCTAAGATCAGCTAGATGATAAAATAGTCTCTGGGGGAAATGGTCGAAGCCTTCAAACTTGGAATATTTTGAAATCTGACTGGACTGAGCCCCAGAGACCAATACTATGGGATCACTTTTTTTTTTTTTTTTTAATGCAAAGGCAAGAACATGAGTTAATGTGTCTTTTCCACCCTAACACCGATTCACTGAATCAGACCATGAGACCACATCTCTCCCTGAGGTAACATGCATTTTGGAACCAAATGACAAGTCTCAGCAGTGGTTCAGGCAGCCATATATGGCAGTTATTTCTGGAAGCTTTCTCCATAAGTAATTGTACTCAATAAATAATGATATTGACTCCTTTTCCTTCCTTCTTTTCTTTCATCCATCCTTCCTCCCCTTCCTTTTTTCCTTCCTTCTTATCTTCTACCGTATTTCCTTCCTCTGCTCCTTCTTCCCCTCTTTCTTTCTCTTTTTTTCCACTTTCCTTTTCTTCCCTTCTGTTCCTTCCTTTTATTTTTATTTTTTTGGAAGTGCATGGCAATTTGAACAAACATCTTTCTCTCTTTCATCATAAATTTTCAAAGAATGAGTTAGGTCTTAGACAGAGACTCCACCATAGGTGACTACGTTCAAGAGTGTTTGGAAATGGCCTATATGGTAAAAGAATACACACAAAAAGTAAGAGGACATTGCCAAATACCTAATAGAAGTGGGACATAAATCCAAGGAATTGATGATAATCTTTTCTATCAGATAAATAATTTTAGAATATTAGAGGTGTCTAAAAAAAGCACTTGAATTCAATGGGGGTGCAATCAAAGTATCTGTTATAGAAGGAATAAATCTTCCTTAGTCCAGAATTACCCAAAATATCTCTCAACGTATTTCAAAATTTATTATATAATTTCTTAACTCTCCACTTGGTTTTACTGTACATCAATTCACAAAGCCATGTCTTCCTGTTTCTATTATATTATAACACTTTGCCCTGAAAGACATTTGGGGACAGCTGAACCACAACTGTTCCTCCAGTAAAGGAGTGAGCAAGGCAAGTGTGATCTTATGTAACAGTTACATCGGAAACAGCTGGGGGAAATGAGAGTTTGGTATAGCCAAGACCAGCCACAGGAAAGATATACCCAAGCATCAATCATCATCTTCAGAAAATGATAGTATTTAAGTTTGCCCTGACAGAGAGAGAGGGGTAGGGGGGAGAGAAGGGGAAGGGAGGGAAGGATGAGGGAGAGGAAGGGAAAGAGTAAAGGAGAGGAGAGGAGAGGAGAGGAGAGGAGAGGAGAGGAGAGGAGAGGAGAGGAGAGGAGAGGAGAGGAGAATATGGCCAAATGCCTGCCAATGCTGTTAGAAAAACATATACACTGGACTTATTTTGAATTTAGATGAATAATCCTTGAGTCCTCAGCAGGAATGTTGTTCTAGAAAGTTTGCATTTCTGTTTACATGACTGCTTTGGCTCTCACAGTGCAGAAGCAGGCAAATGCTTAGTGGCTGGTTTAAAGTTTACATTGAAAAGCACTTCATCAACAAAGTATATACATTCAGCCACCCAAAAATGCAACTTACATGTTTCACTGGCCTTTCCTTTTCTGGTACCCTTTAGACAAATACATAATATATAATATAATATAATATATAATATAATATAAATAATTCACATTTCATTGCATATGACCCTGCAAGAAATTGACACAGAGAAATTGTCCATACCTGAAATCACAGGGGGAAGAAAAAGTAGAAAACTTTTTACAAAAGATGACAAATTAAAATTTTTTTTCCTGTTGTAAATTTTATTGGATCTATACTAGTTCAATGGGAAAACCAAACTATTCACAATATATGTGTACCTTTTTATCTTCAGACTTAAAAAATGTTATAGATCAGAATTTTTTTCCTCCTCTAAATCTCTTTATTGTCTTTATTTTTATAACTTTTGGGGTAAAAAAGGAAAAGAAATCCAGCTTCTTCTGGTTTGCAGTCTAAGCTGTGTTTTCTCAGGCTATTGTAAAGAGACTCCCATTATGAAATCCATTCTCTTAAATTTGCAAAACTTGTCTTTTGCTGGGAAAAGAGAGTGGATATAGTAATTGAGTAATAGGGAGTAAGAAATATCTCAGCATTCTGCACATTTTATTAATTACCAAGTGGTAAATAGTATGTCTCTGCCCTCTATTTATAGTATAATCGAATACATTTCATGACACTGGCTGCACATCTGGTCAAACTGCAAAGCACATTTGTAGTCACCTTCCCTTTTTGAACTCCTAATGTATTACAGACTCCAGGAAGATTCTGCAGATAACAGTAACAAAAGGCAATGAAAAACTTCATGAAGAACGCTGCCACAGATTTCCAAAGCTAGTGTCAATCTATGGGAAACTGGTATATGCAGAGACCTTTTGAATTGTTCAACACAGCAAACAACTTTGATGGCAATATAAATTAAAAAAAAAATAAAAGGATGTTAGGCTCTTTCAGATGTTGGTGACCAGAATTAATTAGATGCTGTTGGCAATGGTTTCTAATCTAATGCACAATCATACATTCACATACATTTGTACATAACTCCTGAGTTCCTGCATGTAGAGTTCCTCACAATTTGTAGAAGACTGTTTTTCATTAGTCTGGGAAGGAATTTGTTCCACATCTTTTCAGGACTTAAATTCTAAGAGGAGTGGAAAAAATGAATCTATCTGATTATTGGACTTAAAATACATAAGGATCAAATAGAGAGCTTGCAATCCAGAAAAGTAACTAATCACAAATTACATTGCAAAGTAATTGTTAAAAAAGGAAAGAACATGTAATAATGCCCAGTTTTCCCAGGATATGAGTTTCTGCACAGTATTTACCAAATTAGGTAATAGTACTAATAGAAATAGTATAATTCTTACCTTTTTATTAGATATTGAATTAGCTATTGGCAGCCTCATGGTGTTTGTATTTACTGGTCATTGCTATTGGTTCCCAGGAAGCATTTCTCACAGGTTAATTTGAAAAAAATTGTAGTTTAGCAGACCTTATATCCCCACATTCTCTCTGGTTCCCCTGACTCCCTGACATTCCAGATCAATTATTCGCAAACATTAACGTGAAAAAGAGTGCATAAGTAGCTTGTTAAGTGCATAGATCCAAGCCACACCCAAAGATTGAATCTAAATCTAGAATGGGGCCACAGGTTCTGCATTTTTAACAAATAGCCTACAGATAATTCAGATGCAGATAGTCGATGAAGCTCACTTTTACAAACACTAAAGTAAGGGTATTTTTTTTTATTTCCTCTTCTCTCAACTCATAAACATGTTTTGGGGGGAGGGACTTCATGAAGTATGCTTATTCTTGATTACTGAGCAATAAGTCATTGCTACACTGCTCTCTATGACATCCTTATGTTTAGGGGTCTTAAAGAATGAGTGATCTTCCAATGAAACACAACCTACACCTAATCAATTACTCTATCTCAAGGATAGCTTGAATGATTAGCATTCATTTAGTTCTAATACATAAATCAGATGGCAAAGGAGAGTCATCGGTTAAATAGCTACCCTACAACCATAAGGTCATTACTAAAATGAATATAATAATATATTGATACTATTATATGACTACAGTGTTATGTAATATTGATATATCAAATAATGCTATACTCTTAAAATATTATATTTGGGCTTTGTTGCATCAGTTAACTATTAGATGAAAATTTTGAGTTTTGTATCTTCTATTACGAGCTAATGATTTCACTTTGTGGAACTCAGAAATTTTATTGGAAGCTATTTCTATTGCATGATGTCTACGTGTTCAAAACTGATTTGACTTCATTATGCCATTTCAGCTTTGATTACCTGAAAATTTTAAGAAAATTTAGTTTTTGTCCTAATTATCCAATAATCCCTTACTTCTATAGTATTTTGCTCTGTGTCTTATTACTGAACTCCATCTCTGACCATAATTGTCTGTCTCTCTCTCCTAATCCTACTTTTCTTCAATGAGTGCAATCACCAACAGAAGAGGGGAAAAAAAATTAGCAGGAAAAAAAATGATGCAAGGAACAATTTTAGGGTCCTGCAGATGTTTCCAGCTGAAATACCAGCTGGCACTGTAGTTGTTTGTGTGGAGTGGAATCCCATAAGCCAATGAAAGGAGACAATCAGTTTTAGCTGACTCAAATTTTTTTATTTCCATTTTCCTAACACAGATGAATCTGATGCAAATTGTTTGAAAATAAGAGCCTTACAGCTAAATACATTATCATCCTCTGCTTCAGAAAGCTAAATTTCTTGGTGACGTGATAAAATGTCTGTAAATGTTGCCTTTAAAGGTTGCTAAAATCCTTGCTGGAATCCCTGTTAGTTATTTTGACTCTTGGTGCCACAAATAAATATCTCAGCTTTCTAATGCACCCTCTCAAAAAAATTCAAAGGTCTTTACAAATAAAAGAGCAATTGGAGAATGACTGTACCACATCTTTCCTCATACTCAGCAATAGTTACAAGGGATAGTTGGTAAAATAATATGGTAGCCCTCCATAACACCAATCTTAAAATGACAGAGATATGGTTTCCTATACTTGATGAGTAATATGCCAATAGCCATAATAATAGCTAACGTTTACTCAGTGTTTATTATATATCAGGCACTTTATGTACATTATCTAATTTTCAGAAAACTCTATGACTTTGGTAATGTTATTGAACTCATTTTACAAATAAAGAAAGTGACAATGTAGAAATTTTAAATAACATACCTAATTTTTCATAGTCAATGCTATACCTGGGATTCACACCAATACCTGATTCCAGAACCTCTGTGCTCTTAATCACTTTGCAACATTAAGTCATCTGGTTCTACTTCTTGGAGGGAATGTATTTACGATATATTTGAAACAATAAGAAAGTTAAAATAGCAGAATGGTGGGCCCTTCAACTGACCAGTGTCAGCACCAACATTTAATAGGCCAACAAGTATTGTTAAGCATTTTTCTAAGTGTTAATCATCCTTTGAGCAGCTGAGGATACTGCTGTGAGTAAGTAAGCTGTTCAACAACTATGAGAGAGACACATATTTTAACAAACAATACACCATTGTATAGTAACCGATATAATAAAAGCAGGCAGACAGGCAAGTTGCTGAGGAAACTTAACTAAGTGGTGCTAATTTTGAAAGACACAATGAGGTCAAGAACTGGACTTGATGTGAGTCAAGCCATTCTGTGCAGAGAATCTACTCTTTGTCATTTGGTTTCAGACGACCCTATTGAAGAAAACCTCATGGTCAACATTTAGGAAATTTCTTAGTGAGGACTTCTAAATTCTCTACTCCTTAAAAGTGAGTTGAGGGGAGTGGAAATGGAGGTATTTTGCAGGGTGCCTTTTTGCCCTCTTACTTTGTCACTACTCGTCCCTACATCACTCTCCTTTAAATTAAGTAGATGAAATCCCACCCACTGTGCTACAGTCTTGAATGTATACAGTGTGCTGAGACACCACCACAATGGAATCAGACAAAGAGAGCAACAGCCTTTCATTAGGAATAGAAGGGAGAGGTGGTTCGATGTACTTGGGAAAACCCAGGAGTCCTGCCTGACTACTCATCCTTAATTGGGTGATCACTGGGTGGATTAAGTTCACCTATCTTTGAAACCTGTCTCCAGACAATGCTATGCTCCTAGCCTTGAAAAGCAGCCAGGGATTCCTCTGCCAACAGCTGGTTAGAGGCTCTATCTTCCTCACAGATGCTGTTCATCTATTGCACACAGTTAATGACCACGTCTATGGACAGGGCGGGGCTTTCTAAAACATCTCCTATGGGCCAGAGCTGTTCCTGAAACCCAGCATGTGAATAACTGGGACTAATCTCCCTATATTGTCTATCTCATGAAATTATTAATGAAGACTTTCTATGATTGGTGTCTGGCAGGGAAATACTGTTTCACATGTGGCCAGCATATATTTGGCCAGAAGATCCATGGTTCACTCAGCAGATAGATGAGTGATCTCACAATCATCCACTGGCTGTGAGTAAAAAACATCTCAGAGCCTCCGCCCTAGCCCAAGATTGCTTGATCCATTGACAGGAGGTTTTGTTAAAGAAAAAAAAAAAAATAGATATCAAGTCAGGGCAAGATTCCAAACTAAGTCATAAATGGCAAAGTCTTCTGTGACAGTCCAGCTCTGCCAAGTGCAGGAAAATTTAATAAGCTTATGCAAATATTACGTTAAGTTTGGAAGATTTGTGGACTGAATCTCCAGCCTTTGTTGTGGCATTTGGTCTCTCAAACTCTTTCAACTTTTCTCTCAAAACATCTTGTTCAACTCTGTATTTAGGGCCCTTCTTGAAAATCCAACGAAGCAACAAACTAAAAGCATTGATATTTCTTCCAAGTATGTTAGAAACCACTAGGCACAGCATGCACAAGCTTTGTTTCTTAGCTGTTTCCAAATCTACAGTCTCTGCTCATTCTACCTTACTTCCTAAATAGCACCATCACGTCACTGCTCCGTTTCTGGCTATGTGTTATCTTCTTGCAAGATGAATCAACTTAAACATCTCAGGAGTACATCACCACAGTTATGAGGTTTTAAAAAATAACACATTGCAGAGATGATGTTTACCTAATATTTATAACAAATAAATTGAGAGGAGATAGTCACCAGTAAAAAATAGTTTGCTGCTATTGGTAAGGGTCAGCATTAAGTTCTTGTCTGCATCCTGCCACACCACCCATCTGCAAGATATATATATATATATATATATATATATATATATATATATATATATATATATATATATATATATCTCCAAGCAATTTAATGGTTTAATGTGGTTAAAATATTTATAATGTAATGTCTTTTTTTCTTTCTTTCTTAGTGCCATTTGCTGACCAACATTCGTTGTACAACATAGTTAGGAACATCTGGAATAAAGCTTGAGGTTCTCAATGAATTAAGCAAATGTAAGCCAAATTATTTCTCACTGTCGTAGAAGAACAGTGTGAAAAGACCTTTAATTTAGTTAGTTTATATATCATTTGGAGTGAAGTCAGAAGACAGAAATTGCCCATCAATTTGAACAGTGAAAGTTTAATATTAAAACTATTAAGCATTTAGAGGAGGTTAGCTACTAAGAAAGGAGAATTCTAAGAAATACTCTAGGATTGAGGTAGAGTACACATGAAGGGGACAAACTAGGAAGGAGTGTACTCTCTTTCGGGGAAAAAATATCCTTCTTTGTCTCCATTCTTAGGAAATATACCTTGTTTCCCTGAAAATAAGACCAGGTCTTATACCATATTTCCCCCAAAATAAGACTGGGTATTATATTAATTTTTGCTCCAAAAGATGCAGTAGGACATATTTTCAGGGAATGTCTTATTTTTTCATGCACAACAATCTACATTTATTCAAATATAGTCATGTCATCTTCTGGAACATCATCATAATGTACTAAATGCATCCATCTGGCTGACAATCTTAACTGGGGCTTATTTTCAGGGAAACATGGTACTTATATTTACAACAGTCAATGAATTCATAGATTAATGAAAAGCCATGAGAGAAACTGGCATGAATAGTGAAAGGTGGGTCCTTTGGAAATTAATTCACAATCAAATATTATCCATAATAGTCAAAGTTTGTATCAAATAAATGTGACTATCCACGATTATTTTGTTTCCAGATAATACAAATTTATACCTTTGTCTGTATGAGCCTCAACTACTACCATCCTTAATCACTGTCTATTATCACCAACCTTACTGTCAGTCTCTATCATCCTTAATCACTCTATTGTCACTAGTTATTAGTTAAAGGAAAACAGCTTTCAAAACAGTGGTGATTCTCTATGTTCCAAATACATAACATTAGGTTGGTGCAAAAGTAAGTGCGGTTTAAAAGGTTAAAAATAATTGCAAAAACCACAATTACCTTTAAACACCAACCTAATACAAACACACATTTTAAACTGGGCTTTCTTGACAGATAGTTAGCACTTGAAGTAATGACCTCTGCCTATGAAAAGATAGGAAATATATGACACAGGCTTTCTTTGGCAGGAGGTGGAGGAGGACAGGAAGTGCCGTAAGAGTGCTTCCCATAGAACAAGAGAGATGCAAGCAAAATAAATCTTTAAACTTGGAACCAACATATTTTCAAATTCCGCACCCATTCAACTTTAAGCAAGCTAATGATGCCAGGATTGAAAAGCAAGAAAACTTGGTGTAGCTCATAACATATAATGCAGAAGGATCCAAGAAAATGGAGCATAGTGCCTTGAGTCATGCCCTCCTCTGTATAATTATCCCAACACTATCTCATTCATGTAAATTAACTCAGAGAAAGGGATGTGCAACTATGAAGGTGTAGCATGAAGGAGAGTCTTTGTAGTGATGGACGAGTTCCGTACCTTGACTGTGGTGGTGATTATATGAATCTGTGTATGGGATAAAATTACTTAGAAACACACACACAAAGAAATTTTAAAATAATAAAAACTAAATACGTTCTGTGGTCTAGCCCACAGCAATGTGCCAACGCAATCTCGTCATTTTGACATTGAGCCTTCCTCAGTAGTAGAGCCAAGATGTTGTTTGGGGGTGCCTGAGTACTCCCACCCATAATCTCGATAGAACTCCAAGGCCACAACAAATAAATATACCAGCAGAGTAAAACCAAGGATGTTTTTCAAGATCGTTTCCTAGCTACCATCCCACCCTAGTTTCATTATTACCCTAAACCCTTTCAGAGCCACCATTAGATCAAGGGCATTTAAAAAAGCCTTCTTAACTTTATCTCATTTGTTTTTAAAAGAATGACATATCTGATCACTTTACTAATCTGCTTTTCTTTATTTAACAAATTCTTATTCAGGGACTTACCCAGGTCACATAGGCCTAAAACTTGATATAACAACGATTCTTAGTTACCCAATGCCTAAAGGATAAATTCCAAATCTCTCAGCCTTTCACATAAACTCCTTAACAATCTTTGCTAAGCTGTCTTTCCAGACTCATTTCCATCACTTTCTTCACTGTTATTTCAACTGCTAGTCACTCTCTACTCCTGATAGCTATGATGTATTCTATAGCCATCCAAACTTACTTGCAGTTTCACACATATTGCACCATCCTTTGTTCATGTTAATCGCTGAGTTTGGAATGCTTCCTCTGTCTTTCCTGGACTACCTTCTGCCCCAACACACACACACACACACACACACACACACACACACACACACACACACCCCTCATATAAGTCTTTTAAAGATCCAGTTCAACAGAACTTCCTTTGATATGTTCCCCAACTAACGCCTGTGGTACTTTAAAATGACTACAACTTCTTTTCCGCTCCTCCCATCCTGAGATGGGGACTATTTCCCCCATTCTTGATTCTGGAATAGCAGTTACTTGCTTTCTCCATAAAATGCAGTAGATGTGACATTGTATAACCGCCGAGCATGAGCTTAGATGTCTTGCAGGTGTTGTTCTCACTTTCTTAGGGTGTTGCAGCCACCACATTAAACACCTGGGCTAACCTGCTAGAAAGGCCACATGGAGGACAACCAAGATGCCCAGCTGAGAATCCTACCTAAGGTATGTAAGATTTTCTTTGACTCTCCGACCCTAGCCAAACCACCATGAGTAATCCCGGGACACATCAGCAGAAAAACTGTGTGCCTGAGCCCAGATGCCAGAGCAAAATCATAAACAAATAAATGCCAATTGTTTTAAACCACTTAGTTCTTGAATAGTGTGTTATGTGGCAATAGACCATTGGTACAACCTCACCCATCTCCCGCCTCAGATATCTAGGCATTTTGAACTCTGGAACATCCCAGCACTCTGTGTCTATTTCTATTATAAGATTCACATTTTACCATGATCATTTGTTTATGCATTTCTTCCTGCTACTAGACTCAGAGTTCCCTAGAAGCAGAAATATACCCAAGACTGTACAATGAGCCTAAATAGATAATAGGCACTACAGAAATAACTATTAGCTCAACAAAAAGCTGAAGGACCAGGCTTCATCTGGATACGCTTCATCATGGTGATCCTGAGTGTTAACCAAAGCATGGGGAAAAGAAACTTTCACTTTCTGTGCTGAGAAGAATGGTGAACCTCATGCCCCAGTGGTGTGACTCACATGAGGTTAAATTTAGTAGCAGTAATAGATTGGACCTTTTCAAAGTGCTAAGATTAAATAGCCTCATATGAGCAGTATTTTATTAGCTCTGTCAATCTAACAGTCAAGGGAACTCTTTGTTTGCAAATAATAGAATGCAATTCCAAGCAAAAGCATGTAAGTCTTGGCTTTGGGTCAAAATGCATTATAAAAATAAAAACATTGTTTTATCCAATTTCTCTCAAGAGTTTTGTCCAGCATTATCCAGAACAAGTCAAAATATTCACTATAGTCTGTAATTACTTGTATATTACTGGTAACATGGCTGGAAAAAGACAGGAATATCTTATTAATCATCTTCAGATCATAATTTTTCTAGTTTGAATCTTATTTTTGCATAATTTTATGTGGATGAATACCACTGTTGAATCATTAAATAACCCATTCCATTTTTTTAGATTTAAATTTTTTTTCAATAACAGTTGACATACAATATTATTTTAGTTTCAGGTGTGCAACATAGTGATTAGACGTTTACATAACTTATGAATTGACCACTCTGATAAATCTTGTACCCATCTGATGCCATGCATAGTTAACCCATTTCTAAACATGGATGTAAAGTTATTTTTTTAGATTTCATTAATGTTGCATTAGTACAATTAATAAAATTGTATTATTTTACATAATTATAAATTATAATTATTTTATATAAAATAACAATATTATTTTCAGGTGTACTATAGATATTTAACATTAGTATACGTAAGGAAGTAATCACCATGATAAGTATAGCAACTAGCTGACACTGTACCATACTATCACAATATTATTGACTATATTCCTTTTGCTGTACATTAAATCCCCACAATTTATTTGTTTTATACCAGGAAATTTGAACCTTTTATTCCCCTTCATCTTCCACGCCCCTTTTAATTTTTGAATTACTGTTGACATTCAATATTATTTTATATTAATTTCAGGTGTACAGCATAGTGGTTAGAAATTTATATAATTTAAAAAGTGATCACCTGACTAGTCTAGTACCCACCCACCTGGCACTATGCATAGTTATTATCATATTATTGACTACATTCTCTATGCTTTATTTTACATCCCCATGACTATTTCGTAACTACTAATTTGTACCTCTTAATCCCTTCACCATTTTCACCCTGCTCCCCAATCCCCTTCCCATCTATCACCTTGATAAATCTAGTACCCACCCGACACAATAAATAGTTGTTACAATATTATGGACTATATCCCTTATGCTATACCCTAGATCCTTACGACTACTGTGTTACAACCAATTCGTACTTCGTAAGCCATTCTTTTTTGCTCACCCCATCCCTCCTCCCATTTGGCAACCATCAAAAAGTTCTTTTATCTATGTGTTTGTTTCTGATTTGTTTATTTTGTTCTTTAGATTCCACATATAAGTGAAATCATATCGCATCTATCTTTCTCTGTCTGACATATTCCACTTAGCACAATATCCTCCAGGTACATCCATGTGCCCCAGATGGCAAGAACTCATTCCCTTCCATGGCTGAGCAATATTCCATTGTGTATAAGTACAACCTTCTCTTTATCCATTAATCCATTATCAGATACCAAGGCTGCCTCCAGATCTTGGCCATTGTAAACAATGATGCAATGAACATATAGATGCAAACGTTCCCACATGGTAGCATTTTGGTTTTCTTTGGATAAATACCCTGAAGTGGGGTTACTAAAACTTTATTTGTATCTTGTTATAAACTTTGTTTTAAAGCCTATTTTGTCTGGTATAATTATTGCTACTCCAGCTTTTTTTGCTTATTTCCACTTCCAAGAAATATCTTTTTTCATCCTTTATTTTCAGACTGTGTGTGTCTTCCTATCTAAAATGAGTCACTTATAGGCGGCATAAGTAAAGGTCTTGTTTTCTTATCTATTCAGCCACCATATGCCTTTTGATTGGAGCACTTAATCCATTTACATTTAAAGTAATTGCTGATAGATATGTAGTTATTGCCATTTTATTATTCATATTTTGATTTATTTTTCATCTTAAAGAAGTCCCTCTAAGATTCCTTGTAATACTGGTTTGGTGGTAATGGACTTCCTTCAGCTTTTTCTTGTCTGGGAAACACTTTTTCTGTCCTTTGATTCTAAATGATAATTTTGCTAGGTCGAGTAATCTTGGTCGGTCATTTCTTTTCATCACTTTGAATATTTCCTGCCAATCCTACCTGGCCTGAAAATTTTCTGTTCAGAAATCAGCTGACAGTCTTATGGGAGCTCCCTTGTAGGTAATTAACTGCTTTTCTCTTGCTGCTTTTAAGATTCTTTCTTTGCCTTTAACCTTTGCCATTTTAATTATGATGTATCTTGGTGTGGGCCTCTTTGGGTTCATCTTGTTTGGGACTCACTGGTCTTCCTGGACTTGTATATCTCTTTCCTTTGCCAGATTAGGAAAGTTTTCCATCATTATTTCTTCAAATATGTTTTCATTTATTCCTTGCTATCTCTTTTTTTTCTGGAACCCCATGATGGGAATGTTGGTACACTTGATGTTGTCCCAAAGGCCCCTTAAACTATCCATTATCCGCATATTTTTGGATTTATTTTTATTCTGTTTTGAATGAGTGTTTTCTGCTATCTTATTTTTGAAATTACTGATTCAATCCTCTGCTTCGTCTAATCTATGGTTTATCCCCTCTAATGTATTCTTTACTTCAGTTATTGTACTCTTTATTTCTGACTGGTTATTTTTTGTCTCCATTTTTATGTTTCTTATCTCTTTGTTGAATTTCTAATAGAGATCATTGAACATCTAATAACCAGTATTTTGAACTCTGTGTCTGGTAGATTACTTATCTCCATTTTGTTTAGCTCTTTTTTGCAGCTTTGTTCTGTTATTTCATTTGGGACGTGTTTCTTTGTTTCCCCATTTTGGCTGCCTCTCTGTGTTTGTTTCTATGTATTAGGTATGGCTGCTATGTCTCCTGGTCTTGATAGAGTAGCCCTATGTAGTATGTGTCCTATGGGGCCCAGTGGCACAATCTCCCTGGTCCCCAGAGCCGGGTGCTCCAGGTGTGTCCCTTGTGTGGGTTGTGAATACCCTCCTGTTGTAGGTGAGCCTTTGTTGCCATTTGCACAACATGGGAGTGGTTGACTCTCAGGCTGATTGATTCTAAAGACTGGCTGTGACTACAGTAGAGGAGCTGTGGGGTAAGGGCTGACCCTACAGGCAGTGTTTGCTTTCGGAGGGCTCTGGTACCTGCCCAGTTAGCCCTTTGGTGTGTCATCCCTTGAATGTGGCTGGATGATGCTCCAGCTAAGTCTGAAGATGGCAACGATGTGTGGCACCCCTGGGGCCTCCTGGGAGAGGACTCTCTGCAGGCAATTTACAACTGTAGCCTGTGCCATTCTTGGGGCTGCATAGCATGAGTCACAAAGCAATGGCTGCTGTCCACACTGAGCTTGTTGGTGCGTCAAGAGGCCAAACCACAAACTGATTCTGGTTGTTACTAGTACTGGATGTAGGGCTGCTCATCCAGAAGTCTGGGACATGCTGGAGCCAGATGCTGCATGTTTGGGTTTCGTGAACCTTTGAGAGATTTTGGGAAAGTCTGCAGCATGCCAAGACAGGGCATTTGTACAGAAAAGCCACTGGAAGCAGTTTGGTTGTGTCAGAAAGTTGGGTGAAGCAGGGTCTAGGAATCACCATAGTGGGGCAAATGAACGGTGTTAGCCAGGTTAATGGAGATTCAGATATGGCATCTGCCTGCATTTTCATGCCATGAGGGAGGAGGGCTCAACAAAAAAATAATGGCTTCCTCCAACTCTTCCATCTGGGAGAAAACTGCCTCTCCAGCTCTTGGTCTGTAGCCAGACAATTCAGTTCCTCCCCATATGTCCCTGTCACCTTTTGAGCTGCTGCCCCAGCACTGGAGCTAAGAGCAAGTGAGTCTGTCAGTGAGTGAGTCTATGTGTGGGCCCTTTAATAGGAACATCTGGGACTGCAGCCACCATCCATCTCACCCAGACACAATCCCCTCTGGTTTTCACAACCAGGAGTTTTCAGGACTTCTTTCCTGAGCACTGGAACCCTGAGCCAGGGAGCCTGGCATGAGGCTGGAACCCTTTGCTCCTCAGAGGGACCTCTGCAGCCAAGATAGCCCCCCTGATTTTTAATGTTCACACACGGCTGTGAGACCAGCCCATTCTCTGTCTCTGACTCTCCTACCAGTCTCGAGGTGGCTTCTTCTGTATGTCCTTAGTTGTCCTTAGTTGTTCTACTGTATGTCCTTAGTTCAGTTCAGCTAGACTTTAGGTCTCATTCTCAATGATGGTTGTTCTGCAGTTTAATTATAATTTTGATGTAGCTGTGAAAGGGTAAAAGCACAGCATTTACCTACTTTTCCATCTTGACTGGAACTACAACATAATGATCTGACTTATATATATTGTGAAATGATTACCACAATAAGTTAATTTAACATCCATCATCTCACATAGGTGCCAAAAAAAAAAGAGAGAAAAAAATGTATTTTCCTTGTGATGAGAACTCTTAGGATTTACTGTCTTAACTTTCAAATAGTCAATGGTATTGTAACAGCTATATACGACGTCAGAAGGGTAACAGATTGGGGGGCTTATCACTTTGTGAGGGTTGTAAATGTCTAACTATTATGTTGTTTTGTAAACATGAAACTTATAAATTTTTAAAAAAATAAATCATAGAGCAGCATCAACTATATTCATGATGTTGTATATTACATCCTTACTGCTTATTTATCTTATAACTAGAAGTTTGTACCTTGTGAACACCTTTCACTAATCCACCCTCCCCCTAACCTCTGCTTCTGGTAACCACAAATCTGATCTCTCTTTCTATGAGGTGTTCTTTGTGGTTTTTTATATTGACGTATAAGTGAAATCATACAGAATTTTCATTTCTCTATCTGACTTATTTCATTTAGTGTAATGCCCTTAAGGTCTGTCCATGTTGTCACAAATGGCAATGTTTGTTTTTCATAACTGAACAATTTATACATATATACACACACACATATATATCACAAATTCTTTATTCATTTATCCATCAGTGACACTTAAGTTGTATTCATGTCTTGACTATTGAAAATAATGCTGCTATGAAAATTGGGTGAAGATAACTCTTTCATATAGTGTTTTCATTTCTTCTGGATACATTTCCAGAAGTGGAATTGCTGGATTATATAATAACTCAAGTTTTTAATTTTTTTGAGGCACCTCAATACTGTTTGCCCTAGTGGTTGTACCCCTAACAGTGGTAATCCTACTAACAGTGCAAAGGGTGTTTTTTTTTTTTCCACATACTTGCCAGCATTTGTTATCTCTTATCTTTTTAATAACACCATTCTATTAATAACAGGCATGAGGTGATATCTCATTTTGGTTTTGATTTGTATTTCTCTAATGATTACTGATTTTGAGTTCATTTTCATGTACCTGTTCGCAGGAATTTTTATTAACCAAATAGTATTTGTTAATATTAATTTTAAAAATTACAACATTTGCTAATTTTTATCTATAACCAAAATCAATAACTGGTCAGAGTTTTTTAAATGATTTGAGGATACCTTATCAATATGTATTGGAACTTTTTTTTATTATCTATTAAGCTTTCTACCATGAAACAGTGGATCCATCTGGTTCAAGACAGACTACACATGTTTACTAAGTTACTTTAGTTTTGGCAAAATGCAAACTCAACTCCTCATTAGTGAGCCCTTATTTATTTGCAAGGAAATTTAACCCATATGATTTTGATTTACTGACACTTACATTAATACAAGCAAATAGTGTTTCATAAGTGCTCCTTGATTTCTAGAAGACTCTGAGCCATATTTTGCTGTGAGTTTTTTCCTTTAAGATAAGGAGGCTTATTTTTAGAGAATAGAAAAAAGAATAAGGGGCTCAAAATTGAGCAAAAATATGGACCGTCATCCATATGAGGGGATGAAAAACAAATTTATTTGGGACCAGTTACAGCATAAGTCCTGAAGGGTGTTCTAGGCAGATAGACTGACTTCAACTTCCAGGTATATACTTTCTATATAAAGATTAATCTTCCAGCCAACATAAGCCAACAGTGACAAGCAAGTTGACTTGCCTTCCTAATACTGTGCTTCAGAAGTCCTAGGCAGACTATGAGTGACTAAATTAGAGACATGATTCAAACTCTCGTAAATTGAATGCTTACTGATTTTGTAGCATCCATATAGGTGCATGAGCTAGGGAATGAATCAGTTTTGTGTTCTCTGTTGACGTGGGTGCCTAACGGACTCCACCTAAACTAGCTGGTCTTCAAGGTTCATACCAGAGCAATGAGTCAGCCTCAAAGCTAACTCAGGGAACCTTTGGCTCTGAAGTCCCTCACCCTGGGAACTCCCCAGCTGAGAGGTGGGACTGGAGAGATTTAGAAATGCTGACTTGGAGTTGTGGGTCATGGATGAATGCCAAGGAACTTGCATAAATTGTGAAAGCTCATGAATTTCATAGTCCTTATTTATAATACTGGGGTAATAGCCCAACATTTATGGTAGACATTTATTCCACAGATATAAAAATGAAGCATTATTAGAATTCTTTATACTAAATTTAGACATCAAGAGCTAAAATTCAGTAGAGCTGATCTTTCCTGAACCATAAATAAAGAAGAGAAAAGAGGTTCAGCTGTCTAACCTAATATACTGTTTTGATATTTATATGGCCAAAAATCTGTAGTGAAAATTCATGAAATTTTGAATCATAAAACCTAGATTAAGACCTAAGTCTGCTGATTACTAGTTATTTGAGGTTGGGAAATGACAATACTCTCCATAGCCTTAGTTTTCCCAGTTGCTACACTGCATGCGTCATTGAGTTATCACAATCCATGGAGTTTCTGTGTCTGGAAACTTTTATAACCATAAAATACTCTACCCATTTATTCTTAGAAATGCATGGGCAAAATTTGGAGTAAAGACCTAAGTACCAAACTTAGTGTGATTAAAAGTCAGAATTTTTTTTTTATCTCTATAGGAAAAATTTGCAAGATCTGCAGTACCACACTTCAATCAGTTTCTTGGCATTAAGAACAACTATATATTCACTTCATAACCCCAATTCACTCCTCCCAATACAAAACGGCCCCCAACACCATGGTATCCGGTGGCAGCTAAAAGAATATAACTATGCACAATGAAGGGTCACATTCCCCCAAAGAAAGCCAATGTCCCAATGCAGCACTAAGTCTGAGACACGGTCACTTTCTCAGTACAAAATCTCATTATCTGCACATTACTCTCTGCAAGCTTGATTTTGAAAATAAAACTACACTTAGAGGGGAAACAAATTCTATCAGTAATTGTTGGAAGCAAAGTTCTTTCTGTTTCTTGAATGTTTTGGGCTTTTTTAAATTTTTATACAGAGAAAGTTGCATATTTGAACCATGTGTGAATTCAAGTGGAACATGTTATTTTTTGATTGTGCCAGAGTTCCTAGAGGGCTCCAAAACTCAGAGGATGTGGCTGGTCACGGTAGCTTTGGAAAGCCTGAATGCTTTTGCTAATGGTAGGGTTCCTGAAAAAAAAGGAAGAGATTTCCTTTCCCCATGGTTTCTCCCACCCCATCCACAATCATCAAGTGAAGTAGAATTGGTTCACTCTATGGTAGCCTAATCAGACAGTTTTCAAGGGCTGAGGGATAGGAGGAGACTATCGGCATAAGAAGGCTACGTCAAAATGGAATGATATAATTGTGTTTGATGAAACATGGTTGCTTAGCCCAGTTCTAACATTAGCAATCAAGGCCTTCTTTGTGTATTAAGTGAGAATTTGGACGAGATGATTTCTAAGATCTTTTCTATGTCTGGCATTCAATGATTCTATGAAATTATTTTTTTGTTAATTTTGATCTTTTATTTATTTTTCAATTGCAGTTGACATACAATATTATATTAATTTCATATGTACAACGTAGTGATTAGACATTTATGTACTTTACGAAATGATCATCCCAGTAAGTCTAGTAACCATCTGACACCGTACATAGTTATTACAATATTATTAATTATATTCCCTATGTTGTAGTTTATATCCTGTGACTATTTTAATCGGAAATTTGTACTTCTTAATCCCTTTCACCTTTTTCATCCATTCCATCAATACCCCTCTGAGTCTGACGACCATCAATTTGTTCTCTGTATCTATGAGTTTGTTTTGGTTTTCATTACTCATTTATTTTGTTTTTTAGATTCCACATATAAGTGAAATCATATGATATATGTACTTCTCTGTCTGACTTACTTCACTTAACATAATACCTTCTAGATCCATGCATGTTGTTGCAAATGGCAAGATTTCATTCTTTATTGTAATATTTCATTGTATACATGAAATGTACCACTTCTTTATCCATTCATTTATCAATGGGCTTTTAGGTTGCTTCCATGTATTGGCTATTGTAGTAATGTTGCAATAAACATAGGGGTACATATATGTTTTCAAATTAGGGTTTTGGATTTCTTTGTATAAATACCCAGAAGTGAAATAACTGAGTCATATGGTAGTTCTATTTTTATTTTTTGGGGGAAACTCCATACTGTTTTCCATAGTGAGTGTACCAATTTCCATTCCCACCAACAGTACATGAGGTTTTCCTTTTCTCCACATCTTCACCAATGCTTGTAGTTTGCTTATAGCCATTCTGACAGCTGTGAGGTGATGCCTCATTGAGGCTTTGATTTGCATTTCCTTGATGATTAGCGATGTTGAGCATCTTTTCCCATCTCTGTTGGCCATCTGTATGTCCTCTTTAGAGAAGTGTCTATTCATATCCACCTCCCTTTTTTTTTATTGGATTGTTTGTTTTTTTGATGTTGAGCTGTATGAGTTCTTTATATATTTTGAATATTAATCTCTTATCAAATATATCACTTGCAAATATCTTCTTTCACTCAGTAGTTTGCCTTTTTGTTTTATTGATGGTTTCCTTGAATCAGGTTGCCATAAGTAACTATAAACATTTGGCAAATGGTAATACAAATGATCATAAAGAACTTGAATATTTGAATGTTTGGAGCAAAAGAAATATAAGTACGAGAAGTAAGAGCTCTAACATTTTTAGGAAGTAGTGAATTTGACCTAAACTGTGTTCTGGAATCTGACCAAATTAGCAACATCTTCTCCCGAAGACAGACATTTTGGTAGTGGAGATAAGAAAACGAGTGGGTCAGGTTTCTCCAGAGAAACAGAACCAAATTGATATGTACACACACTCACACACACACACACACACACACACACACACACACGCACATTTATTTATTTATACATCTTTTTTAATTTAAAGGTATTGGCTTGCCACATAATTGTAGGGGTTGGCAAGTCTAAAATCCATAGATCAGGCTGACAGTCTGCAAAATCAAAATCAGGGAGGATTTGATGCTATGGTCTTGAGGCAGAATTTCTTCTTCTCTGGGAAAGCTCAGTTTTTGTACTTATGGCTTTCAATTGATTGGATCAGGCTCACTCATATCATAAAAATTAATCTTTACTTAAAGTCAACTGAATACAGATGTTAACCACATTAACAGAATTTCTTCACAGCAACACCTATATTATTGTTTGATTAAATAACTGAGTACTATAGTTTAACCAAGTTAACACATAAGACTAACAATCACATCTAGCATAAGGAAATGGGTTTTGAATTAAATAATATTCCCTTTTCAATAAAGTATATATATAAAGTCTATATATACTATATGACTATATATATAAAGTCAACAAAATAAAGTTAACTCTCTAAAATTTGGCAGAGTTAAAAACCGATTTTACATTTCTGCCTATCGGTATAGATCTTTTTTTCTTGAAACTCATTTATTGTCATTTCATTTAGTAAGATAGACCAAAATGGATTGGTGATGGAGCAGATGACTTTTTTCTCTCCCATAGGATTTGCTTAGGAAAATTTAAAAGATATGCAGTCTATATTTATACATATTTTAATATAAAAATTCGTTAAGATTTTTTCAATTAAAAGGGTATAAACACATAAAATCTTAGAATTACTTGGGATTTTTAAGATGATGTTTTCCAACCTCTACCCAATGCCATCATGTCTCCTACCTTAATCTTGAAAAATTATGTAAAATAGTTCTAGTAATAAGTTGATTACCACTTCAAAAATCTGTACATTCTAAGTTTTGAATAGCTCATTATTAGAAAGGTTTTTTACAAAACGGTCTAAATCTATCATCCTATCAGTTCCATCCATTGACCCCTCTGCCCTATAAAGAAATAGGCAATAATCTATCAGTTCTCATTATGCTCACAAGATCAAGGAAAAATTCCAGGGATTAATTCAATGGATATTTACTGAGTGGAACCTACATGACATATACTAGATGAAGTTTTGGCGTGGTGCCATTCATTTAAAAAGCGCAGGCAAATATATATTTTTTTGATGTAATAAAGCCTTGTGATGAATTTAAGAGCAAAAGGTATATATATATATTATATATATATTTATATATATATGATATCAAACAAACAAACTATATATATATATATATATATATATATATATATATATATCTCAAAAGGTATATATACCAAAAGGTATATGTATATATCTTTATACCTTTATAATATATACCTTTATAATAATTCTTTTGGTTATTCTTTCACAACCAGTAGGGTCAAAGTCTTGTTAATAAATGGAGAATGCATTTCTCATGTAAACTATTTACTCATAATTAAAAGAAATGTAATGATGATGAACTGTATTTGAGTTTATGAATTTAGGAGAAAGCCAGATACTATCTGGTTATTAATCAGAATTCATACTTTCTTTCCCTGACAAAAATTTAAAGGCAAAAGAAGTGAGCCAAAAGCAGAGACTTCAGTGTTCTGTGGAAAGAGATAATGTGTCCCCAAAAATGGTTGAGTAGTAGTGGGCTCTCGGGCCATCTGAATGGGAAGAGTTTTCAGGAGAGGACTGAAGAGGTAAAAAGAGTAAGGAAAGGGGTGCCTACAATCTCCACTTCTCCATAATTTTAAAATATTACTGAAAATATTTTCACTAATGGAAATATTTCCTTAAAATGTGCTTGCTCAACCTAACTCAATATGAAGATAAAAAACTGTATATGGGTGTTTAGAGTAGCTTTATTCATAATGGCTGAATACTGGAATAATCAAGATGTCCATCAATGGATGAGTGGTTAAACAAACGGTGCATCAATACCATGGAATATTCCTCAGCAATGAAAAGAGAACAAACTATTGATAATGCAACAATTGGTATCCATGGGATTATGCTAAGTGTAAAGAAGCCAATTCCAAATGGTCATGTACTGTGATTCTATTTATATAACATTGTGTAGGTCACACATTCTTTAGGTGGCAGGAGGAGGGAAACGTAGTTAAGGGGCAACAAAGGATCTCTGTGGTAACAGAACTCTTCTGGATGTGATGTTAAACCATGGTTTTGCAAGATGTTATCACTGAGGGAAACTAGGTAAAGTGTACGTGGGATATCCCTGTATTATTTCTTACAACTGCATGTGATCTGTATTTATCTCAACATAAAAAGTTCAATATAAAAAATTATTTGGGCATATTGGTATGCGTATACTTCTGGGTTATCTATTCTGTTCTGTAGAACTATGTCTGTGCCTCCATCAATTCTACACTGTCTTGCTTGCTATAGCTATAATAGTATAGCTATAATATAGTATAGCTATAATAGTAAGCCTTAGTATCAGGTACAGTGTCTCCTCCCAATTTATTCTTTATTTTCAAGATATTTTATCTATTCTAGTCTATTGCCTTTCCATATAAATTTTTGAGTAATCTTGTAGATGTCCACAAAAGTCTTGCTGGAATTTAGACAGGAATTATATTAAACCAGTAGATCAATTTAAGGACAATTGACATATTTATTATTTTGAGTTTTCCAACCCATTACACAGTATTTCTCTCCATTTATTGAGTTATTTGAGTTCCTTCATCAGCACTCTAAAATTTTTAGCATAAAGAGCCTGTGCATATTTTGTTAAATTTATACCTAAATATTTAATTTTCTTTGGAGTGATTGTAAAAGTTTGTGTTTTTAATGGTGTTTCAAATTTTGATTTCCAAGCATTTGTTCTTAGTATATATAAAAGTGATTGATTTTTGCATGTTAATCTTGTATTCTGAGAATTTGTCAAATTCCCTTATTAGTTCTAAGGCAATTTTTTTTTTGTAGATTCCTTGGAATTTTTTGTGTAAATAATCATGTGTTCTGAAAATAAAGACAGTTTTATTTTCAGACAGTACACACATTTTAAAAATGGATTTTATTAAGATTTCTGTTAAAATATAACTAATATTCAATATTATATTAGTTTCAGGTTTACACTATAGTTATTCAACATTTATATACCTAAAGAAGTGATCACCATAATAAGTCCCGCAAACATCTAACACCATACCACACTATCATAACATTATTGTTATTTATTTTTAATTAAAGTTTATTGGGGAAACAATTCTTAGTAAAGTTACATAGATTTCAGGTGTACAATTCTGTATTACATCATCTATAAATCCCATTGTGTGTTCACCACCCAGAGTCAGTTCTCCTTCCAACACCATGTATTTGATCCCCCTTACCCTCACCTACCAGCCCCCTCTCACTTTACCCTCTGGTAACCACTATTGTCTGTGTCTGAGAGTTTTTGTTCCACATTGGCTTGTCTTGTTCTTTTGTTTTTGGTTATATACCACATATCAGTGAAATCACATTGTTCTCTGCTTTTTCTGTCTGACTTATTTTGCTTAGCATTATAATCTCAAGATCCATCCATGTTGTCACAAATGGTCCTATTTCATCTTTTCTTACCGCCGAATAGTATTCCATTGTGTATATATACCACAATTTCTTTATCCATTTATCTATCGAAGGACATTTTGGTTGTTTCCATGTCTTGGCCACCGTAAATAAAGCTGCAATGAACATTGGAGCACACATGTCTTTATTGATAAATGTTTTCAGATTTTTTGGGTAGATACCCAGGAGAGGGATTGCTGGGTCATACGGTAATTCTATTAGTAATTTTTTGAGGAACCTCCACACTGCCTTCCATAGCAGCTGCAACAGTCTGCATTCCCACCAACAGTGTATGAGGGTTCCTTTTTCTCCACAGCCTCTTCAACACTTGTTACTATTTGTCTTGTTGATGGTAACCATTCTGACTGGGGTGAGGTGATATCTCATTGTGGTTTTTATTTGCATTTCTCTGATGATTAGTGATGTTGAGCATTTTTTCATATGTCTACTTGCCATTTGTATGTCCACTTTGGAGAAATGTCTCTTCAGGTCCTCTGCCCATTTTTCAATTGGGTTGTTGGGTTTTTTGTTGTTGAGTTGCATGAGTTCCTTGTGTATTTTGGATATTAGCCCCTTATCGGAGGCACTGTTTGCAAAAATCTTCTCCCATTCAGTTGGCTGTTTGTTTATTTTGTTGATGGTTTCTTTTGTTGTGTAGAAGCTTTTAAGTTTGATATAGTCCCATTAATTTATTTTAGCTTTTACTTCCCTTGCCTTTGGAGTCAAATTCATAAAACGCTCTTTAAACCCAAGGACCATCAGTTTAGTACCTATATTTTCTTCTATGCAGTTTATTGTTTCAGGTCTCATGCTTAAGTCTTTGATCCATTTTGAATTAATTTTGGTACATGGTGACAGATAGCAGTCCAGTTTCATTCTTTTGTACATGGCTTTCCAATTCTCCCAGCACCATTTATTTAAGAGGCTGTCTTTTCCCTATTGTATGTTTTTGGCTTCTTTGTCAAAAATTATCTGTCCATATATATGTAGTTTTATATCTGAGTTTTCAGTTCTATTCCATTGGTCTACGTGTCTGTTTTTCTACCAAATACCATGCTGTTTTGATTATTGTTGCCCTGTAGTACAAGCCAAAGTCAGGGAGTGTGATACCTCACCATTGTTCTTTTTTCTTAAGATTGCTTTGGCTATTTGTGGTTCCAAACAAATCTGATGATTTTTTGTTCTATTTCTTTAAAAAATGCCATTGGGATTTTGATGGGGATTGCATTAAATCTGTATATTGCTTTGGGTAATATGGCCATTTTAAGTATGTTGATTCTTCCAATCCATCCACACGGAATGTCTTCCCATTTCGTGTCTTCTTCAATTTCTTTTAAAAATGTCTTATAGTTTTCAGCATTTAGGTCTTTCCCATCCTTGGTTAAGTTTATTCCTAGGTATTTTATTCTTTTTGCTGCAATTGCAAAAGGAATTGTTTTTTTTATTTCTTTTTCTGAGATTTCATTGTTAGTATATAGGAATGCAATGGACTTTTGTACGATGATTTTGTAGCCGGCAACATTACTGTATTCGTTGACTGTTTCTAATAGCTTTTTGGTGGAGTCTTTAGGATGTTCTATATATAGCATCATGTCATCTGTAAAGAGTGACAATTTATTTCTTCATTCCCAGTTTGGATGCTTTTATTCCTTTCTCTTGCCTGATTGCTCTGGCGAGGACTTCCAACACTATGTTGAAAAGCAGAGGTGGTAGGGGACAACCCTGTCGTGTTCCTGAACGTAGAGCAAAGGACTTCAGTTTTTCACTGTTAATTATGAGATTAGCTGAGGGCTTGTCATATATGGCCTTTATTATGTTAAGGTATTTTCCTTCTATACCTATTTTATTAAGTGCTTTAATCATAAATGGATGTTGTATCTTGTCAAATGCTTTTTTCTGCATCAATTGATAAAATCATATAATTTTTGCTCTTTATTTTGTTTATGTGAGGTATCACATTGACGGATTTGCATATGTTGAACTATCCTTGTGCCCCTGGGATGAACCCCAGTTGGTCGTGATGAATAATCTTTTTAAGCATTGTTGCATTCGATTTGCTAGAATTTTCTTTAGGATTTTTGCATCTGTATTCATCAGAGATATTGGTCTCTAGTTCTCTTTTTCTGTGTTGTCCTTACCAGGTTTTGATATCAGGGTAATGTTGGCCTCATAAAATGAGTTAGAGAGTACTGTCTCTTCTTCAATTTTTTGGAAGAGTTTGAGCAGGATTGGTATTAGATCCTCTTTGAAGGTTTGGTAGAATTCACTAGTGAAGACATCTGGTTCCAGACTTTTGCTTTTGGGAAGGTTTTGGATGACTGATTCAGTTTCGTTACTGATGATTGGTCTGTTTGGATTTTCCAGTTCTTCATGGTTCAGCCTAGGAAGGCTATATGTTTCTAAGAACTTGTCCGTTTCTCTAGGTTTTGAATTTGGTGGCATATAGTCCTTCATAGTATTCTTGGATGATCCTTTGTATTTCTGTGGTGTCCGTGATAACTTCCCCTTTTTCATTTCTGATTTTGTTAATTAGTGTCGTCTCTCTTTTTATGTTCGTGGGCCTAGCCAAGGGTTTGTCAATTTTGTTAATCTTTTCAAAGAACCAGCTCTTTGTCACATTAATTTTTTCTGTTGTCTGTTTGTTCTCTATTTCATTTAGTTCTGCTCTGAATTTTATTATTTCCTTTCGTCTGCTGACCTTGGGTTTCATTTGTTCTTCTTTTTGTAGTTCTTTAAGCTGTAATGTGAGGTTATTTATTTGGAATTTTTCTTGTTTCTTGAGATAGGCCTGTAATGATATAAATTTCCCTCTTAAAACTGCTTTCCATGCATCCCAAAAATTTTGGTAGGATGTATTGTCATTATCATTTGTTTCTATGTATCTTTTGGTCTCTCCTCTAATTTCTTCTTTGACCCCATCATTCTTTAAAAGTATGTTGTTTAATCTCCATGTATTTGTGTCCATTTCATCTAATGTGCCATTTAGGGCTGCTGTTTCATTATTTATTTTCTGTTTGGATTATCTATCCATAGTTGTCAATGATGCATTTAGGACCCCTAGTACAATGTGTTTTGGTCAATTCCTCCCTTTAGTTCTGTTAGTAGTTGCTTGGTCTATTTCGGTGCTCCCTGATTGGGGGCATAAATATTGATGACTGTAATGTCTTTTTGTTGTATAATCCCCTTTACCATTACGAAATGTCTGTCTTTGTCTCTTGTTACCCTTTTTACCCTGAAGTCTGTTTCATCTGATATCAGTATAGCTACATCTGATTTTCTCTCAATACCATTTGCTTGGAGTGTCAATTTCCACCCTTTCACTTTGAATCTATGCTTGTCCTTGTAGCTGTGACGTGTCTCTTGGAGACAGCATATGGTTGGGTTTAGTTTTTTGATCCAGTCTGCTACTCTGTGCCTTTTTATTGGTGAGTTCAGTCCATTTACATTTAGGGTGATTATTGATATGTGAGGATTTCCTATCATTCTATCTTTAGTTTTCTGATAAGGGTGTGTCTCCATTGTTTCTTTGCCTTTTGTTGTTGTCTGTTATTTCTGTGTGGTGGTATTCTATGATGTTTCCTTCCGTTTCTTCTTTTATTACAGTATGTATTTCAGTTCTGGATTTTTTTTTTGAGTGGTTAACCTTAAGTTTATGTAAAAGTAAGTTTGATATTTAGAGTATTCCATTTTCTTCAACATGCTTACTTTCTCCATTCCCATATTCTAGTTCAGGCCTTTACTCTCCCCTTTTTTATGTTTTGGTTGCCACAAATTGTCCCTGTTGATGGTGGTCGAGTAACCTTCTTTAGTATTTGTTGTAGTGCAGGTCGTGTATTAGAAAATTCCCTCAGCTTCTGTATGTCTGGAAAGGTCTTTATTCCTCCTTCATATCCAAAGGATATCTTTGTTGGGTATATTATTCTTGGCTCATCATTTCTCTCTTTCAATAGTTTGAATATTTGGTTCCACTCCCTCCTGGCTTGTAGAATTTCTGCTGAGAAATCTGATGATAGTCTAATGGGCTTTCCTTTGTATGTTACCATCTTCTTTTCCCTGGCTGCCCTGAGGATTCTTTCTTTGTCATTGATTTTTGACAGCTTCAATAAAATGTACCTTGGAGAAGGCCTGTTGCGGTTGAGGCAATTAGGTGTTCTATTTGCTTTTTGGATTCAAAGATCCAGTTCGGTCCACAAGTTTGGGAAGTTCTCATCGACTATTTGTTTGAATATACTCTCTGTTCCCGTCTCTCTTTCTTCTCCTTCTGGTATGCCCATTATTCTTATATGGCTCTTTCTGATGGAGTCAGAATGTTCTTGTAGAGTTCTTTCATTTCTTTTAAGTCTCAAGTCTCTTTCTTCTTCCATCCATGTTATTTCCAGGTTTCTATCTTCAATGTCACTGATTCTTTCCTCCATCTGGTCAACTCTACTGCCTAAGCTGGCTATTTCATTCTTCATTTCTTCTATTCTATTGAGTTCTTAATCTGCAGAAATTCTCTTTGCTTTTTTTTTTTTAATTTCAATCTTGCTGGTAAAATGTTCATGTTGTTCTTTGGTTGTGTTTCTGAGTTCATTATACTTTCCTTTCTGTGTTTTCTTGCATCTCGTTGAGTTTTTTCAGAACTGCAATCTTGAATTCTCTGTCATTTAAGTCACATATTTCCATATCTTTAAGTTCATTTTCTGGAGACTTTTCACTTTCTTTCCGAGCTGCCTTGTTGCCTTGGTTATTCATGGCAATTAATGATTTATTATTTCTCTTCCTACACATCTACAGGAATGGGTTCTGCAATTGGTTGATAGGAAGAGGTCTTTCTTTTGTTTTCCAGTAGGTGTTTGTAGAATGTTTTATTTTCTCTCCGACTGCAGCCTATTTTTCTCTCTCACACTGTAGTGTTGCATTTTCTCTGCACTATTCCAGCTTCTCACACAATGGGGGCGATTCCGTGGAAGGTGGGCCCTCCTCTGTTAACAGTTCACCTGGATCATAGGGCACCGCATCCCTATGGGGATGCGGAGAGCTTCTGAAGTTCCAAAGCTCTTCCTGCACCAGATTCAGAGCCCGTTTGTTTCAGCAGTTCTGTTTGCTCCTGCAGGGATCCGCCCAGATAGGTGGGGACAGGGACAGGGAGGGTTGTGAGAGGTGGCCCAGAACAATGTCGGCGACCACCACCATAGCCGGTCCTGCTTCCACAACTCCCTCCCCTTTCCCGGAACTAGTCGGGCTGCGAATCTGTGTCTGTGGACCTCAGTTCTCAGAACTGTAAACATTCTGTTCTTTTGATCTGACACTGCTACTGTTCTGTTTCTAGCACTGGGCAGGTGGGGGCGGGGCGAGCTCTGGGAGGGCAGAGAGGGGGGCGTCTAGTCTCAGTGCCTAAGGCTTCCGTTCTCTGTGGCAGTGAGGGCTTAAAGCACCATTTTCAGCCTTCTTCCCTCAGTCTTTGCTCTGAGGTCTCTACTGTGAGAGTTGGGTTCAGCCGTGTTATATGCTGCTCCCTCAGCCCTGTGGGTCATAAGCGGAGCCCTAGCAGTCCGAGTTGTTCCCTCTCCTGCAGCTGCGGTAATTCCAGGATGCAGCGAGCTCGGAGCACTGAGCTAGGTCTGCGTCCTGCACCCGCAGGGCTCTGTCTCCACCCTTCTCCCTTCTCTCCTCCCCTGCTCACACAATTTGCCCATCTTTAGGTGAATTCAATAGTGAAACCCTTCGTCTTGCCTGTCTGCTGTGCAGGGAGTCCTTTGTGGAGTTATAGTTTTTCAATTTGTTGTAAATTCCAGGGAAGATTTCCAGAGGCTCACCTCACACTGCCATTTTGATGACGTCCACAATATTATTAACTATATTCCCTGTGCTGTACATTACACCTCCATGACTTATTTGTTTTATATCTGGAAATTGGAACCTTTTATTCCCCTTCACCTTCCCCCCTTTTCAATTTTTCAATTACAGTTGACATTCAGTATTATTTTATATTAATTTCAGGGGTACAGCATAATGGTTAGACATTTATATAATTTAAGAAGTTACACCTCCGGCACTAGTACCCACCTGGCACTATACATACTTACTACCATATTATTGACTATATTCCCTATGCTTTACTGTACTTCCCATGACTATTTTGTAACTACCAATTTGTACTTGAATTAGGGTAGCAATGTGTATAATGACATTTCCTCAAAACATGGCGCTAATCAAATGATTGCTAGCATCACCATGTGACAGGCAGGACAATCAAAGAAAATGGTGGAAGTGCAGTTGTTGTTCTGGGAGCACAAGTCCATTTTGAAGTGGTATTTGAAATTTGAGAACGTTGTGGAAGTACAATGACAGTGGAAGCATGAGTAGGTAACAGGACCTCCAACACGCCTAACAACTGCATGCATTCATGGTAAGTTTGAGATACATGGTGCTTTGGAAAGAAATTGAAATGACATGTGCAGTGATACAAGTAGACACTTTGGTCAACGTTTCTCAAGCAGTAGTTCACCATAATCAGAAGTGTCTGGATGCTGATGGTAACCACTCTGAGCACTTCTTGTGTTAGGTTGGTGCAACAGTAATTACAGTTTTTGCAATTATTTTTAACCTTTCAAACTGCAATTACTTTTGCACAAACCTAATAATTACAGAAGTCAAACATGACTTGTGTTCTACTTTTGTTATCGGTATAAATTGAGTATTACAACTTTAATACAGTTTTCTCCTTTCTTAAAATGTGTATAAATTTTTTTGGCCATATATATATTTGCTTTCTGGCCTTATTGTAATAGCTTATCATAATGGCTTCAGTACTACAGTTATTAACAGTACTGAGAGCAGACATACTTGATTGTTCTTAATCTTAGAGGAAAGGCTTACTGGAACAGTTATTTACCAACTTAGTATGATGTTAGCTGTAGAGTTTTTTTGCATTTTGTTTTGCCTGTTAAATATATGTGTGTGTGTGTGTGTGTGTGTGTGTGTGTGTATAATCTTTAGCAAGTTAAAGTTCTCTTCTACTCCTATTTTTCTGAGAGCTTTTTTTATTTCTTGAATGGATTTTGAATTTTGTCAAATGCTGTTTTCTATATTCATTCATAGAGTTATTTGGTTTTTCTTCTTTAATCTGTTAATATGGTGGTTACACAATTACTTTTGAATGTTGACTCTGTTTTGTATCCCTGGAATAAAGCTCAGTTAGTCATGGTGTATAATTCTTTTTATACATTTAATTTGCTGATATTTTGTTGAAGATTTTTGCATCTGAGTTAATGAAGGGTATTGGTATGTAGTCTTTTTTTGCATTCTCATTTCTGGTTTTGGTGTAAGGGTAATTTTAGTTTCATAAGGATTGTATAAAATTGTTATTACTTCTCTTATTGATAATAGCCATTCTAACAGGTGTGACGTGCTATCTCATTGTGGTCTTGATTTGCATTGGAGAGGTGGAGAAAAAGGAACCCTCATACAGTGCTGGTGGGAATGTAAATTGGTGTAGACACTATGGAAAACAGTATGGAGGTTCTTAAAATAAATTAAGAATAAAATTACCATATGACCCAGCAACCCCTCTTCTGGGTATCTACCCTAAAAGTCTGAAAACATTTATCCATAAAGATATATGATGAGACAAGTAAAGAGTTAACAGGAGTTGGCTTGTGAGCTGGCAGGATGGGACAGGCAAAGAGTTAACAAGAATGAGCTTGTGGGATAACAGGAATAAGCTAAACATTAACTGTTTCACTCTGACTCCCCTGGCTAGCACTGCACTTACAAGCTGACAAGCACCTTACATCCTTCATAGGTAGGAACAGAACAATTCCCAATCGCAACAGCAACCCCCTGCAAGCCAAATCCATCATAGATAGGAAGAGAACAATTCCCAGGAGAAGACAATTGTAACGATAGCCCACCACTCCCTGCAAGCTGACAAGCACCCTACATCCTGCTTAGAAAAATATAAAACCTCAGAACTTCTCATCAGTGAAGCTGTCCCTATCGGTCTCTGTCCTGGCAAAATTTCCCTTTGCCAGAACTGTCTCTCTTTGACTCTCGATAAATCTGTGTTTACTCTTGTAGAGTCTCGTAAATTCCTTTTATATTCTGTGAACGATCAAGTGTTAATTCTATACCAAGATAATATATGCACCCTTATGTTCATTGCAGCCTTATTCATGGTGGCCAAGACATGGAAACAACCAAAGTGCCCTTCAATAGATCCTTGGATAAAGAACATGTGGTCATATATACAATGGAATATTAGTCAGCCATAAGAAAAGATGAAATAGTGCCATTTGCGACAACGTGGATGGATCTTGAGATTATCATGCTAAGTGAAATAAGACAGACAGAAAAAGTCAAGAACCATATGAATTCACTCATATGTGAGATATACAACTGAAAGCAGCAAATGAATAAGACAAACAAACAAACAAAAAATCATAGACACAGACAACAGTTTAGTGGTTACCAGAAGGTAATGGGGGAAGGGAGGTGGTAGAAGAGGGAAAATGGGGTCAAATATATGGTGATGGAAGGAGAACTGTCTCAGGGTTGTGAACACAGAAGGCAATGTATAGATGATGTATTATAGACTCATCCCCCTTGAAATATGTGTAATTTTACTAACCAATGTCACCTTAATAAATTTAATAAAAATTTTTAAAAAAAGATTGTATAAAATTGCTATTAATCCTTCTTTAAATATTTGGTAAGCTTCTTCAGTAAAACCATATGGGCCTGGCTATCTCTTTTTCAGGAGATTTTAATTATAAATTTAATGTCTTTAATGGTTATGGAACTATTAGGTTGATTACTTAATCCTGGTTGAGTTTCAGTAGTTTGTGGTTTGTAGGGAATGGGTCCATTTCTTCTACATTTTTGAATTTATGAGCATTTAAAGAGTTTAGACATATGAATAGTCTGCTGTGGTAGCGAGCCTCCAAGATAAACCTCAATGATTCCTGCTTCCTGTTATTCACACCCTTATGTAGTCACTTCCCACATTATAGTAGAGTCAGCCTGTGTGACAGATAGAATATGCCAGAAGTGATATTTGTGTTTCTTCCAACATTAAGTTATAAAAAACATTACAGCTTCTGACTTGGCACCTCTCTCTCTCTCTGTCTGTCTCTCTCTCTCGCTCTCTGATTATAGCTCTGAGGAAAGCAAGACGCTATGTTGTGAGCAGCTCTGTGGAGAGCCTCATGTGGTTAAGAAATGAAGAAGACATTTGCCAACAGGCATGTGCATGTACCATCTTAAACAGAGATCCCTCAGCCCAGTCAGGCTTTCAGATGCCTGCAGTCCTGGCCAACATCTTTACTACAACCTCATGTGAGACCCTGAGCCAGAACCATCCAGCTAATTTGCTGCTGGATTTTTGACTCTCAGAAATTGTGAGATAAAAAATGCTGTTTTAAGCTATTAAGTTGTGGGGTAATTTGTTCTGCAATAATAAATATCTAATGGAACTGCCATTAATATGATATTCGGACCACTATACCAGCATGACTTTTCTTTCACATTTATTTACTTGACTATTCATTCATTCATTCATTCATTCATTCTGCCTTTGAATAAACTTCCAAATGCCATGCATAAGGTTTGGTCTGGGAATGCAAACAATGTTAACATAATATTAACAAGATGTTAATGGGATTTTCCTCATCTCTCAGCCTCATATTTAGGAACAATAGGTGGGAGTGCACATACCGTCTAAAGATAATTTCTGAAAACTACAATATCTACCTTCCAGGGCTTACTGAAGATAGTAGAAACAGTCCCGTGCTCCTCAAGCCAGTTAGTTTCTGTATAAGCAGCTAACTTTTATAAGAGAAAGGCCAGAAATCTAAGAGGATTTCATAAATTAGAAAGAGTTGTTAGAATAGAAAGAGCATGGGGGAAGGGTTTATTCCATTATCTCAACCCTACATGAGAGAGAGCCTCTGAAGAGATGGAGTTGAAGTTCCCCCAAAAAACTGATGACTTATTCACTGGCTTGATGAATTTGACTAAGCTGCAGAACCTCATCTGCTGAAATCAGAACTGCTGCTGAGCTGAGAAAGTTCATCCAGGTGTAATGTGTGATGTGCATGCACTGAGGTTTGGAGGGTTACACCAGTGTAGAAACTGACATCTGCTTCTTTTTTTGGATAGTTCCTAAGGCAGGAAGCTAGCTGGAATAGGCTACTACTGCAGAGAAGAAGAGGGTGCAGTAGTGGCTAGATGACCTTAGCATCTGTCCGCAACTTTTTGCCTCTTTGCCTTAAATTTCCCTTCCTCTTCCTGAGAAGCCAAAAGTAGCAGAAAGGGAGTAAAGAAATTATGGAAAACTAAATACACACACACAGACACACACACACACACACACACACACACACACACACACATGCACACTAATTCTCTGAAAAAGAAGTAAAGCCTGAATTGGGACGGAAGGAAAAAGAAAAATTGAATGTGAAATTTAAGTTTTAAATGGACTTTGAAAAGCCTGAAAGTGACCACATATCTATGAAATGTGCTTGAGCTATAAAAAGAGTCTAGGCTGAATCATGAAGAACTGGAAAATCTACATTGGCTGATCAACAGTAAGGAAATTGAATCAGTCATCTGAAACCTTCCCAAAAGCAAAAGTCCAGGACCAGAGGGCTTCACTAGTGAATTTCTACCAAACACTCAAAGAGGATCTAATACCTGTCCTACTCAAACTCTTCCAAATAATTGAAGAAGAGACAATATTCCCTAACTCACTTTATGAGGCCAATATTGCCCTGATACCAAAACCTAGTAAGGATGAAAGAAAAAAAGAAAATTACAGATCAATATCTCTGATGAATACAGATGCAAAAATCCTAAACAAAATTTTAGCAAATTCACTACAACAATGCATTCAAAAGATTATAAATCATGATCAAGTAGGATTCATCCCGGGGGCACAGGGATGGCTCAACATACACAGACCGAACAATGTGATACACACATAAACAAAATGAAGGAAAAAAATCGTATGATTATATCAATAGATGCAGACCAAAGAATTTGACAAGATACAACATTCATTTATGATTAAAACACTTAATAAAATGGTATAGAGGAAAATACCTTAACATAATAAAGGCCATATATGACAAACCCTCAGCTAATCTCATAATTAACGGTGAAAAACTAAAGCCCTTTGCTTTACATTCAGGAACAAGACAGGGTTGTCTTCTATCATCACTACTTTTCAACACAGTATTGGAAGCCCTCGCCAGAGCAATCAGGCAAGAGAAAGGAATAAAGGTCCAAATTGGGAATGAAGAAGGTAAATTGTCACTTTTTCCAGATGACGTGATGCTACATATAGAAAACCCAAAAGACTCCACCAAAAAGCTATTAGAAACAACAAACAAATACAGTACAGTTGCCGGCTACAAAATCAACGTACAAAAGTCCTTTGCATTCCTATATACTAACAATGAAATCTCAGAAAAAGAAATACAAAATCAATTCCTTTCGCAATTGCAGCAAAAAGAATAAAATACCTAGGAATAAACTTAACCAAGGATGTGAAGGACCTAGTATACACTAAAAACCATAAGACATGGTATTGTCAGAAAAGCAGACACACAGACCAATGGAATATAACTGAAAACCCAGAAATAAATCCACATAAATATGGACAGATAATTTTTGACAAAGGGTTCAAAAACATACAATGGAGAAAGGAAAGCCTCTTCAATAAATGGTGCTGTGAGAATTGGAAAGCAACATGCAAAAGAATGAAACTACACTGCTATCTGTCACCATGTACCAAAATTAATTCAAAATGGATCAAAGACCTAAACATAAGACATAAAACAATAAACTATATAGAAGAAAGCATAGGTACTAAACTTGTGGATCTTGGATTCAAAGAGTATTTTATGAATTTGACCTCAAAGGCAAGGGAAGGAAAAGCTGAAACAAATGAATGGGACTATATCAAACTAAAAAGCTTCTGCACAGCAAAAGAAACCATCGACAAAATAAAGAGCAACCAACTGAATGAGAGAAGATATTTGCAAACAATACCTCCGATAATGAGCTAATATGCAAAATATATAAGGAACTCATACAACTCAACAACAATAAAAAAAAACAATCCAATTAAAAAATGGGCAGAGGACCTAAATAGACATTTCTCCGAAGAGGACATACAAGTGGCAAATAGACATATGAAAAAATGCTCAACATCACTAATCATCAGAGAAATGCAAATAAAAACCACGATGAGATATCACCTCACACCAGTCAGAATGGCTATCATCAACAAGACAAATAGTAATAAGTGTTAGAGAGGCTGTGGAGAAAAAGGAACCCTCATACACTGTTGGTGGGAATGCAGACTGGTGCAGCCACTATGGAAAGCAGTGTGGAGGTTCCTCAAAAAATTATGAATAGAAT
This sequence comes from Rhinolophus ferrumequinum, assembly GCF_004115265.2. Classification (NCBI taxonomy): domain Eukaryota; kingdom Metazoa; phylum Chordata; class Mammalia; order Chiroptera; family Rhinolophidae; genus Rhinolophus; species Rhinolophus ferrumequinum. The sequence goes on from NC_046308.1 coordinate 28,441,274, forward strand.
TACCATATGACTCAGCAATCCCTCTTCTGGGTGTATACCAAAAAAATCTGAAAACATTTATCCGTAAAGACATATGTGCTCTGCTGTTCATTGCAGCTTCACTTAGGGTGGCCAAGACATGGAAATAACCAAAGTGTCCTTCAATAGACGATTGGATAGAGAAGTTGTGGAATATATACACAATGGAATACACTACTCTGCCATAAGAAAAGATGAAGTAGTGCCATTTATGACAACATGGATGGATCTTGAGATTATTATGCTGAGACAGGAAAAGTCGAGAACAATATGATTTCACTGACATGCGGGATATAAAACTGAAAGCAACAAAGGAACAAGACAAACAAATAAAGAAACAAAAACTCATAGACACAGAGAATAGTTTAGTGGTTACCAGAGGGTAAGGAGGGAAGATGGTAGATGAGGGTAAAGGGGTTAAACACAGAGATACGGAGATGGAAGGAGAACTGACTCTGGGTGGTGAACACACAGTGTGATATATAGATGAGGTATTACAGAATTATACACTTAAAACCTGTGTAATTTTACTAACCATTTTCACCCCAATAAATTTTAATTAAAAAAAAAGAGCAGAAATTACCAGTAAAAGAAATGAAAAAGAACAATAAAAGAGTCTGGGAAGGGGGATACAACAGAGCATATCTGAAAATGGTTGTTACAGAAAACATTTTTTTTCTGTCCAAATTCAACTATTCAATAAGCAAGTTAATCAAAGATGAATCAAAATTAGAGACACTTTCTTCCCAATGTTTGAAATCTTTTTATGTTGATCTTGCACTCTCTGGAATCCACAATAAGGAGAAAGTGATTTATACTCATAGAATCTTTCTTAGGTGTTGACTTGATCGAGGGATAGACCAGAGTGCAGAGAGTGAAGAATATCAGAAGAGGTGGGAAAAAATAATATTGTTAAGGGGGAAAAAAGGGTAAAAAGGCAATAAGAAGTGAAGAGAAATTGAAAGCCAAATAACAAATCTCTTCTGAGTGTCATGAGAACCCACCTCCCAGGAGCGAAATAGTTCTGTCACTATTCTTTAGTCTACAACTGCCAGGTAAATAAGATTCTCTTCCTGCTACAGCATGATGATACGTCTCTATGACCAAGGCAAACAGCCCCTGGGTCCACATCTGTATGTCCTTAACAATTGGCACAGTGTAGGGTGGGAAGAGTGAGAGAATTATTTTTAAAAAAAGAAGAAAAAAAAGAATCTTACAACCAAGAAGCCTGGAAAGAATAAATTCAGAGTAATTCTAATGGTCTTCCTAAGACTCCAGCGAGACCTCAGTTCTACTTAAACTAAAACTCTCTCAAGATCAAAAGTCTTTTTCATGAATAGAATCCCAGGGAGCCTTTGCCTCATACATAAGGCCAGAAAAACAGTTTGAGAAGCTACCTAATGCCTAAGCTTTTTAATGCTGTAAAATATAGTAGCTGAGATTAAATACCATCTAACTTTTTCAGAATTGAATTAGTGGACAGCATGGTCAAATTCAAAGCTTTTTGATGTATAAAACGTTATAAATGGAACTATTCCATCAATAGGCAAACTGTAATGAAAATCTCACTAGGCGGATAACATCTAATTTCTAGACAAAGCCAGAAAAGAGGTTATATTGCACAGAACCTGGTAAGAGTATCAGTTGCCAATTTACCATGGTGATGAGACATCTCACTTCTACTAAAAAAAAAAAATGTGGCCCTTGTCCCATGAGCACAGAAATGTTGTAATGATTGTTCACTTAACCTCTATTGGCCAGAAAGAAATAAATTGTCTTTATTATAAATTACTCAATCACTAGAAAGAGGTAAAGTTAGCACTAAGTGAGCTTGGCTATATTTTCACTAGGCTTCAAATAATGTCTCTTGATCATAAGACACTGAAATGTAAAGAATTGTTTGAGACATGGTATTCAGAAAGTCAACAGATATATCCTCTATTTTTAAAAAGTCTCTGTAAAGGAATTGTACATAATCCTGCCTACCCACGCCTGCTTCTGTGGATCAATATAAAAGCTACTCTGTTATTCAAAAAAAATTTATATTTTACAGGATATTTTAGAGTATGTCTGATTGGTGACTTTTTGGAACAGGATGGATTTATTATGCCAAAGGTACAGAGAGAGTGAAAAAGCTACAGATTCAGTAAGGACTTGTCCTATTACTTTATATGTAATTTTTAACAAGTCATTTAACCCCTATGACCTTCAATATATTCATCTGTGAAATCAGACAATATCTTCTCTGTTCATTGTAAAGAACTGTTATGAAGGTTAATCAGTTAATATATGTGTAAAACTTATCATAGCTTGCCTGTATTGCATTGGTGTCCTACTCTGGTTTCCTGCCCATTTCTCCAGATTAATCATAAATTCTGCTTTTCTTACACAGTCAAAGAATATTCATTTTGGGCAAGACAATAGAAAGCATCTGAGCTTTGTCAGTTAAGAGAAGAATCCAGTTCCTTGAAACATAATTTCTCATCAAAGAAGAGAAGGTACTCGTGCTGCATTCAAAGCACTCCATAATATAGCCTCAACCTACCATTTCCACTTTAATTCTCATTTCTCAATTCTCCTTAGCTGAAGACTGTGGAACCCCCTTGGACTATCACACTCAGTGTTTTTGCCTGCATGCGTTTATTTACCTCCATAGTAAATAAAGTGCACACTTTGCACTTGCATGTTCAGATAGTCTCTGTACTATTCAGCATCTTCTGTGACAACTCACATGGTACTGTCTGTGCCATTGACTTGGGATGTAATATCATTCATCGTTTTTTCCCCCTCTCTTATATTGTCTTCTTGAGGAAAGGGACTAGGTAGTTGTTTTTTTGTTTGTTGTATTCTTCACAACATAGACAGTGTCATGCACATGCTAGGTTCTCAATAAGTGTTTTTTAAACAACAAATGAATGAATGAATGAATGATGTGTCTGTTGTTTCTACAAATTCATATAAATGAATTTGTAATAATAATGAATTTGTAAATAAAAGGATCTGCTATCTTTCAGGAGGGTGGGTATGGAGAGAGGTCTTCTTTCCTTCTCTACTCCAAAAGCTTATAGAATAAGCATGTGGTCCACAAGAACCAACAGTGTTGAGAGGTTCTGGGAAGAGCAACCTTTATCCAAAATGAAGAATTCACAGGCTTATCCTCCAGCACTTAGTAATAAACCCTTCCAACCCTGCATTCTTTTTTATTGTAAACAGAAGTCATTCTCTTAGTATATGAAAATTCTTCAGATATCAGTAGCACATGGGAAGCCATGCAAAGGTTGTTCAGTACAGGAATCTGATTCTGGATGTTTTTCTGAGAAACCAATCTCCTGATCTCAGGAAGATGTTCATCTCTGATTTCTATCAAATAACCACAAAAGCAAACAAACAAACAAACAAAAACACCCTAAGTCAGAAGATTTAACCTCTCCTGTGCTCAAATGAGCCCTTGACTTCAAGTGGAATGCAGAGCATTTTCTATTTAAGGACATAACACACGTTTAAGAGGAAACTGGATTGATTTAGCCTAGGTTAAAAAAATGCAGCAAGGCGATCTGAATGGAGAAGGGAGTTTCTGTCTTTTCCAACACTACATCAACAATGAAAACAGCAACAAAATGTAACACATGAGGTCATTCTCTATCCCTTGCAGTTGTCAAAGGTACTGTCATTTTCTTGATAGTACAAGTTTGAGGAGGTGGAATCTTAATTTTACATCGGTATTTACCTCACTCCTGTTTTATTAGTCCATCAAGTCATAATGACTTTTCCTTCGAAAATTTCTATTGAATTTGGCTCTATGTCATCTCCCTATCCCCATGGCTACCTAACTATATATGATTTGGATATTGCAATTCATTCCTAATATGTTTATTTTCCTCATAACACTGCCCTTAGAATAAATTCTGCAGGGAATATCCATGTCAACACTTATAAAACATCTCTTTCATATTTCTTCATATTCGAAATCCTTCCGAGTCCCATTAGCCTTATTAGTGATTCTTAAACATTATCTTCCAAGTGTTTCAAATTGCCAGTACAGTGAACCCTTATCCCTAGCTCCATCCAATACACCTTTGAACTTTCCAATTTTAGATTTAAATTTTAAATCTAAATTTTAATGCATGATGATTTTGCAGTGTATACCATAATACATCTTGGTGTGTTTTAATATATAAATAATGTTTTAGATTCCTTACCAGTTAAAGTACTTACCTCTCCCCTCAAAAAAAAAAGTGTCTTTTTGAGTGAAACTCGTGCTAAAAGAATGGCTAACATCAACAAGACAAATAATAACAAGTGTTGGAGAGGCTGTGGAGAAAAAAAAAACCCTCAGACACTGTTGGAGGGAATGCAGACTGGTGCAGCCATAATGGAAGGCAGTGTGGACGTTCCTTAAAAAGTTAAAAATACAATTACCATATGACCCATCAATCCTTCTTCTGGGTATCTACCCAAAATATCTGAAAACATTTATCCATAAAGACATGTGCGCTCCAATGTTCATTGCAGCTTTACTTATGGTGGCCAAGACATGGAAACAACCAAAATGTCCTTCGATAGATGAATGGATAAAGAAGCTGTGGTATATATACACAATGGAATACTATTCGGTGATAAGAAAAGATGAAATAGGACCATTTGTGACAACATGGATGGATCTTGAGATTATTATGCTAAACGAAATAAGTCAGACAGAAAAAATAGAGAACCATATGATTTCACTGATATGTGGTATATAAACCAAAAACAACAAAAGAACAAGACAAACAAAGGAGAAACAAAAACTCATAGACACAGACAATAGTTTAGTGGTTACCAGAGGGTAAGGGGGGGTGGGGGGTGGGAGATGAGGGTAAAGGGGATCAAATATATGGTGATGGAAGGAGAACTGACTCTGGGTGGTGAACACACAATGTGATATATAGATGATGTGATGCAGAATTGTACACCTGAAATCTATGTAACTTTACTAACAATTGTCACCCCAATAATACTTTAATTTTAAAAAAATGCACCATATTTATTTTACAACTTTATTTTCACCACTTGTGCTGATTTCTACCTTCTAATGTACTCACAGGAAGGAGAAAGATCCAATTCTGCAGCTAGTGTCACAGAGTCACTCAGCACAGAGCCGTCCGGCCCCTCTGCCCTCTCTCCTATACCTTCTCTAGCTGTGCTTTCTGCTCCAGCCAAATCCATCCTCTCCCTTTCCCTTAAAGGGATCTCAAATTAAGATTAAACTTCGTTTTTACACCCAGTTTAATTATGACATCTACCTCCCTACCAATCTACCATGACATTGTGACTTTCCTTTGCTATCTCTGAGCTCCTTTCCAGAGTAATCCTACTGTGTACTGTACCACAGGGGTTTCCATTTCACTCACTCTGACTTCCTCCTCTGATTACTGTGGCTGCTGAGTACAAGTCCCTTCCTCCTGTGATGCCTCCTGACACCTCCACTGTGGCTTCAGAAAGGCAATGCTGGTTTTTGCTTCGTTGCTCCTTCTGAATTGTCCTCAGCACAACTGAGAACTGACTGAGACTATTATCGAGACTTTACTACAAACCAAGAGACCACTTATTGCCACTTGGAAAGTATTATAACTGCTCTTAGAAATGGCTCTATTCTTACAGCCAGTCCTCACTTCAGATTTCTTATCACTTCTGACTGTTTCCAATCTAGAATCCAGATGTCAGGGATTACTTAACCACAGAACACATATTTCCAAAGAAAAAATAATTTTCAGACATAGGGCCATTTTAATGTAGATTTAGAAAAGCAAAAGTCAAACTTAATCACCAAAGTATGTTGATTCTCTTGTTACAGATAAAAAAAAATGAGTCAAATCATAATTGGTTAGGAAAGTAAAAACTCTCACAACTGACATATTAAAAAGAAAATCAAACATAGTAGAAATGATCGACACAGGTTGAAATGAGCAATGGCAAAAATGCACAGTAAAACTGGTTGTAAGTCAAACAGTGATCAAAGAATTACCTTAACCTTATCACTAAAAAGGAAATAAAATTAAAGTGCATAGAAATAAATTTAGACAAACTAAAAATAAGTTAAATTACATATATTGTTTAAAAATCAAAATATCTTCACAAATTTAGATCTGAATATTTTATATAGTAAATTTGGACTTTATAGAAATTATACCCACGAAAGGAGCTCACAATTGCACATGAGTAAAATTTGATTTAAACAAAAATTATTATTTTTTAAAAGAACTTAGAAACATATACAAATATAAATTTATTTCAATTTTGATTCAGCAGTCTCATACATATATTGCATCCTGTTCTCTTCAATGAATATCTTTTAACATCTACAAAACCGTAATGATATAATTTTTTTATTTGTTTCAGGTATAAAAAACAACCTAGTGATTAAACATTTATACACATCACAGTTAAGTTTTCTTTATAAAAATTTATACTAAAAAGAATGTATGCAGATAAAAACAATTTCGCTAAGATAAATATTTTTTTAATTTGAAGTAATTTAATTTCAAATAGCAAATTGATAAAGGAATTAGATTATCGTAATGCAATTTACTCCAGAATATTTTCCAGTTAAAAAAATTATCAACATTAATATATGTAACTATAGTGTGAAAATATACTCAGTCTAGAAACAGGTCAAATGTTCCACGCATGTGGAGTGAGCATAGAGCTAAATCATTATGTGAAGTCAGGGGTTGAACAGCCTCTACACACCCTTCTCTCCTCCTTGTCTGTTATGTTCCCCTCCAGGCTGCCACTTCATCAGCTGCTGGAGTCATTCTGTTATCGTGAATCCCATTCCCAGAGAACATCTTTAAATATCAAGCCTGCATTCTAGTACATTTGTTTTAAGTTATAACATGCACACAGTCACACATAAGCAAACACAAGTATGTGGTGGTTCAAGTGTCTAAACAAAACAGTCTTCTGAGATGCAGTGAAGATCATTTATTCCTGGAAATGGAATCTCATTTGGTGCGTCTTACAGCCCTCGGAGTCCAGCTGGCTCCAATCAAGTACAACGAGATAGCTGTTCGACCAACTCCCTTTATGAAAGAGGAGAAATGGACACTGGGAAAGACCAGGTGGCTTGTGGAGACTGGCTTGACAATTTGAGAATGAGTGAGATGGAAATATTCAATGTCGCCCATTAGAGCTTTCGTGAAAAAAAAAAAAATTATCATAGTTACTTACTCGTAGTCATCCCTGAATATAATTTTAAAGGCAACAGATTTTATTTCATTTTATTTTATTTTACTTTTTGCTGCCTTTTTATCTCACATCTCAGGGCTCTCAGTCACTTCTGTTTCTAAGTTACCAGGATCTCACATAGCACATAGCCCTCACCCCGGCATCATGCCCAGACCTTCCTTTTCAGCAATACTCCAAATGTTGGGTAACACTCATGACTATCCCATTTCTCAGAACTATTTCTCATGTAATTTTCATGAGGCTATTAAAATCACCTTGATTTCTGATGTATAAATCATCACTAGAGTTTAGATGTCATACACAATTTCAGTGTGTTACCTCCCCAAATGAATTTGCATTTTAAAAGAGAACTCTTGGGAATGTATGTCTTACTGATTTAATTTTAAGTTAATTTAACTGTATAATTGTTTTGGAATTAACATTAATGTCACGCTGATGAAATTTGTAGACAATACGAGGCATGGAGAAATTGCTAAATTTAGATGATAGACTATGTAACAATATGATTCTGGTAAATGTGTCTGTGTGTGTGTGTGTGTGTGTGTGTCTGTATGTGTTTACATGTAAGTAGGTGTTTGTATAGATATATAGATAGATTAGATATAGAGATAGATATAGAGGTAGAGATAGATAGATAGAGATAGAGGTAGAAGTAGAGAAAAAGAGAGAGAGAGAGAGAGAGCCACTTCACACCTTACCAACCAACTAAACAACAATGAATTCCAGATGAATTATGGATTGTAAATTAAACGTTAAGTGTAAAACAATAAACATTTTAGAAAAACAACTTTATCACTTTAAAATAGGCAAATAGTTCTTAAACAGGATACAAAAGTGCTAAACATAAAGGTGAAAATAATAAACTAGACCATAGAAAAATTAAGAAATTCTGAAATTAAGATTAATTGAGCTAAGACCTCTCTGAGTTTTGATTCTCCCAGATGTAAAATGAAAAGGTCTTATTGTACAGTCCATAAGGACATTTTACAACTGTAATTAAATTTTACATTCAGCACCATTTATTGAAGAGTCTTTCTTTTCTCCATTGTATGTCTTTGGTACCTTTATCGACAATTATCTGTCCATATGTATGTGATTTTATTTCTGGGGTTTCAATTCTATTCCATTGGTCTACTATCTGTTTTCTGCCAATACCATGCTGTTTTGATTATTGTTGTCCTATAGTACAAGCTAAAGTCAGGGAGTATGAAAGCTCCAGTATTGTCCTGTTTTCTTAGGATTGCTTTGGCAATTCAGGGTCTTTTGTGGTTCCATACAAATCTGATGATTTTTTGTTCTCTTTCTTTAAAAAATACCATTGGGATTTTGATAGGGATTCCATGAAATCTGTATATTGCTTTGGGTAATATGGCCATTTTAACTATATTGATTCTTCCAATCCATGAACACAGAGGATAAATTGTGCTGGGAGAATTGGAAAGCCTCGTGTAAAAGAGTGAAACTGGACTGCTGTCTGTGACCATGTACCAAAATAACTCAAAATGGATCAAAGACCTAAACATAAGACTTGAAGCAATAAACTGCGTAGAAGAAAACATAGCTATGAAACTTATGGACTTGCGGTTCAAAGAGGATTTTCTGAATTTGACATCAAAGGCAAGGGAAGGAAAGGCTAAAACAAATGAATGGCGCTATACCAAACCATAAAGCTTCTGCACAGTGAAAGAAACCATCAACAAAATAAAGAGGAAACCAACTGAATGGGAGAAGATATTTGTAAATGCCTCCAATAATGAGCTAATATCCAAAATATATAAGGAACTCATACAACTCAACAATAACAACAAAAACACAATCCAATTAGAAAATGGACAGAAGGCCTGAATAGACATTTCTTCAAAGAGGACATACAGATGGCCAATAGACATATGAAAAGATGCTCAACATTACTAATCATCAGAGAAAAGCAAATAAAAACCACAATGAGATGTCACCTCACGCCAGTTAGAGTGGCTATCATCAACAAGACAAATAATAACAAATGTTAGAGAGGCTGTGGGAAAAAAGGAACCCTCATACACTGTTGGTGGGAATGCAGATTGGTGCAGCCTCTGCGGAAGGCAGTGAGGAAGTTCCTCAAAAAATTAAGAATAGAATTACCATATGACTCAGCAATCACACTTCTGGGTATCTACCCCAAAAAATCTGAAAACATTTATTGATAAGGTATATGTTCTCCGATGTTCATTACAGCTTTATTTATGGTGGCCAAAACATGAAAACAACCAAAGTATTGTACAATAAATGATTCGATAAAGAAGATGTGGTATATATACACAACGGACTACTATTCTGCCATAAGAAAAGATGAAATAGTGTCATTTGTGACAACATGGATGGATCTTGAGATTATGCTAAGTGAAATAAATCAGACAAAGGCAAGAACCATATGATTTCACTGACATGTGGGATATAAAACTGAAAGCAACAAAGGAACAAGACAAATAAACAAAGAAACAAAAACTCGCAGACACAGATAATAGTTCAGTGTTTACCAGAAGGTAAGCGGAAAGGGGGAGATAGTAAAAAAGGGTAAAGGGGGTCAAATGTATGGTAATAGAAGGAGAACTGATTCTGGGTAGTGAACACACAATGCGGTATATAGATGATGTGTTACAGAATTGTACACTTGAATCCTATGTGATTTTACCATCCATTGCCACCCCAACAAGTTTTAATTAAAAAAAAATTACATTCATTCATTAACTCTGAAATTAAATAAAAATATAGGAATTCAAGACACAATTGGTGAAAATGTGATCCACAGAGTACTATAAAGTTTTTATAATAAATATATTTTTAAAGGATTTGTATCTATAATATATATTAAAAACTCCAAAAAATTGATAAGAGAAAGACAAATTACCCAATAGAAAAATGCACAAAAAACTTGAATAGACATTTCACACACACACACACAAAGGGCATCTACCCAAAAAAATCTGAAAACATTTATTCGTAAATGTATATGTTCTCTGATGTTCATTACAACTTTATTTATGGTGGCCAAGACATGGAAACAACCAAAGTGTCGTACAATAAATGATTGGATAAAGAATATGTGGTATATATACACAATAGACTACTATTCTGCCATAGGAAAAGATGAAATCGTGCCATTTAGTGCCACAAAGACATCAAAATCACCAATAATTATGTCAAAAACTATTGAGCTTCATTAATCACTGGTGAACACTAATTAAAACCACAATGTGAAACCAGAACACATATGCTGCTGCAACTAAAATGAAAAATATGAAAAATACCAAATGCAGCAAGGAGATGGAGCAACTGGAACACTCATGCACCCTGATGTGAGATTAAGTTGATTCAATCATGTTGGAAAACTGGGCAGCAGTGTCTACTGAAATTAAACATATCCACAACTTGTTCCTTATCAAAATTAGTATTAGCTACGTGCCCAAGAGCAATGCAAACTGATGTTCACCAAAAGACATGGACTAAATTTTTCATAGTAGTATTTTTCATAAAAGCCAAAGCAGGAAATTATTCAGATGCCCGCTAACAATAGAATGAATAAATAAACGATGGCATATTTTTATGCCATGAATACGGTGCAGCAATGAGAATTAATGATCTGTAACTACATGAAATATACATGAATGTCATAACATATTATTAAGCAAAACAAACCTGACCAAATCAGTACATATTTATGATTTCGTATATAAGGTTGAAACAAGAGCAAAATTAATGTGTTAAAAGTAATAATAGAAATAAAGAGGACTTTTGGGATGCTGGAAATATTCTCTTCTTTCATCTAGGTGCTAGATACACAGGTGTAATTGGTAAAAAATGATCAAGTTGTACACTTGGAATACACTTGTTCATTTATATTTTTGTATATTGTAGTTCAATAAAAATATTTACAAATATTAAAATAAATTTAAGCAGGGAAAATATAAACACCTTTATTTAAATACAAAAATAATTGCAAACTGGAGAGATGTTGACTTCATGGCAACATATGGACGGGAAGTCTGTGGGCTTTAATTGACTGCATTCTCAACCCAAGATAAGAATGGGATGTGGATATCCAAATTACAAAATAATTTGGATCTCTAATACTAGAATTATATGTACTCAAAATGTAAAAGTTTCTCAGGAACTGTACAACACAACCTTTTCATTTTACACTTGGGAGAATCAAATCCCAGAGTGTTTGCATCACAATCAAATTTAGATGTATTTTAAGAAAAAGATTTGGAAATGCATACCATGCTTTCTGACTCCTTCACCCAAAGCACATTCCTTTAGACCCATATTTCCCAAAACTTGCTGATCATAGGAATTATCTTTGGGAAGTTTAGGGGGGGGGGGGGGAAGCTGAGAAGCTGCAGATCATTCTGATACAACAAGTTAGGAACCACTATTCTGGTCTACTCCAGACTGCTGTACCAGAAAAGGAAATTTGATGGTTTTGCTCTACTCATTTCTCCACTCACTGTGCTTGATTAATAGGTGTAGTTTCTATTTTTCGCAAGGCAGTTTATGTGTCAGTGATTAAATACATTTTAAAAATATACCATACCAAATTTCTGGTCACAGCATACTCTCCCCTTTGAATATTGAATATTTTTAAAGTGTATGCTAAATGAGAAAAGACAGAGCTACTTTAAAAAAATGAGACAAACCTCACTGTGGGCCAGAAAGGAACTAAAATGCATAGCCATATGTTCCACTCTTGTGGGATCTTGGTGTTCAAATGCCCCATTCATGCACTGAATGGGAAAAACCCAAAGTCATTGGCACAGGGCTCAATGGTAAGAGAGAGGAGGCAAAAACACAATGCAGCAGTTGCTGTGTCTGGGCCCATAACTTACACAAAGTTATGTCACTGAAGGGATGATCTATGGGCTCAGCAACTGGCTCCTGCTATCCCAGTCACAAGGCAGAATGGGAGACAAATAAAGAGCCAACTTCTTCACTACTGCCAGTAGGAAAGGGGCTTGTAGCGACAAGGTGGGGAGGGTAAGTACAGCAAGAGAAAGAGAAAATACAGTTCCTACACAAGTTGAGTGTGCAAATAATTCCAAAGCACGTGAAGAAAATTACTTGGCTATAAATGTCTAACTATTACGTTGTTTTGTACACCTGAAACTAATAATAACAAAAAAAGAAAAGAAAAAGAAAATTACTTGGAAAAGGAGCCAACAAAATAAATAATTTCAGATGGAAAGTCATTTCAGAAAATAATGAAAGGAATGCAAAAATGAAAAATATTATTAATATTTTTAAGATTCTTAAAAAAGATAAAACGAGGGGAAATCATAAATAAAAATAGTACTATGGAACATAACAGTTAAGTACTAAATATAGCTGATACAAAAAAAAACCCCAAAGTTTTAAAAATGAAAAATATAGTCATTAAAATAAAGACTCGATAGAGGGAATGAAGTCTAGATTGGGCATGGATGAAGATAGAATTAGTGAGCTGAAAGCATGGATTATTTAATAAATGGCACTGGAGAAGCTGGATACAACATTTGTATAATACACATTAGGAAATCTAAGCACATATCTTTAAGATTTCAGAGTAAAGATTTATTAAACCAGACACATGAAGTCAAATGATAAAAAGACTAAGAAACGTGACCACTTAAAAGTTCTGCATAAAGAAATGTATGCAAACAAAACCGAAAGGCCACTGAAAGGAAACATGTTCAACATATATAATTCTATATCCAGAATGTAGAGAACTATAAACCAACAAAGGATGGGCCAGCTCGGTGGCTCAGGCGGTTAGAGTTCTATGCTCCTAACTCCGAAGGCTGCCGGTTCGATTCCCACATGGGCCAGTGGGCTCTCAACCACAAGGTTGCCAGTTCAATTCCTCGAGTCCTGCAAGGGATGGTGGGCAGCGCCCCCTGCAACTAAGATTGAACATGGCACCATGGGCTGAGCTGCTGCTGAGCTCCCGAATGGCTCAGTTGGTTGGAGCACATCCTCTCAACCACAAGGTTGCTGGTTCGACTCCCACAAAGGATGGTGGGCTGCGCCCCCTGCAACTAGCAACGGCAACTGGACCTGGAGCTGAGCTGCGCCCTCCACAACTAAGACTGAAAGGACAAGAACTTGAAGCTGAATGGCACCCTCCACAACTAAGATTGAAAGGACAACTTGACTTTGGGGAAAAAAAAAAAAAAAACAAAGGAAAAAAATCAAAGAATTTAACAGAAAAAAATGGGCAAAGTATTTTCATGTGCCATTCAGATCAAAGGAAAGCTCAATGTGCAAAATACATATGAAAATATACTCGGGTATGCAAATAACCAGGGAAATTCAAAAAGTGAGATACTCTTTTAAACCCACCAGACTGGCAAAAATATCTATGTTTGGCCAAGACTATAGAAAAGTAGGAATTCTCCTTGAATAATTGAACATGTGACCTGCAGGGACTTCTGGGACATTTCCTTACTCCTGAAAAAAGCTACGAGAAGGCTCTGTCTCTTTTTTCGCCAGAACGGTGTTTGGATGTAACCTAGGCTCCTGAGGAGGAAGCCAGTTGGAGGGTGCGGAGCAAAACCGTCTTTTGTCATATGAGAAGTCTGCAAACCAGAAGAGCGCCGTCATCCAACCATGCTGGCACCCTGACCTCGAACTTCCATCCCCCAGAACTATAGGAATGGCGGCAGCGAGGCGGACTTCTTGAGTTCTCTTCTGGAGCTTACCGCAAACTGAACATCTATAACCCATCAAAGAACTCTCTGCTTATCACACAGAACAGCTAAGAGACTCGTAGGAGGATTATTTGAAGGTGGGCAAATTGGGCGAGCAGGGGAAAAGGGAAGGGAGCAGCGTACTTAAGCAAAGACTGGGGCTGCTCTTTTTGTTTTGTTTTGTTTTTATATCTTTGATATTTTTACCTGTGTTGAGTGTGGGTTATCGGTTGTTTTTACACGTGAATGTGCTTGGTTTTTTCTTTGTTGTTGTTGTTGTTGTTGTTGGGCTTGGTGATTTGCTTTGTTCTGAAATTGCCCTACACCAGGGCCTAGGTCAAGAGGCACAAGATTCAACACACCCCAAGGCCAACTCCGACCAAACCAGAATACTACCGGGTTTGAGCTACAAGTGACACACTCAGAGGGAATTCTCTACAAGCTCAAGAGCCCATAGAGGCCAAGTCTCATCTAAGCGGTCAACACTCATGCAACAGAATATCCTGCTGTGGGCAGAGCCAAGTCTAACAACTAGTCAGCCTAGGAGTCAACCCCACATACTCACAAGTTAAAAGCAATTAAAGATCAACTTTAACAGGACAATATACACAAGAGTCACCTTTGGAGCACATGCAGAGGAGACAAAGGAAGTGGTGCAAGTCAAATATAAAAGACACATACTACATAAGATAACCCAGCAAAACTAAGAACTCTAGGGGATCTACCTAATACATTGAAGCAAACTCAGAGAGTTATCCAGAATGGGGAAACAAAGAAACATGTCCCAAATAAAAGAACAGAAGAAACCTCCAGAATTGGAACCAAATGAAATAGAGGTAACCAACCTATCAGAGACAGAGTTCAGAACACTGATGATAAGAATGTTTAAGGAGCTTGGTGATGACATAAAGAAGGAAAGAGAAATCATAATGAACAACCAGTTAGAACTAAAGAATACAATAATTGAAATAAAGAACACACTTGAAGGAATTACCAGCAGGTTAGATGAAGCAGAGGATCGAATCAGCGACTTAGAAGACAAATTAGCAGAGATCACCCAAACGGAACAACAAAAAGAAAAAAGAATAAAAAACAATGAAGATGGTGTAAGAGACCTCTGGGATAACATCAAGCGCAACAACATGTGCATCATAGGAATACCAGAAGGTGAAGAGAAAGAGCAAGGGATTGAGAACATATTTGAAATAATAATAATGTCCGAAAACTTCCCTAACCTGGTGAAGGAAACTGACATACAAGCCCAGGAAGTGCAGAGAGTTGAAACAAGATAAACCCAAACAGGTCCACACCAAGACACATTATAGTTAAAATGGCAAAGGTTAAAGACAAAGAGAGAATCCTAAAAGCAGCAAGAGAAAGACAGCGGGTTACATACAAGGGAACTCCTATAAGACTATCAAATGATTTTTCTACAGAAACATTGAAGGCCAGGAGGGAGTGGCAGGAGATACTCAAAGTGATGGAAAACAAAGCCCTACAACCTACATTGCTTTATCCAGCAAGGCTGTCATTTAAAATTGAAGGAGAGATAAAAAGCTTCTCAGAAAAGAATAAGCTAAAGGAATTTGTTACCACCAAGCCAGCATTGCAGGAAATATTTAAAGGGCTTCTGTATACAGAAGAAAGATGAAAACAATATAACTACAAATTTAAAAACTAGCAATAACTATGTACCTATCAATAATCACTTTAAATGTAAATGGATTAATTGCTCCAATCAAAAGACATAGGGTGGCTGAGTGGATAAGAAAGCAAGTCCCTTGTATATAATGTGTACAAGAGACTTACCTCAGATCAAAAGACACACACAGGCTGAAAGTGAAGGGTTGAAGTAAGATATTTCATGCAAATGGAAATGAGAAAAAAGCTGGAGTTGCAAACTTATATCTGACAAAATAGACTTTAAAATGAAGAATATATTAAAAGACAAAGATGGGCTCTATATAATAATAAAGGGATCGATCTGACAAGAGGACATAACCCTAGTAAACATATATGTACCAAATATAGTAGTACCTAAATATATAAAACAGATATTGACTGAAATAAAGACAGAGGTCAACAGTAACACTATCATAGTAGGGGACTTCAACACACCTTTGACAACAAGGGACAGGTCTTCCAGACTGAAAATCAATACAGAAACAACGGCCTTAAATGACACATTGGACCAGTTGGACTTAATCAATATTTTCAGAGCATTTCACCCCAGAGCTGCAGAACACATGTTCTTCTCAAGCGCACATAGAACATTTTCCGAGATAGACCACAAGTTAGGCCACAAAACAAGTCTGGATAAATTTAAGAACATTGAAATCATACCAATTATTTTCTCTGACCATAGTGCTATGAAATTAGAAATGAACTACTGGAAAAAAACTGGAAGACACACCAATTCATGGAGGCTGAATAACATGTTACTAAATAATGAAGGGGTCAACCATGAGATCAAGGAAGAAATCAAAAGATATCTCAAGACAAACGAAAATGAAAACACGACGACCCTAAATCTATGAAATGCAGCGAAAGCAGTCCTAAGAGGGAAATTCATAGCATTGCAGGACTACCTAAAGAAATAAGAAAAATCACAAATCAACAGTTACATCACACTGAGGGATCTGGAAAAAGAACAGCAAAATAAGCCCAAAGGGAGTACAAGGAAGGAGATAATAAAGATCAGAGCAGAAATAAATGAAATAGAAACCAGAAAAACAATACTAAAGATCAATGAATCCAAGAGATGGTTTTTAGAGAAGATAAACAAAATCGACAAACGTTTAGCCAGACTCATCAAAAAAAAGAGAGGACCCAAATTAATAAAATCAGAATGAAAGAGGAGAAGTGACAACAGACACCACAGAAATACAAAAAAAATTAAGAAATTATTATGAGCAACTATATGCCAACAAATTTGACAATCTGGAAGAAATGGACAATTTTCTAGAAGCATACAATCTTCCAAGGCTTACTCAAGAAGAAACAGAAAACATGAATAGACTGATTACCACAAGGGAAATTGAATCAGTAATCAACAATCTCCCAACAAACAAAAGCCCTGGACCAGTTGGTTTCACAGGTGAATTTTACAAAATATTCAAAAAGGAATTATCACCTATTCTCCTCAAGCTCTTCCAAAAAATCCAGAAGGAGGGAAGTCTCCCAAGCACTTTTTACAAAGCCACTATCACCCTGATCCCAAAATCAGACAAAGACACTACAAAAAAGAAAACTACAGGCAGATATCTCTAATGAACATAGATGCAAAAATCCTCAACAAAATATTAGCGAACAGAATTCAGCAATACATTAAAAAGATCATACACCATGATCAAGTTGGATTCATTCCTGGTATGCAAGGGTGGTTCAACATCTGCAAATCAATTAATGTGATACACCACATTAACAAAATGAAAAATGAAAATCATACAATCACAATAAATGCAGAAAAAGCATTTGACAAAATCCAGCAGTTATTTATGATAAAAACTCTTAAGAAAGTGGGAATAGAGGGATCATATATCAACATAATAAAAGCCATATATGATAAACCCACAGCTAGCATCATACTCAATGGGGAAAAGCTAAACCCATTCCCCTTAAGATCAGGAACAAGGCAACGTTGCGCAGTTTCTCCACTTCTATTCAACATAGTGCTGGAAGTTCTAGCCACAGCAATCAGACTAGAAAAAGAAATAAAAGGCATCCAAATCGGTAAGGAGGAAATAAAATTGTCATTATTTGCAGATGACATAATACTATATATAAAGAACCCTGAAGACTCCACCAAGAAACTATTAGAGCTGATAAATGAATTTAGTAAAGTAGCAGGATACAAAATTAATATTCAGAAATCAGTTGCATTTGTATATACCAATAATAAACTATCAGAAGGAGAAATTAAGAAAACAATCCCGTTTAAAATTGCTTCAAAGACTATATGATTCCTGGGAATAAATTTAACCAAACAAGTAAAAGATCTGTACGCAGAAAATTATAAGACACTGAAGAGAGAAATTAAAGAAGGTACAAATAGATGGAAACACATACCATGTTCATGGATAGGAAGAATTAATATCATTAAAATGTCCATACTGCCAAAGGCAATATACGTATTCAGTGCAATTCCTATCAAACTACCAAGTACATATTTCACAGAAATAGAACATATGATCCTAAAATTTATATGGAACCATAAAAAACCCCAGATAGCCTCAGCAATCTCGAGAAATAAGAACAAAGTAGGAGGTATAATACCTGACATCAAATTATACTACAAGCCTACAGTAATCAAAATAGCATGGTGCTGGCATAAAAACAGACACATAGATCAATGGAACAGAATAGAGAGCCCAGAAATAAATCCATGCCTAGATGGTCATTTAATCTATGACAATGGAAGCAAGAATTTACGGTGGGGTGAAGACAGTTTATTCAATAAATGGTGCAGGGAAAACTGGACAGACACATACAAAAAAACGAAGCTGGACCTCCTCCTTACACCATATACAAAAATAATTTAAAAATGCCTTAAAGACTTAAACGTAAGATCTGAAACCATAAAATTCCTAGAAGAAAATATAGGAAGAAACTTTACAGACATTATCCAGAGTAAGATTTTTACTGATATATCCCCTCGCACAAGGGAAGTAAGAGAAAAAATAAACATGTGGGATTACATCAAACTAAAAAGTTTTTCACAGCAAAGGAAACCATCAATAAAACAAAAAGGGATCCTACTGAATGGGAAATGATATTTGCCAATGATATATCCAATAAGTGGTTAATACCCCAAATTTATAAAAAAGCTCACTCAACTCAACTCCAAAGAAACAGACAACCCAATTAAAAAATGGGCAGAGGACATGAAGAGACATTTTTCTAAAAAGGACATACAGATGGCAAACAGACATATGGAAAAATGCTCAACTTCACTAACCATCAGAGAAATGCAAATAAAAACCACAATGAGATACCACCTCACCCCAGTCAAAATGGCTATCATCAATAAATTAACAAACAATAAGTGCTGGCAAGGATGTGGAGAAAAGAGAACTCTTGTGCACTGTTGGTGGGATTGCAGATTGGTGCAGCCACTATGGAAAAGAGTATGGATGTATCTCAAAAATCTGAAAATGGAACTACCATATGATCCAACAATTCCATTCCTAGGTATCTATCTGGAGAAATCCAAAACTCTAATTCAAAAAAAGTTATGCACCCCTGTGTTTATTGCAACACTATACACAATAGCCAAGACTTGGAAACAACCGAAATGCCCATCAGTAGATAACAGGATTAAGAAACTGTGGTACATTTATACAATAGAGTATTACGCAGCCATAAAGAAGAAAGAAATCTTACCATTTGCAACAACATAGATGGACCTAGAAAATATTATGTTAAGTGAAATAAGTCAGACAGAGAAAGGCAAATACCATATGATCTCACTTATATGTGGAATCTAAAGAAAAGAATAAATGAGTGAACTAATCAGAAACAGTTTCAGAGACATAGAGGAAAAACTGAGGGTTGCTAGATGGGAAGGCGGGTGGGGATAAGTGAGAAGGTGAGGGGATTAGAAAGCACAATCAGTAACCACAAGACTGCCACAGGGATACGAAAGTCAATTTGGAGATTATAATCAATAATGTTGTAAAGATTTTGTAGGGTATCCGATGGATACTTGTCTCATTAGGGAGACCACCTAAGGGATGATGTAGATGCCTGATCACTGCACTGTACACCTGAAGCTGAAGCTGAACAATAACAATAATGAATGTCAACTACAAGTTTATATATGTATGTGTGTGTATATATATATGTATATATTATATATGTACACATATATATTATGTATATATATACACATATGTATATATGTATATATGCATATATATGCATATATATATATATATATATGTATTATGTATATAGTTACAAGAAGCAGAGTACAACATTAGGAATAGAGAGAGTGGAAATATAATGTCTATGTGCTATGTCAGAGGGATAGTGGATGAGGGGAGGGGGTTTGACACAATGTGAGGATATAAATGATAAATGTCTAACTATTACATTGTTTTGTGCACCTGAAACTAATAAAAAGAAAAAGAAAAAAAAATTGTCCTTGATAATTTTATAATTGAATAATTCCCCTTGATAATTTTAACTAGGAGAGCCATCATGAAGATCAATAACTATATCTCAAAATTTATACACTCTATGACCTAGCCATCCATGATGGAGTGAGTGTGTGTGTGTGTGTGTGTGTGTGTGTGTGTGTGTGTGTGTGTTTGCCTTAGATAAATTGAACAGACTTACAATGAGTAATGTATAATTATATACTGGGTTGTCCAATATAGCATTGTTGCAGCAAAAAAAGTGGAAGTAATCCAAATATTAAGCTGTAGCAAGATGATAAAGGATAAATAGATGATAGATAGATAGATGATAGACAGATAGATAGATGATAGATAGATAGATAGATAGATAGATAGATAGATAGATAGATAGATGATAGATAGATCGATAGATAGATGATAGATATTGATCAATGACAGATGGGCAGACTGAGAGTTGTGTATTCATACAATAAAATATACTGCAGTTAAAAAGTAACCAACTATATACATACTACCTTGAATCTCTTTAAAATATAATATTCAATGAAAAACATGTTAGAAAGCTTTACATATACTGTATTTAATTTAAATATTGTCACAAAGGAATTATGTAGCTTTGCTAATATATGTACATATATAAACTATACTTACATACATACATACATATGCATGTCCATACATTTGTGTGTATAATGTTATATTTAAAGAGCAAATATATGGAATTGGATACACACCACATTCTTAATTGTTAGTTCCAGAAGGGAGGAAAATGAAATTATGTAGGAGATCATAGAGACCTCATCTTTACCTGTATGTTTTATTTTACATTTAGCCAAGTCTAGAGAATATATGAAAGGATATGAACAGTCATTCCATTTTGGTGATGGATAAGTGAGTATTTATTAATTAACATTTATTTTCTGTTTTAAAAAATGTATTGGGGTAACATTGGTTAATAACATTATAAAAATTTCAGGGACTTTATAACACAACTTCTGTATACTCTATTGTGAGCTCACCACCCAAAGTCTAATCTCCAATCACCATATATTTGACCCCATTTTTAGTGAGTGCTACAGGGTTTCCTGACCTAGAAAATTTAAGAGGGACTTCTAAATTTAAAAGTCAGCATATTTACAAGCAGAACAGCCAACATGGTGAGGGCACCTAAAGCGAATCATACTAGGAACAAGTGAGAGAACAAAGAAGGGAGTAGTCAACGTAAATTCCTTCTGATACTGTCACTGATTTGTATTCTTTTGCTTCAGGGCTCCTAACTAAAATCCATATTTGAAAGTTAAAGGGAGGCAGATTAGGCTCAAATTAAGAAAGAAATTTCTAACAATTACAACTTTGCTAACAAAATTTCTAACAAGTAGAAATTTTATTTGGCAATTTCAGGAGGTAGGAAGATCCTGTCATGGGAGTTAGTCAAGTCCAGTGTGGATAAAACTTGGTATGAATAATACACACATACCATTGGTTGAGATTTGTTTAAGGTAAGGGTGGCAATAATGATGATACTGATGACTTTACTACCGGGGCCCTGTGCTAAGTCCTTGAGAAACTATCATTTAATCCTTCAAGTAACCCTAGAGCATGGTGCTATTTTACTGTCTCCATTGCACAAAAGAAAGTAAATATTGCATGATTGGTAAGGATTTGAATCCAGACTATTAGAACTCTAAGGTCTGAACACGTCGTTAAATTCCTTACTAGTATTAGAATATCAAGGTTTATGAAATCAAAGAAATGGATTTCTAGTTGTGAAATTTAAAGCACTTAGGAAAAATGTGTTGAAGATGCTTAGGCCTATCCAGAGTTCCTGAAGGCAAACCACATATGAGTGCAGATCAAATAATAGTGCTTGGTCTCCAAAAATCAAGTTTTAATGCTATTAGGTTTTTGCAAAAGTAATTGGTTTTTTCAATTATTTTTAACCTTTTAAACCACAATTACTTTTGCACCAAACTAATATTGATACAGCTAATTCTACAATAGGATATGAAGTTGTAAGAAAAACTGACAAAATTATGGAGGGGTATGTGCGAAAGAAAAAAATAAGTACCAGAAAAAATAATAAAATAGAAAAAAAAGAAAAAATAAGTCCAGCTCTTGAGACTTCTAGTATATGTGTGTTCATGTGTGTTTGTGTGTGTGTTTCTGTGCAAGTGTTCCACCAATCAATGTCCCAAGGACCATACAGAGTCCAAATTTTCAAAGTGTCCTCCATTCTAGCCTTGTCATATGCTCATTCCTTATCACTTGTAACATCTGTTATATATTCTCCTAGCCTCAACCAAACCCTTCCCACACAGCTAACTGCCAGGCATTCATTTTATCTATATCTGAAGGAGAAGTTGATGACTCAAATATGCCAGCATTTTAATGTGTGGTGTGAAAGAAGTGTGGGTGTTTGCAAAGTTGAGTTTTGCTGACTGTCCCAGGCTGGGGAACCTTTCGGGGATGACATACAATTTGTCCACTTAGCCTCAATGTCTATGCTTGTTGAGAAAGACACTTCCCCAAAGACATTGTGTCAAAGCAGAGGAGATGAATTGCTAGAGAATTGAGCCCAGACCAGAAAGTATCTGTCATTGGACCCTCTTGGCTATGTCAATTCCTCCAAGAGAACATGGAGGATTAAATGGGTTCTGGCTCCAAGTTTGTGGTCAAGAGTCATACCCACAACTAAATCCGAAGTGTTCTGTGGCGTAAGAGATAAAACAGTGGGAAGGGAGAAATGACAGGATGCTGATGTGGGTGCTGTCTTGTCTTGCTCACATTCAGTGGGGCAGCCATCGTTAGTCTTCCGGGATAGTCTGAAGGAGGACAAGATGGGGAGCGAGAGCATTGCTCTCAAGCTCTCCTAACATGCTTACCTTCCTCCAGACAGGAAGTTCCTCTGGCACCATGCTTCTTGCCTTCTCTCCTCCTATCTCTCTCATATCCATCAGGATCAAAATGCTGAGAATGTCAGAGACCTCTCTAATGACTTCTTTAATGAAGACTTAACCAAAAATATCTACATATTTTGTCAGTGCTAAGTATGAATACATGTGTGCATGGAAACACAATCAGGATAAGTATTGGATCCCAAAGAAGTACATCACTAGACACCCATACAAATAGGTCACCTGACCAGAGCCCAAAGAGGTAGCCATGAAGAATGTTCTGGAGAATTTGCACATTTCTGCTGCTTCAGCCCAGGATCAAGTGCAATGCTTCTAAAAGGGCCAGGCAGCAGCAATTTCTGCTGAAAAGAGAGAGCAATTAGGGCTGAGAGGACTGGGGAGATTTTATGTATCTGGGCAAGAGAAACTAAAAGAGAAAAGGATTCTTGGAACTTAAATTTCTGAGTCTCCCAAAAAAGGGCTCTTCTCAAATTTATGAAAATTAGAGAATCATGACTAAAAAGTTCTATTTAGTTTTTGTTCCCAGATCTTTATTACAACTCATCTCTGAAGTTAGTGCCATTTGAAACCAGCAACAGGGCATTTGCATACAGAGAGAAAGTTCTCAGGCTGGGTACATACTTGTGGCTACCTGGAAAGAATTTAGCTACAACAGTCTCAAGTCCTATAGAATGGCTCATACATAGAATTTATCACACACACATAGGCTGTAAACTCAAAGTGTGAAGGAAGGAGAATATTGAGGCTGGGAGCAGCATTTGAAGACACTTGCAGGAACTTGTGAATCTCAGAGCAAGTAAATCTATGAGGCGTCATTTTCTCATCTCTAAAACTGGAATAGTAGTACCTATTCTATGCAACTCAATGAGGGGATTAATTGATAGAATCAAATAAGGTAATTGTCTTAGTCTGCTCAGGCTGCTATAACAAAATTCCATAGACTGAGTGGCTTAACCAACCAACATTTATTTCTCGTAGTTCTGGAGCCTGGGCAGTCCAAGGTCAATGTGCCTCATAAGAGTTCTCTTCCTGGCTTGCAGATGGCTGTTTTCTTGCTTTATCCTCACATGGGGGTGGGGGTTGTGGGGATTTGAAGGAGGAGAGGGATTGAGTTCTGGTCTCTTCTTCTTATAGGGCACTAATCTCATCATGGGGCTCCACACTCATGATCTCATCTAAACCTAATTACCTCCCAAGGGTCTCCCTTCGAATACCATCACATTAGGGATTAGGGCTTCAACATACGAATTGGGTGTGGGGCACAAATATTCAGTTTATGGCAGTAATAAAATGAAAGAGTTTTGCAAATTATATGAAATGCTACAAATTCATTATGGTATTATCATCACTAGCAAAGTAAACTTCATATAACATGTTAGAGCTTGCCACAGTTTCCTGTCTTTTTTTCTTAAGGATCATGGAGTTATACAAAAAATTGCAAATATAACCTGCAATCCCTGTCCTTACCTCTGCTTTACATATGAGGAAGGAAAGTGAGCTCATGTTATTTCCAAGGTTATACAGTAATGGTTAAGACAGGCTGTATCCAGAGGATAAGAGCTTTGGAAACAGATAAACCTGGCAATGAATTCCACATTCATGATTTTAATAAGTAGTGTCCTTGGACAAGTTATTTAATCTCTCTAAGGCTCAATCTCATCATTTCTAAAAGAGGGATGAAAATAATACCTATTTTATCAGAGTTGTGGTGAAGTTAGAGTCAGATAATGTATGTTACATGCATACATTATTCCATATTAACAGAGTAAGAGCTTGACAAATATTGTTAATGTTAAATGCTACTGAATGTGAAATCCTTCTGTTATGTTTCATTACTGTTAGCATTACTATTAATCACAGAGCTGGAAGAAGCACCCAAATCTCCTGACATACGAGTGCGGTGTTCTTCACAAAAAGAAAGCGTTCAAACCAATTAAGGGCAAGAACAATTTCTTCCTTAATGATAAATCTTATTAGATTTTCCACCTGTTTGTTGCATCTAAACAGTAAAGTTGAGTACAAAGTAAAACCAGTTCCTGGAAATACTCATGAGAAGGCCAGTATATAGAATAGGACCCAGGTTACAAATCTCAGTTGGATTTAGCTGAGCTTTGTTGCTAGGGTACCTGTTTTTCCTGAAAACCAAGGTAATATAAAGTCTGGTTTGAAGTCACAGGTAAAAGTTTCCTGTGCAAAAACATCACTGGATTTACTCTTCTGCAGATAGCTTGGCTGTGGAGGGAATTCATCACACACTCAGGCTGTAATTTCACATAGCATTTGCTTTCTTTCTGTAACAAGTCTACTTCTTAATGTTTGGAATTACTACTTTACTTTGCTAAATCAAGAACAAAAATTACAAAAAGAAAAAAAAATCAAAACTTGAGTGTCCAGTCAACTGGTAGGGTTATTCAGTGTTCAAGAACCAAGTTCTCTGCCAGAGGGAGGCTGGATGTTTGCCTGATGTCCAAGCCCTCGGCGTAAGTAGAAAAAGTTAATGGATTAGCCCTGACAGATGACTGATGCTCTCAGCAAGCAAGGGCCCCAAGCCAGAAATCAGCCCTCTGTACAGACAGCAGCCATGTCTGGGGGTGCCGGACAGGGCTGATAACAGGACCGGAAACCCATCAGAGACACCCACTCCCTTACCTCTGGGCCTCATCAAAATTACCTGCCAAAGAGACACTGCTCCAGACCAGCACCTTGTCAGCCTATTTTGTAATAGGAAACAGCTGCTCCTGTTGGGAGGCTGAGGTGGGAGGAGTGAAAAGAATGGGGAAAAGAACCATTCATAACTTTTCTGCTTGTGCAGAACTGTAAGTTGCAACCACAAGGCAAGTAAGAAGGAGAAATTCTAGGGACCCTGTGGGAATAATATTATCCTCTTCTAAAGGGACTGATAGGAAATCAAAGCTACTGAATTTAAATCACAGATGACTGTTAATCCTTAGCAATAGGTTTAGAACAGGGTCTGGACGGTGCTAAGTGGCATTCTAGGGCTCACAGAGGTAATGTGGTACAGTACAGAGATCGGTCAAGAAATATGGCAGGAGTCTCCATTATTATCTATTCCTATTCATTACCATACCCCAGTGCTTAGAACAGTGCCTATTCAGGTGACGTGTGCTCAGTAAACATTTGTTGAATACATGATTAGTGAAGTTCATGGCACTTATCTTCTGTGACTGGATGGGGCGGACTTTTAAGTTGAATGGATCACAGTAAGCCTCCACGTCCTATCACGTATCCTCTGTGCTGTCTTACAAAAGTTTCTTAATAAAGCCAAACCTTAGACACTTTATGTATAATATGTGACTCAAACAGTTACACTACTTGATTTTAGAGATTATTAAATTAAATATGATTGTGTGCTTAAGTTTCTGGCATGGACTAGAAGCTCAGTAAGCGATAGAAGTTATCAGGGATCCTGTGGTCATTAGATCACGTGATAACTATTAGTGTATTTCAGTGACCTCCAGATTTAATAGGCAGGGATAAAAATAATACCACTAATGAGACATGCTACAACAAATAGACTGTTCTCTTGCTAGCAGTAGCCAGTGGGGAGGGCCCTAGTATTTCAGTGCTCCCCCAGTCATACACACACACCATGCCCATTATACAGAAGAGTTCACCAAGGAACAGTGAGCTAAACAGGCCTTGTATAGACAGCTAAAACCAGAAAGATCACTAAGAAAGAAGACATCATATACGAGGTAGGGAGAGTATAGCTGCCATCAACATCACTGCTCCTTGCATTCACATAGAGGCAACATAATTTTTAAATTATACCCAGTCTTCTTTCTTTGAATAAGAAATTATTCTCTCTGTACAAACAGGGGGAAAGGGAGGTTAATTCAAGAATTTAATATCATTTGAACTATTTTCCTCAAAATTCAAATGCATATATTGCACTTATTACCAGGAATAGGAAGCTGTGTATAAGGAACAATCAGAAAATGAGACAGAAGTCTTAGAAATTCAAAACATGACTGCCAATACATATAACCTCTCCCCCCTCCACGCACACAGACACACACACACACACACACACACACACACACATGCACACACACAGGCACACACACAAATAGAAACTACAACTTCCAAATGTCCTGTATGAACATTTTTTTATGTAAAACATTTAATTCCAGATGATGTTTGACTATCAAATTAGGATTCTAGCCCTTCTACATTCTCTCAGATTGTCTTCATCTCTCTTTGAATGCTTCTGAGTCCACACCTGCAGTTTAATATGGCTTCCTCAGTGCGGATATACCATCAGCTTTTCTGATGAAGTCTCAACTTTGACAGGAAAGATCTTCTGGTGGCCTTAATTGATGGAGTTCTAAGGAAATGCTTTAGTGTTGAGACTCACCCTGGGCTTAATAAAAAGCCATCTTCTATCATGAAAGGGGACAGTTAAAGTGAATTAGCACTTTATCCTATGGGGCTTTGTATTTGTGAAGGACAGAGGTGAGTAGAATTGTCCTTACTGTGTGGTCGTAAGTTCCTCGGAAGCCTCTCTGAAATAATAACATGCTCAGTTCTATCTGCCACTCAGAGCACTAGAATCTGTCTTGTCAACTACATGGACTGTATGGTTTGGAAAAGCTCCTCTAAGGGGTTCTGATTCACAAAACTTCCACCCATCCAGCACTTGATTGAGAACTGTGGGTCAAAAGGCACAGCAAACAGTGAACACAGGGCTTTCTTACATCTTACTTTACAGACTTTATAGAAAAGCATATTTGGAAACGAAATGAGCCCAGGATGAAAATTTAAGACTTTTTCATCTGCAAAGAAACAACTCTTTTCTCTGCCAATGCTGTTAAGCTTTGCATGTCTTTATTATATCACCTGTGTATTTGTAGGCAGTGCCATCTCCCTAACATTGCAATGTGTTGTGGTTTTACCTAAACACAGGACAACATATAGACTCCTGTATTCATGTTTTATTATCATCTCCAAGCCTCCTATTCTACAATTGCAAAGGGAGGAATGCTGTTGGCCTCTCCCTTTGTGAGGATCAATTATTTCTATCACATAAGGTATCTAAAACAATAGACAGTGCTTACTGTACGACAGCTATTATTATCGTTAACTTCTCTTTGAATATAGTCTTATAATTGTATTGTGTGGTCAACATTGTATAATCTATATTGCACAGTCATACAAAATCTCATGTTCACAATACATTTCTAATAGTGTGGCAGCATTCTGTAAATTTCTTTTTCTTTTTTTTTATTGGGGAAGGGAAACAGGACTTTATTGGGGAACAGTGTGTACTTCCAGGACTTTTTTCAAGTCAAGTTGTTGTCCTTTCAATCTTGGTTGTAGAGGGTGCAGCTCAGCTCCAGGTCCAGGTGCCATTGTTAGTTTCAGGGGGCGCAGCCCACCATCCCTTGAGGAAGTGGAACCAACAACCTTGTGGTTGAGAGGATGCGCTCCAACCAACTGAGCCATCTGGGAGCTCAGCTGCAGCTCAGCTCAAGGTGCCGTGTTCAATCTTAGTTGCAGGGGGCAGAACTATTTAATACTCCTTGTGGGAGTCGAGGAATCGAGCCGGCAACCATGTGGTTGAGAGTCCACTGGCCCATGTGGGAATTGACCCGGCAGCCTTCGGCGTTAGGAGCACGATGCTCCAACCGCCTGAGCTGCTGGGCTAGCCCTCTATAATTTTCTTAATATTGGCATGATTCTTGTGTTTGCTTTTAAAATTTTGAGAACAGATTCATAGTATAGTCAGTCTCTTTGCTTTTTCTCCTGTTCAAACTTGTGCATTGTTATCTCCTTAAAGTGTATCTGACTGCCAGAAAACAGTTGGTTGTGAAATGTGTCTCAATATTACATTTACTTGCAGGATATTCAGCTTTAGCTCAGTATCTGGCATTGCTCTCTGATGAGGTCAGTGTAATGCCAAACTGAGTCGTTATGTCCCTCCCTCCTTCCAAAAAAACCAGAAGCACAATTCCAGGGAAGCTTTTTGTTGTTGTCGTTAGTTTCCCAGTCTCCAATTTCATTTCTATCACAAATAGCATCAATTATCTGATGTGTAACTGACAGGGCAGTTAGTTTGCCTCCAACGCATCATTTAGTTCAGCTGATTCAGCAAAACACTTGAGCGTGAATGTGTCTGTGTATTAGTGTACAAATTTCAATGCCTGAGTTTTCATGTTAGCAGAAAAAGACTATCTGTCTCTAGATTAATGATAAACAAGGGTTAGAACATATTTTCTAAGTTGTGTTTCATTTAGAGCTCTCAAGCTGCATTTAGCAGATACTAAGTTATGATGACCTTTGGGAAATTCACACATTTTCTAGGGGTCCAGGATAGTAGTTAGTTCTTATTTGTTAAAACAGTTGCTGAAGAACATAAGGTCATAGAAAAATCAGTAACCAGGATTTTGCAGAATAAGTGACATATGGTAAAGAGATGAATAAAAGAATGAATGTCGTGATTTTCTGTGTATTATATCACAAAAGGAAATCAAATGCCTTGTGTTTAAATTTACATCATGCTTGTATTTCGGTGTCATCAAGAGATACTACCCTTGATCTTTATACTTCAGTTTTCTTGGAACTGCCTAAACTCAGTGTCTCTCCCATCAAGTCAGCCAAGTCACGCAAAATGTTTTTTCCAGAAAGTAAATGAAAGGTTACAGTTTAATGTAATTTTAAATGTAAGCTAGTTGATGGGGGTTTAACGTTTTTCTGATGCATATAGGGTGGTGCTCTGGTGTGGTCTGAGGACGGTCACCAGGTGTGTTGGTTCTGGGAAAAAGAAATGGGGAGGGGGGACACTTTTCCATACTCTTTTCTTTAGAAATTTCCCTAAAAGAATATTGTGATTGATGAAACAAACAAACAAACAAAAAAACCCAATGAGCTAATCCATGACATTACAGATATTATATTATATTATATTATATTATATTATATTATATTATATTATATTATATTATATCACATACATATTCTTCTCTAACTCAGTAATATCAATTCTAAGGGAAAAGTAGATATTAACATTGATAGGCAAACTCCCCTCCATGTGAATGTCAGTGTTTATGTTCTGATGTCAAAGGTGCCTAAGCAGATATTTGAAATGCCTTGTAACCATGAATTGACAAATCACAGAGCTACACTTGCTGCATATTTATTCATGTAAATTTTACTTTTAAATGCTAATATCTAATTTCCTAATAACATAAATGCTACCCTAAATAAACAAATCCAGTAACTCACAATTATGTGTCTTGGTTAGCCAAGCATTTTATCATTTTATAAAGAAATAGACTATTGCAAGTCTTTCAGTCAAGGTGCTGGAGTGGGTAAATGATGTGCTCACCTTCTCCCACAACCTCATCAAAATTACAACTAAATTGTAGAACAAACTCCCTTGAGAAACACCTGAAGACTAGCTGAAAAGAACTCTTATAACTGAGGAGATAAAGAGGAAGCCACCTCGAGACTAGTAGGAGGGGCAGAGACATGACACAGGCTGGTCCTACACATACATGTGGTGGTGAAAAACGAGGAGGGATATCTTGGCTGTGGAGGTCCCCCATGAGGAGTGAGAGGTCCCAGCCTCACACTGGGTTCCCCAATCCACACAACTAGTCCTGGGAAGAGAAATTTCTACAATATCTGGCTGTGAAAATCAGTGGGGATTCCATCTGGGTGAGACAGAGGGCAGCTAGAGGCCCCAGGCTTTCCTATTAAAGGGTCCACACATGGACTTACTCACTGAAGGACACAATCACTCTGAGCTCCAGCACTGAGCAGCAGCTCAAAAAGTGCCAGGGACATATTGGGAGGAACTGAACGGTCTGGCTTTAGGGCAAGGACTGGAGGGAAGCTCTCTCCAGCACTTTGTTCCTTTAGGGAACACTTCCCCCACACAGCCTTCTGGGTCAGGTGGGCCACAATTCTGAGTGTCCATCAAACTTGCCTCACCCTAGTGAGTCCCTGAGACTCCACCCCACTCAACTCACACACAGGCCAGAATCTCTTTCTGGTTTTTCACCACCACATGTATGTGTAGGACCAGCCTGTGTCATGTCTCTGCCCCTCCTACTAGTCTCGAGGTGGCTTCCTCTTTATCTCCTCAGTTATAAGAGTTCTGTTCAGCTAGTCTTCAGGTGTTTCTCAAGGGAGTTTGTTCTACAATTTAGTTGTAATTTTGATGAGGTTGTGGGAGAAGGTGAGCACAGCATTTACACACTCCAGCACCTTGACTCAAAAATGATCTCAAGTGATCACCCTCAGCCCACCCTGAAGATTGCCCTAAAATTTCTAAAAGGTCCACAAACCCCAGACAATCAGTAGCTGTCCTCAGCATGCCCATATGTCTTGCTAAGTGACCCAAAGACCAGGACTAGTGGCAGCCAACTACAGTTCACAGCATATGCTCTCCAGGGTGCCTCTAAGCCCACAACATGGAGCTACCAACCACAGATCATTTTCAGCTTCTACCAGCTGGCCCCAGGCCAGGCACAGGCAACAGCTGACCTGGACCTACACTGGAGTCCCTCTTAAGAGACCCCAGAACCAACACACCTGGTGACCATCTTCAGACCACACCAGAGCACCACCCTACTGGCACCACAAATGACATACCCAAAAGGCATCAGAGCTTCACTAAAGTGAATCTTACTCCATGGGGTCAGTCTCTGCACAAGAGCTTCTCTGCTGTAATCATAGGCAGTCCTCACAGCCAGTCAGACTGAGGGACAATCCTATCCACTGACATGTCAACAGCAATCAAGGCTCAAGTACAACAGGATGGCACACACAACCCACATAAAGGACACCCCTGTAGCACCTGGCTCAGGTAAACAGGGAGACTGTGCCACTGGGCAGCACAGGACACCTACTACATAAAGCCACACTGCCAAGACTGGGAGACTCAGCAGACATAGCAGATTCTAACACATAGGGGAAAAAAAAAAAAACCACAGGGAGGCACCCAAAATGAGGGGACAAAGAAACATATCCCAAATAAAAGAAAAGGACAGAACTAAACAAAATGGAGACAAGCAATCTACCAGATGCAGAGTTTAAAACACTGGTTATAAGGATGTCAATGATCTCAGGGAGAACTTCTACAAATAGTTTGGAAAGATTAAAAAATGGAGATAGAAAATGTAAAAAAGAACCCATCAGAAATGAAGAATACAAAACTGAAATGAAGAATACACTAGACGGAATCAACAGTAAATTAGATGAAGCACAGGATCAAATCAGCAATTTGGAAGACAAAGTAGCAGAAAATACACAATCAGTACAGCAAAAAGGAAAAAGAATAAAAATATGAGAATAGCTTAAGAGTCCTCTTGGACCATTCACATCATAGGGGTATCAGAAGAAAAAGAGCAAGAGCAAGTGATTGAAAACCTATTTGAAAAATAGTGATGGAAAACTTCCCTTACCAGGCAAAGGAAATAGATGTACAAGTCCAGAAAGTGCAAGACAAACCCAAGGAGCCCCCCACCAAGACACATCATAACTAAAATGCCAAAGATTAAAAACAAAGAGAATCTTAAAAGCAGCAAGAGAAAATCAATTAACTAATTAACTACAAGAGAGTTAATCAATTAACTACAAGAGAGCTTCCATAAGACTGTCAGCTAATTTCTCAACGGAAACTTTCTAGGCCAGAGGGATTGGCACGAAATATTAAAAGTGAGGACCTATAACCAAGATTACTCTACCTAACAAAGCTATTATACAGAATCAAAGGACAAATAAACCTTCCTAGACAAGGAAAATCTGAAGGAGTTCATCACCACCAAACCAGAATTACCAGAAAGAGTAAAGGGACTTCTTTAAGAAGAAGAAGAAAAATTCAAAAATATGAATAAGAAAATAACACAAAGAAAAAAAATCTCACTAACAAAGGTGCAAATGCATATAAAAGCAGAATATCTACCAACACTAATGCTACTATAAATGTTAAAAGACAAAAGTAGGAAGATCAAGTGTAATTACAACACTAAATTAAGGTATGCACACAAGCACACACACACACAAAGTAAAAAATAATGACAAAAATATAAACATGGAGAGGGTGAGTAAAAATGTTAGTGATTTTGTAATGTGTTCGAACTTAAGCAATCATCAACTTAAAATACGAGTAGACTGCTATAAACATAGCTTGATATATGAAGCACATGGTAACCACAAACCAAAAATCTACAAGAGATAGTATACAAGAAATAAAGAGGAATCCAAACACAACACCACAGAAAACTATCAATATACAAGAGAAGAGAGCACGAGAATAAGAAAGGAAGGCAGAAGAACCCGCAAAAGAATCAGAAAAGATTAAAATGGCAATAACTAGTATTTACCTCAAAAGAGAAACAAACTCATAGGACAAACTGATCATTGCCAGACAGGATGGGGATTTGGGAGCTGGGTGAAAAAGGTGAAGGGATTAAAAAGTACAAATTGGCAGTTACAAAATAGTCACAAGGATGTAAAAGTACAGCTTAGGGCACATAGTCAATGATATTGTATTAACTATGTATGGTTGTTGTCACGCAGCTGCCTGCCCGTCTGTCCCCTCATGCCTACCCCTAAAAAGAAAGAAGAGTCTGTGAGACTAATCCTTTCAGGGACTTTGCTTCACCTTTGTCCTTACAACATATGTCTCTCTGTTTGGCCCCCAAAAGATGGTTGGTCAGCCAACGACGGGTAAGACTCCCCACGGGGGGAGCAACCCAAGCCAGGCGCAGCCACATGGGGTCCCCCAGAAGAACTCACGGGATCGATGGAGGTGGGCACAGCCCCCCACCGTCCCCCGGCTAAGGAGAGGTTCTGCCTCTGTGGCTGTATTCCTTCCCACAACTTGCTTGGGAAGTGATTCTAGATGTGATAACATCAGTTCTCTATCTCAGCAAGTTTCAGCATAAAGGTTTTGTCCCCTGGGGAGGTACAAACAACAATTACTAATATATCATGGGGCTCTCGGCAGGCAGGGGTGATCGGTTTGAACCAGTTTTCTGGTGTGGTGTATGAGACCCACAGACTGTAGAAAAAACAATGCTACTTCCTTGTATGGGCATCAATTAAAGTCACAAGGTGGCTCGATTCGGGGCTCTCAGTCCTTTGAGGCTGTGAGACCCTTGGCCCCTGTTTCAAAACTCTCTTGATTTCTGTTTCTTTCTTAACTCTTCACCACCCCTTCTCGTTCTCTCACTGCCCTTGTTGCGCTGGACGCGACATATGGTGTCAGGTGGTTGCAAGACTTATCAGGGGAATCACTTGGTAAGTTATAGAAATGTCTAACCACTATGCTGTACACCTGAAACTAATATAATCTTGAATGCTAACTGTAATTGAAAAATTTTTTAAATTAAATATACTATTGCAAAAAAATTGTACTGTTTTGGCAATTGTGTATTCATAATTGTTGTATGTTGGTATCAACAGAGATTGGATAGGTTTTAGCACAAAATAGGTTTAAGACAGGTTTAAGAACAAAATAATTAGATATATTATTTTTCTTTCATCCACATTGAACTCCCACAATGCAATAAATACCATGTCTTGATTTATTGAGCATTTTCCATGTGCCAGGCAATTTACATTTCTGTCATATAATCTTTTAACATCCCTACAGAGTAGGTAGATTACTTTTATTTTCATTGATAGGTGAAGAAAGTGAAGTTTGGCGAGGTTAGGTAAACGTGCCCAAGTTAAAAAAAAAAGAAAAAGGAAAAGAAGTAGAGTTGCTTGGAATTAAACCAAGTTAAATAAGACTCCTTAGGCTATGGGCTATGATAACCTCTTTACTATCTTGACTTGCACAAGTTGGGGGGAAAAAAGGGAGCAAAACTAAAATAAGTCAAAGAGATAATACACAAATAAAATGAGCACACAGACCCCACATTTACAGAGTAATCATATTCCAAAGGGCCGCATATTTCTCTGCATTTCTCCTGAAAAGTTGAAGGAGACGTATTCTTTGAAGAGTATAAGGTGCTGCATCCCCTCCATCACTCTAGCAGCTCGTGCTTGAGGAGCATGTGTTGAACCACACTTCCAAGTCCCTGCTTCTGGATGGTGGATACATACTTACATCATGGATCCTAAGGAAGCTGGCTGTGTACCAGTTTATTCATCACTTTATGTGTTGTATCAACCGCTGTAGATATAATTCCTGA
The DNA here is from genome assembly GCF_004115265.2 of Rhinolophus ferrumequinum. Classification (NCBI taxonomy): domain Eukaryota; kingdom Metazoa; phylum Chordata; class Mammalia; order Chiroptera; family Rhinolophidae; genus Rhinolophus; species Rhinolophus ferrumequinum. The sequence continues at coordinate 28,476,445 of NC_046308.1, forward strand.
AGATGAATGTGATACTTCTTAGCAATGTGGAAATGTAAATTAGATCAAAATGTCTTAGAATGGTCTTTCTTTGACAATTTCCTTTGGAGTTTTAAAACAATTTCAAGCGAAGCCTGAACAATTTCACTGAAGTTTGCATTCAGGATAAAACCAGTGACATCACTAACACATTAAAATGCCCCAACGTACGTAACGTTCAAAAATTATTTTACTTCAAACTTTTTACCCCTGTGTATTTCAGAGGGAAGCATATCTGGGTCATTTATACTTATTTCAACAAAATGCTACTCAGTAATTCTCTTGGGCTCTATAAGTTATTTCAGTGAGCGATTTTAAGCCAGGATGCTACAAATTAACAAGTGTTATAAAAATGCAGCTTTCAAAAGATGTCAACTTTGCTGGACATGTTGAAAGTCACAGGAAGTCCTCTAAATAACATTTCATTTTGCAAAAGATATTCAACTGACAACCTGACAAAGAATGGCCAAGCACCTTTACAGCAGAGGGGAGGTGAAGATCATTCAGACTTGGGTTCCAATAACGACTCACAGCTTCCTTCTATGAGACCTCTTATCATTATTTACTCAGGAGATCAATTTTTAAAGACATGGGGAAAATTAATTTGAGACAATAGATGTAAAATTAGATAATACATGTAAAACCACAGGGATCAATAAACAATATCTTTATTGCTATCAATAGCAATATGATTGCTATCAACTAGAGACACAGATCATTGGAAGGTGTGATACCCAAACACACAAATTGGAGTGCAGCACACAAGAGTTTAGCTGCTCTCATAGACAGCTTTGAGCATCCTGCACAGGAAGCAGCTCTTCGGGTAAAGCTCACCACCCACTGAAACCAACTATTGCAACTTGGAGGAAATGGACCCCACCCTCACCACTCCAATAGACGGGTGACATTTGTACCCTAGGAGGCATCAAGTCACAGATGGAGACGTTTGTCTGAAAGTCCAGCTCATTTTTATCACATTGGATCCTGCAATGGGACTGTATATTCTAGTAGATAAGAGTGTACATTTTAGGCCCACACTGCCAGGATCCAAATCATGATTCTGTCCTTCAGAGCCAGCCACATAATGAGCGGGCTCAGCTCAAAATGAAAATGCAGGATCCCTTGTACAAAAATCAGGGAGAATGTGCCATTAAAGATACTAAAATATATGGTTCTTGTGGGGTTTTTATGTTTGTTTGTTTTTCTGCCTGAATTAGTTTGTTTAGCATGATATTCTCCAGATCCATCCATGGGGTGGCAAATGGCAGTTTCTTACGGCTTAGTAGTCCTCCACTTTTTATATGTACCACATCTTCATTATTCAATCATCTATTGAAGGATACAGACAATACTATGGTGGTTACTGAAGGGGAAAGGGAGTTGGGGGAGGTAGAAGAGAGTAAAGGGGGTCAAATATGTGGTGACAGAAAGAGACTTGACTTTGGATGGTGAGCACACAATGCAATATACAGATGATGTATTATAGAACTGTACACTTGAAACTTATATACTTATTAACCAATCTCACCCCAATAAATTTAATAATTTTTTAAATAAAAATATTCTAAAATATAAAGCTTTTTTTTTCTTCCACAGTCTCTCTCATCATATTTTATTTGCTATTTAATGTCAGTGTAAGTAAAGAAAAATTAAATATTTTAATTATTAGCACAATTTTTACCATTCATCATTATATTGTACAATACCAGTTTAAATGCGAATATAAGAACATTTTTAAATTTTATGCAGGATTACTGAAATTACACAATTCATAGCTCATATATGCATGTGTATTTTGTTCTTACCCAAACAGTAGAAATGCAGCATAAAACTAACACAACCATTTTTATTTCACTTCTTGATATGTGAACATTCTACCGACACTCTACCTTTGACTTACTAATGAGTAAGGAAGAAATGACAGATAAAGGAATTATGGATCATCCGATCTTTCTCTTTTGTTTTCTGTCATCATTTCAAGCATAAGTAGTTGACTAATACAGCAAAATAACATGAGTAAGAAGGGGTAGAATAGGATGCCTGGGCATTCAGGTTTCTTAGAATGCCATTGCCTTCTTTCTTTGTTCAGTGTGAGTTCAGGTTTAGCTAGAAAGGGTGGCCTCTTGGATCTGTCGGTGTCCCCACGTCTTAGTTATACATATAGCATGCTTACTTTGAACTCGCTTTGAGTCTTTTGAACTCCCATGCACGGCGGGTTGGTCCCCTGGAACCCTGTGCCCATGGGACATCATGAACACTATATACTACATATGAATTGAGCAGCAGACTCCTATATTACACATACCTCCTCTGCTGATACCTACACTTATTGTCCCATTGAGCTTTAATTATAAAACACAAGTTTATAGATTAAAATTATTAAGTATTTTAAGACAGTAATGACAGAGCGTTAAACCATGTATGGGGCCCTGTGCAGTTGTACAGACTAAATACCCATGCAGTCAGCCTTAAACTTACTAGCTGTGTGACCTTAGGCATTTTACTAAACCTCTCTGTGCCTCAGTTTCTTCTTCTGTAAATTAGGAAAATAATCAGACTTATCTCATAAAATTGTTGTGAAAAACAAGTGTATTAATATATAAAGTGCTTGAAATAGTGCCTGGCATATAGTGCAACATAATTAATATCTGTTATTGCTATTTTATCATCATCATCATCAAGTTGTTTTGGGGGCATAGGGTTTCAAAGATAATGGCCTTAAAATAAGATTAAAGGATGATCCTTATATTTATATATCCATACCATCCTTGCCCTCAAATTGTCACAAGAATCATAAAAACCTTAAACAGGTTTTTTCTATAATGGTATGATTGACATTTCAGGGCAGACATTCATTGTTGTGAGGTGCTGTCCTGTGGGGTGTAGGATATTTAGCATCATCTTTGGACTCCACCCATGAAAAGTTTAGTAACCATCTCTCCATTTATGACAACCAAAAATTACTTTAGACATTCCCAATGTCTCCAAAGGCGCACAAACCCCTTCCCTACTCATCCTCCCATTGAGAACCACTGCCTTATGATTATATAGCTTGCATAAGAACATTGAAAGTTATCTTGCCAAACAAGGATCAAGAACCAAATAACCCCTTAGGCGTGTAGTGCTAGCTCAGCACTCTTAAAACCCAACATTACAAAACCCCCAAATGTCATCGTTCTTAGATTCACCACAGCCCTATAGCTCTTTACTTCTTCCTCTCACTTACTGAGGTGGGAGGATCAAGCTGTTTTAAAAAAAGAAAGTGGAAAAAAAGGTTCATTCAAATCTGGGAACTGTCAAATCTCTGATAAGCTGGTGGAAGAAAACAGAAGTGAATTAACTCTGGTTCCCAGGATGGAAAGACCTAGGAGATATTATTGTCCAGACTCTGCACTAGACCAGCTCCCTCCTCCCCCACTGCAGCCACTCTTTGGTATGCCTCTGCTCAGACAAAGCCCTTATGGAAAGTAACACGAGGATTCTGCTGACTCCAGTGAGTTTGATTTATCAGGACTACTGGCATTTGCAAAAGCAAGTGGTCTGTTTGGATGAGATGTTTCCCAGGCAGAAAGAAAAAGAAATCTGGCTTGATTCTTCCTGCTCTCGGAGTATCTTAACGCCATTGGTTCTTTTCAGCAGGGCAGAAAAGAATGGGAATTCCGTCTGCAGGAGGCTCTAGGTGTTCTAGGCATGTCTCTCCCCCAACTCCCATCACCTCCTCAAGCACTTTTATTTCCTTACACAAGGAATGTTAATAAACCCGCAGTCTACATGCTTCTAACTCTGCTTACTCTCTAACCTTCCTCACCACACTTTCTCCATCAGGCCTCCTTCTATTTCCCCTCCCCCAACTCTAGGTCAACTCCCATCTGTTTTCTGTTAGGAGTTCATTTTCAGAGTGCAGGCTGGTGGAATTTGGAGTTCAGACCCCCTCGAGTGATGAGAGTCCTGGGGCTGCTGAAGGTCCCTTCACGCGGTCCCTGCCACCTCCCCCTCTTTTCCCTCCCTATGCCCCATTTGCCCTTGTGCAATAACATGTCGGAGCCCACATCTGTTTTCAATTCCATGTTCATTTGAACTGCTCTGGGAAAATGGAACCGCTCACTAAAGGCTGGGGTCTTAAAGCAACAGCATGACTACAAACAACTTTATTTGACCAACAAAGGAATATATATATATATATATATATATATATATATACAGAGAAATAGATCCTTCCATATCCAAGCTGGAGCTATTTCATTGAAGATCTGTCTACTCTAGTTCCTATGAGGCAATATGTAATCATGGATCTTAATTCCTTCATTCTTGGTTCTAATGGTCATCTTTTACCCAATTTCAAATCTGGGAATGTTGCCTGAATTCCACAATCTGAATCAACAGAGTGGATGTTCCCAGGCTCCTCTCTTAGTCTTCAGTTTATTGTCTGATCAAAACTTAGGTTTTATGTTCTCATTAAAAACAAATAATGTAAGGGATTTTGTTGTCATTTTTTATCTCTCATTTTATTGCCAAAACACAAGGTGAGTCATATATGTGTCTTTTAGCAGGGAAGGCTAGTAACATGTTCACCTATCAGGCAAAGCCATCAAATGATTTTTAGAAGGTGATGGATGCTCTATCCTCAGCCAAAATTCTGCTTCTTCTTGAGAAAAGTGAAGTTGGCCAGAATTATGAGGCCATTATGTATGACGTACAAGTCACTGGTAAGTCATGGGAGAGTAAATCAAAAAGCTCTAGAGGCCAGAAGATCCTAGAAAAACAAATTTTGCTTTGTTATCCTAAAAAAGAAACCTTAGTAATATGAAGTTACCATAGTAAAGAGCATTTGTTCTTTCAGGAACTGGGAAACCATCAGTAGAAATTGAGAATGTAGATGCTTCCGTTTCATCACTTCTCTAAAGTAACCGGAATGCGTATGCCCTGAATCATTTAACTGATACCAGAGTCACAGATTCAGGAAAAAGAAAAGTAAAGGAGGCATCATGCTAAACTGACCACAGGGATTATATGTTTATTCATTCAGGCAAGAAATATTAGTATTAATTTAATATTCATGCCTTATAAATTATATAAGAATGAAATATTTATTATATGTTATATATCTGTGTGTGTGTATATATATGCTATATTACCTTGACAAATATTTGTGGAATAATTAGTCAGATATTATATATATGTATATACATGTATTAAATGTATATACATATATATTAATACATTAAATACATGTATATACATATATCCATGTATTTATTCAATAAATATTGAGATCTTATATAATGCTAGCAACCTTAATGTAAAATAAACTATATGTAATAGATAGATATTATATGCATGATATAAATATATATAAATATGCTAAATTATTGTACATAGACTATGTCCATATGCAATATATTAACATCGCCTACAGACATTTATTCAACAACTACTTATTGAGGCAATATAGCTTGATGGTTTAGATAGTTTAGAGTTTGGACTCTGGCACCAGAGTTTCCAAGTTGAAATCTTGTTCATGTAGTTGTATAACCTTGCAAGTTACTTAATCTATCTGGGTCTTGATTTCCTCATGTGTAAAATGTATATAATGATATTAGCTACCTGATAGGGGTCTTAAAAGATTTTAATACAATAGTCCTTGAAAAAATGCTTAGGAGAATACCAGCATGTGGTTAGAGTTGATAAGCATTAGCCATTATGCACCCCACCTGAGCAATGCTGGAATTATGATCTAACGAGGCAGGCAAGCAATAAAATGAGGGGTCAAGAATATAAAATAAAGGGTCAAGGAGTAGGTTCCACTTATGGAGGAAAGATATGAGATGCCTTCATTCTACTCCTGGAATCTTTTACAAGACAGTTTAATAGAGGATCCATTTATTTTTATGTAGTCCCATTTGTTTATTTTTTCTTTTGTTTTCCTTATCCAAGGAGACATAGATAGATAGATAGATAGATAGATAGATAGATAGATAGATAGATAGATAGATAGATAGATAGATAGCTAAGAGTGATATCAAAGAGTTTACTGCCTAAGTTCCCTCTGTGAGTTTTATGGTTTCGGGTCTTACATTTAATTCTTTAATCCACTTTGAGTTTATTTTTGTATGTGATGTAAGAAAGTGGTCTTGTTTCATTTTCTGAATGTATCTACCCAGTTTTTCCTACAGCATTTATTGAAGAGACTATCTTTACCCCATTGCATATTCAGTTTTTACACAGCAAAGGAAACTATGAACAAAACAAAAAGACAACCTACTGAATGGGAGAAGATATTCGCCAATGACACATCTGATGTGAGGTTAATATCTAAAATATATAAAGAATTCATACAGCTCAACATAAAACAAACAAACAATCCAATTAAAAATGGGCAGAGGACATGAATAGACACTTCTCCAAAAGGCCAACAGATATATGAAAATATGCTCAACATCACTAATCATCAGGGAAATGCAAATCAAAACTACTATGAGATATCGTCTCACCCCTCTCAGAATGGCTATTATCAATAAATCAACAAATAACAATGCTGGAGAGGATGTGGAGAAAAGGCAATCCTCGTGCACTGTTGGTGGGATTGCACATTGTGCAGCCACTGTGAAAAGCACTACGGAGTTTCCTCAAAAATGAAAAATAGAACTACTATATAAGTCAGCAATTCCACTTCTGGGTATTTATCTGAATAAATCCAAAATACTAATTCAAAAAGATATATGCACCCCTATGTTCATTGTAGCATTTTTTTACAATAGTCAAGATATGGAGGCAAACTAAGCGTCCATCGAAAGAGGAATGGATGAAGAAGAAGTGTTACATATATATAATGGAGTATCACTCAGCCATAAAAAAGAATAAAATCTTGCTATTTGTGACAACATGGATGGACCAAGAGGGCATTATGCTAAGTGAAATAAGTTAGACAGAGAAAGATAAATACCATATAATTTCACTTATATGTGGAATCTAAAAAACAAAATAAATGAACAAAACAGAAACAAACTCATAGATACAGAGAACAACACATAGATACAGGAGGGAGCTTGAGCGGGGGAATGAGTGAAAAAGGAGAAAGGGATTAAGAAGTGCAAATTGGCTGTTGTAAAGTACAACATAAGGAATGTAGTGAATAATATTGTCGTGACTACGTATGGTGTCAAATGAGTACTAGACTTATTGGGGTGATCACTTCATAAGATATATAAATGTCTAATCGCTATGTTGTACGCTTGACACTAATATAATATTGTATGTCAACTACACTTGAAAAATAAAATTTTAAAAAAGGATCCCTATTAACTGCAAAGAAGTAGAGCTATTACTGATTTGATAACAATAATCAGTGATATTATCAAGTTCCTCTAGTTTTCATTTGGTTTTACATCATTCTTAGGTATAAGAATTTGGACTCTCGCACCAGAGTTTCCAAGTTCAAATCATGTTCCTCATGATTTGTTTCTTACCCAAAGTTAGTAGGTTTTGAGAGAGGATGGATTTGGACATTTAAAATATCACCCAATAGATTCACTACTTCTACAACAAACCATATATGCCACAAAAAGAATTTTATGTAACATCAACTCTGAAGCCATTAACCTAATTTTAGGTTGATACCAAATTTGAATCCTAAGTATTATGGAGACCCTCTAAAATCATTTCCAGTCTTTGGTTAGAATTTGGGTTGGATTAAGAGAATTCTCTTTCTAATAAGAAGTTTCTAGGGAGGGTTTCTATAAATAATGCTACTCATATTCATCCCCTCACTTTCTCAGGTAATGCTGATATAATTAGATTTATTAATAATCTCAATCCTCCTCTGAGATCTAGCTCACTTTAACCTACAATTGATCAGAAGTGTAGAGTTCATAAGTTTTCAGATAAGAAACAAAATACATATTTATTCAGTCATATGGCCTATTAGAGCTTCAAGTTTCTTATCCCAGAACTCATATATATCCTGGACTTAATAAAAATCCAGTCAATTCTGAAATCCCAAGGGACTTTAGAAAGGTCTTGTCAACGTGGGTTGTCATGCAGGGTCTCTGGTCCTGCTCCCCACATAAGAATGCAGGATATGGTGAGGCCAAAAAGGAACACCAATGGAGCCATAGATGGGGAGTCATACCCCTATATTCTCGCTGGTGGCTGGGTTGGAGAAACAGGGAGCAAACACCGCCAGTACCCCAACAAGGGGTCTTCCTGCACCCCATTCTCGCTGGTGGCCGGGCGAGACACAGCAAGTAGGATCCAGACGATCTGCAATCCACAATCCACAATCCGCTGTCCACTTTTCTGCCTGCCAACCAACCAACCAAACAGTGCAGCCACAGCAGTTATATCAGTGGCCAATTTGTTCTAGCTGATAGCCAACCAGTCACAGCTGATAGCGATCTACTACCCGAGCCAGCACCTTTGCACGCGAGGCAGAGAGCCTGGAAACTGCTCTCCTGGCTCTGTCCTCACAGGTCTCTTAACTAAGGACAAAATGGACTTGAAGGAATAATAGTTTTTATTGAGCTCTTCAAAGGAAAAAGCTTCCATATAATCATTTCTTTTCTTTAACAAGAGAAGGGAAGTTTTTTAAAAAAAAAAAAGACAATTCCCAGATTAGTGAAACAAAAAGATTGGGAAACAAAGATTACATTAACTCTGCCCACTTCTTCCCAATAAGTTAAGAAAATTAGTTTCTTAGGGAGAAATAAATGTGCTAGTATGCACAGCTATAGACTGTGGGAGATTGAAAAAGATGAGATCAGATGTGATAAAAATATTGCTAACTCGAGTAAATAATCAGCGATATAAATTGAAAAGAGTGTGCTTTGCGAGTGAGACCTAAGTTCAAATATCAGATCTATCACTTTCTAATTATATGACCATGAGTAATCTGCTTAATAAAATAAACTAGCTTTCCTATCTGATCCATACCTACCAGCATGGCTCTTTATAACGACTGGCAATTGTGTTCATTAATCTCTTTGTACCATCCCCAGCACACCAGGGTCATGAAGTATGCTACCTGTCCTTACAGGAAACATGTCACAGTAGAATGAGTATGGCATTGGAATAAGGTAAGTGGCATTAAAGAGACATCTCTGCACTGACCTGCTCGTGTGATCTTGAACCTAATACCCACTATTCATTACAGTAATATTAATTAAATAAAATTACACAGTCTCTGGACTATAGTATGTGTTCGGTAGAGGTAGATATGCATATTTTTTATTCCCAGGAATCTGACCGAGGAGAAGTTTCAGTATGAACTCTACTGCTGCTTCATTAAATCCCAACCTTATCTACTTCCCATGGCAACCTCAGTCTTCAGATATGCCAGGAATAGAAAACCTCACTCAGGTGGAGATGTGGAAGGTCTTTATGAGTGAGCCTTAAGACAAAAGAACACTTTGCCAGAGCTTGTCAATACACAGATTCCCTATTCTGCCAAGTAGTTCTGAGTCTTAAGGCCCTGGGGAAAGCCGCCTGCCTACTCTCCCACTCCAGCAGCTCATGGCAGACAAATGGCTGCTGAGGACGGAAGAGCAAGGGAAATGTGCTTGTCTTCCAAGGAATACTTATAAAATAATTGGTGAGGATATTCTAGGGTTACTTTGAATGTATAAACTGTTTATTTTTGCAGTACTAATTGGAAAGGCATGGAAAAGGGCTAATGCACTTGGGTTCAGTGTTTATTCCTTCTAAGAGGCTGAACCGAGGGTTCATGACTGTGCAATCATCCTCTTTCTGGAATAGATGTTATTCCCTAGCACATCCCTGATGACACAAGGCCATACCATCTCACCCCATTTACTCCCTTTCAAACCCACTGGGTACAAATAGTAACCATCATTCCTGAAGCCCATGCCTGGAAGGAATCTAGGGGAGTACTCACATGCGGGTATCCCAAAAGATTCTCTTGTACTCATTCCCACTAATTGGAAGGGGGAGGGACCAAATGTTTTCAATCAACTTTGCATTAAACTGAAGTTGCCCTTGCATCTAGACTTAATGAGGAAGGTGTTTTTTTCTGAACAAATTCATCATAACTAATTAATAGTCGTAACTACATATCTGTCATTTTTGTAAAGTATAAAAATAATGTGAAATCTATCAAATAACGTTAATAACAATAGTTAATAGTTAATGCTTATCAGGTGACTGACACTGTTCTGAGTACTTTGTAAGGATTAGGTTATTAATTCTCACAATGCTTATCCTACGTGACTAAATATTTTTATTCTTATTTACAGATAAGGTAACAGAAGCTCAGAGAGGTTAGGTATTTAGGACAAGATACTTAAGTGGTGAAACTAGTAAACGGTTGAAACTGCAATTTAGAATGCAGGCAAATCGGAGGGTGGCAAAAGAGGATAAAGGGGGTCAAATATATGGTGATGGCAGGAGAATTGACTTTGGATGGTGAACACACAATGCAATACATAGATGATATATGATGGAATTGTACACTTGTAACCTATATATTTTACTAACCAATGTCACCCCAATAAATTTAAAAAAAAAAGAATGCAGGTAAATCTGATTCAGAGCCTGCCTTTTGGACTCAGCTGTAGAAGGCCATCTTCTTATTTTGACTACAGAAATTTATTGCACAAAGGAGCATTCTAGACACACTACAAATACTGCAAAACAACAGAGTCTAGATCTCGGCACTGGGAAGAAGGCGTGTGGGGACAGAGCCAGGCAAGCAATTTCCAGGCTCTCGACCTCAAAAGGTGCTGGCTCGGGTACTAGGTGGCCATCCGCTGTGACTCGTTGACCAAAAGCTGTTACTAGTTGGCCATTAACCACTAATATACCTGCCATGGCTATGCTGGCAGGTCGGTTGGTTAGCTGAGAAGCAGATGGCAACTAGCAGATCGTGAGGCTCCTGCTTCCTGTATCTCCAACCCAGCCGCCAGGGAGACTATAGTGGTATGAACCCCCTATCCATGGCTCTGTGGGTGTTCCTTTTTGTCCTTACCATATCCTGCGTTCTTATGTGGGGAGCGGGACCGTAGCCCCTACATGACACATGGTGCAGCCAGCAGGGTGTGGTGTCAGCCGAAACTCTCCAAAAGGTGGTGGAGCAACTTGTGCATATGAGCGCTCAGTCTCAGGAAGCCCAAGAGGAGTGGCGCTGGGAGCAGAAAATGCAATCTGCCTGGGAGAAATGTGACCCCTCCGTGAATTGGTGGGCGTCTCTAACCTCAGATTGGCACGCCACCCTGTTGGCCGTAGTGGGCACCACCTTCCTATGGTGGTCTGCTGCTGCCGTGGGCTCCTAGAGTTGCAGACATCTTATACCGAAGCCTCCACCCAATTGGACGCCTGGTGTGGCGAGCAGGATTCCAGCCAGGTAGGAATAGTCTCTGCCTCTGGGCAGGAAGACATGTGGTACCACAATGTGTGGTACTGGGTAGCCACTGTTCTCAGGAGTTGGACCCCTGAGAAGGGGTGGGAGGACATGGATGGCTCTCTGGCCAGCGTGGAGAGGGCCCTGCTGGTTCTGACTGAGTGGTTGCCAGAGGAGGCGAAGGGTACAGCCAGCCACGTGGGCTGGATGTTCCTCACTGCGTTGCGTCCTAACACGGAAGACACGCTTAATGAAATAGGCCAGGTACGGGATCAGCAGTCCTGGTGGGAGACGCTGGAAGCTCAGGTCCACCTGTTAGAGGAGGAGCTCCACAGTGGAGACTCTAAGGCAGAGGCAGACGAAGCGAGTGGGAGCGATGTAGCTCTTAAGTCCCATGCCCAGCCCATCGTGAAACAAAAGGTAAAGCATGAGCAACCTTTGAGTCCCGGGGGTGTTGCTTCCGGGACTCAGCAGTGGCTGAGTTTACAACCTACACCCCTTACACCCACACTGAGTTGCAGTAGCTGGGGAGGCAGTGCTGACAGTGCCCTGGAAAGCCAGTCTCGGCTTGGCTATTACATTTATGGGATGAGGGGGTATACAGCATTCTCTGCTCCCCAGGCGAGATGGCTAAGCTAACCTCCCTGGCAGTGCATCCGACTCTGCGACAAAAGTTACAGAATTGCCACAGGTTGGCCCCAGACCAGGGCAACCACACACTAAGGGAGTGGCTCACTGCTGCGATATGCACAATATGGGGACAGGCTGGTGAGCTGCCAGACACTGTGAGTAAATGGCAATTGTATACTGAACTTATTCAAATCATCAATGAAATGGGTATGAAACATGCTATGTTCAACCCTAATATGCGGGGGCCAGATGACGAGCATTTCACAACCAGCATGAGAGATCTGGTTTTGGATACTGCACCTGCAAGTGCTTTTGGATCCTTGGTTGCCATTCTTATGCCTTATGTGGGGCAGCGGATCCATGAAGTTACCTCTGCCATGGCCGCCTTGGGGGATGTTGAAAGCCAGTGGCAAGGAAAGTTAAGACTTGAGGTCCGAGAAGTCAAGACCTGGAAGCCCAAATCAAAAGTAAGGGGGCGAGGTCGCGGGCCTCAGAGAGTAACATGCACACAGATGTGGTGTGATCTTGTAGCAGTGGGGGTTGATCAGGAAAAAATATACCAATAACCCAATGCACTCTTGTTAAAACTTGGAAACAGCTGTGTCTGGAAAAGCAATTCCGGTGAAGCCTAGAGGAGAAGTCCAGGAAATCACGACCTGTGTCCCTCCAGGATTTCATGCAGCCGCTTGAGGCCGACTCCTTTCAGCTTGATTAGGGGCGGGGCCAAGGTACCCGGTCAGAGGGGACGAGAGGGGACCTGAGACCCCACGTGGAACTGTCCATACATTGGTCCCTGTCTAATGTGCAGAGGGTTTTAGCCGTAGCTGACACCGGCACAGACTGCAGTCTTGTTTATGGGAACCCAGAACTGTTCCCCGGATCAGCAATCTGCATTGATGGCTACGGGGGAAAGACTGTGACTGTGAAAGCCGTTTCCTTACCACAGGGTATAGGAAGGCTTCCCTTCCCTGAACCTAAACAGTATATGTTTCCCCTGTCCCGGAATATATTGTAGGGGTGGACGTTCTACATGGCCTCAGCTTACAGACGTCAGTGGGAGAGTTCCATCTCTGGATACAGGTGGTGAAAGTGGTGACACGCCGGCATGCTCACCACCCTCCTCAAGTGTTGCCGCAGCCCCGGTGCGTGGTTACAGTGCGACAGTACCACCTGCCAGGAGGACAGGAGGAGATTGGTCGTACAGTTTTGGAATTGGAGAAGACACATATTGTGAGGCCGACGCACAGTCCCTTTAACTCCCCAGTATGGCCTGTCAAGAAGCCAGATGGGACCTGGCGAATGACTGTGGACTATAGGGAGTTAAATAAGGTGACGCCACCTTTGCACACTGCAGTGCCTTTAACTCACGATTTGATGGATCGTCTGACTGTCCGCCTGGGAACATATCACTATGTAGTGGACTTGTCGAATGCTTTTTTCTCCATTGACATTGCACCTAAGTGTCAAGAGCAGTTTGCTTTTACTTGGGACGGTGGCAATGAACTTTTCAAGTCCTTCCACAAGGATACTTGTATAGCCCCACTGTTTGCCATGGACTCATAGCCCAGGACTTGGCACAGTGGGATCACCCGTCCTCTGTGATCTTGTTTCACTATGTTGATGACATATTACTAACTTCTGATTCTTTTTCAGATTTAGAATAAGCAGCTTCCTCTCTTCTCTGCCACCTGAAGTCACGTGGCTGGGCAGTGAAGGAGGAAAAGGTCCAAGGTCCTGACTTATCTATCAAGTTTTTGGATGTTGTGTGGTCAGGTAAGACAAAGGTCTTATCTGAGTGATTATTGATAAAATACAAGCATTTCTCAAGCCGACCAAGGTCTCCCAACTGCAGATGTATTTGGGTCTGCTAGGGTATTGGTAGGTGTTTGTATCACGTTTAGCACAAATGGCAAGGCACTTGTATAACATGATAAAAAGGGGGCCTCATGGGATTGGACAGAGGCTATAGAGCAAGACTTTGTTGCCACAAAACAGGCAGTGCAGCAGGCACAGGCTCTGCAAGTAGTAGACTCTGGTCGCCTGTTTGAACTTGATGTTCACATAACCCAAGAGGGATACGGTTGAGGCCTCTGGCAACGGCAGGAGCGTCTCCGGTTGCCAGTGGGATTTTGGTCCCAATGTGGAAAGGAGCGGAAGTCTGCTACTCTCTAATAGAGAAACAACTGGCTGCTATGTACGCAGCCCTAGTGGCAACAGAAGCCATCACAGGGAACGGCACAGGTGTTGGTTCAAACAACCTATTCCATCCAGGGGTGGGTCTGTATGTGGATCCAGGGACCCAAAATGGGGGTGGCACAGACCACCACTCTCGCCAAATGGGGTGCCTACTTGGAGCAACGTAGTACCCTTAGTTCAAGCCCTTTGAGCACAGAGCTACAACAGGTCCTGGTGCCTGTGGAGCTTGTAGCCCAGGCTGAGCCAAGGGCTCTGCCTAGAGAGGAGGACTTGGAGCCCTCACCCTACAAAGAAGGACAGCCCCCAGTACCTAAAGATGCCTGGTATACTGATGGCTCTAGCTGGGAGCTGCAGCTGTTTGGACAGCTATTGGTGTGCAGCCCAAAGCAGACACCATTTAGTTTGATACTGGGACGGGCCAGAGTAGCCAGTGGGCTGAGCTACGGGCTGTGTGGATGATAATCAGCTATGAGCCCCGGCCCCTAGTTATTTGTACTGACAGCTGGGCAGTGTTCCGGGGCCTAACGTTGTGGCTTCCCACGTGGAAACACCAAACTTGTTGGTAGGACACCGTCCACTGTGGGGTCAAGCCATGTGGCAGGAGCTCTGGGACCTAGGGCAGGGAAAGGAGGTGACCCTAATGCGTGGGTCAAAAGCCCCCACTGTCGGTGGTTGGGCCTGATAGCCCCATGGGGCACTGATTTGACCCACGATTTGCAAGTGATGCCAGGGATAGTTGCTGAGTAGCCACCGCAAGTGACTGTGGTATAAGGAAGTCCCGATGTCAGGCTGATTTTGCGGGGAACCTATGCTCTCTTGCTATGGCCTATTATGGGGTCCCCTATTCTGTTACACGTTAAAACTATGCAAGGCACCCCAGGCACTGCCATAAACGTCTGGTACCACAAACCGGGAAAGGTCGGTGACAGCGACCCTCCTTTCCCAGGACAAAAAGCTAGCATGTATCCTCCCAGATGGAAGCTATTTGCCATTGTTGGTTCTTAAGACGACTATTTATTTCTGCCCGTTGGTGCCTATAGACTAATATGACATGGGGCCCCTCGTGGAAGACGCTTGTTGTGTAGATTGTGAGGCGAGACCCTGGAGGGTAGAGTGTGGGGACAGAGCCAGGAGAGCAGTTTCCAGGCTCTCGCCTTCATATGGGAAGGTGCTGGCTTGGGTAGTAGATGGCCATCAGCTGTGACTAGTAGGCCATCAGCTATTACCGGTTGGCCATTAGCCACTAATATAACCACCGTGGCTACACTGGCGGGTTTGTTGGCAGAGAAGCAGACAGCAGACTGCAGATAGTGTGGCTTCTGTTTCCCGTATCTCCAACCCAGCCGCCAGCGAGACTACAGTGGTATGAACCCCCTAGCCATGGCTCCATTGGTGCTTCTTTTTGTCCTCACCATGTCCTGCGTTTTTATGTGGGGAGCGGGACCAGAATCCCTGCATGACAAGACCCCCTTTCCAGATGTTTTTCCTTCCTTGGATGCTCTATCTCAGCATTAGTAGTAGTTGCTGCTTCTCTATCTACTATTTCTATGCTCACTAGCACTTTCTACACCTTACTAGTCTCTTCTTACTATTACTCTAATCTCCTATCCTAATTAATATTTACTTATAGTAAACTTTCCCTGTTCAAATTGCTGGTGTTTCCTGTCTGGTGGTAGGACTAAAACTGATGCATCCCCTTACCTCACTTCTTACTTACTTGTACCTTTGTTTATTTTTCTTCAGTCATTCCTGACTCCTTGCTGTTATTCAAATACTACCCTGTTTCCCCAAAAATAAGACCTAGACAGAAAATCAGCTCTAATGTGTCCTTTGGAGCAAAAATTAATATAAAACCGGGTCTTATTTTACTATAATAAAAGACCAGGTCTTATATGATTAATATAAGACCGGGTCTTATATTAATTTTTGCTCCAAAAGACGCATTAGAGCTGATTGTCCGGAGGTCTTATTTTCAGGGAAACACGGTATATCTATGCCCCCACCTCAGAGCTTTTCTACTTGCCCTTCCCTCAGCCTGGAAAATTCTTCCCACAGATATGCACATAGCTTTCTCTCTTACATTCTGAGCTCTTGCATAAATGTCATTATCTCGGTGATGACTCCTTGGATCCCTGAAATTGCACCATCCCTTCCCTACCTTCTCTCCCTTTTTGTTTTTTTTTCTCCAAAACACTTTCATCATCTGGAATACTGTATGTGTCACTCATTTGTGTTGTTTGTTATGTACTTCCCCCCCTAGAATATAAGCTTCCTGAGGAATTTTTGACTGTTTTGTTAACAGCAATCTCTTTGGTGCCTAGCACAGCAGGTGACACACAGTAAGCCCTAAATACAGAGGGTGCCAAAAAATATATATACACATTTTAAGAAAAGAAAAAACTGTATTAATATTGTCATGCAATGAATGACAATAGCATTCATTTGATTAATGCCATCTTTTGAGTGAACATCATACAACACATTGCTACAGTAATTGAATTCAACTTCAAAAAGTAATATATAGATAAAGTCTCTTAAAATGTATATATTTTTTGGCACCCCTGGCAG
The DNA here is from genome assembly GCF_004115265.2 of Rhinolophus ferrumequinum. Taxonomy (NCBI): domain Eukaryota; kingdom Metazoa; phylum Chordata; class Mammalia; order Chiroptera; family Rhinolophidae; genus Rhinolophus; species Rhinolophus ferrumequinum. The sequence goes on from NC_046308.1 coordinate 28,493,207, forward strand.
TTATTTTTTTGTTGAATGACTTGACTGTCTATAAGGCAGAAGTAAATCAGTTGTACAAGTAAAGCACGGCTATTTTTGATACTGCTAATAGAGAAAAATTTCCCCTGAACCTATAGGTTCTCATAGAGAACATGCTTTATTACCTATTGAAAGATATCTTTAGCAATATTTCAGTAAGCACAGCAAGTAATTTCATGATATATTCTAATAACATCTCAGAAATAAATTATGGACATAATACAAGTATTACCCAGTAAACACCATTGAAAATATCACACTAAATTTAAAAAGATAATGGCACTTATATAAATTATTAATAATATCCTTTGCAACTTTGAAAGTCCCTTCTGTAAATATGCAATAAAACATTTATACATTTATTGCACTTTATTTCAGTAACGTGCACAATAAAATACTACTCTCTTTATCTTTTCTTTCATCAAAACATCTTATGGTTTTATGAATTTATTACCTCGAGCGTTGCTTAGTGTGTCTTCAAGTTTTTCCATAGTCCTAGACCACATAGTCACTTGCATTCAGAAATGTTTCTCAAATGCCCTCTCCAGGACATGAAATACTGCAACCTTAACTCCACCCTTTAGTAACCTTGTAACATAGCATATTGGATATATGGGAGCTTTTTCTTTCACCTACCTCAGCCCTCCTCAACCAACATTTTAAAATCATACTGAAATATACTTCTGATGATCAGTTTTATTTTCTACTGCTTCCCTTAGCTATCCCAAGGATACATTTTAAAACCCACCCCCTTCTTTCAAATAATTGCCAAAAATTATTCAGATTAGTATATACACAGACTAAAATATTTCACAGAAAAATATAGAACAGTAAATTTCCATATGCTGAGACTTTGTGTAAAAATAATTTTTACTATAGTAAGAATATGTACTATAACTACAAAATGATTTTAGATTGTGGAGAAATGATCATGACCTAGAAATATGAGAAAGCATCTTGGAGGAGGTTATAGAACATTCAACATTTTTTAAATACCAAAACATCTCAAGTTGTACATCTTATTCTTCTGACTCCCAAGATAAGAATGTCTCCAAAAATCCCAGAGAAATATCTGCTGGTTCATATGGATTCTAATATGAAAGACCAAACTGTATGCTCAATTGGAAAATATATGGACAACTTATAAGTGGATGAATACGTGATAAAATAGCATTATCTTTCAATTAAAGCAGGTACCATTTGGTATGGAATTCATAGAAAGTCAAAAAGTGACTGATGAATTTCCACAGAGTCTTCTCACTGAAATTATTTGCTTTTTCTATGTAGAGACACTGCCTGGACCTAACAGAAATGTCAACTCACCTTACATTTTCCTTTTTAAGAGATCCATTCTCTATGAGCTCAGTGTTCCCTTCTATGAAATTCATTAATCACACAGTAGTCTACCAAGTTTAGTATTTTTTCCAAGCACATGTAATTTTCATAGTAAACTTCACTAGAAGCATGAGTCATTCTTTTTGGCTTGTCAATGAAAAGTTAGACAGGAAACAAGGTGCTGATGCAGAGAAAGATGGCACAGGCAGAAAGATCTGAAGCCCAGGGTGAAGACCACCTCCAAGGTAACGCATCTCCATGATATTCCTGAATTGTACAGACATCATGTTATGTTACCACACAAGCACTGTGCCATTACTCTTTTTAATACTTTCTATCCTGCCAGCAGTTGATAGTATACGAGGACTGTTGGTTTTACACAGTAAACTTTTTTAAAAAATCACATATGTACCTCTTTCAAAAAAACATTTTTAAAAACACACATCTGCTTTGGACACTTTCTTTAAGGCTTATCTAGTGGCAAGTGGCCATATGCCTATGTGAAAACTTGTTTGAAATTCTCATACAAATGCGGGGCTAACTTTCCTGGAAAATGGCCAGTTTAAAAGAAAACTGAATTTGAAGTCGACTGGTAACATTGGAAATAAATTTCATGACAACAGATTACATATAACTAAGAGATAAGGATATAGAACACTAGTAGATGTATAGACATAGATATAGAAAATAAGAATATATATATATAACAAGACTATATGTAACTAAGAGATTCTCAAATTATATAGGAAGATTAAAGCTGGAAGAAAATGCCAAGTTTAGAAAAATAGTCCTACCAACTTTATCATCAGTGTTAAATTCTAGCAAGACATAGGAAAAAAAAAAAAGCCTATTCCTTTCAATATCATTTTCTTTGATTGATTGGATTACTGTCCACTGTAACGTGGATTTATATATATATATATATATATATATATATATATATATATATATATATCCTTTACGATGTAACTTAGCAGTACCCTTCTTCTAATAGCAAAGCATGCTGCCTCTTACTGATATGTGGAGTTGGTCAGGTGATTTGCTGTAATCAATGAGATATGAGTGTATGTGACACTAGAAGATGGCTTAAATATACTTTGACTGGGCTCTGAAGCTCCTGAAATACTGGTAGAAAAGCATCTCCAAAGTAAACACTGCTCTTCAGCCAGGGATCCACAATAGGACACATGAAGTAGACTTGAACCTCACCTGAAGCCTGCAATGGGAAACAGAATTCACTTGTTTATTACAGATCTACAGGCAAGAAAACATGTGTTTTGTTGTAAGCCCCTGAGATTTTCACTGAGTAAGTAAAATCCCAAACCTATGATTTCTTGGTCCCTAGCAATTTTCAAGTCCTTAAACTCACATCAACAGGACGTGGACTATTAAAGCAATAGGGGTGCATCCTTCCTTATATCCCTTACAGTTGGGGCCATGGTGGATATTTGACAAGGGAAATCCTTCCAGAGATCAAAACTGGGTCAAAATCATTAGCTACTAAGGAACTCCTTACAATGATAGGGCAAGAACCCTTGCTATATCTATATAACAACAACAACAACAAAGCCCTTATTATTTTAGCAAAGATTTGAGTCATATTTTTGTTACTTACAATTTGAAAGTATCTTAACATTTTAAATTATCATATATATTAATATATATTTGTGAGCTATAGTAATTGTAATAAAGGAGAAATATAAGGTAATATGAAGATGTACCTAAAATATGTTTAAGGTTTCTATGTGTGATATAGATATAGGCAGAGCAGTTAATGGATCAGAGAACCCAAATAAATACAGTGTGGCTTGAAGACAGGGAAAAATGTTTGTAGGGGTGGAATAAAATACAACCAGAGATATAAAGAGGAGCAAAAAAAGTGTTCTTTATACTGAAAGCAAAGGTATGCATAGAGTAAAATCGTATATAAAGAATTCTTTCTGGACACCCAAGTGCTGCTCATGGGTGCCCAAAACCTCTTGATCAAACCCTCCCCAACAATAACAAAAAAATTCTTCAAAGACAAATAAATAGTTAATCGATAATGACTCAACCCAGATAATAATAAAGTCATCACGTCTAATTTCATAGTCAACTTATATAAAAATAACATAAGCAATTTTTAAAGTTAGGAGAGGAGCAGCCATTTCTGCTTTGATCACTGCCATCTGGAGCAGGACTAGCAGAACAATGGGAATATAGCAGGGACTTAGTGCTATTTATCAAATGAGTAAATGAATGAATATACAGTATGACTATGGTAATAGCATTGAAATTTAGGATGTAGGGTTAATGAAAATTTCCTCTTGCTAGTTGCTTCTGAATCCCTTTTTGTCTTATGTGGCCTAGCATAATTGTTCTTTGTACTAAAAATTGTTACACCAACTAAAAGTTTTTTTTAATGTTTACACATGCGAGTATTCAAAGGTCGAGATGTTTTTGTTTTTTTTAAAAAAAGGACTTCAATTAGCATGACTCTAGACCAGAAACCTCTAAAATTAATTACATGTAATTTAATTCTCCTTCAAAACATGCTCTGCAAGTGATGGATGTAGTTGCTGGCAATTGTTTGTACTGTGTTGCTGCTGTTTATATTTTTGAATAGCAGGGAGTGGAGGAATTCTATATTTTCAGCAGGAAAAGAACAAAGGACCTAATTTGAAAATAAAATTGAGACCTCCTAAGTCTTTAGGGTGAATAGCAGCTCCAGTTGAATTCTATGAATCATCCTTTATCTTTATTTTCTCTACTATGCTGACTCCAAACAGATGATGCCTCATCATATCGCTCCACTCTCATTTCTGCGTATCACAGGCAAATTTAAAACCTTAGTGGAGGGATACCTGAAAAACTCAGGCCACAAAGGATTCTTATTTAAAAAAAAAAATAGCAAGACAAATCTTATTTAGTATGAAACAATAACCAAAAATGTATTAATGTAGTTAGGAGGTTCAGCGTTAAAGAAATAAAATCTAAACCATACAAGAAACTAAAAAAACACACACACAAAAAGAAACCCTTGCAACTTTGACTGTACACCCATGTTTGGCAGCATTATTCACAGTAGCTAAGATATGTAAACAACCTAAGTGTCTGTGGACAGATAAATGAATTAAAAAAAGTGAGTATACATACATATAATGGAATGTTATTCAGCTTTAAAAATAAGGAAATCCTGTCATTTGTGAAAACATAGACAAACTCGGGAAACATTATGTTAAGTGAAATAAGCCAGGCACAGAAAGGGAAATATTGTATAATCTCACTTAGATGTGGAAACTAAAAAAAAAAAAAAAAAAAAATATAACTCATAATGACAGAGTAGAATAGTGTAGTGGGGGGCAACAAAGAATAATGGTCCCTCACAGGGATCTAGGAAAGAAATGAGATTTCCCACCTGACTTTTTTGAGACTGTCCAGGATGTAACTCAGGAATGGGTAACCCAGGTGAAGTCTGGAAAGCTCACTGAATTGAAAAGACAGAACTGAAAGTCCAGAGCGATCAAGAAGACTGGAGTTAACAGGACAGCGTGTCAGGAGCAAGTGACACAGAGAGAAAACCCTAGAGACAAGCAGAGGATTCTCCTTGAGTATTCAGCAGAGCACTTATCAACACATGTGTGTGAGAAAACCACTTGAAGCAGGAGAAAGAAAAACCCAAAATGATTAGAGGAAATAGTAGCAGACATATATGAGGTCTGACAATTAAGGTCAAAAATTCCTCCTAGAAAAAGTGCTACATACCTCATTGTGGAATATCACTATGGTCACCTTCGAAGTCCTCCCCTTGGGAAGCTATGCACCAAGCCAGTGCTTAGTCCACCCTTCAAAGCAATTTTGGATGTCTTTTTCTGGAATGGCCTCAGAGCTTTCGTCGTATTAATCTTGATGTCCTGAATGTCATCAAAATGTCTTCCTTTCAATATTTCCTTTATCTTCAAGTAAAGAAAGAAGTCATTGGGGGCCAGATCAGGTGAGTAGGGAGGGTGTTCCAATACAGTTATTTGTTTACTGGCTAAAAACTCCCTCACAGACAGTGCCGTGTGAGCTGGTGCATTGTTGTGATGCAAGAGCCATGAATTGTTGGTGAAACGTTCAGGTCGTCTAACTTTTCACACAGCCTTTACAGCACTTCCAAATAGTAAACTCGGTTAACTTTTTGTCCAGTTGGTACAAATTCATAATGAATAATCCCTCTGATAGCAAAAAAATTTAGCAACATTGTTGCAACAAGTTCACAAACTTAATGGTCAGACCTCATACACAGTGCAGGGATATTGCCTGTTACAACCAAATAGAGGGGAATAGAATCTCATAATTTATGAGTCAGTGGGTACAGGACTCAGAAAAGTTTTACCTTACTGGTGGGAAATAATTAGGCTGAGACTAAATGCTTCTCTGATCTCATTAACAAATTTTCAAAGCAGGAAGCAAAAGGATCAAACTGCAAGTTTCTTAACTAAGTCTTAGGACAAAACCTTCTACAGAAAATAAATGAAATGTTGCAGATTAAACATAGACTGAATGAGATTAACACCTATTAAACATCAATCTTGAAGATACAGTAACTATCTAAATGAGTCACAGAAAGAAAGAAAAAATAATGATTTTTTTTTAAAGCATCAGTGAGCTCTGGAACAACTTCAAGTAGCCTAATACATGTATTTGAAATCCCTGAAAAAGGGACAAAAAGAAAATATTTGAAGAAATAATTGTCAAAACTTACACTCGTCAGAATGGCTATCATCAATAAATCAACAAACAAGTGTTGGTGAGGATGTGGAATAAAGGGAAATCTCATGCACTGTTGTTGGGATTGCAAATTGGTGCAACTGCCATGGAAAGCAGTATAGAGATTTCTCAAAAAATTAAATATAGAACTATCGTATGACCCAGCAATTCCACTTCTTTATCCAAAGCAATTCCACTTTCTTTATGCAAAGAAATCCAAAACGCTAATTCAAAAAGATATATACACCTCTGTATTCATTGCAGCACTATTTACAATAGCCAACGTAGGGAAGCAACCTAAGTGCTCATCAATAGACGATTGGATAAAGAAATTGTGGTACATTTATACAATGGATATTACTCAGCCATAAAAAAGAAGGAAATCTTACCATTTGCAACAACATAGATGGACCTAAAGTGAAATAAGTCAAACTAACTCCCTGCCGGTGTGGACTCTGAGGGTTATAGCCACGCGTTTTCAGAGTCTCCCCACCCTCTAATTTCCTCCCTCCCTCTTCTTCCCTCCATGGTTGTTGTTTGACTGAAGCAGACCCCTTGACCCATCCCAACCTTTTCCTGACCTCAGTGTCACCAGATTGGCCTCCTTTTTCTGTTTTCTCACCAGCCTCAGTGTCAGAGTAGGGGCCTTGAGGAGCAGCAGCTGAAGAGAGAAGAGAATGATGTGACCCTCAGCTCCCCAGCCCCGCTGGCTGGCTTTGGCATCACCACCACAGCAATGAAGCAGACTCCACTCACCTGGTCCGGCCACACAAAGCCTGTGGTTGATTTGGCCTTCAGGGGTATCATGCCTTATGGCTATTTCTTAATTAGTGCTTGCAAGGACTAAGGTAAGTCTAAACTAAAGCAGGGAGATACAGGAGACTGGATTGGAATATTTTGGGGTCATAAGCTTGCTATTTGGTGTGTAACGTTGAATAATGATGCCACCAAAGCAGCTGTAGATTTCACAGTCAAAGAGCGGAATGCTGTCTCAGGAGATGAGATGACTCTGGCTCATAAACACATTGTCAAGACTTGTGTGGATTTTACACAAGATAGTAATTACTTGTTAACCGAGGGACAGGAAAACCTGTTACGCATATACAACTTCAACAAACCTGCAGCAGAACCTAAGGAAATCAGTGGTCATACCTCTAGTATTAAAAAGGCTGTATGGTGCAGTGAGAATAAACAGATTCTTTTAGCTGATGATAAAACTGTCCACCTTTGGGATAATGCTATTATGACGGAAGTGAAATCTCTAAATTTTAATATTTCTGTTAGCAGTATGGAATACATTCCTTAGGGAGAGATCTTGGTAAAAACTTATGGATGATCTTTTGCTTTTCATAGTACAGTAAGTTTCGACCCAATTAAATCCTTTGATGCTCCTGCAACCAACAATTCTACATCTCTTAATCCTGAGAAAGAATATCTTGTTGCAAGTGGTAAAGATTTTGAACTTTGTAGGTATGATTATTACAATGGAAAAGAATTATAATCCTACAAAGGACATTTTGGTCCTATTCACTGTGTGAGATTTAGTCCTGATAGAGAACTCCATGCCAGTGGTTCTAAAGATGGAACATTGAGAACACTGCAAACTGTGGTAGGAAGAACATATGGCCTTTAGAAATGGGTGCTTCCTGAAGAAGATAGTGGTGAGCCGGCAAAGCCAAAGATCGGTTTTCCAGAGACAATGGGAAGAGGAGCTAGAAGAAACTGCTTCAGGAAATTCACATTCCATCTAGCTCAACTCTTGAAATGAAGACCTGAGTATCAGGCATGTGTCACAGATAGTATATAGCTTACAGACTAAAACAAGCAAGTGAAGGAAAGCATCAGTATTTCAGAGTTACTCTCTGCTTAAGACAAACATGAACAATGAATATTGAGGAATATGAATTAGGTCCAGTTCTGGCACTAACTAACTTAGTGTTACCTGTAAGTAAAAACGCAAGACTACCAGATGAAGGCAAGTGGAGTTATGCTCTTGTAGTACGATGGCGTGTTGTCTTTTTAATGAATATGTGCAAGCCAGCATCCAATTTCTCTTTATAGTTAGATTTCTTATAGCTGTTTATGTTATTAGAGAGAAAAAATATACACTGGCCTATTTTTCTGACTTTTTCCTTCAAGTAGAAAGCTAGTTTTTTGCTTTAGTTGTAGAGAAGAGAGAATACATGATAAAGTAGCTGGCTTGATTTCTCTTTCATTGTACACTTCTTCTGAACATCTAGTTCAGAAGAACTAGAAATAAATAAAGTCAGACTGAGAAAAACAAATACCTTATGATCTCACTTATATGCAGAATCTAAAGAACAAAAATAAATGAACAAATGAAACAGAAATAGACTTACAGATACAAAGAACAAACTGATGGTTGTCAGAGGGGAGGGGGTTTGAGTAGCTGGGTGAAAAAGGTGAAGGGATTAAGAAATACAAATTGGTAGTTACAAAATAGTCATGGGGATGTAAAGTACAACATAGAGAATATAGTCAATAATGTTGAAACAACTTTGTATAGTGCCAGGTGGGTACTAGACTAATTGGGAGGATTACTGCATAAATTATATAAATGTCTAACTATGCTGTACACCTGAAAGTAACATAAAATAATATTGAATGCCAACTGTAATTTTAAAAAATAATTTATTTAAGAAAATAACTTTTCCAATTTTGGTGAAAACTATAAACATACAAGTCTAAGGAGCACGGTCAACCCTAAGCACACAAAAAAAACATGTACAATACTATATGTACCAAGACAAACAATTAAATTGATCAAAATTGGTGATGATAATAAGAAAATCTTAAAAGCCACCTGAGGAAAAAGAAACAGTATTAAAAAAATTATGGTTATGGCAGATTTCTTGTCTGAAACAATGAAAGCAAGAAGACAGTGTAGCAATATCTTTTCAGTACTGAAAAAGAAAACTTTAAACCTAGAATACTATACTCAGTGAAAATAATTTTCAGAATGATATACAAAAGTGGAAATAATGCATCACCAGAAGACCAAACTATAAGAAATGTTACAGGAAATCCTTAAGGCAAATGAAAAATAAGACAATGTGGACATATATAGATATACCTCAAAAAATGTATAGTTACATATGCTAGTATATATATATATATATATATATATATATATATATATATATATACTAGCTAGTATATATTTATACTAGCATATAAATATAAATAATACCATAAGTAACTGTATATATGTAGTGTGTATATATGCGATTTTTTTAGTATGTAAAGGTCTTCAACAGATAATTGGCTGTTTACAAAAAAGAATAAATATGTACGATGAAGTTTATAATATATGTGTATATAAAATATATAAGCGTAAAAGACGGTGTAATGGTAACCCTGTATCTTCTATTTTTGAAATTTGGACCTCTGATGTAATTCAATTTGACAATGGTTTCGCTTGAGACTTTCTGATTTTTTTTTTCCTTTCTTTGCTTCCCTTTCCTCCCACTAAACCTTGATGACTCTGTTTACTGTGCGTCTACAATGCATACCAGTTTCAATGGTTCTGTTTACTTCAGACCAGTGTGCACACCTGGCCCTGTAACTTGGGGGAGGTTTTCTTGCATCTATATGGGATTCATTCCTGACTGTGGTGCGGACCAGTCTCTGGGAAGTGCCTTTTCCTGAAGTTGCACGGCCAATTTCTCCTTCCTTTGTTCTGCACCTCCTTGTGTGTCTATAAAACCTTTTGGTGATATTGAGAGATGGAGGTAGTCTTTGGCACAGGGAATCCATTGTCTTCCCTTACTGCTGGCATTTTGGAATAAAACCTGCTTTTCTTTCCACCAACCTTGCCTCTCAAGTTTTGGCTTTTGTGCAGCAAGCAGCCACACGTTTTGCATGGTAACAACAGGAAGGGAAAAGTGGAAGTGAACTACCATAATAAGGTTCGCATACTATACATGAAGTATATAATGATGCCTGAAAGTAGACTGTGATAAAGATGCATACCCAAAATGGCTAATAGATATAGTTACTACAGCAACAAAAGAGACAAAATGGAATACTAAAAAGTAGTCAATTAAAAATGAGTCAGGAAAAAAAGAAAAGGGAGAAAAGAACAGATGAACAAATAGCAAATAGTAAGATAATAGATGGAAACACAACCTTATCAATAATCAAATTAAAAGCAATGGTTTAAAAGCCCTAATTAAAAAAACAAGTTTGTCACATTGGATAAAAAGCAAAACTCAACTTTATGCTGACCACAAGAAACACACTTTAAATATAAATTCACAAATAAGTTAAAAGTAAAATGATGGAATAATATATACCATGCTAACCTTAATCAAAAGAAAGCCGTGGTAGGTGTATTAATAACAGACAAATACCTTAGAGAGCAAATTATATTACTAGGAATAAAAAAAATATCATTTTATAATATAAAATGAATCAATTCATCAAGGAGACATAATAATCCTAAATGTTTATTAACTGAAAACAAAACTTCAAAATAAATAAAGCAAAGTTGGTAGAGCTGAAAGGAGAAATTAAAAAATGCACAATTATAGTAGATTTCAACACTGTCTCTTAGTAATTAATAGAAAAACCTGAAAGTCAAAAAGAATATAAAAGACTTGAACAATGCAATGGTCCAACTTGACGTAGTTGACAATTATAGAACAATCCACGCAACAATAGTACAATAAACATTCTTCTTAAATGCATACAGAACATTTATCAAGACAGTCTACATTTAGGGCCAATAAACAAGTCTCAGTAAATTTAAAACGAATTAAGTCATAGGAATTTTGTTCTCTGATGACACTGGAATTAAAGTAGAAATCAATGACAGAAAGGTCTCTAGAAAATCTCCAAATATTCAGTAACTAAATAACATACTTCTAATTAGCACATGTGACATAGAAAAAGTTAAATGGTAAATTAGAAAATATTTTGAACTGAATGAAAATAATATTTCAAACTTTGTGGGATGCTATTAAGGCAATACTTAAGAGGAAATTTTTAACACTAAATACCTATGTTAGAAAAGAAGGTCTCAAATCAATTATGTTATCTTCCAACTTAAGAAACTAGAGAAGATCAAATTAAATAAACATAAACAGAAGAAAGGAAATAAGAAAGATCAGAACAGAAATTAATGAAACAAAGAACAGAAAAACAACATGAAAAATTAATAAAAGCTAAATCTTGTTGTGGGGAGAGAGCCAGGAGTGCAGTTTCCAGGCTCTCGCCCTCACGTGGAAAGGTGCTGGCTCAGGTAGTAAATGGCCATCAACTGTGATTGGATGGCCATCAGCTATAGCTAGTTGGCCATCAGCTGTAACCAGGGAGCCATTGGCCACTAATACAACTGTGGCTATGCTAGCAGCGGATGGGGGCTAGCAAGAAGATGGTGGCTGAGCTAGCAAGAGCGGATTACAGCTAGCAAGTGAGGTTGGTTGACAGAGCGGCGGACAGCAGGTTGCGGGTCATGTGGATCTTGCTTCTTGTGTCTCCAACCCAGCGGCCAGCAAAACTATAGTGGTATGACTCTCCTATCTATAGCTCCGTGGGTGTTCCTTTTTGTTCTCACCATGTCCTGTGTTCTTATGTGGTGAGCAGGACCAGAGACCCCACATGCCACCCTGCATGACACTGATGTTTTGAGGAAATTAATAAAATTGATATATCTCTAGCCATTTGTATTAATCATGTCTTTTTATTTTTTGTATCTCTTATGCTTTAACCTATGAGACTTTACTGACTCTGGAGAGACTGTCCTCCCAAGGCTATCCAATTCCCAGAGGTTCTTTTCTTTTTTTAATAGCTGAGTAATATTCCAGTGTGTGTGTGTGTGTGTGTGTGTGTGTGTGTGTGTATCACATCTTCTTTATCCAGGCATTTATTGATGGGCACTTGGATTGTTTCCATATCTTGGCTATTGTAAATAATGCTGCAATGAACATAGGGATGCATATATCTTTTCAAATGAATATTTTGGATTTCTTCAGATAAATACCCACAAGTGAAATTGCTGAGTCACAAGATAGTTCTACTTTCAATTATTTGAAGAAACTCCACGCTGTTTCCACAGTGACTGCACCAATTTCCAATCCCACTAACAGTGCACAAGGGTTCCTTTTCTCCACATCCTCACCAACACTTGTTTGCTGATTTATTGACTATAACCATCCGACAGGTGTATAGTATATTATTTGGTGTAGGGGTTGCCATTTCCTGCTTCTGTCTGTCTGTAATACTATAAATGGTTTTGTATTCTTTTCTTTTTTGTTTTATGTTGAATACACGCCTTCCGTATTTTGTGTAGTGCCAGTCATGTGTTAGAAAATTCTCTCAGCTTCCGTATGTTTGGAAAGGTCTTTATTCCTTCTTCATATCTAAAGGATATCTTTGCTGGATATATTCTCCTTGGCTCATAATTTCTCTTTCAGTAGTTTGAATATTTGATTCCACTCCCTCCTGGTTTGTAGAGTTTCTGCTGAAAAATCTGATGATAATCTAACAGGCTTTTCTTTGTAGGTTACCGTCTTCTTTTCCCTGGCTGCCTTGAGGATTGTTTCTTTGTCATTAATTTTTGAAAATAAAATAAAGAGGCAACCAACCAAATGGGGCTCTTGCAAACAACACCTCTGATAAGGGGCTAATATCCAAAACATGTAAGGAAATCATACAACTCAACAGCAAAAAAAAATCCAATTTAAAAATGGGCAGAGGACCTGAATAGAAATTTCAATGCCAATAAGCATATGAAAAAATGCTCAACATCACTAATCATCAGAGAAATGCAAATAAAAACCACAATGAGATATCACCTCACTCCAGTTAGAATGCTTATAATCAACAAATAATAACAAGTGTTGGAGAAGTGGTGGAGTAAAAGGAACCGTCATACACTGTTAGTGGGAATGCAGACTGGTGTAACCGCTATGGAAGGCAGTCTGGAGGTTCTTCAGAAAATTAAAAATAAAATTACCATGTGGCCCACCAATCACTCTCTTGGGTATCTACCCAGAAAATCTGAAAACATTTATCCATGAAGATATGTGTGCTCCGATGTTCATTTCAGCTTTATTTACAGTGGCCAAGACATGGAAACAACCAAAGTGGCCTTCGATAGATCATTGGATAGAGAAGATGTGGTATATATACACAATGGATTACTATTCTGTCATAAGAAAAGACAAAATAATGCCTTTTGCGATATGGGTGGATCTTGAGTTTATAATGCTAAGTGACATAAGTCAAGCAGAAAAAGTAGAGAACCATATCATTCACTGATATGTGATATATAAAACTGAAAAAAAGAAAGAAACAAGACCAACAAATGAAGAAACAAAATCTCATAGACACAGACAATAGTTTAGTGGTTACCAGAGGTTGTGGGTGGAGCGGGTGGTAGATGAGGGTCAAATATATGGCGATCAAAGGGATCAAAGGGATCAAATATATGGTGATGGAAGGAGAACTGACTCTGGGTGGTGAACACACAATGTGATAGATAGATGATGTATTACAGAATAGTACACCTGAAACCTATGTAACTTTACTAACAGTTGTCACACCAATAAACTTTAATTTAAATAAATAAATAAATAAAATAAAAAATTAAAAAAAATAAAAGTAAAATAGAAACACGAAAAGGGCATTATAATTGACCTATTTCAACCTCCCTGTTTTCCAGACATAAAGCTGACGGGTTATTCTTTAGGCACAAATTTCAGTATATTCCGCTTATCTCTTCCTACCTTAGGTATGGTTTAATGAAATGAAATCTGGACAGAGAGTCAGGAGATCATCATTTGCTGTGAGACTATGGGTAAACCATTGGTCTCATTAGGACCTTTCCTTCCTAGTTTGAAAAATGGGGGTGTTGAACTAGGTCTATTCAAATGACCATTCCAATTTCAATTAAACAAATAATTGTAATATTCAATATACACTGATAACAAACGATGAATATAAGTCACATTTGACTTCTGCAATTACAAAAGGTGCTCAAAGTGGTTACCATCAGCGTAATTTTAATACAGTTTTTTTTTCCTTTCTTAAAATGTATATACACTTTTTTGGCACACTCTATAAATCTAGTAAAGTACTTATACTCAGAATATGCTCTAAACTTAGCAATAAGGGGAAAAATAAAAATAAATAAACAAAAGAATTGAACAGACACTTCACCAAAAAGATAATACAGATCAAAATAAGCACATGGAAAGACATTGAAGACCATTAGTCACTAGGGAATTGCAAATTAAAACCCTATGAGCTATCTATCAATTTGGCAATTTCTTAAAAATTAAACATATATGCAACCATTCCACTGCAAAGTGTTTAATCAAAATAATCAAAAGCATGCATTCATACAGAGATTTGTCCACAAGTGTTTATATCAGCTTAATTTTTTTTTAATTAAAGTTTATTGGGGTGACAATTGTTAGTAAAGTTACATAGATTTCAGGTGTACAGTTCTGTATTACATCATCTATAAATCCCATTGTACACCACCCAGAGTCAGTACTCCTTCCATCACCATATATTTGATCCCCTTTACCCTCATCTCCCACCCCCCACCCCCCTTACCCTCTGGTAACCACTAAACTATTATCTGTGTCTGTGAGTTTTTGTTTCTCATTTGTCTTGTTCTTTTTCTTCTTTTTGGTTCATATACCACATATCATTGAAACCATATGGTTCTCTGCTTTTTCTGTCTGACTTATTTCGCTTAGCATTATAATCTCAAAATCCATCCATGTTGTCACAAATGTTCCTATATCATCTTTTCTTACCGCCGAATAGTATTTCATTGTGTTTATATACCACAACTTCTTTATCCATTCATCTATCGAAGGACATTTTGGTTGTTTCTATGTCTTGGCCACCGTAAATAAACCTGCAATGAACATTCGTACACATGTGTCTTTATGTATAAATGTTTTCAGATTTTTTTGGGTAGATACCCAGGAAAGGGATTGCTGGGTCATATGGTAATTCTATTCATAATTTTTTGAGGAACCTCCACACTGCCTTCCATAGCAGCTGTAACAGTCTGCATTCCCACCAACAGTGTATGAGGGTTCCTTTTTCTCCACAACCTCTCCAACACTTGTTACTATTTGTCTTGTTGATGATAGCCATTCTAACTGGGGTGAGGTGACATCTCATGGTGGCTTTTATTTGCATTTCTCTGATGATTAGTGATGTTGAGCATTTTTTCATATGTCTACTTGCCATTTGTATGTCCACTTTGGAGAAATGTCTCTTCAGGTCCTCTGCCCATTTTTCAATTGGGTTGTCTGTTTTTTTGTTGTTGAGTTGCATGAGTTCCTTGTATATTTTGGATATTAGCCCCTTATCGGAGGCACTGTTTACAAAAATCTTCTCCCATTAAGTTGGTTGCCTCTTTATTTTGTCGATTGTTTCTTTTGCTGTGCAGAAGCTTTTAAGTTTGATATACTCCCATTCATGTATTTTAGCTTTTACTTCTTTTGCCTTTGGCATCAAATTCATGAAATGCTCTTTGAACCCAAGGTCCATAAGTTTAGTACCTATGTTTTCTTCTATGCAGTTTATTGTGTCAGGTCTTATGCTTAAGTCTTTGATCCATTTTGAATTAATTTTGGTACATGGTGACGAAGCAGTCCAGTTGCATTCTTTTGCACGTGACTTTCCAATTCTGCCAGCACCATTTAGTGAAGAGGCTGTCTTTTCTCCATTGTATGTTTTTGGTTTCTTTGTCAAAAATTATTTGTCCATATTTATGTGGTTTTATTTCTGGGTTCTCAATTCTATTCCATTGGTCTATGTGTCTGTTTTTCTGCCAATACCATGATGTTTTGATTATTGTAGCCCTGTAGTACAAGCTAAAGTCAGGGAGTGTGATACCTCCAGTATTGTTCTTTTTTCTTAAGATTGCTTTGGCTATTCGGGGTCTTTGTGGTTCCAAACAAATCTGATGATTTTTTGTTCTATTTCTTTAAAAAATGCCATTGGGATTTTGATGGGGATCACATTAAATCTGTATATTGCTTTGGGTAATATGCCCATTTAACTATGTTTATTCTTCCAATACATGAGCACGGAATGTCTTTCCATTTCTTTGTGTCTTCTTCAATTAATTTTAAAAATGTCTTACAGTTTTCAGCATACAGGTTTTTCACATTCTTGGTTAACTTTATTCCTAGGTATTTTATTCTTTTTGCTGCAATTGCAAAAGGAATTGTTTTTTTTTTTTTTTTATTTCTTTTTCTGAGATTTCACTGTTAGTATATAGGCATGCAATGGACTTTTGTACGTTGATTTTGTAGCCAGCAACTTTACTGTATTCGTTGATTGTTTCTAATAGCTTTTTGGTGGAGTTTTTAGGGTTTTCTATATACAGCATCATGTCATCTGCAAAGAGTGACGATTTAACTTCTTCATTTCCAATTTGGATGCCTTTTATTTCTTTCTCTTGCCTGATTGCTCCGGCGAGGACTTCCAACACTATGTTAAAAAGCAGAGGTGACAGGGGACAGCCCTGACATGTTCCTGAACATAGAGCAAAGGGCTTCAGTTTTTCACCATTAATTATGAGATTAGCTGAGGGTTTGTCATATATGGCCTTTGTTATATTAAGGTATTTTCCTTCTATACCTATTTTATTAATTGTTTTAATCATAAATGGATGCTGTATCTTGTCAAATACTTTTTCTGCATCAATTGATATAATCATATGATTTGTATCCTTTATTTTGTTTATGTGATGTATCACATTGATGGATTTGTGTATGTTGAACCACGCTTGTACCCCTGGGATGAACAGCTCTTGGTCTTGATGAATAATCTTTTTAATGCATTGTTGCATTCGATTTGCTAGAATTTTGTTTAGGATTTTTGCATCTGTATTCATCAGAGATATTGGTCTGTAGTTTTCTTTTTTTGTGTTGTCCTTACCAGGTTTTGGTATCAGGGTAATGTTGGCCTCACAAAATGAGTTAGGGAGTACTGTCTATTCATCAATTTTTTGGAAGAGTTTGAGCAGGGTTGGTATTAGATCCTTTTTGAAGGTTTGGTAGAATTCACTAATGAAGCCATCTGGTCCAGGACTTTTGCTTTTGGGAAGGTTTTGGATGACTGATTCAATTTCCTTACTGGTGATCGGTCTGTTTAGATTTTCCAGTTCTTCATGGTTCAGCCTTGGAAGGCTATATGTTTCTAAGAACTTGTCCATTTCTCTAGGTTTTGAATTTGGTGGCATATAGTCCTTCATAGTATTCTTGGATGATCCTTTGTATTTCTGTGGTGTCTGTGATAACTTCCCCTTTTTCATTTCTGATTTTGTTTATTAGTATCTTCTCTCTTTTTATGTTCGTGGGCCTAGCAAAGGGTTTGTCAATTTTGTTAATCTTTTCAAAGAACCAGCTCTTTGTCACATTAATTTTTTCTGTTGTCTGTTTGTTCTCTATTTCATTTAGTTCTGCTTTGATTTTTATTATTTCCCTTCTTCTGCTGACCTTGGGTTTTATTTGTTCTTCTTTTTCTAGTTCTATAAGGTGTAACATGAGTTTATTTACTTGGGATTTTTCTTCAGATAGGTCTGTAATGATATAAATTTCCCTCTTAAAACTGCCTTCACTGAATCCCAAAAATTTTGGTAGAATGTATTTTCGTTCTCATTTGTTTTTTTGTATGTTTCTATCTCTCCTCTAATTTCTTCTTTGACCCGGTCTTTCTTTAAAAGTATGTTTAATCTCCATGTATTTGCGGTTTTTCCTGCTTTCGTTTTGCAGTTGATATACAATTTCAAAGACTTGTGATCAGAGAATATTCTTGGTATGATTTCAATCTTCTTAAATTTGCTGAGGTTAGTTTTATGTCCCAATATATGGTCTATCCTTGAGAATGTTCCATGTACACTAGAAAAAAATGTATAGTCTGATGTTTTAGGATGAAGTGCTCTATAAATGTCAATTATGTCCATCTCATCTAAAGTGTCATTTAGGGCTGATCTTTCTTATTTATTTTCTGTTTGGATGATCTATCCATAGCTGTCAATGATGCATTTAGGTCCCCTACTATAACCGTGTTTTGGTCAATTTCTCCCTGTTATTCTGTTGGTAGTTCCTTGATATATTTCAGTGCTCCCTGATTGGGGGCATAAATATTGATGATGGTTATGTCTTCTTGTTGTATAGTCCCCTTTACCATTATGAAATGTCCATCTTTGTCTCTTGTTACCTTTTTCACCCTGAAGTCTGTTTCATCTGATGTCATTATGGTTACACCTGATTTTTCTCTGGATGCCATTTGCTTGGAGTGTCAATTTCCACCCTTTCACTCTGAGTTTATGCTTGTTCTTGTATTTGAGATGCGTCTCCTGGAGATAGCATATGGTTGGGTTTAGTTTTTTGATCCAATCTGCTACTCTGTGCCTTTTTATTGGAAAGTTCAGTCCATTTCCTTTTAAGGTGATTATTTATATGTGAGGATTTCCTCTCATTCTATCTTTAGTTTTCTGGTAAGGCTGTGTCTCCATTGTTTCTTTGCCTTTTTGTTGTTGTCTATTATTTCTGTGTGGTGGTGTTCTATGATGTTTCCCTCTGTTTCTTCTTTTATTACAGTATATATTTCAGTTCTGGATTTTTTTTTTCAGTAGTTATCTTTAAGTTTATGTAAAAGAAAGTTTGATATTTAGACTATTCCATCCATTTTTTTCAGCATGCTTACTTTCTCCATTCCCATATTCCAGTTCAGGCCTTTATTCTCCCCCTTTTTATGTTTTGGTTGCCACAAATTGTCGCTGTTGATGGTGGTCGAATAGCCTCCTTTGGTATTTCTTGTAGTGCACGGCGTGTATTAGAAAGTTCCTTCAGCTTCTGTATGTCTGGAAAGGTCTTTATTCATCCTTCATATCTAAAGGATATCTTTGCTGGGTATGTTATTCTTGGCTCATCATTTCTCTCTTTCAATAGTTTGAATATTTGGCTCCACTCCCTCCTGGCTTGTAAAGTTTCTGCTGAAAAATCTAATGATAGTCTAATGGGTTTTCTTTGTAGGTTACCGTCTTCTTTTCCTTGGCTGCCTTGAGAAGTCTTTCTTTGTCAGTGATTTTTGACAGCTTTAATACAACGTGTCTTGGAGAAGGTCTGTTGGGGTTGAGGTAATTAGGTGTTCTATTCGCTTCTTGGATTCAAGAATCCAGTTCTTTACACAAGTTTGGGAGTTATCATCGACTATTTATTTGAATATGCTCTGTGTTCCCTTCTCTCTTTCTTCTCCTTCTGGTATGCCCTTTATTGTTATATTGCTCTTTCTGATGGATTCAGAAAGTTCTTGCCGAGTTCTTTCATTTCTTTGAAGTCTCAAGTCTCTTTCTTCTTCCGTCCATGTCATTTCCAGGTTTCTATCTTCGATGTCACTGATTTTTTCCTCCATCTGGGCAACTCTACTACCTTGCTGGCTATTTCATTCTTCATTTCTTCTATTGAGTTCTTAATCCACAGAAATTCTATTTGCTTCTTTTTAAAAATTTCAATTTCTTTGGTAAAATGTTCATGTTTCTCTTTTATTGTGTGTGTGTCCATTAAACTGCCTTTCTGTTTTCTTGCATCTTGTTGAGTTTTTTCAGAACTGCAATCTTGAATTCTCTGTCATTTAAGTCACGTATTTTCATATCTTTACGTTCATTTTCTGGAGACTTTTCACTTTCTTTCTGAGCTGTCTTGTTGCCTTGGTTATTCATGGCAATTAATGATTTATTATGTCTCTTCCTAAACATCTACAGGAGTGGGTTCTGCAACAGGTTGATAGGAAGAGGTCTTCTTTTGTTTTCCAGTACGTGTTGGTAGAATGTTTTATTTTGTCTCAGACTGCAGCCTTTTTTCTCTCTCACACTGTAGTGTTATGTTTTCTCTGCAATATTTCAGCTTCTCAAACAATGGGGTGTGTCATGCCGGGTGGCATGCAGGGTCTCTATTCCTGCTCCCCACATAAGAATGCAGGATATGGTGAGGCCAAAAAGGATCACCCACGGAGCCATAGATAGGGGAGTCATGCCACTATATTCTAACTGGCGGTTGGGTTGGTGACATAGAAATCAAGAGCAACACAATACGCAACCCTCCATCCACTTCTCTCTGCCAATCAACCTCACTTACCAGCTGCAATCCGCCATGCTAACTGCAATCTGCTCTTGCTAGCTCAGCCACCATTTTCTTGCTAGCCCCCATTTGCTGCTAGTGTAGCTACAGCAATTATATGAGTGGTCAATACCTAACTGGTTACAGTTAACGGCCAACTAGCAAAGCTGATGGCCATCCCATCACAGTTGATGGCCATTTACTACCCAAGTGAGCACCTTTCCACGTGAGGGCGAGAGCCTGGAAACTGCCCTCCTGGCTCTGTCCCCACAGAGGGTTTCCCTGGAAGGCGGGCTTCTCCTCTGTTAACAGTTCGCCTGGGTCATAGGGTGCCGCATCTGTGTGGGGATGCGGAGAGCTTCTGAAGTTCCAAAGCTCTTCCTGCACCAGATTCAGAGCCTGTATGTTTCAGCAGTTCTGTTTACTCCTGCAGGGATCTGCCCAGATAGGTGGGGACAGGGGCAGGGTGGGTTGTGAGAGGTGGCCCAGAGCAATAGCGGTGACCACCACCACAGCCGGTCCTGCTTCCACAACTCCCTCCCCTTTGCCGGAACTAGTTGGGCTGCGAATCTGTGTCTGTGGACCACAGTTCTCAGAATTGCAAATATTCTGTTCTTGTGATCTGACAGTGCTACTCTTCTGCTTCTAGAACTGCAATCTTGAATTCTCTGTCATTTAAGTCACATATTTCCATATCTTGACGTTCATTTTCTGGAGACTTTTCACTTTCTTTCTGAGCTGTCTTGTTGCCTTGGTTATTCATGGCAATTAATGATTTATTATATCTCTTCCTAAACATCTACAGGAGTGGGTTCTGCAACAGGTTGATAGGAAGAGGTCTTCTTTTGTTTTCCAGTATGTGTTGGTAGAATGTTTTATTTTGTCTCAGACTGCAGCCTTTTTTCTCTCTCACACTGTAGTGTTATGTTTTCTCTGCAATTTTTCAGCTTCTCACACAATGGGGTGTGTCATGCCAGGTGGCATGCAGGGTCTCTATTCCTGCTCCCCACATAAGAATGCAGGATATGGTGAGGCCAAAAAGGAACACCCACGCAGCCATAGATAGGGGAGATAGCAGGTGGGAGCGGGGTGAGCTTTGGGAGGATAGGGAAAGGGTGGCTAGTCTCAGTGCCTACGGCTTCCATTCTCTGTGGTAGTGAGGGCTTAAACCACCGTTTTCAGCCTTCTTCCCTCAGTCTTTGCTCCGAGGGCTCTGCCATGAGCATTGGGTTCAGCTGTGTTATGTGCTGTCCCCTCAGTCCTGTGGGCCATAAACGGAGCCCTAGCAGTCCGAGTTCTTCCCTCTCTCGCAGCTACAGTAGTTCCAGGATGCAGTGAGCTCGAAGCACTGAGCTAGGTCTGCATCCTGCACCCACCTGGCCCTGCCTCTGCACTTCTCCCTTCCGTCCTCACCTGCTAGCGCAATTTGCCCACTTTTAGGTGAACTCAGTAGTGAGCCTCTTCATCTTGCCTGTCTGCTGTGCAGGGAGTCCTTTGTGGAGTTATAGTTGTTCAACTGTTGTAAATTCCAGAGGAGATTTCCATAGGCTCACCTCACACTGCCATTTTGATCAATTTCCCAGCTTAATTTTTTAATAGCCAAAAACTGGAATCAACCCAGATCTTCATTGGATAACAGATAAATGGGTGAATAAACTGTGGTTCATACAATAGGATACTGCTCAACACTAAAAAAACATTCACTACTGCTGCACTTAACAACATGGATAAATATTAAAACTATTATGTTCATTTAAGAACTCAGTAAAGAGCAAATGCTATATTTTTCCACTTATATAAAATTCTAGGAAATGCAAACTGTGATGACAGAAAATATATCAATGACTGCCTGGGCTCCAGGCTGGGCTAAATGTGTGGAGGAACCAGAGAGAGGAATTACACAGGAACTAGAGCAAATTTTTGGAGATTATGGATATTTTCATTATCTTATCATGGTGATAGCTTCATGGGTATACACATATGTCAAAACTTACCAATTGTACATTTAAAAACAAAAATCTACAAGCAAAGTCCCTGTTCTCAGGTTGTATAGTGAGTTCAATTAAAGACTCAAATCATAAACACATACCCTATAAGATGTTTCAGGAAATAGAAAGAACAATCCTCAAATCATTTAACAAGGTTAATATTACCTTGAAACTGCGAGAACAGGATAGCATGAGAAAGGAAAAAGATATGAGTAAGTTATACTGAGCTTTAGGGCAGGCAGATCAATACCTTGGCTGTGGGTCCTCTGCTGAATACAAAAGGACTAAAAGTACATTCAGCAGCACCTCCTACACAGTTAGATTTACAAGGGTCACTGAATTGCACTCTGGCTCCAGAGGCAGGGGCAGAGCTCAGCTCCCCCAGCTACAAAAGCTCCAGCTGGTCTACTCCTGATGTTTACCAAGCAACCAACTGTTTAGAGACAGTTTAATTGTAACTAGCCCTCATAGCTAAGTGGTCTTTTATTAGCTCAAATGGAGCCCCATGCATCAGGAGGGGCCACCTTCCCCCAAGCCCCTTCCAGTCCTTCCCTATTAAAGTGAAATACGGCTTTAATATAGTCACACCTGGTGGAAGTGCTCTCTTAGTCAGCAGCTCTGGATGCCCACCCTCCCCCATTTAGGGTTGCCTATTACAGGGTTGGGTTTTGCAACTCTTTGAATGATCAAATTAGTTTTAAAGCCAGTAAAAACATTGCATATGAGAAGCAAATCACCGTCACTTATGTACTTTGGAGCTGACTTCAGTCATCATTTAAGTTTTAAAAAGGGGGGTGGAGTGTGGGAAGAGAAGAAACAACAAATAGCCCATAAAAACAAGTTTTAGAATTTCTTTATTCAGTATGTGTTTGGGGAAATTGCAGAATAAATGACTTCAGCAAATCCATGTTTTAATATATCTCAGGCTCCTGAAGCATAGGAAAGGCTACAGTGGGCCAGAGCATGTTGGTTTCAATCTGTGGGAACTGCATGGGTTGGGGGTTAGGAGGACCATTAATAAGAAAAAAGGTCCAAACCTCAACTTTTATTCCTGAGGTAAAATAAGCTACTAGATGTAGAAAACAGACCTCATTCAGTGCACACATCTCAGCTAAAATGTTTCATCTGCTCTCAAAATAATTTCCCAACACTCGCACACTTGGACACATTGAGCTACCTATAAACACACAGAGATTTGCTGCCCTGGAAAACTAAACAATACATTCAAATCCAATATATTATTTTGTCTATTCTCAATCATGTTAGCAAAGGCTCAGAGCAGTTAATAGCTTTGGGAAAGTCACACAGCTCTCATCTCTTTGACTCCAAAGTCTGTGTGTGTTCTTCATTTGTATTCTAACTAGTAGTTGGAAGGTCAAACTATGTTCCTTTTTTTTTTTTTTTAGAATTTCTTGACAAACTCTTAATCTAGAGCTATCTTTGATCTTTGATATTTCCAGCCTCCTCCTGTTTTTCAAAGAAATCAACAGTACGGCCAACTCAATACTTAGTAGCCTTCCCCACCCTACATCTTGTATGATCAAATACTCTTTCACATATTTATCAAATATATACATATTCCTGAAGAAGTTGTATCCGCTGGCCCATATCATCAGTCCAGTGTAACTTACTGTTGCATAGTTAAAATGTCACCCATTCTCACCTTAAAATACAACAGGGTTTCATGAAGACCCAAGGTCTTCGGGGACCAGAAAGTATATTTGAGTGGTGCCTTGTTGAATTTGCTCTAGTTCGCTTTTCCTCCTTAAATAGTTTGGGAGTTCTTGCTATAGAAAGCAAACAAGGGAACAACAAAACAAATATCTGGTGAAATCAAGTACCTAATTCCAATGAGAGAAAGAGAGAGAGAGAGAAAAAGAGAGAGAGAGATAGAGATCATGTTGGAAGTCAAAGAAATTCTTTTGATTTACTATCAGAAACTTCCGGTCAAATTCTGTACTTCTCCCCCCCACCCCATAACTTTATTGAGATAGAATACATATATCATAAACCCACCTATTTAAAATGACAATTAAATAAAATTTAGTATATTCACAAATATAGAGGGTGCCAAAAAAGTATACACATTTTATTTTTGAAATTTAAAGAAAAAATTTATTGAAGATCTGAAAAACAATTCCTAAAAGATTGACTTTTCCAGAAAACTGTAGCTACACAATGCGTTGCGTCTATCATGTTAAAACGTGCATTAGACACAAATACAAAATCCATGAAACAAGCCACCACTCTTCAACAATCTGAGCAGAGATAAAATGCCTAAGGAACAACGTGGATGACTTGCAAAGGATGGGCTCTCTACTTTAAGCACCATTTAAAAAAAAAGCACAAAATGGATGTGTGTTCAGTTATATACACTGACTTGAACCTTTGGCACTAGGAATCAGAGCATTTTGTCATATAGCAGTAACACGTATTATAAAAGTGCGTAGTGTCAAAGGAATAGAACCACCAGCATTCAAAAGCAGCTTTGTCAACTAGGCGATGGAACATTCTACAGTACGTCTCTCCGATGTCCATCACTGAATACACTGGCAGCAACTTTGAAATGAAGGGGGGAAAAAAGAAAAGAAAAAAGGAGCTGTGACCCCTTTTATTTTCTCTGTTTAAAATCAAACAGAAAACAAACATCAATTCTGTTATACACAAACATTTTCAAAGTACAACATTTGTACAAGAGAAGGACTAAGAACAGAATGTTTACAGAGATCCAAACACAAGGGTAAGTAAGCGTCTCACACAACTTTCCGGTGGTACTCAGGAGGGGCCACTTCGTAGTCGCTGGCACTGAACAAAGTTGCAGAATTCTTCGCCAGGTATTTTAGGAAATCATGAAGATAATTCAGTAACAAAGCAAGGCTCTTCTCATCCAGAGGGGTATAGGCCAACATCGCTCCAATTCGCACGAATAATCTCAGCAGGTGCGGCGCCCCGTACACCTGGGACATGGGGGCGTCAGGGTGGTCTGCGAGGATCTCCGCGTACTGCGGTCTCTCAAATTTGTAGACCAGCTGAGTGCCCAGCATCACGTTGAAGTATTCCTTTATCCCCACCACCACTTCCTTCACTGCGTATTCCTTGTTATCTGTGTTTCCTCGAGATTTCTTGTAATTTGCATAATCCTCCAGAATGGAATCCACATTCTTCTTGGCAGGAAGATAAAAGAGCTGTTTCTGCCGAGTAATTAAGTCCCAGTCGTCAACAAGCCATGGTTTTAGTTCTTCAGGAATCTTCACCTTAACTTCAACTGTGTTCATGAATGTTTCCTCATTTTCAACAGTAGGATCTACTCGGGCTCTTTTCTTACGAGGTGGCTGAGGTGTCTCACTGGTACTGCCACCATCTCCATTTCCAGGTGTTTTCTGTTTGTTCTTCTTTGTTTTCACTTCAACATTTTTCTGTTGCAGACCAGACGTCTTCTTTCCTGGAGCAGCCCCTCTCATCTTCCCCTCTGCATACTGCTCCTGATTTGCCCTTTGAAGTTCTGGCTGTTTCTGCAGATTGGTGTCCACGTATTTGAGTACTCTGCTTTCTGGAACCCATTCATCCCAGTTTTTATTCCAACCACTGTAATGTATAAAGTATTTCACTTGTTTGTCCTTTATGTCAACCTTTACACACTTTGCTTCATAAAGAAGAGGCCCATGAAAGCACAGCACTTGCTCACCCTCCTGGAATTTAGGCTTCCGGTCCTGCTTATAGGGATTCGCCGCGGCCTCCTCCTTCTCCCACCACTCGCACTACCGCCCCCCACTCTCCAGCCCACCCAGCTCCGCCAAAGTATACACATTTTAAAAAGGAAAAATTGTATTAAAATTGTGATACTCAATATATACCAATAACAACAGATGAACACAAGTCACATTTGACTTCTGCAATTACAAGAGGTGCTCAAAGTGGTTACCATCAGCATAATTTTAATAGTTTTCTTTCCTTTCTTAAAATGTGTATACATTTTTTTGGCAAAACATCACCACAGTCAATTTTCAACGCTTAATTACCTTAAGATGAACCTCTTTACTCTTTAAATATTATTCCCTTATACTCATATGCCTTCCCCCTACCCCAGCCCTAAGCAACTCTGAATCTATTTTCTTTCTGTATATATTTTCCAGTTCTGGATTTTCATAAGAATGAGATCATATAGTATACAGTCTTTTGTAGCTGGCTTTTTTTCACTTAGCATAATGTATTCAAGTTTTATTTTCATTCCAACCATTCTAGTGGGTGTCAAGTAGTAACTCACTGTTGTTTCAATTTGCATTTTCCTGATAACTAATGATGTTGAGCATCTTTATATGTGCTTATTGAAGGTATATATTTGTCGCCACACAACAGCTTAACCGTTTGTTTCCTTCTACTTGCCCCCAAAGAAAGGAGAGTCTGTAAGACAGATCCTTTCAGGGACTTGGCTAATACCTTTGTGTTTGCACCTTATGCCTCCCTGTTTGGTCCCAGAAAGATGACTGGACAGTCAATGATGAGTAAGATTCCTCATGGAAGGAACAACTCAAGCCAGCCGCAGTCATGTGGGGACCAGCAGGAGAACCCACGGGGTTCACAGAGGTGGGCACAGCACCCCCCCCCCTTCCTCAGGCTAAGGAAAGCCTCAGCCTCTGTGGCTGCATTCCTTCCTACAACCTGCAAGGGAAGTGATTCAATGAGGTACTCTCCATCTATTCATATGCATATAGGTTTTGTCCCTTGGGAATGTTGAGACTTACTGTCCAGCTGCCTGCAGGCAAGGGTGATTGACTTATATCCGTTTCCTATTATGATGTATAGGATTCACAGATCTTGAGACTGACAAGCTTTATCTCCTTTACTTCCCCACTGAACTAATAAAAGCTGATGCAAGGCCCGACTGGTGCTTCCAGTGCTTCAGATTAGGGGTCCCTTGGTCTGCTTAAACTCTATTCACGACTGCTGTCTTTTCTTAACCCTGCGCCGCCCTCCTCGCTCCCCACAACTCTCCTAGGGCGGGACGCGACACATATTGGCCATTTGTATATCTTCCATTTGTATATTTACCTATTTTTAATGGGTTAACTGTCTCTATTATTGAATTATAAAAGATTTTTATATATTCTAGATACAAGTCTCAAATCAGACACATGATCTGCGAATATTTTCTCTCATTCTGTGGGTTGTCATTTCATTTTCTTTGTGAATCCCTTTGAAGCACAAGTTTTATTTTGATAAAGTTTAATTTATCTTTTCTTTTTCTTTTGTTGCCAATGCTTACGGTGTCATATTTAAGAATCCTTTGAAAATCCAATGTAATTAAGATTTATTCTTGTTTTCTCTAGGAGTTTTATAGTTTTTGCTCTTACATTTAGATATTTGATCCATTTTGAGTTAATTTTTGTATATAGTGTGAATGTCCAATTTAATTCTTTTGCATGTGACTATCTGGTTGTCCCAGGACCATGTTGGGAAGACTATTCATTGGGTATTGAATAGTTTTGTCATCTTTGTTGAAAATCAGTTGACCATAGATGACTGGTTTTGTTTCTGGACTTTCAATTTAATTCTATTGGAGATATATATATATATATATATATATATATATATATATATATATTTGTATATGTATATATGTACGTGTATATATATATGTATATCCATACATATATACGTATATATATATCCATATATATATACCATATATATCCATATATATATACGTATATATATATATATACACATATATATCTTCGTGCCAATAACATACTGTCTTGATTACTGTTGCTCTGTATGAATTTGAAATCACCAAGTGTAAATTCTCCTACTTTATTCTTCTTTTTGATATTGTTTTGGCTTTTCGGCATCCCTTGACATTCCATATAGATTTTAGAACCACTTTATCAACTTCTACAAAAAATAGTTAGCCGGCATTATGGTAGGAATTCTGTCAAATCTGCAGATCAGTTTGAGTAGTATTGCCTTCATAACAATGTTAAGTCTTCCAATCTATGAACATGGTATGTTTCCCCATTTATTAAGATCTTCTTTAATTTCTTTAAACAATGTATTATAGTTCTTAGAATATAAATTTTGCATTTCTTTTGTAAAATTTATTCCTAATATCATACTCTTTTTGATACTATTGTTAATGGATTTGATGTCTTAATTTATTTCATTGTATTGATTGTTCAAATCTATAGAAATGCAATTTTTTGTATTTTGGCCTTATATGCTGCAACTTTGTTGAACTCATTAATTCTAATAATTTCTAGTGGATCTTTTGGCATTTTCTATATGTAAGATCAGGCCACCGGTGAGTATAGTTTTACTTCTTATTTTCTATTTTGAGTGCCTTTTATTTCTTTTTCTTGCCTAATTTCTCTGGCTAGAACTCCCAGTATAATGTTGAATAGAAGTGGTGAGAACAGACATCCTTGTCTTGTTCTCTATCTTAGGAATAAATCATCCAGTCTTTCACCATTAAGTATGATATTAGCTGTGGGTTTTTGAGAGTTTTGGATTTTGTTCAAGAGTTTTGATCTTTTTCTGTATCTATTGAAATGATCATGTGATTTCTGTTTTTATTCTGTTGATAAGACATATTACATAAATAGATTTTTCAGATGATAAACCAACCTTGAGTAACTAAGATAAATCTCATTTGGTCTGATGAATAATTATTTTTATATACAGCTGGATTTGGTTTGTAAATATTTTGTTTAGGATGTTTGCCTCCATATTCATAACAGATAGCATTCCTTTTTTATTTTTGTGTTTTCTTGTGATTTCTTTGACTAGTTTTGGTATGAAGGTACTAGAATATGTTGAAAAGTTTTTCCTTCTCTTCCAGTTTTTTGAAGAATTTGTGAAGAATTGAATTTGATTCTTCTTCTAATATTAGATAGAATTCAGTGATAAAGTTATCTGGGCCACATATTTACTCTGTAGGTACTTTTTCTTTTCTTTTCTTTTCTTTTCTTTCTAATACTTCAATCTCTTCGCTTGTTATAGTTCTATTCTGATTGTTTCCTCATGAGTCAGTTTAGGTAGTTTGAGTCTTTTTAGGAATATGTCCATTTTATCTTACTTATTTAATATATTGATGTACAATTTTTCATAGTATTTTAAAAATAATTGTTTTTTTCCTAAAGTCAGTAGTTATGCCCCCTTCTATTTCTGATTGTAGTTATTTGAGTCTCTTCTCTTTTTTCCTTGGTTAAACTAGCTAAAGTTTTGCCAATTTTGTTGAGCTTTTGAAAAAACAGCTTTTGATTTATTTTTTCTCTATAGTTTTTGTATTCTTTTTCATTAATTTCTGCTCTAGTCTTTATTATTTCTTTCTCTCTCTTGCCTTATATTTAGTTTGCTGGTCTATGTCCAGTGTATTAATGTAGAAGGTCCAATTACTGGATTTAGATCTTCCTTCTTTCCTAACATAAGCTTTCACTCACAGCTGTAACTGTCCCTCTAAGCACTGCTTTAGTTGCAATTCATGTTTTTGTTCATTTTATCTTCATTTCCATTTATCACAAAGTTTTTTCTGATTTCTCTTTTGGTTTCTTCTTTAACCCATTTGTTATTTAGGAATGAATATATTACTCCTTTCCCACATGTTTGTGAGTTGCCCACATTATTTTTTTCTCTGTTATTGATTTCTAATTTTATTCCATTATTGTCAGAGATTTCTATTATTTCTTTATTTTAAATTTATTGAAGTTTGGTTTATGGTGCAGCATATGGTCAGTATATCCTGTAGAACGATCCACATTCACTGAACAAGGTACATTCTATTGTTATTGGGTAGTGTTATAGATGTCTGGTAGGTGCAGTTGGTTTATAGTGTTGTTCAACCCTTCTGTTTCTTTGCTAATCATGTCTAATTGCTCTATCCATTATTGAAAGTGCAGTATTAAAGTGTCTAGCTATTATTATTGAATTATTCAGTTTTCCCTCATTTCTATCAGTTTTTCCTATATTATGTTTATTTTGATGCTTTCTTATTAGTTGCATGTGTTTATAATTGTTATATCTTGTTGATGATGAGTTAACACCTTTCTTATTATAAAATATTCCTCCTATTTCTAGTAACACATCATTTTAAAGTCTGTTTATCTGATATTAGTAAGGCTATTCCAACTTTCTTGTCATTGCTGTTTGCATGACATATCTTGTTCTATCCTTTTACATTAAATCTATCTGTGTCTTTGAATCTAAAGTATGTCTTTAGGAGAAAACATATAGTTGAATTATGTTTTGTCATCCAGTCTAATAATATCTGTATTCTGAATGGACTGCTTAATTTATTTACATTTATTTTATTACAGTATATGGTTGTATTTAGGTCAGCCATTTTACCTTTTGTTTTCTATATGTTGCATGCCATTTTGGTTCTCTATTTCTATTTTGCTGCTTTACTTTGCATTTAGTGAATATTTTTAATGTAGCATTTTAATTCCATTAATGATTTTTAAAATATATTTTGGGGATTTTTTAGTGGCTGCTTTAGAGTTTGCCATATACATCTTAAATTATGAGAATAAGCTTTAAATTTATGCTCGCTTAATTCTAGTGATATGTTGGTACATTACTCCTACATTTTTCTGTTTCCTTTTCCTCCTTTTTGTTATATTATTGTTATATATATATATAATGTTACATCTATTACAAACCCAACAAAACATTGTTATAATTATATTATTTACCATCTGTTATAATCACCTTAGTCCATTACAAATTTACTCCCATCTACTTCTTTTATACTATTAATGGCAAATATATTACATCTCTATTTCCATATGTTGTAGGCCTAAGAATACATTATGCACATATTATTTGTACAATTGCTTTTCTGATCTGTTAAGAGAATAAAGGAGAAATATATGCACTCTAGTAGTCTTTTATAAGTACATAACTACTTTTACCTCTTTGTTTACCTTTACTCTTTGTTTATTCCTGTTATTTGAATTATGATTGGTGATCACTTGCTTTTGGCATGAAAATATTAATCTTTAGTACTTCTCGTAAGGTGAATCTAATAGCAACAAGTTTTCTCAGTTTTATTTATCTGGAAAGTGTTAATTTATCCTTTTTTAAACAGTAATTGTGCTGTATAAAGTGTTCTTGGTTGACAGATTTTTCTTTGAATACTTTGTGCATTTTATTCCACTGCTTTCTGTCCTCCATTATTTCATTTGAGAAGTTAGTTTTTAATCTTGTATAATCACTAATTTAACACATTTAAGGATAGAAAAATATATTTTCACATGTAAAAAAAATCTAGAAACAAAAAGCCTAACATTTATTTTTACTTTCTGGAAAAGTTGCTGGAAATATGATCCATCAAAACAAGTGACTATATCAAGAAAGTGAATGAATGTGTTCACCCAACATAGGTGAGCAACAAGAGAGAGTTTAAAAATGATAAAAATCATATCTAAGGAAATTACCAGGTGACAGCTGTGCAATAGTACCAAGTGAAGGTCATTCTAAATTTCAACAGAAGGATTGTAATTTTTATGAGGGAGTTCTCCAAGATGGAAACTGGAGCTGTAAGTTTTAGGTAGAATTGACCATGTGGAAAATTTTATAAAGTAATGAGTTTTTTAAAAAAAGAAAGAGCAAATTTAAAATACTAAATATGCACATCTAATAAAGAACTGTTATATAATATACACAACAAACTTTTAAAAGTTAATAATAAGAAAAAAAATCAACTCAATTTAAAAAAAAAATGAGCCAAAGACCTTAAAAGATACCTCATCAAAGAAGAGATACAGGTGACAAATAAGCATATTAGGAGCTGCTCCACATGATATGAGGTGTGATAAAAAAAAGATATGGTGAGTGTTTAAATTTAAAAAATTATTACAGTAAAAACACATTGCTATTAGTCTCCCTCAAAATACTCCTCCTCACTTGGAACTCACTTATCCCATTGTTCTTGCCACTTTCTGAAGCAGTTCTAGAAGTCCTCTTTCATGAGTGTCTTTAGTTGTGCTGTCGTGGCTGCCTCAATGTCCTGAATCAAGTCAAAACGTTTACCTTTCATGGTCATTTTGACTTTGGGAAAGAGCCAGAAGGCACATAGTGCCAGATCCGATGAATAAGGTGGATGAGGACACACTGTAATGTTTTTATTTGAAAGAATTTGCCACCTACCAGAAGTGATGTGTGATACAGAACGTTGTCATGATGGAGGATGATTTATGGCACACTTTGAGCTACACCTTCTCTCTACTGTAGCTCACACCCGACTGACTGCATTGAATAAGTTGAAACTTGTCACACGCTGCTACTAAGGTTTGACATGCAGCTTCCTGTACTGAAGATCCCTGCCTTTCCATTGGATGACACTTGACAGCAGTATTCACCATATTCTTTGATCACACCTTGTATGTCATCAGAGAAATGTAAATTAAAACAACAATGAGATACTACTACACACCTATTATTAATAGAATGGACAAAATCTAGAACACTGACAAAATCCAAAGTTGTCAAGGATGTGAAGCAAAAGAAACTCTTCAATCATTGCTGGTGGGAATGCAAAATGGTACAGCCACATTGAGGGACAGTTTGGAAGTGTTTCAGAAAACTAAACACATTTTTACCATATGATCCAGTAATTGCACACCATGATATTTACCCAAAGGAGTTGAAAACTTGTGTCCACACACAAAACAAACAAACAAACGAAAAAACTCTACACAAATGTTTTATAGCAGCTTTATTTTTAATTGTCAAAACTTGGAAGCAACCAGTATGTCCTTCAGTAAGTAAATAAACTGTGATACGTCCAGACAATAGAATATTATTCAGAGCTAAAAAGAAACGATATTGAGTAATCTTAAATGCATATTGCTAAGTGAAAGAAACCAATCTGAAAAGTCTAAGTACTTCAGGATTTCCAATATATACTATGCTGGAAAATGCAAAACTCTGGAGAGAGTGAAAAGATCAGGGGTTAGAGTGGGGGGCAGATGAATAGACAGAGCACAGAACATCTTTAGAGCAGTGAAAATGCTCTGTATGATACCATAGAGAAGGACACATGCCATTATACATTTATCCAAACCCACAGAAAGTATAACACCAGGAGCGAACTGTAATGTAAACTGTGGACTTTGGGTGATTATGATGTGTCAATTTATGTTCATCAATTGTAACAAATGTCCCATTCTGGTGGGGGATGTTGATAGTGGAGGAGGTTATATATGAGTGGAGACGGCGTTACATGGGAAATCTCTGTACCTTCCTCTCAATTTTGCTGTGAACCTAAAACTGCTCGTAAAATAATAAAGTCTTAAATATGTATGTATATATATATATATATATATATATATATATATATATATATATATATATATATCTGGCCATAACTTTTCTGTCTAGATTTTGTGAATCAATAAATGCATTTTTATTTCATTAAAAAAAAACTAAGTATAGTTGAAACTTAGAGAAGTACCTATTTTCAAAAGAAAGTACCTAGTTTCAAAAGAAGTTATTTTTAAAAGAAAAATGACTTACAAAGCAGTCAGTAACCTGGTCCACCCCTTACCCACTCCCTTCTATAAACTTTAACGATGTTTAATTTCTTTTGATTTCTCAATCGTGTCATGCTCTTTCATTCTCTGGACTTTGCTACACTGTTTAAATATGCCTGTAGTGTTTTTGCCACTCCTTTCCTATATTCTCTCAGCCTTTGTACTTGAATAATTCTGATTTATCCTTGAGATCTTGACCTAGATAGCTTTCTTCCTGAGATGCCTGTTGTATGCTTCCATAGCACCTTGTCATTAACACCCATTCATGAATAATTAATTATTATTTGGTTATCTGTCCTCTCCAATAAATCTCCAATAAATTTATGAGTGGGCAACTCTTTAGACATTGTCTGGCACATAGTAGGTGGTGAATAATTAGTTACTGAGTATATGAATAAATTTTGAATGACACATAACATCTTTAGTGTACTAGGAGGTTAGTTAATAAACTTGGAATTTAGTCAATAAACGTTTACTATAAACCAATAATTTGCAAAGTATGGCACTATAATGGATAAAGAAAGAGGTTTTAAAAGTTTTTATTCTTTTTCTTCAAGAGGTTTTCATTTTGGTGGGGAGTGGAGAACAGAAATAGTGTTAAGATTTAAAAATTGAGATGTGAATTGAGTCAGGCCAACTAACCTCAAGGTTTTACATGGGCACATAAAGTTATGATCCATCAAGATTCTTCTAATGCCTTTTGAGTAGCAGCAGCGTCCTAAACATTAGAGTCTTATGTAGTTGTCTTAGATCAGCAGAGGACATGTATTCTAAAATTAATATGTAAATTTATTTAGCCTCTGTGCATTCTACTGGAAGGTAAAAAGTCTACCCTAGTAAAGAATTAAGTAAGATAGTTTAAAGGACCAACATCTTAGTAGAAATAACCTTATTTTGAGAGTTAATAAGAAAGGACTGAAGTATCACAAGACTGACCTTCTTATCAAGGTCCTTTGAAAAGAAAGCTGACACACAAAAACTTTTTTGGTCTTTGTCTTTGTCAAAATAAAATTCCTTCCTAGACAGATGGCAGGTTGCTAAATGTCAGGTTAGCTCTGGGGCAGATTAATTCAGATGTTGTCAACATAAGTAGCTGTTGACTTGTGGAAAACCAAATCACTCCAAAACAAAACCCAAATGTTTTATTATAGGCAATTTTACTTTCAGATCATATTTCCTGTGTTATTCTTGTACTGTTTCATTTTTTGTTATTACTACCAATATTTGCATATAAACAGGATCTTTGTTGCTTAGCAATTCATTATTTCTGTTGTTTCTTTTTTGCAGAAATTGGTTTAGTTCTCTAGTACAGAGGAGAGCTGTCTGAATTCTCTCTCGTCTACAAAATGTACCCCATTTTCAAATCTAAATGTAAACTTGTTTTTGGAACAATTCACGCAAATGTTCTTTGACGTACATTTGCATCCCAACCCTCACTGGGAAGGAGTTGAGAAGATCATTGCATTTGGTCATCGCTGCTTTCTGCCTCGCTTTATTTGTAATTAGTCTATTCTTACCTTGGTCAGTGGAGGTCTCTGAAAGGACATTCACTGAAGTACTGTTGGTAACTGAGAGAAATTGGAAGAAAACAAATTTCATCAACAGGGGATTGGCTGAATACCCTGTTTCTCCGAAAATAAGACCTAGCCGGACAATCAGCTCTGTATGCGTCTTTTGGAGCAAAAATTAATATAAGATCCGGTATTATTATATTATATTATATTATATTATATTATATTATATTATATTATATTATATATAAAATAAGACCGGGTCTTATAAAATAAGACCGGGTCTTATATTAATTTTTGCTCCAAAAGATGCATTAGAGCTGATTGTTCAGCTAGGTCTTATTTTCGGGGAAACACTGTATATGGTTGAATTTATGGTACAAGTATGCAATGAAACTATTGTAGAGCTGTTAACATTGATATAGACCTACATGTATTGCAAAGAAAAAATGATCAGAAAGTATTAAAAATTAGAGGTGCAAGAGCCAAGTGGAAATACATGCGTAGTATAATCTCATTTATATGTAAAAATTAGATTGTGGGAGAGTCTAGATAGACGTGTTATCTTTCATTTTATACCCTCTGTCTTGTTATTTGTGTTTTTTATATATACTACAGTGAACTTGTATTACTTTTATAATAAGATTGTATTACTTATATAATAAGAGCCAGTCAAGGACAGGCTCTTATTTTCTAATTTTTAAATTTTTTCATAGCTGTTGTGACAGCAGTAGCAATATCCAACCGTAAAGTTATTGGAAGGCATTCTTAGCATCCTACAAAGGAACAGACCTCAAGAGGATTCTGTGTCTCTCAACAACTCCCACAGACACACGTGTACCTAATCTGTAGGATCTACCAGGATATGAGAACCCAAAGTTTAAATTAGAACTTCTTACATTATGGAATATATTCCCAAAGGGTAGTAAACACTGGTTTTGGTGCCAGCAAGGGAAATGCAAGATTTCTACGCATTAATGGCCATTCTTTTTCCCTTTCTTGTTCAAATGAAATAACAGTTTTATGCATTTTAGATAACACGTACAAATCAATTCCTCAATCACCCACCAAAATGCCCCTATACCAAAAAGTCAAAACATCATATCCAAACAGAAAATTTTCCAATCTATGCAAATAAACTCAGCTCAAACTAAATCTAAATCTTTGTCTACCAAAACAAAAATGCAGATTGATTTTTCACTGCTACTTTCCCCTATGGGAGTCACTTCTGGGTTCCAAGTTGACATAAGTTCAATAGAGATATGAAGACCACCATGACCATTGTACAACTCTGTGTTGGTCTCTGAATTTTAACAAAAAAAAGAAATGACAAGTGTGGTTATTGTTCACATTTAACAGTTGTTTTGAGATCCACACGATAAGATTTAGACCTGTGGGCATTGCCTCAAGAGAAGGAGGCACTGTGGCTTTGCACAAAGGATTCTGGACTAAAAGTCAGGAAAATTGAGTTCTTGTCCTGGTCTTATCAACCTGAGTGATCACAAGATGGACATTATTTCTCTGGGTCTTAATTATTTTTCATTTAAAATGTGTGGAGCTAGAGCAGATGGTGGTTTATGTTCCTTCCAATTCTGTGGAAACTTGCTTCATGATTTCACATGCTTTTTATTGGCTGCCCCAAATCTCCCATGGGTAGTATCATACAGAGGTCTAGTCTCCTTGGGCATATATCGAGTTCTAAAGTTACCCTCCTCCTTGTTACTTCTTACCCTTCTTGCCATTAAGCTCTCATCCTCAGTTATATTCAGTCAATTATCTTGCAGGATAGATCTGCTAAAGCAGGTCTGGTAAGTTGCTTGCCACAGGTTCCCTCTTCTCTAAAAAGACTTAATTGAAGTAGATCAATTCTTAAAGCCTTATTTTCCCATAAGGTAGTATGAATGTATTTATGAATTCTGTGTGTCTCAAACCAACAGAATAAGTAAAAATTAGTAGTAGACTTTTGATGAAGCAATACAAAATTGAGGCATCACCAACTTTGCATCACGTACTATTAACCCTATTGGAGGTTAGCATTATTAAAGGAATTTAAAAATAAGTTCTAGGAAAATTAATCACCTGCAAGCAACAATTGCTACACATTGGGGATCAACCCATTGAGTTAGCCTGATGATTAATTCTGTAGTCACTGTAGCCATAAACGGGCCATTAGAAAGTTATTTGGTATGTACAGAGCTAAGCAAGTGGAGGGATTCACTTTTGTTCTCTGACTTGCCTTTTTTATCTTTTTACTTTAACAGACTTCATAAGCCTTTCTTCATTTATAAATAAAACCTCAGGAAGTTTCTGACGAGAGGTGAGTTCAGTTTCCTCTTCCCTCCTTTCTTGCTTTCTTTGACAAGGAGGAGGTTCCCCACACAGTTCTCTTCCTTCCCTTAGGGTAATAGGAGAAAGGAGGTGCTTATTGAATGTTTTGCACTGGCATCTAAAATCTGGGTCAGAACTTGATAAAGAGCAAACAACTTTTACTCTTCTGTCATCCTTGGATCAGCATGAAAGGTAGTGCCTGTTTAGTGTTCTCAGGTGGCTTATAGAGTTTTAATTAGAGATGATTTTCCCTCAGTTGCTTTAGGAAGTATGGGAAGAATCATCTAAGCACTAGGACTTGATACTTTTGATAGTTATAGTTATATAACTATCTATAGAAATATATATATCCTTCTTTTAATTGTCTGTCTGTGTCTATGTGTAACTGTGTATATGTCCATTTGTGTCTGTACTTAACCCTTAGAATGCCATCTTATCATCCATCATCTTTTTGGCTATGGGGTTCCTTTGACTTATAACTTTTACATAAAACATCTCAGTGTTTTCCTGATTAGTAACAGTGTAATCCAGATACTCACCTCCTTGTCTACATGCTTAAAAGGGGGGAAATAATCTATTTAATCACCAGAAAAACTAAATTAGGGCTGGAATCTTGGCAGATGGGTGGAAATTATCCCACGACTTGTTGCATTTTCATCAGAAGACATAACACTAAACCCATGGTCTTACCTAAGGTTTTATGTTGAACTCATTTTATATTTAAAATTTGGATATCATGATAGATTGAATGCCTTATAGAATGATCAAACTTATGATGAACTCCTTCCAATATAAATGCTTTATATTCAGAAATATGCATTATTACACAAGTGTTAATTTCTTTGAGTTTACAATCTATCAATAATTTCTTTAAATGTAAATAGGTTAAATGCTCCAATCCAAAGATAGGGTGGTTGAGTGGATAAGAAAATCAGACTCTTATATATGCTGTCTACAAGAGGCTCGTTTTAGACAGAAAGGCACACACACACACTGAAAGTGAATGAATGGAAAAAGATATTTAATGAAAATGGAAACAAACAAACAAAAAAAGCTGAGGTAGCAGTGCTCATACCAGACAAAATAGACTTTAAATAAAAGCTACAACACAAGACAAAAAAGGACCCAGTAATCCCACTTCAGGGTATTTATCAGAAGAAACTCAAAATGCTACTTGGAGGGGATATGTGCATCCGTATGTTCATTGCAGCACTGTTTACAATGGCCAAGATGTGGAAGGTGTCCACTGATGGATGAATGGACAAAGAGAAGGTGGTACGTGTATATACAATGGAATATTTCTCAGCCATGGAAAGGAATGTGTTTTTGCCATCTGCAGTGGCATGGATGGACCTGGAGAATATTGTGCTGAGTGGAGTATGTCAGATAGAAAAAGAAAGATACAACGTGACTTCACTTATATATGGAATCTAAAGAATGAAATAAATGAACAAAACAGAAACAAACTCATAGATACAGAGAACATTTTGATGGTTGCCTTGTGGGAGGGGATTCAGGGGGTTTAAAAGGGGAAGGGACTAAGAAGTACAAATTGGTTCTTATAAAGTCATCATGGGGATGTAGAGTATAGCATAAGGAATATAGTCAATAATATTGTAATAACTATGTATGGTATCAGATGTGTACTAGATTTATCAGGGTAGGAGGGGGTTTGAGGGGCAGTATGAAAAAGTGAAGGGATTAAGAAGTACAAATTGGTAGTCAGAAAATAATCATGGGTATATAAAGTAAAACATAGGGAATATCATCAATAAAATGGGAATAACTATGTGGAGTGCCAGGTGGACACTAGACTAGTCAAGCAGATCACTTTCAAATTATGTAAGTGTCTAAACACTATGACATATACCTGAAATTAATATAAAATAATATTCAATGTCAACTGTAATTGAAAAAAATTAAAAATGAGGGGAAGGTGAAGGGGACTAAGAGATTCAGATTTTCTGGTATAAAACAAATAAGTCATAGGGATGTAATGTACAGTGCTGGGAATATAATCAATAATATTGTGATAGTGTAATACAGTGTCAAATGGTTGCTGGAGTTGTTTTGGTGATCACTTCTTTAGGTATATAAATGTTGAATAACTATGGTGTATACCTGAAGCAAATGTAATATTGTATTTTAGTTATATCTTAACAAAAATCTTTTTAAGAGATTCAATATATTAAATTCATTTCTTTCCCAAATTATTTCCAGAATCAATGTAGTCCTAAACAAACACCACAAGATATTTTGCAGAATTTGAAAAATAATTTTAAAATGATTTGGAAGATTAAATGTCAAGGATAACAAAGACACTCCTTGA
The DNA here is from genome assembly GCF_004115265.2 of Rhinolophus ferrumequinum. Taxonomy (NCBI): domain Eukaryota; kingdom Metazoa; phylum Chordata; class Mammalia; order Chiroptera; family Rhinolophidae; genus Rhinolophus; species Rhinolophus ferrumequinum. The sequence goes on from NC_046308.1 coordinate 28,533,098, forward strand.
AACGAAAGATGATACCCTTTCAGATATCAAGACATAAAGCCAAATAATTAGGATAAGATAATTGGCCAAGGAATAAACAATGGAACAAAATAAAGAACCCAAAACACTTATATAAAGTCTTAAATATAACCAAAATAATATTGTATATCAGTGAGAAAAGTTTGGACAATTAAATGAGGCCAAGGTAATTAGTTTTTCATAAAGGAGAAAATTAAATTGGATACCCACTTCACATTATATGCGTTTATTAAAATATATTCCATGTTGCTTAAAGGCTTAATTTTTAAAGTCAGAAATTTTAATCTTTTTACATAAAAATCAGAGAATAAATTTATAACCACAGCATTGGAGAAAATCTCTTAAACAAGACATTCCACAAAACTTACAAGATAATGTTTGACTACATTGAAGTTTTAAACGTATTAATCAAAGAAACTGTGAATATACTGAAAAGACACACAATGTGATATATAGATGATGTATTATAGAATTATACACCTGAAACCTATGTAACTTTACTAACAATTGTCACTCCAGTAAATTTTTAAAAAAAAAATAAAAAGCAACTGATGGGGAACTTTTACAAACAAACAAACAAAAAAGAGAAGAAAAAAGAAAAGACAATCCATAAATTGGGAGACAATATTTTAACATCTATAACCAATTAGATTATTTTCCAAAATAGATTAGATTAAACCATATAAAATTGTCCCTATTGTGAATCAAAAAGTGTCGAATATTGGCAATTCAATTTCTTATAGTTCAACCTAATAAAGAATTCCTATGAATCATTCAAAAGAAAAGGATAAACAGGCCAATAGAAAAATGAGCAAAAGAGATAAATGAGCTTTTCTCAAAAGAGGAAACAAACATCTAATAAATATGTCAACCTCATTAGACTCATGGAATTGTAAAATACACCATAATTTTATACATTTTCACATCCATTAAATTGGCCAAATTCATACAATCTGACAATGTCAGGAATCTCAGGGCGGATCAAGCATTGGAAGAGGAGACGGGGCAAAACGAAGCCCTTGCATTCTCGCATTCTCGGTGGATTTTATGCCTTGAAATCAAATAGGATTGAGAGCGTCCCTTTGCCCTCTCTTTCTCCTCTGTTTCCAGTAGAAGAGCACAGAACTCAGAGTAGTCCTGTGTGAGTCACTCACCCTTGTCAACAACGTTTACAACGTTTGAGCAATGTTTAGATCTGCAACGTGGGCTTCCATTTCCAGCGTTTTTCATTCCATCATGTAAATCTATTTCAATTTAGTATCATTTTACTTTAGCTTGAAGGAATATTACCTTTAATATTCCTTTAGTCTAAGTAGACTGGTAATAAATTTTCTTAGTTTTTTGTTTTCTTTTCTTTTGTTTTGTTTGTTTATTTGCTTGTTTTTTTGTTTGTTTTCGTCTAAGGATATCTCTGTTTTGGCTTTGTTTTTAAATGATATTTTCATTGGACATGGAATTGTTAAATAACAAGGTTTTTGGTTTTTTTCCCAGCACTTTGAAAAACTGAATCACTGTCTTTTGACTTGCATTGTTTCTGATGAGAATTCAGCAGTCATTTTTATTGTTGTTTTTCTGTAGGTAATGTGTCTTTTTCTCTGACTGCTCTTAAGATTTTCTCTTTATCCTTGCTTTGCCCTCTTCACATTACTCCAAACTGTTTTTTGGTTCGTAGACATATTCAATTTGTTTCCGAGCAAGCTAATATTTTATATAGTCCTATTTTAATTATTTATTTACTAATTCAACAATTATGGAACTGGGGAGAAGATCTCAAAGTATTTACTTACAAAGCCACCTTGCCTGAAGTCTTATGTACACTTGTGCTTTTACCAGATCCATAATACTTTAATTATTACTGTTTTAGATATATTTTAGTATCTGTTAATGTTAGTAAACTTTGGTTGTTCCTCTAAAAAATTATTTGATAGTCTCATCAAATTACTTTTAAATATGTTATTTTTTTAACTTCAAAAAGGATTTGGCTGGATTTTTTTAAATAATATTACATCTTTATATTAATCTGTATATATTTTACATATATGATATATTTAATCTGATTTTCAGAACATAGTACACTTCTTTACTATTCAAGATTAATCAGGACTTGTTGATAATATTTTAGGTTCATATCCAAAGGTTTTTTGTTGATGTAGCAATGCTAGATCACATAATATGTGTATGTGTATGTTAAATGGTTTGACATAGAGTTCTGTCCATAATTTTGTCTTCTTCAACATTTTTTTCAGTTACTCAGAATATATAAAGGTATATGTTTAAAAGTGGCAGATCACAGAGTTCTGAAGAACAACTAATATATCAAATGACACATATTTAGGATTTCAAAAGACTGTAATAAGCTGGAAAACAAGCTTGGAGGAGATCCAAGATGGCAGTGTAGATAAACACTGTGCCTGCTTCCTTCTGTGAACAAATTAAAATTACAACTAAATTAAAGGACAATCAACCTGTAGAGCCATCTGAAGTCGGGCTGAGCAGAAGTTTTATAACTAAGGATATAAAGAAGCCACATCAAGATGGGTAGGAGGGGCAGAGATGCAGAACTGGCTAACCTGAAACCTCTGTGTGGTACTTGAGATCCAGGAAGGATATCTCAGCTGTAGAGTATCCTCCCAGAGGAGTGAGGGTCCCCAGCTCCACACCAGCCTCCCCAGCCCAGAATACTGGTACCAGAAATAGGAGCTCCCACAATATCTGGCTGTGAAAAACAGTGGGAATTCCAACTATCTGGGTGGGTTGGAAGGTGGTGGGAAACCCAGACATCTTCTAAAAGGGCCCACACACAGACTCTCACTCCCAGGCACTCACTTTGGGCTCCATCGGATGGACAGTAACTTGGGGTGGGTGTCAGAGACAGATGGGGAATAGACGGAGTTGTGTTGTTTCAGGTTGAGGGAGGGAGGACAGTTGCCATTTCCTTGTGAGGAGGTCCTTCTCCCATGTAGCTGCAGGTGGGCGCTATCTTTCCTATGTTGAGCCTGCCCCCACACAGCCAAATCTGAATCTGATTGGTCTGCAGCTCTGCTCTGCTGACTCACTGGGACCCTGCCCAACCCAACTGCCCCAGTGATGAAGGTACTTTCTCCAAGAGCAGCCACCCCTGCCCACATTGCACTCTTTCTTGAAAAACTATCAGAGTCTGACAGACCCCAGGTGGGTGGCGACTGGATTCAGTGTGCTCTGAAACTTCCGCTGAGTAGCTTCAGGCTTAGCACTGGCACCAAACCAGAATTTACATTAACCTATAAAATTTACAGTAACCACATGTCGTGCAGGGTGTCATGCGGGTCCTCTGGTCCCACTCCCCACGTAAGAATACAGGATATGGCTAGGCCAAAAAGCAACACCCACGGAGCCATAGATAGGGGAGTCATACCACTATGTTCTCTCTGGCGGCGGGGCAAGACACACGCAATAGTAGCCTCAGGATCCGCAGTCTGCCATTGACTTCCCTGCCTGCCAACCAACCAACCAATCAACGCAGCCCTGCAGTTACATCAGTAGCCAACTGGCTAACCGGTTACAGCTGATGGCCAACAAATCACATTTGATGGTCATTCACTACCCGATGGTCATTCAGCACCTCCCCATGTGAGGCCGAGAGCCTGGAAACTGCTCTCTAGTACTCTGTCCCCACACCACAACTCTTCCCACTCTAGTGATTCCCTGAGACAGTGTCTCACCCAACTTGTATACTACACAAGGCTTTATCAGTGGCTGAACCTTAAGGGAGCTGGCAGGTGGGAGACATCTTTGGTTCACAGTATGGCCTCTCCCATGCTCCTCCAGGGTTAGCAGAGGCAGTGAACAACCACTATCATTTTGTAGCTCTCACCAGGTAGTTAGTTCCCAGCCAGTCACAGGCAGTAAGTGACCTGGGCTTGCACCGGAGCCCTTCCCACAAAGCTCCAAAACCAACATATTTGGAAATTGACTTCAGACCACTGCAGAGCACCACCCAATTAGCCCCATAAGCCATGCACCCAAAGGGCAGTATCAACAGGCACCAGAGCCCACTGGGGGAAATACCACTCAGTGGGATAAGTCCCCAACACAGCAGCCCATAAGCTGTGGATGTGACCAACCACACAACCAAACATCCTGAGGTTTAATCCCACCCTCTGACATGCCAATAGCAACCAAGACTCAACTATAGCAGGAGGGGACACAGAACTCACATTAGGGACATTTCTGGTGCAGATGACCATAGATACTGCTGCACTGGGCCCCACAGAACAATTACTGCATAAGGTAACCTGGCAAAGATTGGGGGATATAGCAGATCTATTTAGTACATATAAACAAACAGAAAGACAGCCAAAATGAGGAAACAAAGAAATACATACCAAATGAAAGAACAGGAAAAAACTGCAGAAAAAGTACTAAAAAAAATAAAAATTAAAAATAAAAAATGTAAGCAAGTAACCTACCAGATACAGAGTTCAAAACAATGGTTATAAAGATGCTCAAGGAACTTAGTGAGAACTTCAACAAAGAGATAGCAAGCATAAAAAGGACATAGAAATCAAAAAAGAACAAGTCAGAAGTGAAAAATGTAACTGAAACGAGTAATGCACTAGAAGGAATCACCAGCAGACTAGATGAAGCAGAGGATAGAATCAACATTCTGAAAGACCAGGTAGCAGAAAACACTTAATTGGAACAGCAGAAAGAAAAAAGGATCCAAAAAATGAGGAGAGTTTAAAAGACCCCTGGGACACCATCAAGTGTAACAACATTTAAATCATAGGGGTACCAGAAGCAGAAGATAGAAAGCAAGGAATTGAGAACCTATTTGAAGAAATAATGTCTGAAAACTTTCCTAACCCAGAGAAGGAAATATAAGAACAGGAAGTGCAGAGAATCCCAAACAAGATGAACCCAAATAGACATTATAATTAGAATGGCCAAGGTTAAAGACAAAAAGAGAATCCTAAAAGCAGCAAGAGAAAGGTAACAAGTAACTTATAAGGGAGCTCCCATAAGACTGTCAGTTGATTTCTCAGCAGATATTTTGCATATGCCAGAATGGATTGGAATGCAAAATATTCAACATGATGAAAAGCAAGGACCTACAACTAAGATTACCTAGCAAAGCTATCATTTAGATCAGAGGACAGATAAAGAGCTTCCCAGACAAGAAAAAGCTAAAGGAGTTTATCATCCCCAAACTAGTATTACAAGAAATCTTAGAGGGACTTCTTTAAGATTAAAAAAAACAAACAAACAAAATAAAACAAGATCTAAATTATGCATAATAAAATGGCAATAGCTACATATCTATCAACAATTACATTCAATGTAAGTGGATTAAATGATGCACTCAAAAGTCATAGGAGGGCTGATGGATAAGAAAACAGACCCTTACAAATGCTGCCTACAAGAGACGGCTTCAGATTGAAAGAAACACACAGACAGAATGTAAAGAGATGGAAATATATATTTCATGAAAAAGGAAATTAAACAAACACAAACAAACAAAAAAGGTGGGATAGCGACAGTCATACCTGACAAAATAGACTTTAAAACAGACTATAACTAGAGACAAAGAAGGACCCAGTAATCCCACTTCAGGATATTCATCAAAAAAAACTCAAATGCTTCTTCAAGGGGATGTGTGCATCCATATGTTCATTCATATGTGCACCATTATTTACAATGACCAAGATGTGGAGGCAGCCTGGTGGGGGGGGGGGGGTCTGTCAATGGATGAAAGAATAAAGAATAGATGGTGGAATATTGCTCAGCTATGGAAGGGAATGTGTTCTTGCCGTCTGCGGCAGCATGGTTGGACCTGGCGGGTGTTGAGCTGAGTGGAGTATGTCAGACAGAGAAAGATAGATGCAATGTGTTTTATTTTATATGTGGAATCTAAAAAACAAAATAAACAAACAAACAGAAACAAAATCATAGATACAGAGAACATATTGATGGTTGTCAGATGGGACAGGAGTTGAGGGTGAGTGAAAAAGGGAAAGGGATTAAGAAATAAAAAGTGGTTGTTACACCGTAATCATGGGGATGTAGGGTATAATATAAGTAATATAGTCAATATATTGTAATAACTATATAAGGTGTCAACAACTAGATTTGTTGGAGTGATAGATGGGAAGGGTTGGGAGGCAGAGTGAAAAAGGTAAAGGAATTAAGAAGTACAAACTCATAGTTAGAAAATAGTCATAGGGATGTAAAGTAAAGCACAGGAAATATAGTCAATAATATGGTAATGACTATGTATAGTGCCAGGTGAGTACTAGAGTCAGGGGGATCATTTCTTAAATTATACAAATATCTAACTGCTATGCTGTACACCTGAAATTAATATAAAATAATATGAATGTCAGCTGTAATTGAATAATTAAAAGGAGGGGGAAGGTGAAGAGGAATAAGAGGTTCAAATTTCCAGGTATAAAACAAGTCATGGGGATGTAATGCACAACTAGGGAATATAGTCACTAATATTGTGATAATGTGGTACAGTGTCAGATCGTAGCTGGGCTTCGTGGTGATCACTTCTTTAGGTATATAAATGTTGAATAACTATGGTGCGCAAACTAATATAATGTTGGAAGTTAGTTAGCTATATTTTAATAAAAATCTTAAAAAAGAAAACATAAGCTTATAAGAGATAAATAAATAATTCATTTTTAATAAATAAGTCCCTTTTAAAGAACACAATCCTAAAAGTCTTGGTTTCCAGAAGAGATCTGGGTTCTGGAGGTTCTCTTCATAGTCGATAGTGCTTTTTCGGTGAAAAATAAATACAAATTTTAAAAGTCAAATATCAATAAAAAATAAATGAATTAACATATTAAGATGTGCAATATGACAAAAACTTTTAAAACCATTTAAAAGGTAAAAAGACTTTTATATAAATAATGCTATTTTAACTCTAGGCTCTATCTCACTTGGTAGGTGAAAAATCAACCTCAGTCATTTTTGGCGTTTCCTACTATTTCCTAGATTATACTCAGTTTTTTGGGTCTTATTTAGGGCCAGGTTGCTATTAAGACCTCCTTACTCATTTACCATGAATTTAATTCTGAGATCTCATTGTTCCTGTCTACATAGTCCTTTTAGTTTTGTATGTTGTGACGTGTGTCAGGGCATTTGAATGTTTATCTGAAAAGAAGCTTATTTGTTTATTTTACTTGTCTGAAAAGGATTTTATTCACCTTCATTTTTAAAGTATATTTCTACTAAGTAGTGAATTCTAGAATAGAAAATTTTTTCTTCCTTTTCAGCAATGTAAAGATGTCATTTTATTCTCTTCCAGGTTCTATTGTTCCTGTGACATGTCAGCCATGTTCTTATTTTTGCTCTTTTGAAGGCAATGTATAGATTTGTAATCTCTCCTTTTAAAAATTTATTTTTGTCTTTGGTTTACAGAAAATTTAATATCATGTGCCTAAAATATTACAAGTAGAGTTTGTTAAAGTTTTTGAACTTGTAGTTTGATGTCCTCAGTCAGTTTTTGCAACTTCTCTGCCAATATTTCTTCAAATATTAATCTGTCTGATCCTCTCTCTCCTCTACTTCTGGGATTCTGACTACATGTATGCTAGTCTTTTTTTTTTTTTTTTTTTTTTTTTTTTTTTTCAACCATGCTCCACATAATCTCTTATACTCTTTTCTTCATTCCACATCCTATCCTTTTCTTCCTGTCATTCAAACTGTATACTTTCTACTGTTCTATCTTCCAATTTACAAATCCTCTGTTTTACAATGTCTAATTTTCTATTAAACCCACTTATTGGATTATTAATTACAGTTATTATATCTTTCAGTTCTAGAATTTCCATTTGATTTTACTCATAAAATAAATTCTGCTGAAATTCTCCATTTATCCTCCTTTTCCTTACTATATTATTCACTGTTATTTTATAACCACAGTCTAATAACTCCAATATCTGAAGCATTTTGGTCCTGTTTCTATTACTCTGCATATTGTTATATTCTGCAAATAGAATACGTTTCGATTACTCTAACCATTTTGTCAATGCTAGGCAAATAAAGTATGACTTGGGCTGCTCATCTCAGGGTTTGAGCTAATTTAAGACTTGATAAATTTAGTAAATTTCAATGTACTTCTAGATCACCTTTCTCTTATTGTATAACCCTCCAGGGCTTTTAACTGGGATTTAGTGTCTTCACCAAGTCTTTTTCTTTGGTCTTTGTCTCTTCATGTCAGTAAAGGTGGAAAATGCTCTTCTTTTAGAGATTGCTGGCTTAGCTCCCACCCCACAAAATTTTAGAAGTCAGCAAATATACTAAGGAGTAGACTATATGTGTGTTTTATTCTCCATCAGTCTTCCATATTGTTACTGTAGCCAAGAGCTCTGATGATTATTCTGTCCTCAGCAATATCTATCTTTCCTGAACCAAACTTAGGGTTGCCAGAAAAAATACAGGACACCCACTTAAACTTGAATTTCAGATAAACAATGAGTGTATCTGCATCAGGATCAGGAAGTATTTCCCAGAACAAAGTAGCTATCTCCATGCAGTTCTCTCCTCTCTGGAATCTTCTTTCCTCTCAGCTTTTGCTATGTCCACAGTTCCCTGATACCTTTAAACATTTCTTTTAATCTGGCTTTTATTCTTATATTTTATTAGAAACACTGTTTTTATACTGTTTTCTTATAATTTATACACTTATAAATTAAAATAAATTATTTGTTATAATTTAAACACTGTTTTATTATGATTTATTAGAAACACTTCCATCTTACTTGGAAGTAAAAATTTACCCTTAAATTTTTAACTTATATGTTTAGCTATTCTTTTTTTTCCAGCAAGCTATTATGTTTGATATGTCTATTCTACTTTGAACATAACAGAAAAATTAACATACTTCATATTTCCTCTCATCCTTCACATCCTTGTTTTCTAGCCATTTGGGGTTTAAGTCCATGCAGCTTCTTGTAATCCCTCTCAAGAGCTAGATCTTATATTAGCAGTTCATATACACTGTTTCTATATGACACTGATGAAACTTACAACTTAGTCAGTGAGCCAATGAACAACTTGGCTCTCCTCTTGGTTCAAAGGTAGTGATTGCTATAGGCATCGCTCTGCTTAACTCAAAAACAGCAGAGGACTTACTTCTATTCATTCTTCTTTCATGAGTTTGGCCCAAGCCTCTCAAGTCAAATTATAAGCAAAATTCTGTCTCCCACAATGTATGCAATAGTTATAATGTAATGTCCAAAATGCAAAATGATTTTTAAAAATGATGGAAATGGGCAGGCCCAGTGGCTCAGGCAGTTGGAGCGCCCTGCTCCTAACTCCGAAGGCTGCCAGTTCGATTCACACATGGGCCAGTGGGCTCTCAACCACAGGTTGCCAGTTCAACTCCTCGAGTCCGGCAAGGGATGGTGGGCAGCACCCCCTGCAACTAACATTGAACATGGCACCTTGAGCTGAGCTGCCTCCTGGATGGCTCAGTTGGTTGGAGCACGAGCTCTCAACTACAAGGTTGCCAGTTCGATTCCTCGAGTCCCGCAAGGGATGGTGGGCAGCGCAACTGGACCTGGAGCTGAGCTGCGTCCTCCACAACTAAGACTGAAAGGACAACAACTTGACTTGGAAAAAAGTCCTGGAAGTACACACTGTTCTCCAATAAAGTCCTGTCCCCCTTCCCCAATAAAATCTTTAAAAAAAAAATGATGGAAAAATGTTTTCTACACTACCTCATGCTATCAGAACCAGCAGGCCCAAGATTTTAGTTCCACTCACTTCTCATGGGTCTATGTATTTATTAATTTGTAGGCCGTATTTAAAGATCTTTATTCTGTTTTCTCTCTTTCTTGTTGTTTTAATTTTATCTATCATTGCTAAGTGTTAGCAACACAGAAATCACCTCCGATTATAAAATTGTACTACATCTTGACTAGAAGTCCAATAGAGTTTTCTTTATTTTTCCCTATACTGATTTGGAAGATATACACTCCATTTTTACTCTGCTGGAGTTTACATTTAAATAATAACAATCATGTCTTATACTTTTTCTAACAAAAATAAATTATTTGTTACCTTCCCCGTGAAGAAGATAATGACCTTAGGGTACATGAATTTTCCTCCTAAACTCTCTCTTTGACTCTTGTAAGTTATATCTGTCTAATATTTTATTCCTGTCCTGATTCTAAGCACAATCCATTATTTTTAGAGTCTGCACTATTTTAGATTCATTAAGATGTTTTACCAGTAATTTTGTTTACCATTGTTCTATGCAGTCCATTTTTTTTTTCCATTTTGATTTAATTCCTTCTTGCTTACCTATAATTTTCAGTAGTTCTTTCATTGGAACATTATGATTCTTTAGATGTCTATAAATATCTTTATTTTTTTTCTTATTCTTGAAGGGTAGCTAGGTACCAGATTTTAGGTTTATAGCTATTTACATCTTAAATATACAGTTTCATTTTCTTCTATTACCTAGAGATTTTTATGAGAAGTTTTATGTTTTTCCTTTATAGGTAATATTTATTTTTCTTCATGATAACTTTTAATACTTTCTTTGTAATTAATATTCTTCCATTTTATTACAATCTGTGTTGTGCAATTTTTTAATTGGCTCTATATTTTGTACACTGTTTAAATATGAATACATATGTCTTTCTTCAATTCTGGAAATATCTCATTAATTATTTTTTCAAATATTGCCTCTTCCCCAGTCTCTGTACTCTCAATTCCTGGAACTTCTATGAAATAGTAATGTTGCATTTTTTGTACTCCATATTCCTTAACTTCAATTTCATTTTGGAAAATTGCTGTTTGGATGATTTACTAAAGTCTATCTTTTTAACTTTCTTTTTAAATATATATATATATATATATATATATATATATATATATATATGTGTGTGTGTGTGTGTGTGTGTGTGTGTATATATTTTACTATTTTTCTAACCCATCTGTTAACTTTCTATTTTCAATGACAACATTTTTCAACTTTAATATCTGTTTTGTTTTTTTTCACTACATTAGTTTATTTCTTTTTTATTATAGTGTACTTGTCTTATGAATTCTTTCTTCTTGTATTTTTAAATCTACTGTGAAATCTTATATGACTAGGTCTTTGAATATAAATTATTCTATTTATTGAATCGTGGGCTGTATTTTTAAGTACAGCCAGTTCTTGTTATTTGAAGATTATGTATTTGTGAGCTCACCTATTTGCTAAAATTATTTTGTAACCCCCAAATCAATACTGAGGCAGTTTTGCAGTCATGTGCATGCAAAGGACAGCAAAAAATTTGAGTCTCCCAGCATGCGTGATCCCAGATGAGGTCGAAAAAGTGACACTCTGTCTTCCTGTTTAGGTTCTCAGACTGTAAACGAATGTCTTGTTTTGTAGTATATTTATTGACACATTCTTCAGATTTTTGTGCTTTTGTTAGTGACATCTTTGTTTAAAATTGCTCTTAGTGTACACTAAAGTGTGTCTAGTATTCATAAGTGCAAGAAGAATGAGATGCTGAGATGTGTTTTAAGGAGAAATATGTGTGTTAAATAAGCTTCATCAGGCAAGAGTTATATGAGCTGCTGGCTATGAGCTCAATGTTAAAGAATTAATATACAGACATACCTTATTTTATTGCAATTTTCTTTATTGTGCTTCACAGATATGATGTTTTTTTAATAAATTGAAGGTCTGTGGCAACCCTGTGGCAAGCAAGTCAATTAGCACCATTTTTCCAACATCATTTGCTCAGTTTGTGTCTGTGTCACATTTTTCAAATATTTTAAACTTTTTTCATTATTATTATTTTTATGGTGATCTGTGATCAGTGATCTTTGATGTTAGTATTGTAGTTGTTTTGAGGTGCCACAAACCGCACCCATACAAGATGACAAACTTAACCGATAGATGTGTTTGTTCTGACTACTTTACTGATCAATTCTTCCCCTGTCTTCCTTTCCTTTGGCCTCCCTATTCCCTGAAACACAACAATATTGAAATTAGGCCAAATAATAACCATACAATGGCCGGAAAGTGTTCAAGTGAAACAAAGAGTTGCAACTCTCTCACTTCAAATCAAGCTAGAAATGATAAAGCTTAGTGAAGAAGGCATGTCAAAAACCAAGATGGGCTAAAAGCTAGGGCTCTAGCGCTAACCAGTTAGCAAAGTTGTAATTGCAAAGAAAAGGTTATTGAGGAAATTGAAAGTGCTATTCCAGTGAACACATGAGCAAAAAAGTAAAACAGCCTTATTGCTGATATGGAGAAAGTTTTAGTGATCCAGATAGAAGATGAAACCAGCCACAACACTCCCTTAAATCAAAGTTTAATCCAGAGCAAGGCCCTAACTCTCTTCATTTCTGTGATGGCTTAGTGAGATGAGGAAGCTTCAGAAGAAAAGTTTGAAGCTAGCAGAGGTTGGTTCATGAGGTTTAAGGAAAAAAGCTGTCTCCATAACATAAAAGTACAAGGTGAAGCAGCAAGTACTGATGTAGAAGCTGCAGCAAGTTATCCAGAAGATCTAGCTAAGATAATTAATGAAGGTGGCTACACTACACCATATAGTTTCAATGTAAACGAAAGAGCCTTATATTGGAAGAAGATGCCATCTAGGATTTTCATAGGTAGAGAGGAGAGGTCAATGCCTGGCTTCAAAGCTTCAAACAACAGGTTGACTCTCTTGTTAGGGGCCAATGCAGCTGACGGCTTTACGTTGAAGTCAGTGCTCATTTACCATTCTGAAAATACGAGGGCCCTTAAAAATGATGCTTTCCTGTCTATTTAGCCTGTATATTTAGCTCTATAAATGGAACAAGAATGCCTAGATCAGAGCACATGTGTTTACAACACGGTTTACTGACTATTTTATGCTCCTTGTTGATGCCTACTGCTCAGAAAAAAGAAAAAAATTCTTTCAAAATATCACTGCTCATTGACAATGCACCTGGTCACCCAAGAGCTCTGATGGAGACATAAAATGAGGTTAATGTTTTTCCATGCCTACTAACACAACATGCATTCTGCAGCCCATGGATCAAGGAGTAATTTTGACTTTCAAGTCTTATTACTTAAAAAACACATTTTGTAAGACTATATATAGCTGTCATAAATAGTGATTCCTCTGATGGATCTGGGCAAAGTAAATTGAAAACCTTCTTAAATGGATTTGCTATTCTAGATGCTACTAAAGATACTCTGATTCATGAAAAGAGGTCAAAATATCAACATTAACAAGAGTCAGAAAAAGATGATTCCAACCCTCATGGATGACTTTGAGGGGTTTAAGACATTAGTGGAAGAAGTAACAGCAGATGTGATGAAAATAACAAGATAACTAGAATTAGAAGTGGAGCCTGGAGATGTGACTGAATTGCTGCAACCTCATGATAAAACTTTAATGCATGAGGGTTTGCTTCTTATAAATGAACAAAGAATGTGGTTTCATGAGATGGTATCTACTCCTGGTGAAGATGCTGTGAAGATTGTTGAAATAACAACAAAAGATTTAGAATATTACATGAACTTATTTGATAAAACAGCAACAGCATTTGAGAGGATTGATTCCAATTTAGAAAGTTCTGCTGTGGGTTAAATGCTATCAAATAGTATTGCATGCTATAGAGAAATTGTTTGTGAAAGAAGAGTCAATCTGTGTGGCAAACTTCACTGCTGTCTTATTTTAAGAAATTGCCGATATAGAATTGCACACCTGAAATCTATGTAATTTTAATAACAATTGTCACCCCAATAAATTTAAATAAAATAAAATAAAAAAAGAAAAGAAATTGCCATGGCCACACCACTCTTCATCAACCACCATCCTGATCAGTCACCAGTTTTCAACATGAAGGCAAGACCCTCCACCAGCAAAAATATTATGACTTCTTGAAGGCTCATATGATGGATAGCAATTTTTAGCAATAAAATATCTTTAATTAAGGTATGTACTTTTTTTAGAAACAATGCTATTAAACACTTAATAGGCTACAGGACAGTGTAAACATAACTCTTATATGCACTGGGAAACAAAAAATATATATATATGATTCTCATTATGCAGTATTCACTCGATTGCAATGGTCTAGAACTGAAACCAAAATATTTCTGGGACATTCTTCTATATTAAATAAATTACCTTTAAATAGAAATATACGTAAAACAAGATTATGAATTGATCAGTTGGCACAAAGTTGTTACCAGAGACTTACAGAAACTCTTGAATTTCCCCTAGGAGCAATGATTTCAGTATTCACTATTTTAGTGTTTGTGGCAACTTTATAAAATATAACTGTGGTGAATAACAAGAATCAACTGTGATAGATTTATCTATATGTTTATATTTTTACATAAGTGTTTATCTTCTATTGATGCCATCTTCCATAACAGCCACACAAAATCTCATATTGTGATGAATCCCTATGGGATAGTTTTTTTCATTTTATTAATTAAAATTTTTTTCAATTACAGTTGACATACGATATTATATCTGTTTCAGATGTACAACATAGTAATTAGACATTTATATAACTTGCAAAGTGATCACCCAGAAAAATCTAGTACCCATCTGACACCATACATTGTTGTTGGAATACTATTAACTATACTATATTCTTTATGCTATACTTTATATCCCCATGACTATTTTGTAACTACCAATGTGTACTTCTTAATCCCTTCCCCCTATTTACCCCCCAAAAACCCCTTCCATTTGGCAACCATCAAAATGTTCTCTGTATCTATGAGTTTGTTTCTGTTTTGTTTGTTTTGTTCTTTAGAATCCACATATGAGTGAAATCATGTAGCATTTGTCTTTCTCTGTCTGACTTACTCCAGTCAGGAAAATACCCTCTAAGTCCATCAGTTTGGATGGCAAGATTTCATTCCTTTTTATGGATGACTAATATTCCATTGTATATATGTACCACTTCTTTACCCATTCATATGTTTATAGGCACTTAGGTTGCTTCCATATCTTGGTTATTGTAAGCAATGCTGCAATGACACTATGGATGTATTTGTCTTTATGAATTAGTGTTTTGGGTTTCTTCAGATAAATACCCCAAACTGGAATTACTGGGTCTTTCTTTGTCTCTTGTTATAGCCTTTATTTTAAAGTCTACTTTTTTTGGTTTAAGTATTGCTACCCCAGCTTTTTCTTTGTTTGCTTGTTTCCATTTTCATGAAATATCTTTTTCTACCCCTTTACTTTCAGTCTGTGGGTGTCTTTCTATCTAAAGTGAGTCTCTTGAAGGCAGACTATGTAAGGAGCTTGTTTTCTTATCAATTCAGCCACCCTATCTTTTGATTGGAGCATTTAATCCTTTTACATTGAAAGTAATTGTTGATAGATACCATGTTTCCCCAAAAATAAGACCTAACCAGACAATCAGCTCTAATGCGTCTTTTGGAGCAAAAATTAATATAAGACCTGGTATTATGTTATATTATATTATATTGTATTATATTATATTATAGCTGCTCTTATACTAAAATAAGAGCGGGTCTTATATTAATATTTGCTCCAAAAGATGCATTCAAGCTGATTGTCCGGCTAGGACTTATTTTTGGGGAAACACAGTATATAGTTATTGCTGTTTTATTATTCATATATATATATATATATATATATATATATATATATATTCATCTTAAAGAAGTCTCTTTAACATTTTTTTGTAATACTGGTTTGGTGTTGATGAACTCCTTTAGCTTTTTCTTGGCTGGGAAGTTCTTTATCTGTCCTTTGATTCTAAATGATAGCTTTGCTGAGTAGAGTAATCTTGGTTGTAGGTCCTTACTTTTCATCACGCTGAATATTTTGTGCCAGTCCCTTTTAGCCTGCAAAGTTTCTGTTGAGAAATCAGCTGACAGTGTTATGGGAGCTCCCTTATCGGTAACTAGCTGCTTTTCTCTTGCTGCTTTTAATATTTTTTTCTTTGTCTTTAATCATTGGCATATTAATTATGATGTGTCTTGATGTAGGACTGTTTGGGTTCATTTTGTTTGGGACTCTGCACTTCCAGGGCTTGAATGTCTATTTCTTTCACTAGGTTAAGGAAATTTTCCATCATTACTTCTTCAAATAGGTTTTCAACTCCTTCCTCTCTGTTCTCTTTCTGGTACCCCTATGATGTAAATGGTGGTATGTTTGATGTTGTCCAAGAGGTCCCTTAAACTCTCTTCATTTTTTTAAATTCTCTTTTCTTTTTGTTGTTTTCATTGGGTGTTTTTTCTACTACCTTATCTTCCAAATCACTGATTTGATCCTCTGCTCCCTCTAACCTACTGTTGATTTCCTCTAATGTATTCTTCATTTCAGTTATTGTATTCTTCATTTCTAACTGATTCTTTCTTATAATTTCTATCTCCATTTTAATATTTTCTGTCTCTTTATTGAAATTCTCACAGAGATCATTGAGCATCCTTATAACCAGTGCTTTGAACTCTTTATCGGGGAGATTCCTTGTCTCCATTTTGTTTAGTACTTTTTCTGGAGCTTTGTTCTTATCTTTAATTTGGGACATGTTTCTTTGTCTTCTCGTTTTGTCTGCCTCCCTGTATTTGTTTCTATGTATTAGGTAAAGTTGATATGTCTCCCTGTCTTGAAAGAGTGGACTTATGTAACAGGTATCTAGTGGCATAGCCTCCCTGGCCACCTGAGTCAGGTGATCCAGGTGTGTCACTTATGTGGGTTGTGTTTGCCCTTCTATGTAGTTGACCCTTGGTTTCTGTTTTCTCATCAATGGGAGGGGTTGACCGTTCGGTTGATTTGTTGTGAGTATTGGCCATGACTACAGTGGAGCAGCTGTTGTGCAGGGAGTGATCCTACTGAGTAATATTCACTTTAGCAGGGCTCTGGTGACTACTGAGTCTGCCCTTTGGGTGTGCAATGGTGGAGGTGGTTAGGTTGTGCTGTAGTGTAATCTGAAGCTGACCACCAAGTGTGTTGGTTCTCAGGCCTTTTGGGAGGGGCTCTGGTGCAAGCCAAGTTTAGCCACCACCTGTGCCCTGCCTGGGGCCACTTGATATAAATTAAAAAATAATCTGTAGATGGATGCCACTTGAACTGGGCTTGGAGGTGCCTGAGAAAAGTTAAGCTGTGAACTGAGTCCAGCTACCATTAGTACAGGGCTTGGGGCTGCTTAGCAAGAGGGCATGCCAAGGCCAGATGCTGCTTGTTTGGTGTTTGTGAACCTTTGAGAGATTTTAGAAAAGTCCATAGCATGAGACAAGACAAGCTATTTGCATGGAAAAGCCATTGGAAGCAGCTCAAGTGGGCCTGCAAGTTGGATAGGGGAGGATCTCAGGGAATCAGCAGGGTAGGGACAAACTGTGTTAGCTAGGTTGATAGAGACTCAGCTATGGTGCCCACCTGCAGGTGCAGGCTGGGTGGAGGGAAGGCTCTACAAAGGAACAGTATGTTATGCCAGCACTTCTGTCTGGGAGAAAGCTGCCCCTCTATGCCTCATCCTGAAACCAGACACTTCAGTTCCTCCCTGTATGTCTCTGGCACCTTACAAGCTGCTGCCCCAGCGCTGTAGCTCAGAGTGAGTGAGTTCATAGTAAGCATGTCCATGCACAGGCCCTTTAAGAGGAACATCTGGGACTTCAGCAGCCTTCCATCTCACATAACCACTATCTCCTCTGGTTTTCACAGCCAAAAGTTATGGAGACCTCTCTTCCTGGTACTGGAAGCCTGGCCTGGGGAGCCTGGTATGGCACTAGGATCCCTCGCTACTCAATGGAGACCTCTGCAGCTGAGATATCCCTTCTGAATTTTAACCACCATATGTGGGTGTTGGACCAGACTGTTCACACCTGTTCCTCCTACCAGTTTCAATGTTGCTTCTTCTGCATATTTTTAGTTATAGGACTTTTCATCAGCTAGACTTCAGGCAGTTCTCAATAACAGTTATTCTATAGTTTAATTGTAATTTTGAAGTGGTCACTGGAGGAGGCAAGCACAGAATTTACTTATTCTGCCATCTCGACTGGCAGACCTCCTATGGAATAGATTTTCCCCCAGCTTTACTGAGATACAATTGATATGTATGTCAATTACATTTAAATCATGTAAATTTAAGGTGCACAATGTAGTGATATTACATATGCATTGTGAAATAATTACCACAATAATGTTGGTTAACACACCCATCACCTTACATAATTATTAGGTTGGGGCAAAAGCAACTGCGGTTTAAAAAGTTAGAAACAATTGCAAAACCACGATTACTTTTGTACCGACCTAATAATTATGTAAGGTGATGGTTTTTTGTGTGTGGAAACATTAAAGATCTACTCTCTTAACAACTTTAAGTGTACAATACAATACTGTTAACTATAGTGACCATATAGTCACTATATATAATATATATAATATACCATGCTGTATATAATATACCATGCTGTATATTAGATCTCCAGAATTTACTCATCTAACTAAAAGTTTGTGCACATTAAACGACATCTCCCCACTTTCCCAACCACCAATTCCTGACAGCCACCATTCTACTGTCTCTGTTTCCAAGAGGTGTTTTGTTTGTTTGTTTGTTTGTTTTTGTAACTATTCCACATATATGTAAGATCATATAGTGTTTGTCTTTCTTAGTCTGACTTATTTCACTCAGCATAATGTCAGATCCACCCATGTTATTGCAAATGGCAGGACTTCCTTCTTTTTTATAGTTGAATACTTTATTATTTATAAAATATAACATTTTTTTTCCATTCATCCATCGATAGACACTTAGGTTATTTCCTTCTCTTGGCTATAGTTAATAATGCTATGATGAACATGAGATTTCAGATATTTCTTTGAGGCCTACATTTTTTTCACTTAGATATATACCTAGAGGTGGAATTGCTGGATCAAATGGTAATTCTATTTGTAACTTTTTGAGGATCCTCCATACTGTCAATCAATTTACATTCCCACCAGCAAGGGTTCAAGGGTTATCTTTTCTCCATATCCTCCCCAACATTTGTTATATAATGTCTTTTTGATAATAGTCATTCTAACAGGTGGGAAGTTATATCTTACTGTGCTTTTGATTTTTTAGTTCTCTAATGATTGGTAATTTTGAGCATCTTTTCATGTATCTATTGCCCATTTGAATATCTTCTTTGGACAAATATTTACTCAGGTCATTTATCCATTTTTTACTCAGATTTTGGGGGTATTTTGCTATTGAGTTGTATGATATTTGTTGTTATATAACTTGTATATTTTAGATATTAACCCTTTATCTGATATATGGTTTGCAAATAGGTTCTCCTATTCTGTACACTGCCTCATCGTTCTATTGATTGCTTCATTTGCTGTGCAGAAGTATTTTAGATTGTTTTGCTCCCACTTGTTTATTTCCTTTTTGCTCCATAAGTGAGAGGAAGTAACTTGGATAAATTAAAATCCTCACAGAATATTAGTTTCCCCATCTGCAAATTGAGGCTGATACAACTCATTGTGTGTGGTTGTAAGTCTGTAAGATAGTCACCAATGATCTCTTCTTGATATTCATACCTTTGTAAACTCTCTTTCCCTTCAGTGTTGGATAGAGTTATTGCCTTGCTTTTAATGAATGGAATACTGTAGCAGTTGTGGGATGTCACTTCCAAGATTAAGTTATAAGTAGACTGTGGCTTCCATCTTAGGTTCTCTTTCATCTCTTTTGGATCAGTTCACCTTGGGGTAAGCTAGCTATCATGTTGTGAGCAGCCCTGTGGAGAGGCCCACATAGCAAGGAACTAAGGGCTGCCAACAGCTATGTGTGCAATCTTGGAAGAAGATTCTCCCTGAGTTGAGCCTTGAGATGTCTGCAGCCTCTGCCAACACTTTGGTTGTAGCCTCGTGGCAGACCCCGTATCATAACCATGTAGCTAAGCCACTTCCAGATTCCTGACTCACAGAAACCTACAGAAAATAAGAGTTTGTTATTTTCAGCAGCTTGGTTTTGGGGTGATTTGTCACAGAATAAATAATAACTAATATACTTTGTCACCAGCATTATTTAAAACCTATATATTAAGCCTTTGAGAGAGGTATTTTAAAAGGGCAGGGCTTGATACGCTTACAAAATTAGGAAGGGATACAAATATAGACTTATGTCAATTGTAAAGCATACTTATTACAATTTGCTTATAGTTCACCAGTTAGTGAGGTACTACCCAACCATATGTGTGGGGTTTTAAAGAAGAAATGGCAGATGTTTCCGTTAGAAAGACTTCCTGGAGAAACTGAGCTAGGAAGAGTGACTAGTCACATGGAGTTTCATAGCTATGCATTCATTGAAAGAACTGATTGCCTCTAAGGGTTATCCAATAGGTCATCTGAGGTCCCTGTTGAATCTTTCTTAATTTTATTTCCACTTTTAAACTTGCTTGAATAGTTCTGATGATAATTACCAAATGTTGATATGTATGAAAAAATCAGCCTTCCACAAATATCCAACTTGGCCAGATTTTATACACGTGTGGCTGCTTGAAATTCAGCAAATTTCATTAGAATCGTGTGTTTACTTGGAGAAATAATAGCGAAAAACTGTGCTGAGAACACACACACACACACACACACACACACAAATAGACAGAAAAGGTGAAAACTTAGGTTGAATTTGTAAGAATTTAAGGCTCAAAGCTGTATCTTCTGAGATCCCTCTCTGCTACTACTACTACTAATATATCCTGGATATATCTCTTCATACTTATTTTGCCTCAGTAGATTGCTCACTGCCTACATTTTAATTATTCTTTTATGTATGCTATACTAACCAGAATTTTTTCTCAGTAGCTAAAATATTAATGTAATTATTATCAAGTAAATATATTTAGTCTCCATCCTTTTCCCCACCATCCTCTAGCCTTTAGAATGTCAGAAAGCCAATGTGCCCTTATTTCCTGTAATTTCAGTTCCTTATTCAAGTTTTTTCCTCTGCCAATATCCTGCTTTCATCTGTAATAATCTCAAGGATATTTAACGAGGATGATATTTATGACCCATATTGCAACCTGAGGTTCTTTATTCTTAATACTTTGTGACCTTCGCAATGCCTTTTGGCCTTCACTCATACTTTCTGAAAGTTTAAAACTTCTCCACTTTCAGGACCACCATTTGCCATCTTAAAATTAATGTGGCAAAAGAGAATTCTTGATTTTCTACCAACTCCCACCCCCTTCAAAACCTACTCTTCTGTAGTCTTCTGCATCTCAGTAAAAAGTATTACCTGTTGTTTGAGCCAAGCATTTAGGAGTTATTCTCGATGTCTCTCTTCCTTTCATTCTCCACTTAACGAACATAAGCATGTCTTGTGAACTCTTATCACATGGCTGCCTCTATTTAATCATTCAGATTTTGCCTTAAATCTTCGTTCCTCAGAGACCTTCCTTTCCCACTCAGTGTATGATAATCCTAGCCACTTGCAACCACGTCACTTTATTTAAATCATCACCACCTGTTTTCCCCATTGTTTTGTTTGGTATCTGTGTCTTCCTGCCTTCTGCTTTCTGCCCTCAACACTAGAATGTAACTCCATGAGGACAGGGACCTCACGTTTCTTATTAACCATAATGATCAAGCACATAGTTGATGAGCACGACATTTTTTTTTTTTTTTTAAGATTTTATTGGGGAATGGGAACAGGACTTTATTGGGGAACAGTGTGTACTTCCGGGACTTTTCCAAGTCAAGTTGGTGTCCTTTCAATCTTAGTTGTGGAGGGTACAGCTCAGCTCCAGGTCCAGTTGCCGTTGTTATTTGCAGGAGGTGCAGCCCACCATCCCTTGCAGGAGTTGAGAAGTCCAACCGGCAACCTTGTGGTTGAGAGCCCACCCTCCATCCGAGCCATCTGGCCACCCGGGAGCTGAGCGGCAGCTCATTGACTTCATTCTAGTTGTGACGGGCGCAGCTCGCTGGCCCATGTGGGAATCAAACCGGCAGCCCTATTGCCCAGAGCTCACACTCTAACCAACTGAGCCACCAGTCCGCCCTGAGCAAAACATTTTTGTAGAATTAATATTAATCTTAGGCCTTCTCCTTTACAATAAAGGCATGATAAGGCTCCTGGCTGAAATTCCTTGAGCATGTTCTTCCTCTCATTGCCAGCTGCTGTCCCTCAACATATCCTTGATTTCCCAGTTGGCCCACCTATTTCTGAGCCAGATGTGGCCCTATCAATGCCTCTCCATCTAAAACTCTGGACATTTCAATTTTTTGACTTTTCTTTTTACTTCTAGTGCTAATTTCTGACTCCTGCTTTCTCTTTTATTACTCCCCAGCAACCAAGAGTAGCACAAGAAATTTTTAATAATGTGCTGATTTGATCCTTAATAAACACAGCTAACTAAAGTCAGTTGACTCCTTACTCCTTCTAAGTTATGTTTTTTCAGCCTGATCATTTATTAACTCCTTACCAAATTTCCACAGGTCTATCATAAAATGTGTCCAATCTTCACAATCCCAGTGCTTCCTCATTTCTTACAGCAGCTAGTTGGAATTATCTATGCAGGCTTCTTGTCCATCTTTTCTCTTCACTTCTTGTTGTTTTGGTAGCTCAGTATCGTTGTCCACGAAACTTTCCTTCTTTCTCTAAAGAATAGGGCAATCCCCTTTACCTTCAAAATGTATCCCTTCACATCCCCACCAAGGTTCCCTTTTCATTTTATTGCATCAATTACTTTTTCCTTATGTATCATGAATTTTCTCCTCCGTATAAATACATCCAGATCTCCATCATTCTAAAATCATCTTTCTTTTATTTTACTACTATATGACATATTTTCACATTTAAAAAGATGATGTCTGTATTTTTGGCCCCAATTTTCTGACAACCAATTCACTTTTTGGTACCTGGCTACTCTGCTTTATTAATCTTCTTGACGATTTGGGGGTTCCACTGTCTTTTGAGTTCTGGCTAATTTCTGCCTGATAATTTTCTCCAATGTTCTGGCTTCGGTCCATTCTCCTTCTTCCTTTCTCCCTTGGAGATTGTGCCCCAAAGGCATCAATTATTTGCATTTGAACAATTGCAAAATCTATACTTGTGATTTGGATTCTTAACCTTAACCTCAGTACTATGCCTCAACTATTCACCAACATTTTATCAGGAAAGTGCCTTAAACATCTTAAATTTGTCAGAGTTAATCCAGACTTAATACAAACCTACCTTGTCTTCGTCCTCATTTTTGTTAATGATTTCCTCAAGTACTTGTTTATCCAAGCACAAAAGTTTGGAGCAATCTTTTACACCACTCTTTCCTTCCAGGCTCACAGGCCGTCACATTTTAAGTCACATTTTAATCTGTAAGCTTGGAAGCTACAGATTATAAAATACTGGCCTTAGAACAATATTGGATCTGTATATAGTGGTTACTGGTCTGTAAAGTAATAAAAAAAAAAAAGATAATTGTTAGTTTTATGCAAAATTAAAACTTACCAAGTTACAGAACTGCCTGAGACAGTTTTTTTCTACCTTTTCATATGTTAAAATGGTCTTGTTTTCATAAAGGAGAGTTGATAGTAGTGCTTAATTTTAACATTTTCAGGTGGCAAAACCACACAAGGTTTTACTTTTTAACTATCTGTTAAATCCAAAAATCAAGGAAGTCCCGCTCTAAATCCCTCATTTGCAGTCCTTCCTTTCATTCCCACTGCCTAGCTAAGGATTTATTTTCTTTTTTATTGATAATTGCAACAACCTCTTAACCAATTTATTGATTTCTACGGTTTTGCTCTTTTCCAAATATCTTACATGCAGACCATTGTCAGAGGAAACTTCTAAAACCTTGGCCTAGTTATTGTCCCTCTCCTTTTAACAGCCACTCTCACACAATCACCACCATGGCAATTTCTCTCATCTGCTGAGATTCAAGATGCAGCTAAATGCAAGGTCTGGTATTTACAGCTCGCTGTGGTTCCCACACCTCCTTGTCAAGCCTGCTAGTTACTCTCTTTTTCCCTACCTTGTTTTATTTTCTTCATAATGTTTATCAGTAATGTTTATCACTATCGGGAATCCTCTTATATATTTGCTTTGTGTTTACTATCTCTCTCCTTCCCATGAATATACTAGAATATAAGTGCCTTGAGGGCAGGACTTTGATTTTTGTTCACTACTGATCACTAAGGCTTACTCCATAGTACAGGTCTTGTATAATTAGTTGTTGAAAACTATAAATGGGAAAAAAGAATAAATGACAAAAAAAGAAGAAACGGAACCTCAACCAATCCCAACACCTTCCTCAGGTCAGTGGTTCACAACTGGGGACGATTTTGCTCCCAGGATCACATGGTATGTTTTTTCTTCTTTTCCATGACAACAAAGGGAAACCCAGCAGTGTATGCAGGAAAATAAGCAGTAACATGCTTTGTGACTATCCATTTTAGAGGGAACATGGTGTCATTTGTACTCATGAGCCCTGGGGGAACAGATTTGCTGGTCTTCCTATCAGCAGTTGCTAGAAGTTACATAAGTTACAAATATGCAAAAATGGTGAATGTGAATAGAGACAAAAGGGCAATCAAAGAAGAGGCTGTTACTCTGGAAAACCAATCCGCCCTTCAGCAAAAGGACTCATAATGAATCAATTGTCAGTGCAGCTAACTATTTGTGAATGGAAAGCTTTCTGTTGAATGAATGAATGCAGTTCCTTAATTTACAAAGTCTGACTCAAAGTGGGCTGAGAGATTTGAGCCTGTCTTGACTGAAGAATACTGCACATGTGTTCCATCCTGTCAGCCACAGTCATTTTGGTTTTACTCGGTTACCCAGACATTAGTGAGCCACAGCCAGGTTGTGGGAGAAACCCCATCGTTTACAATATGACTAGATGATTGTCCATCAGCTATTTTCCACACTGATAGGGATTGCTGATCTGAGGACTAAGGTCTCTGGGGCAAGGAAGACCTTTTCAGTTGCCACTTTTTGCTAATCAGAAAAATCTTATGGCACTGCGCTGTGTATCCTAGAATTAAAAAGGCCTACTAGAAGCCGTTTAGTTTTCTTCTGGTCTTTTTATAGGCTGTACCACATTCACTAAAAATATGCTTATAAGAAATATGATTAAAACTTTTTAAAAGGGCCACCCTTGGTGCCTTTAGGTAATGTGTTTTCTAGTCTCTCAAGTCTTACAATCAGAAAGCTTTTTTGTTGTTTTCTTTCCAACATTAGACTGACAAATCCCCCTCTAACTTGTTCCTTTTTATCCCATCCTCTATGAAACTGGCAGAACTATTGAGAGTCCCCTTACTTAAGAAAGAGGTGTATAGTGCAGAATTTACACTAATAGTTTTCTCTATTACATGCAGATTCTGTTTAGTGAATAGATTTTTATTTAACCAAAGGTATCCAACAGTTTTACTATAACTTCAAAGTACAGTTTTATTTAGTGATCGATACTTCCAGAAATAAGGAAAAGATGCAGAGAAATTGCTCTAATATTCTTACATTTTGTACACATAAAATTAGGATGCAATCTATTCTCACTTTGCATCAACCTAGAAGCCTAAATGTAAACGAGTTTGAATACAAATTCTGTCCATAATAAAGTCTTACTCGTGAGTCAAGATGAAGTCATGTCTTCTAAAATCATGCCACTAGAGGGAGTAAAAACCAGCAGTCTGCCGCCATCACCCTGTCAGAAGAGCAAGGTTAACTGTTTTACCTTTCTCTTTAAACAAATGATCCTCAGCTCAATTGCCCCAGAAAAACACCAGCATCTGGTGGGCTGTGCTAATTCTGAGGTTACCATTTCTAAAAATAGTTTTCTGAAAAATTTCTGTCCTGGGCTGGGAAGCACACAGGCAGAGTGGTTAGTGGGAGGTATTCCTGCCTCTTGGGGACCCCTGGAGGCTGAGAGTGTGGGATAAGAATGCGTTAAAACAGCACAAACTGCGTTTACATGTGAGGGCTACAAGTGTCCATGAAGACTGGCAGGCCTGAATCCCCAAACCCATAGAAGCTACGACTATCCCAGCTGAGCCCCAGGAATGAGGAAACAACCTGAGGCTGTGGTGCTCCCACACAGGTGGCAGAGGGTGGGGGCAGCTCTGGACAAGAGATTTGCCAGCTAGATGGTGGCAGATGAATGAGGCCTTGCCAACCTCTGTTGGTCTTCCAGACAGCACAAAGCAGCATGTGTGTTTGTGTGTATGTGTGTGTGTGCTTCACAAGCATACGCTAGAAGGTGGAAAGTGGAGACAGCCAAGATTTTAAGGGTTCCTTCCCCAACTTTTATCCCTATCCAATCTTCAAATTTCTAATAAAGACTTACCATTTTTAAAGTCGTTTTTATTTCTCTATAAATTCCATTCTAAAATCCCGTAAGACCTAAAGAAAAGAATATCAATAATGGAATTTCTCTCCCTCTGAGGGTATTTGGGAAAATGTTCTGGATATCCTAGTTGAGAGTCGTGTATTCTTCCTCCTCAGAACCCCAGCCCTGTATCCAGTGGCTCCAGCTTTCCTTTCCTGTCTGTTGTTGCCTTGTTGCCTTATGCTGGAGAGTTAAACCTGACTGGCGTTCAGTGGGCTGGAGACTAGCCACAGCAGTCAAGTCCTGCATGATGCCACACTGCACACAGGGCGATCTGGTACACAGAGCACACCTTATAGAGAACCCAGCTGCCTGCCTCTTACATAGATCCCAAGTCATGTAGGAAGCAGCTCCGCTCGGTCTCCTCCCAGGTGGGCTGCTGGAGGACGAGACTCTCTGAGTTACCCTGATGAAGTCATGGGAGAATTAAGTCTACTTGGATCCTGGAGAAGTCCACTATCTGAACCTTCAGTGCTTTTGCTAAAATCTATAGTTTCTGAGTCTTTGTGTTAAAGCAGAAAGAATAGCAGACTGAGTATTAAGAGAATTCTGGTGTCTAGTACCTGATCTGTTCATATCTAACTCTGATTTCAGACAATTCACTGAACTCTTGTGGGCCTCGGTTTCTTCGTCTATAAAATTAAAATGTTAGAGGAGACTTTTTGTTGCAGTCTTTTTGATTCAAAAAGTCTGTGATTTCTGTCTGGTGACTATAGATTCTTGTATCGTATCTAGCCCACTGCCTCCACCTAAAAGTCAAGAGAGAAGTCGGGGGTAAAGGGCACTGCCAGCCCAGGGTACATAGCCGTACTGTGTGGGAGGAGGCAAATTTAGAAGGAAACAAGCTTCATTTATTCTGCCTGATATGGTTATCTCTCTGAGGCTTGTGCCCATGCAAGCGAGATGAGGCTGAGGAGGAAGGGGAGGGGGACACACTGTCAAATGTCAAATGTTTAGCAAAGACTTTGAAGTCTGACAATTGAGACTTCCGGTAACTTTTGTCTTTACTTTTGCAAAAAAAAGAGGGAGGGAGGGAGGGGAGAGAAAAGGGTAAGGGGAGTTGAGAGAGAGAACAAAAATGGAACCAGATATGAGACATAATCATGTAGGTTTTATGCAAAGATTAGGCAAACAATATCTGATTTCTAAATTACTTGCAAGTAGCCTGGGCCTCTCTTCTTTGGCTGCCTTTAAGACAATCCCTGGTGATAGATCTGAATTAACACTGAATTTCAAGCCATCAGAACACTCCCATGAGGCCACAATGCATGTGCTGAGAAGAAGCATGACTAGTCCACCCTGATAAGATCCGTGCCAGTGAGAACAAACTTAAAAGCTCTGCCCTTCAGGGCCATATAGTTGTTTGAGAAAATAAGAAATCACATGAACTAATGAACAGTGATAAAATGCAATAGTACACAGTATGATAGAGGGTTATATTTTATATATGACAAATACGCACAGAAAACACATCTGTGAGCCATGGTGGTCTAGGAAATATTCATGAGTTGAGGTGGGAATTAAATGCTGGGTTGGGTATGAGTTTGTGTAGATACAGAGAGGAGTATTTTGACAAAGAAATTATGAAAAATATCACAGGCAGCTGTCAACTACCTCCTCATCTACAAGTTTAGCTAACCAAGTACATAAAATTTACTACTTGGTGGCCCAAATCTCCACAGAGTAACTAGGAGAAGGCCCAGAGAAACCTTATTCGGTTTAAATTCTGATGACTGCATATGGAAAATTGGTGAGGTGGCAAATTAACTATGCATGAAGGTCCCTCATTTTGTCTGTGAAGTCGGGGTGTGTCCAGCTACCAGTGATAAATGGTCAGATGACCATTCATTACAATCTATGTGAATACGGTGCTACAAGTGTAGGCAATTTTAGGGCCACCTTCTCTGAGATTTTTAAAATACTTCAAATAGATCGTTGAGTTAGTTGGCTTCTCCATCAAGGAGAAAACACCATGTCGTAGAAGACATGCTGGCCCCAACAGGACCTCTGGGACACCAGGCTTGGTTAAATATTGGCATCAGAAAAGAAAACTTATCGTAAACTTGAGATACTGGAGGAGTTCAGGAAAGGAGGGCCTCATTTGAGACCATCGAGGGACTGCCAACCGTGTTCTTGTTCATGACACCTCTGTTCAAGGAAATTGACACTCCCAGAGGGCATGATGGAGAAAAGGTTCTTAACAATTTCCTCTGGAAATCACCCTTGAATGAATGCCAGGCTATTCTAAAATCTCCACTCACCGGTGCTTCTTGCCTATTGGATGGGTGAGAGGTGAAGTACAGACAGACATTACGGAAAAAGTAGCAGAGACAATGCCTATTCTTCTAAACCCCCCCACTCATCTGCCAATTGGAAAACGATCCTGTGTCAGGTCCCATCGGGTCACAAGGATTTCTCATTTCATGTAGACCAGAAAAGAAGCCACCGATGAAACACTACTAGAGAAGGTTTCTCAATGTGGTGTGATTTCAGGAACCTCCGATGCTCCCCTCAAAATATTTCACAGTCCCCTAAATCCACCCCACAAGAGGCACGGGCAGAATCTGCAGAAAATGTCCTATTCCAGTTTCTTCCAGGCTGCCTGTAGACTGAAAAATCCATGAGAAAAGTCCAGGGACTTCAGGTTTCCATTCTTACTCTCCCTGCTCTGTCTGACTACCTCTCCAAACCCTGAGATGAAAGATAAATAAATAATTCACAAACAAAGGGTGGAAATGGAGGTATGGTGGACTGAGAGCGGGCTTGTTTGGTGAGAGGCGGTATCTGTGCAGAACGTTCACGGGTCAAGGTTGGGAGCTGGGGGACAGTGAGTGGGCCTCAGAGCCAATCACACCACCCAGAGAGGATAGGGTGATAGAGGTACCATGAAGGCTCACGAGCAGGAGTTGGACTCCCCGCCTGTAGGGATCACAGAAGGCCCCCCTGGACTCCTAGGGCCAGGACCTCTGGTCCCAGTGACCATCCTTGCTCCTTTGTCCCCTGCTCCCTTGCCTGCCTTGTCTGCTCCCTGCTCTGTCTTCATCCTGAGGAGCCAGCTGCAGCATGTAGGAGAATCGAGCCCTGTCACGGCTGTCTCTAGTGTGTTATTGTTAGTGTTACATTACAAATCCCATTTCCATGCCGGGGTCCCTTGGGGGTCATAACCAGGAGAGGCCATGACCCTGTCAATAAACAGAACCCCAGTCCTTAATGTAACCACTTTGCATTCACTAGGCCTGCTCCATGGGTTTATAGATCAGATTCTTCTTCCGGGCAGAATCATTTCAGAGAGGCTGCCTTGGAAATGCACGATATGGGGCTAGTGGAAGTAGCTGAGCAGTAGGTAGATGTCAAATGTAGGCTTGGCCTGTGCTCCCCACAGCCCCCCGCCACTTGTCTTAGCAGGTGTACTAGGTGTATTACCACCAATCGGAAGTTTCTTTTGCTGTTGATTTCCCACAGGATGAAGCCAGGACATCAGTTCTCACTAAAGTTCTTCCTTTAGAAGACCCTCTACAACAGAGAGGCCTTAGCTGACTTGTCAGATGTTGAGCAGGGGTGAGTGAGAGAACATTGAGCAAGAAGGAAGCAGAGCATGGAATAACCTGGCACAGAGACAAAGTTGACTTCAGCCTACTCTCAATCTTTTTTGCAGATGAATCTATCCATTATAGCATGTTTCCCTTCCCAAAGCAGAGTCAGATGATGAAGGGTAGGTAGAACTAGATTTTTATTGTTTTGTTTTGGTTTTGTTTTTTTAAAAAGGACTAGAGTAGAGTTTTCTCACTCATTTAACAAACAGTCCTTGAGCATCTACCATGTGCCAGGAACGTGGTTCCTACCTGCATATGAATGCCACAGGAGTGAAAGAAATAAGGGACCGTGGAACTGGGGTTATAATTTGGGCAGTGTGGGTTTTTCGTTTAGTTTTGGTTTGGTTTTTGTCCTGTTTGGCATCTAACACCCAAGTGTCTCAGAAGCTCTTCATGCCATTACCTTGGCCTCCGTAGCTCTCTCTCTCTCCATCTATCCCCACATTAAGCCTAAAGAGAAAACATATTCTTGAGTGTCTGTTGTAGGGATTGAAGATTGACATTTAGAGAGAAGGAATACTAAACTCTGCTAACATACATAGCTTCAAAGTTATACTAACATCGCTTGGCTTGTTTTAAAATGCCACAAAGTGTGTACTTGGGTATATGGGCAAGGATGATGAGACAGTTGAGTTAAATGGGGTGGTATTATTTCTGCTGGGTTAATTATAGAGCTGGAAGGGGCCTTGGATATCTAGAATTCAACTCCTTTTCTTAAAAATGTGGACGCTGAAGTCTGGGAAAAGAAAAGCATTTGTCCACAGTAACAAACTCAGCTCCTGGTTGTGTAAAAATGTGCAGGATAGACAAAGAAACAACAGAAAAGGGGTGTAGGGAGGCAAAGGAGACAAGAAGGAGACCAAAAGCAAGCTTCCCTTTGTGAATCCTGAGTCTTCCCAGGAATCCTAGCCTCATAGAAGAAGGGCCATCTTGAGGGAGCAGGGACCGGGAAAAAGACGTCAGAGGCATGCAGTCACTGAAAAGATCTGGACTCCAAAGCCCAGATTCTCACTTACCCTGATGAGCCTCAAGCACCCAGAATAGTGCCTGCCTACAGTAGGTGCTCAGTAATTATTTACGAAACAGAGCTGCCTAGTTTGTTTTTCCTGGCCAAAGATCAGGAGTGTGTGTGGGGGGGGCAGAGGGGCAAAGAGGAGATCTTACAGAGGCCCCACTCCCCATTTATGCAGAGCGGCTCTCAGGGCAGTCACCTCACAATTTGGGCTTCCAGACCCACTTTTCTTACCATGAGGGAGCCATGAAAAAACCAATCACCCTGAGAGACTAACTCCTGGGGCCCGCAGAGTCATCACAGGACTCACCAAACATTTTCTGTTGTCTGATGAACGATATCTCTGATGCAAAGCAAACACTGCTATTTCCCAAATAAGTGCAAATAGGGCTGAGATTAATAAATATAAATCCACTTTTTAAATTACAGAATACATAGTAATGTTTCGCTACTGTGTATCAATGAACACTGAAAGTATAAATTCAAGCAAGTATTTTATTATTTTCTTGATATTCAGAAGGAATCCTCTTCTTATCATGCTTGGGAATCACTGGACTTATTCCCTGATTTCACAGATAACATTTTAAAGATGCTCCCATTGGAGTGGGACTGACCCAAAGTTACTCAGTCCATCAGTAGCAGAGCTACATATCACTACAGGTCATCTCTGTCCTTTCCACTACACCACATTCCCTCAGGTGGCATTTCCCCAAGCAGCCCAATCCAACTTTATTTCTGAAACAGAAATACTAATGGCCTGGGCTGTGTGCCAGGCACTGCACTCTTTAGAGCACGGCAGACACTGTCCTCACACCAACTCCGTGAGGCAGGTGCTATTATTATCCCCATTTTATAGGTTTAAAGAAAAAAAGGAGGTCGGGAGGAGTGACATAGTTGGCACAAGGCTACAGGATAAGTAAGTTGCAGAGACAGATTCAAACTGTGACTCCAAAGCCCAGATTCTCACTTACTTTGCTCCATACAACTTAAAGAATGCACATTTATGGAAAGCACTGGTATCAATTGAAATAAAATTCAAGGGCATTGAAAGGCAGCCCTCAGCAATAGGGCCAACTCTCGCCCCTTAGCCACCGCTGTGGGCAAAGAGAAGTGGAAGGCATGGGGTCCCAGGAGACTTCCGTCAGACAGCCATTTCTTCAGTGGACAATATGGGCCCTCAACATAGAACCACCGAGTGTTTTCCTGGGCCCCACTCCCCAGCAACTCTAAGAGAATCTCTGGTGTGGAGCTGGAAATTCTGCAGTTGTTACAAATATACCAGCAACTTTTGAGCACACCCAAGTTTGAGAACCAGAGGCCTGAGAGATAGAGCCCAGAGAGGGGAGAAAACAATGAACTCCAGAAAGCAGCGGCCAGCAGCCAGCCCAGCTCCAGCTTCAAAGGAGCCTCGCTGAGCCCCCAAAAGCATGCCTGATATTTCACACAGGGGCCACTCTCCACGGCCAGGCTTTCTGAAGCAGAGGAGGAGGGGCGGCCTTTCATGTTTCTGGGTGTGCAGAAGGTTTGCGTGTGTTTGTTTAGAACAAAGCCTATACTTAACTGGCACAAGTGAAACAGATTTTATAAATAGATGTGAGCATGAATGGTTTTTATGATTAGCTTGTTTTCAATCATCATGCTTGACCGGTGTCTGTGTTCAACTAAGTAAATATTTCTATGGTGATAGTATACAGAATACAATGGCCATTATTTAATGTTAATACAAGTACCATATGGGAGGGCTTATCACGC
Source organism: Rhinolophus ferrumequinum (assembly GCF_004115265.2). Classification (NCBI taxonomy): domain Eukaryota; kingdom Metazoa; phylum Chordata; class Mammalia; order Chiroptera; family Rhinolophidae; genus Rhinolophus; species Rhinolophus ferrumequinum. The sequence goes on from NC_046308.1 coordinate 28,565,760, forward strand.
TGGAGCCCCAAAGCATAATAAAAGCAGATAGGAATAGATAGGCAAGGGTGTGCCCTGTTGTACAGTAGGCTTGATAAAACATCTGCTCTTGCTAATGTTGGCCATGCAAGTATTTATGCAGTGATGGTTCTCTCGGGGGATCTTTAGACCAGATCAGATTGCCACGCATTCTGTTTTTTCCTCTAACTCACTTGGTGACCTTGGATAAATCTCCATGCTAATTGTTTAAACATTCATGCCTCAATTTCTCAGTTCTTAGGCCTCGGCATGCCTCTCCAGAGAGTCATGAAAATTAACACCTGCTGGAATCTTGAATTCTTTATTTAGAACAAGGAAGGGGAGAAGAATGGTGCTGAAATAAAGCCTCAGTTTTTTAATCAGTCCAAAATATAAAAGGGAGACAACCTAGGACATTTTTCATTTGCAACTGGAAAGCTGAGCAAACTTGAAGTTTCCTGAGATTAGTACAGAGACCTGGTAAAGAGCGAAGTCTCCCAGGAAATGCACTAAGCTTCAAACATTTGCCAGCTTACTTTCCACTCAGGAGGGACAACTGTGATGATAAAGGCCACAAAACTGGAATCAATCTCCACTAACAAAGGGCAAGTGAGAACGTCAGAGCTTTTAGTGTTGTGGAATGGGACATTCTACTTTTCACAAAGGCGTCCGTTCTCCACTGTGACTTTTGTATCCTAATTTAATAATAATACTGCAAGGTTTAGTGCAATGGAATGTTCATAGTCTGTTTCCATATGATCTGCTTTCACCTTCAGAACTTGCCAGGAAGAGATAACATGTGCGGTTCTAGGCCTTAGTGTTTTGCATCAATATGTCCTAGTGAAAAATACCAGCAATAAAAACTCTCAATATTTATTTTACACTTTACATCTACAAAATGTGTCCACATCCGTTATGTCATCTAATCCTCACAAACCCAGCAGGTGGGCACTGTCAGTATCCTCATTTTAAAGATGAGCAGACGATCTCCAGGGGTTATGATTTGTCCAGGTGCAAGTCTACAGCTAAAATTCAAACCCCAGACTTCTGCTCTCTAAGCCTAATGCTAATGCTTATGAAGACTCTTCTCATTTGTAATTTAGAAATCGGAACCAGGCCCAGGGATGAGGAGCTGTCCTGAGTGGTCAAACTTGCTTTAATGAACTCTTAAGATTAGGCTTAAGGGCTATTATTTCTTTTCCTTCTGGAAAAGCCAGCCCCAGGTCACTGCAGGCTTTTCACAAGCACTCTGCCATCTCCCTGATTACTCGGGCAATCAGTTTGGCTGAAAATGGAGTGTTAATTTGTCTCATTTACTATCAAAAAGGAAGTTAGACATAGGTGAGAAGAGAGGCTGCCTGACAAATGTTTAAGGAAAGAGATTTGAATTCCCAACTGTGTTATCTAATGTAATAGGATTCTTTCCAATTGATTTACTGCCGCCACCATAAATCTAGGAACAATATGTTTTTAAACGTATTTGGAATGGCCAGTAAGGAAATTGGTTAATGCAATATATGACATGTGGGCTAAAAAGGGAATTATACACATCCTGGGGGGTACATAACTGAGTTAACCAACTGTTCTGAGGCCCTGGCTTATGTGTGTGTGCTCGTGAAAACTGAGGGAAGGAAAGGCGAGTTTATATTTTCTAGGCAAGACCATGTTACAGTACCTGCACTGAAGCCACCTCCCCCCATGCCTCCTTCCAGTGTCTGGAACCCAGAATATTACCCCATTTGACCCAAGGAAACAGCCCACCCTGGTCAGCGACAGGGTCTCCTTTAAGTGGCTGTGGGAATTGTGTGTGCATATGTGTTCACATGCTTGTGGCCTGCTCATTTAGTCACAGAAGGCAAGGGGAGGGGCATATAACCGGGGTATTAACAGTACAGGCTGAATAGTGCAGGCAGGTCTGGTGCTGATTTCTGCTCTACTCTGCCTTTCTTGACCCAACTGCCATGTATGTTTCTTATTATTCTGTGGATTTGTCTTGCGCTGATGGGTGGGAAAAGGCTGGTGAAGCAGTAATCATTTAAGTGAAAGCAATGACTCTCTGATGCCCTCTACAAATTTCCCACAGTCTTTGTGAATGCCTTGGGGCCCTTCAAGGTTTAGAATTACAACTTTCCGTAAATATTCTTAGACTCACACTCACATGAGCTATAGTGAAACAGCACCAAGTCTGTCATGATAATTCTTCACAAAGCCATGTGTCCAAACATTCATCAGAACTGAGGAATAACAGCAACAACAGCCCCTCCCATTTTTTGAGCATTTACCACATGGCAGGCACTGTTCTCCTCATTCTACATGTATTCACTGGTTTAATCTTCACAACAATAGTAGGAAGTAAATGCTATTATTATCCACATTTGATAAATGGGGAAACTGAAGCACAGCGAGGTTAAGAGACTTGTCAAGGTCACACAAGTAGTACAAGTCACACAAGTCAAGGTCACACAAGTAGTCCGTGGAGGAACGAGGACCCAAATCTGAATGGTCAGACCTCAGCATCCCATACATTCTATCCCTTTTCAGGAAGCCAAGAATGGGAAGAGGACAGAGTCAGGAGACGTTATGTCACACTAATCCTAGCATGACTAATTACAGAAACATTCATTAAGTAAGAACAAGCATTCCCTCTTTTAGACGTTTTAAAGTAGAATTATACTATGTTTGTATCTCAATATGGTTGCCAGCTATAAGCTTATGGCATGATTATTATACTTCAAAGGATTTTTGTGGAAAGACCTATTGGAAAACTGTTGTATAGAGAAAACTGCTGTGTTCTGCATATCAAGATGACACTCCTGAACCAATGTAAGTTAGGCTTCCAGTTGTGGTGACAAGTTGTACTGAGCCACCCCACCCCCCTCTTTTCTTCCCGGTTGACTCTTGGGGGTGATGGCCTGGGTCTATGGAAGAGTGTTTTATTTTCTTCTTCTCAAAACTAGATAAATGAGGAAGATTTGCCTCACTTGTTCTGTGTTCTCACTGGCTGAACCACCATCCTGGTTTTCCTACGAGAAGAGGAAAAGAGAAAATTTAAGATGGTACCTAGTAGAGTGTCTCAGGTGTGGGACATGAGCAAGTTGCTTATGGGAAGCATTTGGAGAAAGACAGCAAAGGTAAAACCAGATAGAGAGTACAACTGCCAGATAGAAGCCACTGTCTGAAGACTGTCTTATATTTCAGTATTTTCACCCAGATTCTTTCTGGTCACTTATTAAAAATAAGAATACATAATTTGAGAATTTTTTTATCATACGTGATAATACTCTCTTATCTCTTGATGTAAAATTATCTTGGAATATTACTATTATAACATGATTCTGAATCTTATGTTTTAAAAAAATGTTGCCGTGTTATAACAATCAATTTTAGCATCCAAATCAATGTAGATAGATCTGATGAATAAGTCACTTTCCCTAAATCCTTCTTATTTTTTAGCAGTAAGTCCTTAAATTATTAGGAAGATCTGTATCATGTCATCTTTAGGCTATATCCACACTTCCTCTTAAATAAGAAGTTAAAATACCTACCGATATACTGCTAGCAGGAAAATAAATTCCATGAACTTCCCAAAAGACAATATTAACAGAAGACTTAACAATAAGCATAACCAAGAAACAATAGGCAATAAAAAAAACACCTTGAAGTCAGACTAAATGTCCATTAACACATGATATGTATGATACATAAATATAATGAAATAATATATAGCCATGAAAAATAGAGAATATTTAAATAACATGAAAATATGGCTTGCTATACTGTGAAGTGAAATAACAAGTTACAAATTAACATGTACATTGTTAGCCCATTTTTTAAAAAGAAAAAATGTACTTGTGGTTATGTATGTGTGGTATGTTTTGTGCTATTTTTAAAGAAAGACAAACTCAAAAGATATATGTGTATGTGTGTGTATATATATATATATATATGTGTGTGTGTATATATATATGTGTGTATATATGTGTGTATATAGGCATATATATTTATAACAGCTATTTTATTTCTTGGTGTGGTAGGATTTGGTGTGATTTTTGGTTTTGTCTCTTTGCTTATTTACACTTTATGTTTTTAACAACAAAATATAAAATAAATACTGACAAGGTGATACTTAGAATTTTCCTTTGATGTGTCTACTATATTCCTTTGTGTTGATATAAAGCTGGTTATACTGACCACCATAATTAATTCTACATATTTTGTCCCCACTCATCTCTATTTAACAATTCTTATGAACCAGCCTTTTAACAAAGATGGTTGCTATCTGACTAACTGAATCAGTTATTTCTTCTTCTATTGCTTTTTATAATTAGGACTGACAATCTAATACTTGTCATTGACACTTATGAATCTTTTTTATTTTTTCAAGAATCATTAAATCATCAATTGCAGTATGTGTTCCATGAGATTTCAGTGTATCTGCAGTGTCTTCAAGTCGTATTTCCTCAAAGCAACATAGTCATTCAATTCAACAACGATTTCTTGAGTACCAACAAGGTGGAAAACGTGACAGCAGGAAGAGTGAGAATGGCACCAAGGAACAAGACAGAGCAGCTCAAAGTCTGGGGACGAGAAACGCAGGCATAAATAACCGCAATGCAATGATTTCAAAAGCAGTAGACTAACACCCATTCTAACTCCTGGGTGCATCCTGCATCTCTGCCAGCTCCTTACAAAATGTTATTTGCTGCATTCTTGTTACAATATCACAAGTTGGAAATATTGCATAATCACATATTATTCATCTTTAATAGATAACAGTGCTCAGAAAGCCGGGATGTGGTTATATTTTGAAGGTGATTTCTTAGCTAAAATCCAACCCACTCATTAGTTAGCCAAACTAGATCAGTTTGTGTCATCCACATTCACTGGCTTATTGCCAAGTGTATACTCTCATGAATTCCAGCCACATAAACATTTTGTTCTGTTTTTTGCAGGTGAGGAAATGGTAATAGAGAAAGGAGGTGCATCTTGTCTTCTCTCCCCAGAAGCCCATTGTGAAGACCGTGGCAGTTCACAGGATTGCTGCTTAAGGAGTGGGCTCCAGATCTTTCCGTTTTTCCAACTGCAGGATTGTCTCCACTACAGTTAGAGTTCCAGGTTGGAGACTGGATGTGGGATGGGTTCTTGAGGCAGCATTTCCTCCCACTGCTGCTACACCATTGAGCAGATGAGAAAACTAGGTTTAATGTTTGTCACCAGCGTCTCTTTCTACCTCTGATCTGTGCAGTGATGATTGGTATCTCCTTGCCTCAGAGACTGTCAGACCTGGCATCTCTGTTTATCTGCAGAACGCTTGGTGGTTTTTGAAAACAGGTGTGGCCTGGTTGAGCAGAGCATAGCCACAACTTTTTTTAAGACGTTGCTTTGACTCTGGCGGCTTTAAACAACTTTCCAAATGTCATTCAGTCTCCCTCAGGGGCTATTTGTCAAAGTTGCTGGTACACTAGTCTCTTACCTGTTTTTTTCCTCTATATTTTAAGAGATGCGATACTAGATAGACAAAAAGCTTATTGAAGCAAAAAAGTAACAATTATGTTATTTGTGGTCTGTACATTGACAACTAGTTCCGGTCCTCTTGTTGGTGGTGTGGCTTGTAAGGTAAACTACGTGAAGCAAACCAATTCTCATTTGGTAAACTCCAGTGGGTTCCAGAGCTGAGGGATCTGATACTATCACAGACCACCATGAATGTAGCTCCACTGGTATGGAGCTTAGGACCAGCAAAGATATTGAACATATGGTGAGACTGAGCAGGAAAAACAGAACGTGTTCAGCTATAGACATTGCACTAAAGAAGAGAGAAAAAGTATCCAAACAAGAAACTATCTGGAGAGAGACCTGAAAATCACTGATGTAAAAAAAAAAAAATGTGGGAGAAGCTGAGTATATTTTGCTTCAGAAGAAATGTTTTAAGAAAGCCAAGAGGGCTGACTTCAAATATTGGGAAAATAACATATGAATGCACAAGTAACCATAATTGTTAAAGTATCTTGTAGGTCAGAAAGGTAGACCTACAGTTTAAAAGGAGATAGAATTCAATTCCATGGAAGCAAGACATCCTAACAACAAGAGCCCATCTAACAATAATGGAATGGCTGCCTCAAGACAAGTGAAAATTCCCATCCCAGGAACAAAGGCCTGAGGACTATTCGTCAGGCTTGCCATGGAAGGATTCCTGTACTGGGAGGGAGATTGAATTAGACCTCTAGCGTCCTTTCTAAATGTATGATGCTATCTGTATAATTAATTGCCAGTCATAGTCTTACGTGTTGTCCTAGGCTATCATCTCTGTGTCTTTGAAGTTTGGATTCAGTTCTCCTTCACTGTTAGATAATCAAGTGGATTCACATCTTTAAATCAGCAGTCAGCAGGAATAGTGATGGAGGAATGATAAATTCTGGGACTTTCAGTATGATTAATTAGTGCCCCAGAGACTTGGTTTAGGAAGATCCAAGAGACCATAGCCAGTCAGAGTTGAGTGTTAATACCATGTGAAATCAGCCAGGGGCCCATCTCTATTTGCCTCCTCTAAGAAAAAAGAAGTAATTTCCATTTTTTCTGAGTGTTTGAGCTTGGAAATGTTTTGATCTTTAGTAGGGGTTTCTTGTTTGTTTGTTTGTTGGCCTGGAGTTCCAAAATCATCACAACAGACACTTGGGTGGCCAACCCCCTTTGTCTCTCTTGTTAGTGAGAGGTAAAAGTACACAACCTGCAGTCAAGTTTGCTCTCAGTTCAGTCCCTCGTCAGCTGAGTGGCTTTGTGCCATTTTTGTGCTTAATTTTTATGAGCCTATGTTTTCTCATTTCTGAAATGGAGTAAGCACCATTTTGCAAGTTCAAAGGAATCAAATGAGAAAATTCATGGGAAAATGCATCATATGTCTTGAGGCACCTTTCAAAATTTGGCTAGAATTATTGAAATGTTCTCAATTGTGTGCCATGTTCAGTGTAAAATGTAAAAAGCTCACTTTTCACTCTGCATTAGACTTTTGTTTTTTTGTCTCAGTAGCAACAATTTCTTGGTCTTCCAATAAGTTCTGTAGAAAGACAAATGATCGATGAGAATCATCGTTTTGAGTCTACCCTTGTAAGTGAAACAGAACATGAAGTGAGCATCTGGGAAATTATGTGTAACTCAAACTGAACTCTAGGTTGGCAGACATGGGCAAATAGACAAGTAGCAGGGCATAGTGGGTTTTATTAAGCAAGGCTAACAACTAAGGTAATAAACATGGAAATTCACAGGGAATGGAAATTTTCCCTAATATCAAGCCCCATGCTTCAATTATTTGTGGTTATTAATTATGAAGACATATCCCATCAGTATTTCTGCTCCACGTGGAAAATATACATACAGAGTCTCAATGCCAATGAACCAAACAATTCTTCCCCAATAGAGAAGACAAAACATTTCACACAACAGGATTTAACAGAACTTCCCACATGCTTGTGGAAATAAAACTGTGTGACCATGCTATAGCAATAATCTCTGCCAATAAATATTTTGTTGCTTGAATCAGGCTTTTTCTACATAACATTGAGTCTATATATTTTTTTTGTTTTCTTTAAACACATTCATAGAAGTTAAGCAGCCACAGAGTTTTGCAGTATTTTCAAAGGTGCAGTCAAAATGTAACACTTCTAAATTGTGGCAATGAGACACACCCTGAAGAGAGAGAGCATTACACCTTCACAAGAAAACAGAGAAACCAAGATATCTTGTGCTACCTTGTACATACCAAGAAAAATGTGACTTAACCTTGAAAGTCCATCTCAGGGGTGGGAGCATGGGTTTGTGCCATGACAAAACCAGGAAGCTGATTCCCCCGTGTCCACTCTGCCCCTTTTATCCAAATGGACACCTGAGACTTTGAGCTGTTTCACACAACACTGTCTCGCACTGGGGCCTCCCGTCTCCACCTGCTTTCACTATTTCAGGCCCAAATATTTCCTGACATCAGATTCATCACCAAGAATCTTTCTGTGGTCCATTCTCTTAGGACACAATGCTATAGCGGCAGGAACTAATCTTGTCAAAACATCCATGTTCATTAACCTTGATTATGATATCCATTTTAGGGGCCGGCTTTGTGTTACAAAGTGAACTTCTAGAAATAAAATTTTACATAAGAGGAGTGATTTTTATTTGTAAAGATTTCATACGTAATGGCAAGCTGGCAGAAAAGATTAGTTGCTGTCAAAACTCTGGGGACCTGTAAAATCATACCATACAGAAAACTGCCCACTTTGCCCAGGCATGGGTTCAGTCTGTGTGAGAGGATATACTCTGTTACAAGTTCCTGAGATGGTGGTCGTTCACTCAGGGGAAAGGGGGCAATGCTTGTGTGCTCACACCTTCACTTCAGGTCTCCAGCCTGCAGAGCATAAGACTAAACTGAAGACTAGGTAATCAGCCCTTAATGAAGAAAAGCAGAAAACAATATGTTGGCACACAAATGCTCTCAATTTCATTTCTCGCTCTCTCTCCTTATATATTAAACACTTGCAATGTTACTGATATATGACCCTGGCAACTAAAAACTGGGCTAAAATTGAGCACTAAATTAATGTATTGGGGCACTAAATCATTTGTTAATTAAATTTCAGTTACTTAAGCAGGTATTCAACAGCTGCTTATTAATCATTTACTGTATGCTAGCCAGTGTGCTTGTCATTGGGGATAGAGAGAGAATAAGGGATGGTCCCTGCCCTCCAGAAACTTACAGTCAACTCAACAGACACAAGTGAACAGTAAATTAAAATGTAGTTGTAATAAACTCAGAATACCACGGAAACTTAGAGCAGGAGCACCTTGAACAGTCTTACGGGGTCAGGAAAAGCTTCATAGAAGACATGGTATCTAAGTGGAATTCTGAAAGAAGCAGAGAGGGGCAGCCTGTGAAGACAGACCAAAGGTTTGCGTTCTTGGTAGTGAATCCAGCATAAAGGTAAAAGAGATCAGAGTATTTAAGAGGAACAGTGAGCTTTTCAGTATGACCAGACACAGATTAGGAGAGGGAGAATTGAAAGAGATGAATTTGGAGAGAAAATCATAAGGAAGATTTTATTGGGTCTTGCATGCTTTTGGTATCATTTACAACCAAAGGCCAGGCTGTGAAGAACTTCTCTGAGTGTACCTATCATGCAAATGATGAAGGTCATGGAATTATAATGTCAGGAGTTTAGAAGTAACTTATAGTACCCACCCCCAGTGCATAAGTACTCTGCAGAACATCTGGTGAGATCCCCAAGCAGCGTTTCCACCCCTCGGCCCCCGTGAATACCTCCAACGAGGACAAATCCACTACTTGACAGAGCGGCCCTTTTCCTTCAAGACCAAGAACCTGGGATGCTCTTCCATCTTTAAGGAAAGAAAATTGATGGTCCCTGATCTCAAGAGATTTACATTTTAATCATTGTGTGAAATATTCATTAAATGCTAGATAAAATAATCTAGAAATAATCACACAGATAATAACAGCAGACTAGGATATAGCATTACCAGAAGTTCAGACTTCTGGATTTATTTTATTTCTTTTATTTATGTGACTTAGGATACAACACACAGTCTCTGCCGTCAAAGAGCTTATGGTATAAAGGCAAAAACATATAAGCAATCACTATGCACCTATTAGAATGGCCGAAATCCAGAACATTGGCAATACCAAATGCAGACAAGGACGTGGAACAACAGGAATTCATTTATTCATTGCTGATAGAGACATGAAATAGTACAGCCACTTTGGAAGACAGCTTGGCAGTTTCTTACAAAACTAAACATACCCTTACCGTGTGATCCAGCAATCATTCTCCTTGGTATTTACCAAAAGGAGTTGAAAATTTATGTCTATGCAAAACCTGAACACAGATGTTTATAGCAACTTTATTCATCATCATCAAAATCTGAAAGTAACCAAGATGTCCTTCAGTAAGTAAATGAGTCATAAACTATGATCTATCAGACAATGGAGTATTATTCAGTGCTTAAAATAAATGAGCAATCGATACATGAAAAGACATGGAGGACACTTAAATACATATTACTAAGTGAAAGAAGTTAACCCGAAAAGGCTACGTAGCTTCTGATTCTAACTATAGTAGTAAGAATCCCTGGTTTCGCTTTCTGTGAATTCAGTCACCTGTGGTCAACCATAGTCCGAAAATATTTAATAAAAAATTCCAGAAATAAATAATTCATGTTTTAAATTGCATGCCGTTCTGAGTAGCGTGATAAAAATCTCACATTGTCCTGCTCCCTCTCACCCAGGACGTGAATCATGCCTTTGTCCAGCATATTCATGCTGTAAACACTCTCTGCTCCCTCATTACTGGAGCCATCTTGGTGATCAGATTGACTGCAGTGGTATCGCAATGTTTTTGTTCAACTAACCCTTATTTTACTTAATAATGGCCCAAAGCACAAGAGTAGTGATGCCCATAATTCGGATATGCCAAAGAAACGTTATAAAGTCCTCCTTTAAGTGAAAAAGTAAAAATCCTCAACTAAATGAGTATACAAAAAAAATATGCTGAGGTTGCTAAGATCTACAGTAAGAACCAATCTTTTATTCGTGAAATTGTGAAAAAGGAAAAACAAATTCATGCTAGTTTTGCTATCGCACCTCAAACTGCAAAAGTTAGAGCCACAGTGCTTGATAAGGGCTTAGTTAAGGTGGAAAAGACATTAAATTTGTGGGTGGAAGACAGGAACAGAAAACATGTTTTGACAGATGTCAACGTGTTGCACCAGAAAGCATTGAGCCTATACAAAAACTTCAGCAAGGGATCCCCTGAAACGAGTGACCACATTCCCATAACTTTTATTACAGTATGTTGTTATAATTTTTCTATTTTATTATTAGTTATTGTTGCTAATATCTTAGATTGAACTTAATTTACAGATTGAACTTTATATTAGGTTTATATGTATAGGAAAAGACATAATATACGTAGGGTTCAGTACTATTTGGGGTTTCGGGCATCCACTGAGGGGTCTTGGAATGTATCCCTCCCTGGACTACTGTGTATGACACTCTGAAAGGGGTAAAACTGTGGGGACAGTAAATAAAAAGTAAATAAAAAGATCAGTGGTTGCCATGACAAGTGAGGGATGGATAGGGAAGCACAGAGGATTTTCAGGGCACCAAAACTGTTCAGTATGATACTTATGAAGATGGATACATGTCATTATACATTTGTCTAAATCCATAGGAGGTACAGCACCAAGAGTGAACCCTAATGTTAACTCTGGACTCTTGTTGATAATGCTGTGTCAATTTAGGTTCATCCGTTCTAAAAAATGCACCACTCTGGTGTGAGCTGTTTGTAATTGGGGAGGCTATGCATGTATGGGACAGAGGTGTACAGGGCAATCTCTGCACCTACCTCTCAATTTTACTGTGAACCTGAAACTGCTCTAAAAAATCAAGTTTTTTAAAATATGCATAAGTAAATGGGTAAAAACAATGCAACTCATGTGTGTGAAAACTGTAGTTGCGTATTAACCCTGGCTTTCTAGAGATAAAGGCAGAAAGTAAAGTTAGTTCAGAAATCCTGGGTAGTGCCTGTGAGGGCTGCCTGGAAGGAGGCTGGGAGGATAGAAAGGAGATGGTGCTACAAAATGGGTGAAGGTGAGCTACATAGAAACAGGATGAATTAAACAAACCTTGTTGACTCTGGAATCTAACTGTTACTACATCTCTTTTAAATGAAGGTCAAGGGTTTCCCATGGTTTTGGGATGGAGTACCCCCTGCTGGAGATTGTACCAATCAAATAATATTTTGAAAACCTATTGATAAGAATCACATAGGGTCTTTTTTTAAAGTTAATCACCCTCCATTATTTAATGGATGTCTTCATACTCTGAGTCTGTTTAAACAGACTCAGAGTAAGTTCTTTTATAGTAGGGGTATTCTTTTAAAATGATACCCAAACTATGGAGATTGGGGCACAGATACCATGAGAGACAAGAAAGGAAGATTTTAGGAGCAAATGATCTTTTAAGAGTGTATCACGTCTCATCCCACAGAAAGGTATTTGTAGATCACATTCTGTACCTCAATTTATTTTTATTTTGGGTATAAATTATGTGCCCAACCTTTCCTCTGTGTGTCCATAAGTCCCTTTTGGCTTTTTAAGATAAGGTCTATGTGGTCAAAATTAGCATGGGTTTTGGTATCTTCATTTATTTGTCTTGCCCTTTTGTTGTTTTCAGTTTTATATCCCACATATCAGTGAAATTATATGGTTCTCAACTTTTTCTGTCTGATTTATTTCTCTTAGCATAATAATCTCAAGATCCATCCATGGTATTTCAAATGGCAGTATTTCATCTTTTCTCATGGCAGAATAGTATTCCATTGTGTATGTATACTGCCTCTTCTTTATCCAATTATCTATCGAAGGACGCCTTGGCTGTTTCCATGTCTTGGCCACCATCAATAAAGCTGCAATGAACTCATAGACACAGACAATAGTACAGTGGTAACCAGAGGGTGAGTTGGGGAGGGAGGTGGGAGATGAGGGTAAAAGGAATCAGATATATGGTGATGGAAGGAGATCTGACTCTGGGTGGTGAACACACAATGTGATATATAGATGATGTATTATAGAATTGTACACCTGAAACCTATGTAACTTTACTAACAATTGTCACTTCAATAAAATTTAATTAAAAAAAAAGTAACAATAATTATCTTGGAGTTTCAAGCTCTTAAGTTTGTTCTTCTGCCTCAAAGGGAACATTTAGTTCTACAGATGTTTAGACATATCAGCACATCAACCTGTGCCTCATATAGCAAGGAGCCCTTCTCTTCCCAAATACTCCAGTACTTCCAAGCTAGTGTCTCAGAACTACCACTGTGTGACATTTTGGATTGCATCTGTGCGTTGCCAGCCCCTCAGGTTGTTGCAGAGCTGTCTAGCTTCATGAGTCCCTGCTACCTGGTATTTGTTTCCTATCGCTGCTGTAACAAATTACCAAAAATTAGTGATTAAAACAGAACACATTTAATATTCATAAATCCAGAGGTCAGAGATCCTAAACTCAGTGTGTTGGCAGGACTGCCTTGTGACTGGAGGCTCTAGGGGAGAACATTTCCTTTCCCTTTCCAGTTTCTAGAAGTTACCTGCATTCCTTGGTTTATGGCCTTTTCTTTAATCTTCAAAGCCAGCAGTGCAGCATCTTTAAATCTCATTATCTCTCTCTCTCTGTCTCTGTCTCTCTCTCTCTCTCTCTCTGTCTCTGTCTCTCTCTCTCTCTCTCTCTCTGTCTCTCTCTCTCTCTCTCTCTCTCTCTCTCTCTCTCTCTCTCTCTCTCTCTCTCTCTCTCTCTCTGTCTCTTTCTCTCTCTCTTTCTTTTTCCCTCCTCCCCCTCTCTCTCCATCTCTCTCTTACTACCAAATGCTCAAACACAGTCATCGCCCTCCAGCCAAAACATAATAATTCTGAAGGCAAGAGATAACGTCTGACTCTCTTATATTTAGCATCATTCAATGGCTCAGTAACAGTCTTTTCTCCAATGTCACCTTCTCCAGACAACTCAATAGGCATTTGAAGAACTCTGCAGGCAGGCCCCAGAATTCTTGTACATGGCACGATTCTCCTGAAGACTGGTCACACTATATAGACACACCATGCGGTTTGTTATTTCTGTCCCAGCCAGTCAATCAGTACATTGGTAATCAAAAAATATGTATTAAGGTCCATTATTGTGCCAGGTACTCTGCTGTATGCATGGGATAGGCAGATGCTCAACGATTAACAATAAAAAACATCGCATAGAAAGCAAAAGAGCAAGAAATAAAGCACAGTTATTTATTTAGCATACCTTAATGAGCACAACTACAGACTGCAAACTAACAATTCAATTCAAAGGAGTCAAGGTTAGAGTCTGTCTTTCTACTGTACTATTTGCTCAAGAACAATAGATAAGAATTAAAAGACCTAGACCCTGCATTCTGAAAGTCTGAAGTGTAACTGAGCAGACAGAATGTTCTACATTACATTACATGAGCAAAATTTGTAAATTTTTGTGAGCACAAGTCAAGAGCAAGAACAAAGATACCAGAGGGTAAGGGAGGTGGGGGGTGGGAACTGAGGGTAAGGGGGATCAAGTATATGGTGATGGAAGGAGAACTGACTCTGGGTGGTGAACACACAATGGGACTTATAGATGATGTAATACAGAATTGTACACCTGAAATTTATGTAATTTTACTAACAGTTGTCACCCCAATAAATTAAAAAATAATAATGATTAAAAAAATTTTAAATAAAAAAACAAACAAATAAATAAATAAATAAAAGAACAAAGGTACAGAAGGTAGAATAGTCTAACAGACTGCGGAAGTGATAGTGAAAGGATTGGTTGGAGCAGTAATGGAAGGAGGATGAAGAGATATGTGGTGGGAGCAAAGGAAGATTTGCACATTCAACAAAGAGTTTTCAATGCCAGGGAAAAATTCCTGATGTAGGAAAAAAACAATCTGCAAAGTGCATCCACATCGTGTCAACAAATCTAGATGAGAATTGCTACATAATATAATTGGTTTTTCTGTGGATATATAGTTACAAAATGTACGCTCCTTGAGAGATGGGACTTTGTCTTATTTACCCCTCTAGCCCTCTAGCAATAGAACCCAAACTCGCGCCTGGCACAGTGCGAAATCAGAAATTATTTGTGGGATGAATAAGTGAATGAGTATACAGACAACGAAAGCTATAAAAAATTTCACTCTAGACCAGGATGGTAATGACAGGTCTGACTTGTCCCTCTGGAATGTAGTACTAAACACCTGAAAGCAGGCTATCATCACTTGTCTTTGTCTGGCTAGGGAGCCAAACAAACCGAGACCAGAGATGGGCCTTAAGTCACAGACACAGCTTGTGCTGTAGATCTGAGCAGGAATGGAAGCTTAGGATCTTTCTATTACACACGTTCTGTGGAAGTTCTTATGGACCTAGTTTAAGATTCCCACAGATAGAAGAATGAGTAAAGAAATGGGATGGGATTATTTCTAGGAACTCTCTTGTGTTTGCAACACCCCATCCTTATCTCTTTCAACTGACCTGCTTCCCCATACTGTTCTTTGAGACATAAGCCTCCTTGCCTCAAGTCTGAGAGCCACTGGCTAGACCAAGCTATTAGCTGATGGAAGAAAAGCCTGCAGACAGGGGAACTGACAGAGTGAAGTGCATTAGACTAAATATTGGCTTCAAATGAAGTCCCAAAGCAATTAATTGCCACACTCTTTATATAAACAGTTTTTTTTCTTTCCTTCACTTTGCCTCAGCAGGTCTTTCAATATCTTATTCTGTCCAGAGTCGCTTTGAAAATGCCTTTACCTTTTCTCAGTTTGGTCACTTAGAACTGGGAATTTCTTGAAGCCATTGTCATAGTCAACTGGGGCTCTTAACATGGATTTTTGTGAATAAAGTAAATCACATGGCACAGTTCTTTCAAAGAATAACTTTTTATCTATCAGGCAGGGAATTTAAAGTGGGAGAAAGAGGCAGTGACAGAAGAGTCATATTCTGCTGTTTTAGCTGTCCTGTGAAAGTTTATACCTGACCATCTCCACCTTTTCCCAACTCTACACTCCTCCATTAGGAGAAACCAAAATGGCTCTGAACTACTCAGAGCAATTTCCCAGCAAGGAACAAAGAAAATAGAAATGAAATAAAGACTGGGACAAGAGGGGACAGAAGAGTAACAGCAATGGTGTGAACCTAAAAAGGAACTGGCACTTCTCAGGTCCCCCATCCCCAGGGGTCTCCTCCCCTTTCTTGCCCAGCAGGCCAGGCAATGGCAACAAATTCCACTTTGAGAGTGAGCCCTAGGATGTGTATCGCTGAGCAGAGTCTTAGACTGCAAGATCCTTTTGCCCTAAAGGAAAGAACGCTGAGGAGATGTGCTCATTATGGTTGCAGGAATAGAATCAAATATGAAAAACTAATCGAGGGGGGAAAGTGGGACAAGGAGGGGTGGTGAAAGGGGAAAGAGGAGAGCATACATGGGCACTCCTCTGAAAAAGATCAACTTTCTGACAAACATTTGCTTAATCTTCTTATCTCTAGAGTGATGGATGAATGGTTAAGGGAATGACTCTGCTTAATGAATGTTTAGAAAAGGAGGTAGCAGCCCCAGCAGAAAATGGCTCCATCACTTTTTAGACTCAAAGTTAGCACTTGGCGCTGTCCTTGGAACAGCTACTACGGTTTTCATCTCTTAAGTAGACTGAGGTTGGAAGTTCAATCCATGCTATCAGGTGAAGTCAGCAATACCTCCCCATGCTTTGATTTCATTGGTCTCCAGCCTCCCTTGTGATGATGATATTGAAGGGGCTATAGTTTGCCTGTCTTGATTTGCCTATTATTGGGAGATTTTCCTACAACTTTGAAGGCTTTTTAATCAAAAGTTAATTATGTGGAATCTTTAATTAAAGTCCCTCCCAAGGAAAGGAGACGGGCAAAATAAGGTCCTTGATAGTTCGGTGCATTTCAAATTTGAGTAGGTCTCTTTCTGCCCAAGGTTGTTTGTCAGGTGATTGTCCTAGTTGACTAAACCCAGTGTCTTCCTTCCCATCACCATGTACCCCTGCAGTACTATCGGAACAACTCTTCCTTTTTTGTATACAAAAATGAACATCACATAAGCCTAGGTTTTCAAGTAATATAGATAGCCTGGGAATCATTTCAATTAAAATAGTAGATAACCTGGAGGTACACTGTATACATTCATCTTGTGAAAGCCAACAGGCAGATCAAGCAAAAAGAGTTTAGGTCTCACAGTGAGGAATGCTCTATAGAGGGTTATTTGGCTTTGCACACTGAGGAAAGCCTGGAAGAGCTCAGGGAGACACTGTGAGCACATCTGCTCCCAGGATATACTCTTTGTATAGCATGTGAGGCACAGGACTGGGCATCTATCACCAACAGAAGCTGATCAACAAGAGAAAACAGTGAAGTTTATTGGTAAAGTGACAACCTGGAAAGTAGAACTTCAAGGATACTCCACAACTATGTGTGTGGCCACAGTGACACAGGACATCATCACCATTTCATTTCAAAGGACACCTCACTTGTGAGCCTCAGTGGGATAACTCACCTTGTGCTTAGCAGAGTAAAGGGGGAAAGAGAGTAAGGAGGCCAACAGCACATGAACTCCTGTGTCACACTGCCAAGGTCCAAATCTCAGCTCTATATAATGTCCAACTCGTATAATGCCCATGACTCGAGGCAAGTTACCTGATATTCCTGTCTTACTTTTTTGTAAAATGGTAAAGATAATAGTGCCTATGCTGTAAGTTTTTTTGTGAAAGTTACATATGAATACCTAGTTAGAATAGAGTTTAGCCATAGTTAGCATTCAAGAAATCTTAGTTATCATTATTATTAATCTTCTCAATTATATTTCTCATATAAGAGATTTTCTATTATCAAGTTACTCAGTACTCTGTAGCATCATTTTCTGCTTATTTTCAATTAATCGAAGCTTCAAGAGAACTCTTTTAATATAAAAGTCTTCTAAATGCCTGTCCTCTATCCTATTAGACTCTAAAAGTTAGATTATCCTTTATCAAGTTTTTAGAATATATTCGGTTGTGCTACTGAATGCAACCTGCATAAACATAATATAGAAACTCAACCACAACTTTCCAAAAATATTAACGGCCTTACATCTTGATCATATTGGACCCAAAGGAATTATTTAAAATGGGGAAACCAGTTAATAACTGCTTTCTGTCCTCTACTCATTTTCATCAAAAGAAAAAAAAAACTTGGAAGCCATCATACGCAGAATTGAAACTTGCAAAGCAAGTTAATCAATATACAAGGCTAAGGTATGGGTCCTAAATTATTTAATAGAATATGACCCTGAGCAGTCAGAACTCCCTTTTACGTCACCCTGAAACTTCCCCTGGTCATCCCATCTGTGTCTGATTAACCATTTTCATTTACAAAAGGCCCTGTGCTGCATAGTTATCTAATAGCCTCATTCCTGAGGGCTCAGATCTTTAGACCGTCCCTCATCAACTACACCTGAAGAGTCCCAGTATCTAACAGCTCATCTGTTCTCTCATCATGAGGAACTGGTTGTCTGAGCTAACAACATGTATGTTCTGATCCTGAACTGGCCAGCTTTCCACTCCATCCACCACACCACAGCCAGCCTGATTATTTCAAAACAAAAATCTTATTGTGTTACCTTCTGTAAAACCTTAAATGTTTAAAAGAAATAAACCACCCTAAGTGGTATCTCACTGCTTTTAAAATAAAAAATAAATTTTTAACATAGCCTACATGTCCTTATAGATCCCAGCCTAAATCTCAGCTTCATTTTGGTATTTCTCTTGCCTACTCCAGACAGGCTGTATTTTTGAATTCTTAAATTCACTACCAAGAGCATTTCCACATGGCATTCCTTCCTCTGGGAATGTGTTTTCCGTTGCCACCTTCAGTTTGCACTCAGGGAACTCAGGCATCCATTCTGTCTAGCTCAAGTCTGGTTTGGGTCCTTTCGTTACATGAATTCACAGTGCCAATCTCAATTTTAATTACATATTTATCATTAGAAGTATTTAATTAATATTTAATACTCTCTGTCTAGGATACAAATCCCAGGAGAGCAAAGACTGTTTTACTCATTCTTACATCCCCATGGCTTAGCATATGGTTTGCCTGTACAAACTATTTATTGAGTGAAAGAATTTTGTCTAGATTCAGTTTTATATATACATGAAATATTTTAATTTAGAAAAGTTAAATCAGATTAACTTATACTTTTCATAACCAATCTTTTATACTAAAACAAAAATGAAAGTTACCCAAGACCATGATTTTCCTACAATATTGCCAATGTGACAGTCTTTAACCAAACATTATCTTCTCATTGAGACTTTGGCAACTATTTTTAAAACTTAAATTCTGACCCAATATTCTCTATTCCTCTTACCCATGTCAATTTTTACCTTTTCACTTATGGACATTTCAATAAGTTTAAATGATTGTCTAGTTTATTGTCTGCCGCCCACTACTGAAACATTAGTTCCATGAGGGAGGAAATTTTGACTTTTTTGTTCACAACTATATGCCCAGTGCCTACTGCAAAGCTTAGAACACATTAGGAATTCCATAAATATTTATCAAATACTATATCTCAACATAGCACTATTAGACCTATCAATTCTCACACTAATATCTTCTCAACAAAAACACATATGCCATAAGGAAACAGATAGCTTTTTGCTGATGTGATGGGCTTCACAGACTGGTGCTGTCCCATATAGCAGTCACCTGACACATAGGCACTGAAATGAGAGAAGTCCAAATTGAGATGTGATGTAAGTATAACATTTGCACAGGATTTCACAGAATTAGGTCAAAAAATGAATGCAAATATCTCATGAATAAATTTATATTAATTGCGTGTTGAAATGATAATATTTTGGATAGGCTGATTTGAATAAAATATGTTATGATAATAAAGCTCACCTGTTTCTGTTTACTGTTATAATGAAGTTACTAGAAAATTTTAAATTATATATGTGGCTCACATTATATTTCTGTTGAAAGTTCTGTTCCAAAATATAATATCCTAATGCCTATAAACATTTTTAGAGGGAAATGTTAGAATGCAAGATCAAAATGTAAAGAGCCAAATCTCTCAATCCTCTTTGAAGGAGTTCATATTATTTGCATGTAAGGAAGGAATATTTTAGAAAATTAATTCCCTTTACATGGGGTTTAAATGTCTTTCTTTTCCATACATGAAACAAAGGAATTTTGGTAGAACATAGAATGGGCTGAGACCCTAAACACAGGTGATGGGGAAAGGATTATTTACTTGTTCATTATGTGGCATGCAATCATTGTTCTGATTTCCTCAAGTTTGGCTGAAATCACAAATAAGACTGATCGGATTTGTCTTAAATTTGTATTATGCTTGTTATGTTTTAAAGTTATATTCCTCCTAAAAATATACATGTAGATTCTTTAGAAGTGGTATCCCCATTTTACAGTCTGGACTAAAAAGCTTATTTTCTTAAGGGCCATTCATATAAAAAGAGTAGATTAAATCAACGACAGAAACACCTAGTCAAATTTATCAGTAAGCATGGCATAAATTAGTGTCCAAGGAAGTAATCTAGATATAATATACTCAACCCATTTGTTAAGTGCTTTTTGCACTGGTTAGTAGGATTTTAAGGTGACAAATATGTTAAGCTTATCTTTGAGAAGTTCTTAGTTTAATAAAGTATGTGACATATAAATAGTCAATTTCAACATCATGTAATAAATTTCCTGATAAAGAGAAACACTAAATGCAATGGGTGCACCAGAAAACTAAACTAGACCCACCTTGGTTAATGCTTATGTGTGTGTGTGTGTGTGTGTGTGTGTGTGTGCGCGCTAGGCATGGTGGGAGAGGTAGTCCATTGATATATCTCTAATTATAGATCAATGTTATTGATTACTTAATAGTAAGATCTTCCTTGTTTATTGCCATCTCATGACAGATACACTAGATTAGTTTGAAAGTGATCACTTCCTCCTTATCAGGACTTGCACTATAGCTGTCCCGAATGGTTTGTGATAATAAGAAGTAATAAGATCAAGGGGATAAAACAACTGTGATGAAAATTTTCTGCATTCCTTCATTTTCTAAGAAACTGTCTGCCATCCACAAAGGGAAGATGTCTTTCTTCCTTAACTCTGATGGAATGGTTTGCTGTGGTTACTCAGCCAACCATTCCTGCCAGTCTATACAATCCACTCAAGCTCCTCTCTGAGCATTTGAACAAATCCAAGATGACTTCTTGAGAAAGTCTTGGATCTGCCTGTAGGGTTCCTCTAAGGTCCATTTTAGGGGGTTGAAAGGCCTTTTATTTAGATGAAAGAAGAAGCTGGGCTCCTAAATTGCCTAATAGAATGTCCAGACTGTGTCATCTACATATCCAGTATCAAAAGATTGTGGGAATTCCTTCCATCAGGATGCAACTCAGGATCTGGCTACAGACTTGAAAAGTAAATTAGTGAACTTGAATTCCTACCCAAATCATAGATAAATGAATTAGTGTTTTTTTGTTTTGTTTTGTTTTTAAGATTCTTTTGGGGAAGAGGAACAGAGCTTTATTGGGGAACAGTGTGTACTTCCAGGATTTTTCCAAGTCAAGTTGTTGTCCTTTCAATCTTAGTTGTGGAGGGCGCAGCTCAGCTCCAGGTCCAGTTGCCATTGTTAGTTGCAGGGGGCGCAGCCCATCATCCCTTGAAGGAGTCGAACCGGCAATCTTGTGGTTGAGAGGATGCGTTCCAACCAACTGAGCCATCCGGGAGCTCAGCGGCAGCTCAGCTCAAGGTGCCATGTTCAATCTTAGTTGTAGGGGGCGCTGCCCACCATCCCTTGCGGGAGTCGAGGAGTCGAACTGGCAGCCTTATGGTTGAGAGCCGCGCTCCAACCATCTGAGCCATCTGGCCACCCGGGAGCTGATCAGCAGCTCGTTGACTTCATTCTAGTCGCGGAGGGTGCAGCTCGCTGGCCCATATGGGAATGGAACCGGCAGCTCCATCGTCCAGAGCTCACACTCTAACCAACTGAGCCACCCGTCTACGCTGAATTAGCGTGTTTTTAAAAAGGAGATCAGGTAAAAACAGGAGTAAACTGGTGGTTGCCAGGGACTACAGGGTGGGGAAATAGGAGAGATGTTGTTTAAGGGTACAAATTTGCAACTCATAGACAAATAAGTCCTGGAGATCTCGTGTACAGTATAGTAAATATAGAACAATATTGTATTATAATCATCAAACTTGTTATGATAGAGGTGCTTACTACAGTTACAATGGCAATCATATTACAATACATAAATGTATCAAATCAACATGTTATACACATTAAATTTACACAATTATATGTCAAAATTTTTAATTTTTTTAAAAAATGGAGTTCAAAGTATTCTAAATTGAATGATTTTTATAAAATAGGATTATCAGAAAGCAAGACGCCTACTCCTTTCCCCCCAATGTAAAATGTTTTTACCTAAGTTAAATTTTCAGGCTATGTCCTTGGCTTGTACCCAACGTTTAATATAGTTAATAATAATAATATAGTTAATAGTCATTATGGTTATTATTATTATACATTTTCCATTAAGCCAATGTTAAAGAGATGATTCATTATGTCATTCATCTTGCATCTAAAATTTCATTTTAACTTTGAATCTGAAAACAAAAAAGACAGATTTTTATCTGATGAGAAAACTATAATGCATTGCGTTTCTTTAATTGCCTTGCTTGCCAGAAAGCCCAGGCACAGCTAATATTCAAAGAAAGCAATAGCATCAGCCTGGACCAGTGTTTCCAAAGGGTGCTCTGCAGATCGCTACTGCTTTTGAAAAAATTTATTTAATGACCACAAATATGAGAAAAGTGATTTACAATTCCATTAGCATATTAAAATGAGATAAAACAATAATATTTGAATTTGTTTTATCCAACCTTTCCTAAAGTTATTTGATTACAGAATTCTGTCTTTGCATAATTTCTGTTATCTCACAGCACACGAAGTTGGGAAAGGCTGACGTACATCATTGATTGATGTTTTTTTCTCTACCCCTTCCTGAGCTATCTTTTTCTACTTCTGTATCTACATTTTACATACATATTATAAGTCCCAGAGAATGAATAAATTGTGAATGTGAGTGTGTCTGTGTATATATGTATATACACAGATACGCACACATTTACAAAAAGGTACAACTTCTGCTGTTATTTTTTTCTATCTCTACAGCTATTCTTTATTTATGCATTGTGGTGCATGTATTTCTTACATAGAAGGTCTCAATTTCAAATTGGCCTGCCTAGCTGCTGATCCTTAGTCTGTCTCTGGCAGGATCAGTACATGAACAAGAGCCTTCTAGAGAAAACCCAAAGCCCTTCAGGAAGTGGTCTGTGACGATGTGATGTACTAGCTGGTGAGTTTCCTTTTGAGTCAGGTCTGCCACAAAGGGGTCCCCAGGAATTGATGTAAAGATGTTAGTGCTGAGGTCATGACCAGCTCTCCTTTTTTTAAGTGCCCTGTACGGCTTTTCCCAAGTCAGAGATTAATAGAATCCAAACCAGATTTCAGTCCAGGTCCTCCCCTCTCTCAGAATTCCTTTCCTGTTTTAATACTTCCTTGGAATATATCTTGGGTTGCCCAGTTTGGGTTTCACATGTTTCTATCATGAGAGGTACATCCCTGTGCTACATCCAAAGCATCGTTATAAAGATGTCTCCCTGGGTTCGTTTAAAATTTTCTCCCAAATCTTTTTTATGAGAAGATTGAGTTGAAAGGGTGCTAAAGAATACCATATGCCTGGAGCAGCAGTATAAAGCTGCTTCACATGTTTATAGACCTTTAAGCTCTGCTCCACTTTACCTAGTCTCATTGCTTGTTCAGCGGCTCAAATTCTGTAGGGCTCTGTTGGGCTGCTTCCTATAGAAAAAAATATTCCTACTCTGCTTTCTGAGGACCTAATACTGCTCTAAAAGAATCCTAAAACTCTTGACATTTAATCAAAACCACACTTAATTCATGCAAAAATAATTTGCAATTTGAAATGACCATAGCTCTCAAATGTGTTTGTGTGTTTGTTCCTTTCACAAGCCTTCATATGTCTTAAGGGGAGAGGTTCTATTGGCCAATGTCTGCATCCTCATTGCCTAGTAGAATTCAGGTAAATGCTTAGTTCTCAATAACTATGTGTTGACTAAATGAAGAAGTAAAACTAGCACTAGTTACTTGGGAAAGCAAAACCACTAAAGATTTGGGTCACTCACTATCGTATCAAGAAGTGCTTCTTCAAGTCTAAAATATATCCCACCCCATGCAGCCCAAGTACATTTCTTCTGATTCTGTACTCAGTGACTACAGAAAGCAGATGCCACCTGTCTGAATGGACTATGTGTTCTGACAATGCCAGACAAACGAGATATAGAAAACCTCTAGTCATATCCCTCTCAAAGCTTTTCTCTATAACTGAGTCTGCTTCTAAGATTGCAGAAACATTAGTCCATTTCTCCCTTGTTGGCTGCTCTTTAGAAAGTTCTTACCTACAAAACAACTCTGCATCCTAGAGCTTCTTCTCTCTAGAACACTCCAGATAATTCTCAAACCGTCTACGCTATCATTCTTCTTTGAAAGTTGGGGAAAATTAGGCTCCGTGAAAGGTGGTGAATCAGGACAGGTTGTCATTGAAACTGTTCTAGATTCAGCACAGTCTAAAGATGACTTTTCCTCTAATATCCAACACTGCTACCTGAACTAAATCTTCCATTCCAAAAAAAAAAAAATCTTTCTAAAAAAAATATTTCGAAAAAAAATATTTCTAAAATTTTGGCCCAATGAACCAGAATCACCTAGGGTGCTTATTACAAGGTTATGTTTTAGCAGAAAAATTGATGAAATCTGAATAAAGTCTGTGGTTTACTGAATAGTAACATGCCATCGTTGTGTAACAAATTAACATTAGACTTCTGGATATATATCCAAAATAATTGAAAGCAGAGACTCAAACACCATGCTTGCAGCAGCACTATTCACAATAGCCATATATATACACACACACCCATGTATACACATACCTACAATGGATTACTCAATCTTAAAAAGGAAAAGAAAATCTGACACATGGTACAACATGTATGTGCCTCGAGGACATTATTTAAAGTAAAATAAGCCAGTCACAAAATGACATATATTGTATAATTCCACTTATAAGGTACCTAGAGTAGTCAAATTCATAGAGACTAAAAGTAGAATGGTGGTGTCCAGAGGCTAGTGGGGAGGAGAGGAATGGGGCTTTGTTGTTTAATTGGTGCAGTTTCACTTCAGGAAGATGAAAATGCTCTGGAGATGGATGGTGGTGATGGCTGTATAACCATATGAATATATTTAATGCCCCTGACCTGTATACTTAAAAACAGTTAAATGGCAAATTTTTATGTTATATGTATTTTACCAAACAAACAAACAAACAAGACATTAATACTAGGGGAAATGGAATGAAGTATACTGAATTCTTGACACTATCTTTGGAACCCTTTTGTAAATCTAAAATTATTTCCCCAAAAATGTTGATTTAAAAAAATAAAAATACTATTGGACAACTTGATTAGCACAACTACCACCAACAAAAAAGATGTTTCTAGCCTCCACAATGAACTGTATCAGAATCTCTGAAGTTGGGGGTGGGGAGTGTGTAAGAATCCTCATTTTTAATAAATTCTAAAATTTGAAAACAACTATTTTTAAGACATCCCTAATAAATGTTTTTCCAATTATCTTCCTTCTTCCTGCCTCTTTTAGTCAGTGATGGAAAAAAATCTCTACTAAAATTTCTGGGCAGCCATTCCTTATGTGGATGGTGCTTTGCCGTTGTTCTCTGACTGTGCTATGAGCTCGATATGAGCTGCTGGGATTGCATGTAACCCCGGAACTAATGGTGCTGCCAGGTGCCTACCCCCTTCCCTGGATACTGTCTCCATGGCTCCTGCTTTGCCTCCACTTCTACTTCTCAACCTTGTATAAAATTCTCCATTCCTGAGAAACTTAGTAACCATGGACTGATTGGGTCATGACCAAGCTTATTTCTCTCTCTTTCCTTACCCACTTTCAATGACCCTTTTCAACAGGGGTCAGGCCAGATTTGTAACTGAATACAAGAACAACAAGCAGGAAAAGGTGACAAGAGCATCGAGTCATGCCGGACTGCTTTAAAGCCTTCTTGTTCTGATGCTACACTCAATAAAAAGAAAGAAAGAGGCTGCTGTAATGGGCATGAGCACGTTAGGCGGGGTGCTCTGAGGCCAAAGAGCAGATCCTGTTTCCTCCCTGAAAGCCAGGTCACTTCACGTCTCAGTGCCTCAGTTTACCATTTGTAAAATGACAGAGTTAGGAGAGAGAGATTCTAAGGGCTTCTCCAGCTCTGAAATTCTGTGACTGAATAAAACAAGACCATCCTGACATAAAATATTTGAATGACCACTGTTCTTGGGGGTGAGACTTGCATCTTTTTTGCCACTCAGTTTTTAAATAAAGATCTGGCACTAAGATGACTCAAACTAAGCTCTGAAAGCAGAAGATCATAAAACTTAGTCAACTGCTCCAACTCCTCTGAAAGGGAGGAGTGTTGAAAGGAGGAAAGTGGCATCTGAGAGGCAGTCAGAAGTGACTCTTGTCTTTCACGTGTGTGTCTGAATGGCTCCTATCCTATCACTTATCATGAATTGAAGAAAAGGAACCTGTGGCGAGAACAAGTTAGTGTTCAGAGAAGATGGGAAAAGGTTGCTTATGCCCCCATTTTCTCACATCCCTTTTCTCCTGACCAGTCGTTTATGACCTTTTTTTCGAGCAGAAACTCCTCTGAAGAATCTCGTGACCTTGATTCAGCTGGTCCAGTCTTTGGAACATTGGAATATGGGATTCTAAGATTTGGAGGCACCATACTTGCTGCTCAGGGTTGGATGTGTGAGTACTTAGTAAAGTTTACGAACTATTGAGCCAGCAGTGATAAACACTGCCCCAAAGCCTCTCTTAGCAACATAGAGTTAGCACCTTTAGCTCAGTCTAGAAAGAGGAAAAGAGGCCAACGGTGAGATGACCCAGGGAGACCAAAGGAAAGAGGGACAGAAGGACAATGCAAAAATCTCTTTGCTAGAGCTGCCCTTCACAGAATGAGTCCAACAATATCTAGACATAGTGACTTCCATAATTACCCCCAAATCCCCACTCCAGGGTATAGAAATCTTGTAAGCACTACCATAAAGTTACCAGAATTCTGCCTACCACTCCTCCCATTGCTTTGGTTCTCTTTTGGAATTGGGAGATCATTCTTCTTGGTTTACGAACCATTGATTTCACCACGTGCTGCTACTAAGGCTGCTGTAATGGTTGGTAGTTTTCCTTGGGCCTTGGAGGATGGACAGCAATGCTTTCACAGTTACTAACAGGGAGCCCTATTTCTCTGTCTCTGGGGATCAATGGGAGGGAATGGATACTGAGCCAAACATCTGCTGCTGAAGAGAGTGGCTAAGCCTGGGGAGAAGCAAGTGGCTGTGGTCCATCCATGAAAGGCCTCAGCATACACCTTGTAGGAATGACTACAGCTTCCCAGCCCAAGTGGACACTGAGGAAAAAGGACTCAACTCACAGGCTGGGAACATGGGCAGCCAGAGACCTTAAGATGGGTTGTGAACCCTGATTGGGCCAAGTTAGAGCCTTGTCTGCCTGTTTGCACTTCAGACTTGGGGAGGCAGCATAGGTAAGAGTCATACACAGCAATGTTTTCATCATAAATCCATTACTTATTTGCCTAGTGATATTTGGCAAGTTATTTAACTTCTCAAAGCTTTAAATTCTCCATCTACGAAACAAAGTTTGAAATATCCCAAAGTTAAGGAACTTAGAATCCTGCAAGTGTTCCATAAAGGCACTTCTCACTTTTTCTTCATGACCCTTGATTATTTTTGTTTTTCAGCATCTTTCTGAAAAAAAAAAAAAATTAAATGAATAGCTTCTTCTCATGAATTGCCAGCCACCTTTTACAGAGTTAAGGGGGAAAAATGTCCTTGCCAGGACACTGTTTTTTGTTACTGGTTATGTCTCTGATTCACTGTGTATCGCTGATCCAGTCAATTTTCTAGTCCTTGCCTCATCTGTGAAAAAAATCCCCACCTTTACCACCTTCAGTTCAACAGAATAAAAGTCCACTGAACCGCCCACCACACTAGGCCGGCTCAGGGTCTCACGTCTTCTCCTAAAGACAAATGATTTCCACATGCTCCTTGCATTAGGGTGTGTCAGATTCCTAACATTGAATGTTGTACTATCAGGCAATGTCAGTTAAAGTTTATCAAGTATGACTTTTGTAATAAAGAGTAGACCCAGATAATTCCTGCCCACAACATGATTATTGACTAATCCTGTCCCAATCAAGGGTTATTTTTATCTTTTGAGTCACAAAGAATCCATGTTACATGAAAAATAAAAACTTGAAAAGCCCATGTTAAACACCACCACACGTATCCCCCACCCCACAATTGGGCTGCAAGGACAGCGAATTCTCCTCAGTTTGGTTTAGATGCTGACGTCTGTGGGACTCCACCTGTGAGCTCAGAGGCAGAGACATTTTAAGAACAGAGAAGTTGCTTAGAAAGAATATTTATATATTTACATTTATAAATGCTTTAGCACAGAATCTGGCTCAGTATAATTGCTCACTATATTGTGCAATTTCTCTGGATTATTATTATTAGCAAGGGAAAAATAGCCAAGGATTGAAATAAACAACAAAAGTGACAAGATTAAGAAAGAAATCTATCAGGATTTTTCGTAGGCCCATTTCTGTTTCTGAAGTGTACCCTTGGACCCTGCAGGAAACTCAGTTGTGCCTCCCACCACCTTCTGGAAGTGGGTGCTGGGTGAACGCTGGCAGTATGGGCAAGCCCCCCATGTAGGAGTGCGTAGGGCTCACCCCACCTCTGTGCAGAGCACAGTGAGCACACCAGACCGCTTGCAGCCCTGATGGCTGATCTTATCAAGGCTTGTCAAGGAGGTGAAGTGCATGTGTCAAGGGGTTCGTGCCTGTTCATCATTGTGGTTGCCCTGAAGTGGAGCAGGCAAGGTAACACTTGAAGCCATTTTTGCAGAGAATTGCACAAATAGCAGCGGCTGTTTAAGTCAGTGGTTCCATTTCAGATCGAGAAAACACCCACAGAATGGTAAAGGCTGCTAAAGAAACACCACAAAACACACAGCAACATACACACATATACACACACACCAAAACAAAGTTTCAACTAAAACTCCTCAGGGTCTACAGGAAGTGCTCATGTGCCAACAAAGAAGCCAAAACACGGAGATGAAAGATGGGTTGGATGGCAGAAGAGGTGAGGGTCTGAGGTTATGCTTCAGAGGAATGGATGCCACCTGGCTTTCTCTGAAGAAGGCAGTTCTGAGAGGGAAAATAAAAACTGACAGTTCTCAGGACTTGAAACTGAGAATTTCTACTTCGGAGAATTGAAAATAATTTCTTTCTGAAGGTGAAGGTAGATGGAGCAAGGAAATTCTAAATTCGGGCCTTCAAGGAGGCAATGGACATTTTCAATCTGCTGAGCAGTTGATCAGGCGGGAGCTGACAATTGTTGATAATTCTTACAATTATTCTTGTATAAATAAGGTTTTTGTATTAAGATGTTTTATAAAGAAGATTGTTTTCAAAGTATAAAGACAAATCATGACTTCATAAAGTAAATTTCTAAGACATCTAAATTTATGCCACAGTTACCACTGTGTATTCATCTATTTGGCAAACATAATACAAGAGTGAATGAGATAAACCTTGCCTTGTTCTCATATAGTTTTTATCTAGTAGGGGAACCAAACATTAAAGAAGTAGACACTGAAATACATAACTACAAATTGTGATTAGTGTTTTGAAGAGAGAGTGCTATGAGAAAAAAATATCTATTTTTACCTAAAAGTTTGAGTCTACCCAATAAGCATTTTAAAAGTACTTAGAATGTGTAAAATTGTAGAGATGTATACAAATGACTGAAATATGATCCTTATTTGCAGGAGCCCAAAATCTTCTGAGAGACTCAGGCATGTTAGTACATAAATAATAATATTTGAAAGTAGAAATGAGAGATTTATTAAGTTATTTTAAATGTTACATTTTTTTTTCTAGAAAAGGAGGAGAGTAGGCTATATATACTTGCTTTTTTCAGTTATGCATGTCTGTGAGATTCTTTGTAATTAAGCTTGGAAGACATAGAAGACATTACCATTTCCTTGGTGAAAACCATCCAACTCACAGGCACAGTGTGTTAGAGCAGAGCTTCTCAAATTTTAACACATACCTGTATTTTGCTAAAATAAAGATTCTGACTCAGTTGGTCTGGGGTGAGCCCTGAGGTTTGACACTTTTGTAACAATGTCACAGATAATAAAGATTCTGGTGATCTATGAACAACATTTTGAGTAGCAAGGTCTTCAAGTAAGGAATCCAATTCCACTTTACATTCAATTAACATTCTTTTATTCAACGTAAATTTACTGAGTATTAACTATGAAATTGGCTTATACTAAGCATTAACAAGCCCCATTCTATAAAAACAATGTGTTCACAAACTAGAGATTTAATGGTATACAGTTGTTTGGAATCTGGGTACCATTGTATATCTAGTATAAACACTCCAATAATCTGTGGGAAGAATCAACTAAGATGCCAATGGCAGCATCAAGACTTCGGAATCCCATGTTGGCTTTGTCAATGGTTTCATTGTGGCTGATGACATAAATTGATATAAACGTAAGTTTATATAACAGAGGTTGTTCTGGAACTCAACGTGGCTATGTTTTGAGCTCATGTATCTCTCAGTTACTCTCAGTGAGCAGAGACCATTCTCAGCACAGAGCGCAATTGCCTTTCTCTCCAATTCATAGCCTATTCTCCTCAATGTCCTTCCATTCGGCCATCTTGCAGGCAGGCTGTCAGAGAGGCTGTGGGCATGCTGCTGTCCCTTCTCACAATGACATTTATCACCCAAATGAAACCTGACACTGGAATTGTCATTTTAGTGAGAAGATGATAAAACTCATTTAACCTTTCCAGTCGATAGGCTGATAATTCTTTCTGTGCTTGATGGAGCTTGGTAAGGTTTTCCAGAAGAAGAGACTTAAATTGCATGGGTCATACTGATGCATGTCTTTTCTTTTCACATTAGGAGTTCATTTCTACCCAATCATTTTCAAACTTCACACAAATAGAAGTTCCAAACTCAGGTTTGAAGAAAGCACCTTGATTTTTCTCCCACTCACATCATGAAGATCATCAGGGGCCTTGATAAATGATGAAAGGAGGTGAAATTCTGGGCACAGATGTAGCCCTTTCTCCACTACCTTTCACACCGGCAGAGAAGTAATTGATGTGTCTCCCACAGCAGCAACAGCCTCACACCATCAACACCCTTTTGTCCTGTTGGGAATTAACCTTGTCACTTTAAACAATTCTCCATTGGAAGAAGCATTCACTGCCAGAGGCTTATCATTGGGGGTATGATTCCTTGCACTTGATGGCAATTGTAATATTTAACATTCCTCGATTGAAGAACACTCCTGAGAA
The DNA here is from genome assembly GCF_004115265.2 of Rhinolophus ferrumequinum. NCBI lineage: Eukaryota > Metazoa > Chordata > Mammalia > Chiroptera > Rhinolophidae > Rhinolophus > Rhinolophus ferrumequinum. Next base: position 28,596,938 of record NC_046308.1, read on the forward strand.
TATAAGAAAGGAAGGCACATAAAATAAAAAAAAAAGGAATAAGTGCTCTTCATTCTCTAATTCCAAGTGAATTACTGTATATACTATCTGAGCTGTTTATTCTTTGTAACAGGAAGAACCAGTCAGAGATTTGAGAAACCACGTGAGTAAAATTCTTCCAATTATGCTGTTTTTCATTTATGTCAAAAATATTTTATGAATATTTCCCATGGGAAGACACTATTATAAACCCTATCCATTGTTTTAAGGAAAGGTTACTAGGGAAAGAAGGAGGAGCAGTTAAGAGAAGATGTAGAAGATGTAAGATGTAAAAGCAAACAAAAAGTAGTGTGATAAAGTGAGATAAACTTTGGACTGGGGATATTGAGCTCTAATCTTAGTTCTACCCTTAGCTGGCTGTGAGAATTTGAGCTGGACTGAATTGGTTCCTTAATACATTTGTAATTAAGAGAACTGGATTCTTGGTAAAGCTAATGTTTTATGGCTTCATGTGTACAAAACATTCCCATCTTCCAAGGAAATTGTGTCTCTCAGTCCTTTATCTTGCACGTGATTTCTCGCTTGATACTAAACCACTCAACATGAAAGACCTGGAGGATATGGTGTGAGCTTCATCACCAGTTCTCTCAAAATATGTTCTGTCTGTCACTGCTTCTGTCTGCACAAACCAAGCAATAATCTTACACAATCAAAAATCTTACACAATCAAAAAAATCATGTCTACATATCTCTGTGGGTATCTACAGAGGGCACACTTCTTCTGCTTTAAAAAAACAAAAACTAACAAGCTGACCAAGGTCAAAATAAAATTACATTCTCCCAATAATTTTATTCTGAAAAAAAAGTTGAATACTGGGGCAAAGCAGCTTGAATAAAACATCCTAATTTTACTCTGTAATTTTTGGTTTCTGAGTTTACCACTGTAGTCATGCAAAGAACATAGACGTAGTACAAAATTAGATTCAAACTGTCTGCTCTGTCCCATTTAACTTTCATAATCATTCTATGATGTGCGTTATGCCCTCCAATTTATAGATAAAGAAACTGAGCTTGGAAAGGTTAAATTGCTTCCCAAATACCGTGCTGCTTATATATAATAGAGACAGAATTTGAACCCAGATCTAACTATTGCTCTTCAACTTTAGATATCTGTCTAAGCTTACTTACCTGTAAAAATGCATCAGTAATACCTAAATCACAGTTTTGCAGAAAGGGTTAAATGGCATACTGTGTATAAAATGTTTAACTCAGAGTCTGTGACATAAGAGGTACTCAAACTTTATTGCCATTGCAAACACAAGGAGACACAGGTCTATAGCATGGGATTTAGAAATAAACATTCTTCCTACAGGATGGAAAAGAAGAAAAAGAGCATCACTGAAACAGTTGGATGAACTTTTTTAAGACCTTTCTCCAAGTAAGTTATCTTTCCAAGGTTCCTGTTATTATTTTCTAAAAGGTTTCGTGCTTATGAAGCAGATATGGACAGAGAACGGCGGGCCAGGCCCGATGGTCCCTCTGCAGCCTTGCTTATGTTGTGTCGGGCATGCTAGTGCGCATGCCTGCGTAGGAGTTACTCACCCTTTCTGCAATCTTGGCAGGAAATGCAACTCCCCTCACCCCCCCGCCCCCTACCCCGCCACTCTCTCCAAGAGTCATGGGTGATGAAGATGTTTCCTGCCATTATGTACGGGACAGAGAGTCACTTAACCCTGGTTTCATTATCAGTGGAGTAGCTGGCAACTGGACCTCCGCCCCTGAGAGTGAACACGCAGCCAGGACTAGCTAGCCCTTTGGCATACCCTGCCTTGGTTGCAAGGCAGCAAGCAAACCTGTCACCTTCCTGTTTTATCTACACATGGTGTTTGCTTCCTTTGACGTGGATTCTTACATTCAGGGTGGGAGGGATTTCTCGAAAAACAACATTTGTTATATGCCACTGATTCCCTGTCTCCCCACCCCTTTCTCTTTCCCTTTCCAAGGCTCCAGGAATTGCTAAATGGCACGTCCTGAACACCCAACACTCTCGGCTAAAAATACCAGAGCATGTGCTTATCTTCATCAGTGCTTCCTCTCCAGGGGCTTTACAGACACTATCTCATTTATCCTTAAAAACACCCTGCGGGGTTGGATGTGGTCCAATAACACTTCCAGAAAGGTAAGGAAGGCTTTAAGAGGAAAGATCATCTTTTGAGGTTCTATTCTGAGGCCCAGCAGACAAGCTCAGGTCTTAGTTCCAGTCCCTCTGCATTTCCCCCTGGGAACTGTGGGACTCCATATAAAGCAAATAAAAATCCAACACTCCTGACACGTAGGAAGAGACCAGGTTCAGATGGATTTGGATCCCCTGGGCTGCTTCTTCCGGGTGCCTTTGCTTTCATCACGTCTTTAAAAATTGGAGATCCCCAGCCCTTAGTCATCTATTCAAATCGCTCTACAAATCCTCCCTGATTTGCCTCATTTGCCACCATGATTTTAACTCTCACCTATGTAAACTAATGGTAACTTCCGGTTTTCCATTGCTCCCACCCTGTCTTCATAGTTAAATGTACAATAACTACCTACTAGAAGTTTTATGTGAATTTGTCAAATGCACTTCAAAAATGGTGTTCCAAACAGAACACCTCATGTTCTTTCCTACTTTGTACATCTTCCTATATTTCCTATAGCAGACCTAGAAATAATGACCCATACCAAAAACACGGGACTCATGACCAATATCACCCTCTCCCTTTTACTCCTCCCTCTCCCTTATTGCTACATGTGAATGGTTACTGAACTGGATCTTCCAGATGCCCCTCTAGACCCATTCCCTCCTCCCAAGCACATGCTCAAGGAGACTGGTTTATATGCAAAAACCATGGAGCTCCTTTGACCTCTGACTGCCAGTTGGGCTTGGCCTTTGGTGAGAACTGACAGGAGACTGGAAGAAGGCAGGAGAGTGAGGGTGCTGTATTTATTCCCCCACTCTTCCCACTGTCGGGTCATTATGGACCGCCTGCATCCTGGACATAGGCCAGGCCCCATCATGCATCCTTTTCCACACAGCTTTTCCTGGATCCTAATAACCATCCCTTCCTGCTGCCCATCAGGCTTGGAGTTGGTAAAGGCTCCTACCTCCAATGTTACCAACTCCAGGGCACTTCTCAATTTCCTAAGTCTCACCCACACGTCTATAAATAGTCCCTATATCAAGCTTATTACAATGGCTAGAGTATACCATCTCTTTCCTAATAGGACCCCCACTAATATAGTCAATAGTTTTTATCTTTCCATCCAACTCCGATGGACTGAGCTGATTACCATGTTACTTCCAAATCTGTCACCCCGTAGTCCTCTAGCTCTTGTTCAAATTGTCAGCTGTTCTTCTCTAAAATGCCCTTGTAATTACCTCAATCCTGCACTAGTCCGTCAAAGGCTGCCCGTGCCCTTCAGCACACTGTCTACTTATTTGTCATCCATCTGTTTTCCTAGAGTAAATCCTTTATCTCTACTTCCAGGGCATCTGGCCATCAATAAATATTTATTAAATGAATGAGTATCGAATGGGACTTTAAGTCTAAAGAGAAATATAGCTATTTCCTTTTACAATATTATTTTCTATCATAGTGCAATTTCTTGTCCTACTGAATGAGTCTCATGGCTATGGAAATACAAACACCTGGGTATAATGTAATACCTTTCTATTGTGCAGAACTCTGATCAATGAGGGGTTATAGCATGACGAAAAGCAAAGGCTTTAAGCTAGTTTTCTGATTTCTCCACTAGTTCTGTGACCTTCAGCAAGCTATTTAACATCGTATGCTTCGGTTTACTAATCTATAAAATGAGGATGGTAATATCATCTAATTCGTGGGTTTGCCACACGGATTAAAAGAATTGACACATACCAAGCACGAAGAACAGTGCCTAGCACTTGATGAGTACACAATCAATGTTAGTTCTTATTTCTTATCCTGTCCTTTGTTCACCACCTTTATCCAATGGTGTCTGTCTGTAGTTTGCGTAGCTCACCCTTTCATGAAAACAGTCTTCTATCTGAAAACCCTTTAATACCAAAAACTATTTCAATACCTAACAGTTATAGCCATGAATACTTCATCCCAAGTTGTTACATAACTGCCACTTTCCATGGCCTCTGCTGAAGGCATTCTTCATAAATGATCTTTTCCATTCAATGGCTTCTCAGCAATAGGGAAAAAAAGAGTACAGGTACTTAGAATGTCTTTGAATATTACGTTTGTGATTTCCTCGTGATCTTTTCCAAAACCAAAAGAATATTTCCTTCAACCACACTGAGCCTCTCTCTCTCTCTCTCTCTCTCTCTCTCTCTCTGTCTTCCTCTTTTTCTTTTTGAAGAGACGCACTCTAGGTCTGCTTTCTTTCCAGAGATTGACAGAGAAACACAAATTGGAATTTTAAAACCAAATTTACCAAAGCAAAGAGTTCTTAAACTATAATTATAATTTATAATTATAATTACAATTTTAGAAAAAGCAGGAAAAGCATCAAAAAAATAGAAAATTACCATTCTAACATCCTAAAAATCACTGCTAATATTTAATAACATTGTTTACAGTTTTTTTAATTTATATGTACTTTTTCATATTTGAGAATATATTCTATATATATATAGAATATCCTGCATTTTTCCATTTTATTATTCATTATTTTCAAATAAGAGTCACTGATCCAAACTATATGTAAAACTAGTTTTAATGATACCATTAATTTAATTAATTTAATGGCATCATAATAGTCTATTATTTTATACCGGTAATTTAATTAAATATCTCTTATTATTAGAAAAGGCATCTCCTACTTTTAAAATTATTACTATGAAGCTATGGTAAACATCTTTGGTTATCAATTTTTGCACACATTTTTGTGAAAGGTTTTAAGAATAAAGTGCTAGGTTGGAGAATATGAATGTATTAAGACTTTTGATATACCTCAATACAAAGTTGCTTACTAGAAACTATATGCCTGTTTATATTTTCACCAGCAATACGTGAAGGTTAAGGTTAGAGTTAGCATACTCTTAGCAAGCTCTAAATTTTCTTTTTGTTTAACTTTTTCTCATTGAAAGGCAAACCTATGTTTTTAAGTGTATGTTTTAAACAATAAGTGTATTAAAGTAGATATAAAGTAGCCTAACCTCCATTTGAATTTCACACATCTTTTATTTCATTCCAATTCAGACAACAGTTTACTATATATGTACCATGAGATATTTAAGAAATAGCTCCTCTGCCATCAGAGACACTCCTGGCACTGCAAACCCTGAAATCCTGGAGAGCACCCTGAAGACACGTCCATGGTTGCGCCATTTCCCAGACCTGGAGGACTGTGCTGATGCCCCTGCAATAAACATGGTCCAGATCACAGCTTCCAGCTGTCTACTTGTAGAAAATATACAAGGGAAGGAATCTATCAGCAAGAGAGCATTCTCTCCTCTAGTAACTCCATAAATATTAACTAAGGGCCAATTACATGGGAGAAACCATGCTGACCACTGGGTAAGCCATATTAACAGGAGAGGCATAGCGTCTGCCTTTGCAAAGCTTACATTTTGGAAAAAGGGATAACTATTAAGTAATTGATTATCCAATTAAACACTTAGTGGTATTTACAATAAAGTGTTAGAAAACAGAATAATAACTGATAGACAGAATATTCAATCTGGTGAGTTTACAATTTCTTCGTGAGGTATAGTCAGTCATATGTCACAACATGGAAATCACCCTATTACTTATATACACCTACTAAGATTAAAAATACCATTTGATGACAACGTGTCCTTTATCTTTGTTTGCGTTTCAGGCCATCACAGGTGTCCTAAGAACAAATGGAATATGTGCTCGCTTCGCTAATACAATCTACATATCAGGATGAAAAATGAACTTCCAATACTCAAAAGATAATGGCTGGGCAAAGATGCAAAAATGGGTTTATCTAAAATATTTTTTTCATAAGTATAGCATCTCATAGACTCTCGTGACGACCCCCAGGTAGTGAGTGGAAATTAACCCCCAAAGAATTTAAGTGGTCTATCCCATTCATAATTTATCATGGAAAGAACTAGGAATGGTCCTATGAAAGAACTAATCTAAGTGCTTTAGTCAGCTTTACAAATTTCCACTCACTCACCTGCTTGACCAGCAAGTAATAATTCATGCTGGACAAGTGACAAAAATTCCTACTTTGGTTGATGCTCTTTCCTATAGACATCCCCATGTTTGGCTTTATTTGCAAGATTGTATTCTGTAGATGCATCTCCCTCCATGGCAAATGTGGGGATATCCTAATCTCTCCACCCCCATCAACCGCACCAAAAGGATCCAGGGAGATTTAATCAAAGTACAAACTTAAGAGTATCACCTGTTGCCCTTTGTCCCTTCCACACCAGGCTTCTCAAGCTTTCTTTGATGCTGATTTGCTTAAAAAAATGAACGCAAGGCAGAAAATGTGGCCAAATAGCCCACTCTCACCACTGGTGAGGAACTGCTTCCTCTGAATTCCAGAGTAGCCTCCGGTAAATGGAGCAAAACAGTGATCTTTGACATGTAGGGGCCAGGGAGAAGTTCTTGAAGGAACAATGGTGCATACTGTGGACTATTTACAGAATCTCCTGCCCTGTGTTGTGGCTACTGAGTCCCCTGGCAATTTGTATTGTTTGGTTCACAATCCCCTAGTCCTCCCTCTGCACCCTCCCACCCCACCAACTGCCTGCTCAGCTATTGTCATTGATGGGATCATCTGGCCTTCCCTACACCCCACACCCACTGACCTCCATCATCATTTCAACCCTATTGTTTGCCGGGCCTGGCCCTGACCCCTGGGTATTTATAAAGGCTACTTCCTGCTGCATCATTGTGTGCTCAGTGGCCCTCAGCTCCCCACGTTTCCTGACAACAAGGAGGGGCTTGTTAATATCCCAAGTCCAGCTCCCGACTTCCTCCATGTCCTGTTTACTGCATTCTGCAAGCATCTTTCTGGCCACTCCTCAAGCATAGTCCACCAAAGCTGGACTTACCCCAGCATGGGCTGCAATCACATTCCAGTCTAGTCGTTTGTCTATAAGAAAACAGCCCAAAGTGTGTAGGCTTTTGTGTAATGGGCTGGAACCTCAAAAGGTGTTTCAGTCTGTGGATTAAACTACTGGTGTACGGAGTCAAAATTGAATATTTTGGACTTAGACAGATGTATACACAGCCTATTTCATCTTTGGATTCTCTGCAGTTTGGAACCTGAGGGTATCTACTGCCAGGACTATCATAAACTCAGACAAAGGACCCTACCCTTGTGAACAAACATCAGGGAAGTCAAACATGCCCTTTACAGAAATATGGCATTTCTGTGTTTTCTAGGATTTCTTTTCTTTTCTTCCCCTCATCCCTGCCTTGCTCTCCATAAAAGAACTATCTCTATTGCAAGATGAATGCATTAAATCATATATTTATGAAGGGAAAGAGTAGTACTTTTGTGTATCTGCGACTATAATATTTCAAACTTTTCAGTTCATTGTCTGTTTTCACACTTAATTTGATAGGGAGCTCCTTTTATTTCCCACACACAAGATGAGAGAACCAAAGCTCAGTCAGTGTGATTAAGAAACTTGCTCAAGGTCATGAGACAGTTGCAAAGCCCAGTTCCTACCTAAAATCACTATGGTTTATAGCTTTAGTCATTGATTAATTCTTGATGTTGCCAAAGTCTTTTCTTCGGTCAGTGCTTTAATTTCCACCATCTCCCCATCTCTTTCTTTCACCATTTACTCTCCAGGAGCATGATGGGACCGTTGAAGTAATGTCTACAAAAATGCATGAACTCTTTTATGAAGAATTCATTGCTGAGCCCTCCAGACCCACAGCTGTTAGAGAAGAACTCTCGAGGCTCCATCAACTGGGATGAGCTCCTTGTTCAATCAGACTGTAGCCCAGATTAGCTTTATATGATGTTTTATCTCTCCCACTATAGAGCCTGTCAGGAACTAAGATTTTGGTTGATACTTGTTTATTATTGCAGTCACAGCTTTGCATTGAGTGGGAAACACAGGCAAAGGTGACTGGAGCCACTAACATATCAGCCAAGGCTTCCCCTCATGCCTCAACTGTTTGATTTGGCATAGCCATGATCTTTTCCCAGCGTCCAAGTACCAACAACCAGACACATTTCTCCCAGGGGCCCATCTGGCCTCTCTCTTTGTTCTTGATCGTGAAGCATCCACATTTCCTCAGGCACTCAAGCTGAGCCTGTGTATTTGTTTGGTCTGGGCTGCATCATCCTCCAGTCTGCAGGTCTCCACCCTGCCCCCTCTCCCAGCAGGCATCTTGTTTCATTCCTGGCTCAGTTGCCTCTCCAGACTGTGGAGCTCCTTGCAAGCAGGGGGCCAGTCCCAGGACTGGTGACAGAGTGAGTGATGCACAGGCCAGCCGGCAGGTCAGAGGGCAGCTGTTGCTGGTATTGATTTTCTTAGATGAGGAGGCCGCTAACCATGATCACCTGGTGCAATTAGTTCCCAGAGCTGATGAGCAAGATAAAGCACATTAGCAAAACGTGCCCTCTTTGATTTTATGCCACAAGGGGCAAGAGCTTACCTGGAGAACTTGAACTCCCCACTGACCTGCTCCTAAGGCTGCTGCTCTTCTGTCCGTAACATCCTTATCAGAAACATAGTCATTATATAACACAAGAATGTCCAAGCTGGAGGAAGCACGACAAGCTCTCCTTTAGCAAATGAGGAAAAGGAGGTCCAGAGGGCTCAAGGGACCTGCTGGAATCTGCACCCAACTCTCCCATTCATCCCAATGGCCTCTTCACTATATTATGCTGCCATGTCTGGGAAAGTCATCCCTGGGGCAGGAGGGGGTAGTTGGAAGTATGAGATACAGACATGGGGCTATCTCTATTTCCCAGATCAGCTTCAAAAGAGTAAAAAGAATGAAATGCCAGGAATGAGCTCCCCACTTCAACAGACACATTCTTGCTTGCAGGTAGAGAGACACAGAGTGGACCCCAATAGCCAGCCCTTGGACCGGTTTCCTTTCTACCCCTCACACTAACCTGCTCCATATAAGGCTAAAGTCAGAGAGCCATAGCAATAAATACTAGAAAGAGGGGTAAAAAATACATAAAAGACAAGATCATCACCAAATAACCCTTGTTAAATCCATAAATGTGTTCAGACTTGTGCAGTTCCACCACCACCACTCAACTCAAAATAGATAGATACAGTTCCTGATATATAAGATTATTCATTCAGTCAGTCAATCAGTGAGTCAGTCAGTCATTCCTTTATTTCTTCACTCAACACAGAGGTAATATCAATATTCAGACTCATTTATTTATGACATACTTTATCCCAGACACTATGCATGGTTGCAGGGTAATTCTTTTGAGGAATAGTACATTGGAATGGGTAATACACACATTAAAAACAGCCCAGCCTGCTGTGAGAAAATACACACACACACACCCACACACACATATATGTACATAAAATAGAGATGGGCACAAAAAGCCTAAAATTGCTTCGGATGGATGAGGAGAACATCCAAAATATATCCACCTAGGAGATAATATCAGAGCTGAGTTCATAATGAAGACAAACTCTGGAGGTTGAGACTGAGAATTGGGAGGGCATAGGACACAGAAGCAGCAGCCTGTCAAAGGCACAGAGGAAAGACAAGTCTCAGGTTGCTCAGAGAGCCGTAGAAATAAAGCATAAGTGGAGCAGGAGATGGGCATGTCTCTTTGGGTAGAGCCCAGATCCTAGGAAGCCTAGAATGTCACACCAAAGAGCATTGACTTTATCCTGAAGGTACTGAAGAGGCACTGAATCATTGAAAAAAAAAGGGGGGGAGTAAGCTTATGTTTATAATAAAGAAATACCCTGGTTCTCAAGTGAACAATAAATTGAAAAGAGGTTAGGCAGCATGGAGGCTGTGAAACAGTCTACATGTGTGTTTCTGATTGATATTAGAAACTGAACGTATCACTTTATACAGTCCTATCAGCATTTCTGTCAACAAATATTAATGGGAAGCTACTAGTTTCCAGGCACTGATCCAGGCACTGTGGACACAGTGGTCAACAAGACTGACAGAGTCTTCCTGACAGTTATTTCCTGAAAACTTGCCATACGTCAGATAAGCACGTTACCTTGCAAGAAACATAGCACTCAACGTTAAAAGAAGCCTCTGTTTCTTACTATTATTTTTTCCAATTTTCCTGATGAGGAAATGAGGGCTTGGAGAATGACTTGTCTAATTCACACAATTGGTATCCAGTAGAAAATTGATTCAACCCCAGACAGTTTACTCCCTAGGTTCACAGGGATACTATTCTCTACTGCTATTCTTCATTAAGAACTTTCAAATGCTTCATCATTAAACAACTTTGTCTTTTAAGACCTTCACAGGCCTTAGGCACTTTTATTTTTGTAGGTTCTATTTTCCATTACATATTAAAACACCCCTAAATCATACATTGAATATGATACTATATGAATTAAGTTGCAGGAGACTAGGTTTAAATAATACAACATTTTGTAGATATTTAATTAAATAGTCATTCTGATTTGGCACTAACATCAGATGCAGTATGATATAATAGAAATTACACGTTGTCCCAGGAAGTTGTTGCTGGTTGGATCTTCGCTTGGGCTACTGTGAGCTGCACCCTCCAAAAAAAAAAAAAAAAAAGAAAAGAAAGAAAAAAGCAATGCATCTAATGCAAATTGGTAGCCTTAGGGAAGGCTTCTTTGGAGATCCATCTGAACAGGGTTTAGAAGTCTGAGGAGTATGTCAGACAAAGAAAGACAGCAGTTATTCCAAGAAGAGGCCAGGAAGACTTGCATCTAAAGAGACAGGTATGAGAAAGCATGGTGGATGTGGGAAACTCCAGGAAGACATTTAGACCATGGAGACAGCTGTCATTCCAAATTATATTTTCATGTAGAGAAAAATGTAGCTAAATTTCTCTTATGGAGTTTTGTTCTTTACATCAAAAGTACCAGAATGAACCATCCAAGTAAGAGTGTTCCACTCAAAGAGGCATTCTGTATATCTTTTAGTGGTATTCACATTACATTGCATAGTTGAACACCTTATCATTTAGAATTGCCCTCAAAGCTGGAAGCATATTATTCCAAATATCCTTACCAGTGATTCATTTTATTCTTGTAGGTATGAATTTGGTATCTGGAGACAGCCTAAATCTCAATCAGAGCCCAGCTATTAACAGCAGACTATTAACAGCAATAACATAGGACAAACAATTCTGGGTCGACAGAGGAACAATAATTGCAATCAAAAGTTTGCTGAGTCCTTCTTATGTTCTAGGTAAAACGACTTTTCTCCTTAAAAAGAAAAAAAATTCTGTGAAGTAAATACCATTATTTTTATTTCTACTTTAATAATGAGAAAAAGAAGCTCTGAGAGGTAAAGAACTCGCCCCAGGTTTCCTAAAGATTCTGAACTGAAAGTAGGTCTGAGCCCAGAATCTGAGTTTTTAACAGTTATTCGGTTTGATTCCCCTGCAATGCAAAACTTTCAGATTATGCCTCAGACCGTAGACCTGCAGCAGGGTTATCATATAATCTTCCTACAACTTAAGCATTCTAACTGCTAGAGGCCCTACATCATAATACATAAAATATATGCTACTGTATCTATATCTTACATAAATATGGCTTACAGATCATCTCTGTGTTAAATTGCTATAGACTATTTGGTATAATAATTAATACATTGATTATTTTTTATTTACAGCTTTAGTTTTGAATTTGCAAGCAGAAATTTTTTTTCTAGCCTCAATATTGTCTAAGGGCCTTGAAAAACTTGCAGAGAGTAGGGGCACGATGGGTGTAATACCTTGTCTGTAGAGTTTTTCCAAGGAGCGGTCCCAGAAAGATTTAGAATCCCACAGTTGGCATAAGTACATAGTCTCCAAAAATGAACACAGTACTTTGAAACGCAACCTTTAGCTTTATTATTTAAAAGCCTCAAAATTCAGATGTGTGATATCTCATATTCTGAGGAAATGCAGCAGCGAGTCCCTGGTGATTGTCTTGGTTGAGTTTCCTTGGCCTTGGCCCTGTTGCCTGAAACCCTGTCCAATCTCTTTTTTCAGTCCATCTAAAAGCCACTAAAAAAGCAGACAGAATCTCGCTATCACTCTGAATTATTAATGGGCAGGGCATAGAGCACCCACCTCCCAAAGCACACTTGCGCTTTAAGGTTTATACATTTTGCTTCCTCATATATTTTAGCAGCAGGGCAAGCCTGTATGGCGGCTTCGTTTATTTTGCTTTTGGAAATGGAAAGAGATTTCCCTAAGCACTGGCAAGAATGCGAGATTGGAAAGAGAACACCAGAAGAGAAACAAAACTTCAGACAGAAGTGTGGAGGAAGGAAGTGGAAACAGAGACCAGATGAATTCTGCTCTCCCACTTTCAACCTGAGACTGCCTCCCAGAGCTGTGGGTTCCCTAGGCTGGCAGGTCCTCCAGCGTCAGGATCAATGTGCACATTTCCATATCAAAGGGAAACACACTGACTGCGGAGATCCTCAGTGACAGATCTAAACTGAGAAGAAAGTGAATTGGGCTCCTCGGCATACATTTAGAAGTAACTTTAAGCTCGGCAACTCAGACCTCATTTTTCTCATCCCCAATTACAAATCATCTATTGACCAACTCTTCAAGCCATCACACCCTCAGACTTTCATGCATTCCCTTTAACAAATACATTTCAGGACTGCTTGGCTTAGCCCATGCGCATAGCTAAGTCAAACATCTCGGAAACATAGATTTGTTCTACCTTTCAGGTCTCCAAAGAAAAATTAGTGGCTTCTAAAGCCACCATGAGGAGAAACTGTTCAGACCCACAGGAAGGTGGAAACGGAGAGAAGGTATGTTTGAATGGAGGAATCCTCTGAAATTGTTCCTCACCTCCACGTGAGCTGAACCCATCCACAGTAGGAATGACAAAAGTTGTAAGAGAAGCAGGAAACAGAAGAGTTGCAGGAAACCAAGACATTGCGATCACCGTTCAGATGCCTTGTGGATATGGCTCCTTTGGGGGGAACACATTGATGGGTGAGGGAAGCATTGGCACTGCTGCTGTGTGTAGCAGTATAAGAAAGTGAGCCATACTTGGCCTCCAAGGAAAATCTGTATCCATGAAGTAGCCTTCCCCATTTGAGAGTCACAAAAATGAACTTCACCATAGCTTCTGCAATCAATTGCGTGGGTGGAGTAATCCCCCACCAACTCCAGGAAGTTCCCTATCCAAAGCTATTCATAAGGCTGGAGTTGTGCAAATAATTAGTCTCCCACTTGCTCCATAAGCCTCCCAGGCTGAGAGTCCAGGAGATGAGTCCAAGTGGGACCATCAGGTTGCCTTTGAGGAGGCAGCCCAGGTATTACCATGGTAACGGAGGCTTTATTTATTTTACTAAAAAGTACAAAACAACAGACGGCTGTCCTTAGACAATAGGATCACGTCATCTGAGGCCTCCTGTCCAGGTGACAAGCCCAGCCCCCAGTTCTCTTTCCCGGGCCTCCCCACTCACATTCTATATGAGGTGAGCCAGCAGGCTGCTCTAGGCCAGCCAGTCTGATGCTGAGAATGTGTCGCTGTGAAGCTGCCCTTGCAGATGTTTCCTGGGCTGAGCCTGAGCAAGGCTGAGAGCAGAGATTTTGGCAGCAGGAAGAAATGGGAGGCAGCCCTGAACTCTGAGTCTTGATGGTCTTCACTAAAAATGTGAGCCAGGTGCAGGGAAGATAAAAAATGCCCTGTAACAAAGGATCCTAAACAATTGTTGCTGTTTTAATTAATAAAAGGTCTCAGAGAGTGAAAAGAGTACCATCTTTATGACTGACGAGAAAGCCCATTTTGATGACTGGTTCCAAGGAGATCTCGAGGAAAACAAAACATAGTATGTCCTCTTCTCTTGTCCATCATTCATGAGCCAAGCTCCTACCCTGCCTTCTTCAGGAAGCTGCTGTCAGTAACTCCAGCTGACACAGAACTTTCTTTTCTCTGAATTTCAACATCTGTCAAAGCAATAAGTGGAGTGATTGCTCCCGCTTACTGAGTGTCCACACTGTGCCAGACATTATTTTAAGCATTTTACATGAGTTAATATAATGACTCCTCACAGCAACCTCAGAAGATAGGTACGAATGCTATTCTCATTTTATTGGTAATATAATGAAGTATGGAGAGCTTTAGTAACAGGCCTAAGTTCACACAGCTAGTACGAGGCAAAGCCTGGATTTGAACCTAGACATCTGACGTCAGAGCCATAATATCTCCACTTCACTTACTATCTCCTATTTATTTAGTTTTTTTAATTCACCAAATATTCTAGAATATCCAAAATGACAAGATATTTGTCTTGACACTGTGTGAGAAATGAAGATGGACACAAAACAATCTGAAATGTGTACTCAAAATCCTTACAACCTGCAAGAGCATATAATACATTCCTGAATAAGAATATTATGAGGACAGGTAAGAGTCACGTCGTAAGTAATGGTTGCCATAGGAGGTCTGTTGTAAACTTTATGAAGAACCCAACACTTAAACTGGAACTTGAGAGAAGTAAAGGCAAAGTAGGGAAAGCATGTACAACAGGAACATGTTTCTTTTCAGAAAGGGTATTGGGAACGCCCATTTAAAGCTAGAATCTGCCCTTATGCTGATGGCTTCAAAATTCAGAGTTATGGGAGCTTCTAGGCCACACAACCACAGATCTGAACATTGATGGGCTTCATGTATGTTTTTCTCCTCTAACCCTTGGCAGTTTTCAGCAGTAAAGTGTCACACCTTTCAACATGGTGGACACGTGTGCTCCTCCTCTCCACTCCCCATCTAGAAAGTGGGGATAGAATTCTCACCTTAAAGTGGGGATAGAATTCTCAGCTTAAATCCTGTAAAGAAACATCCCTTCAGACTCCTTGCAGAAGAATTTTAGACATTCCAAACTGCAGAGTAATTGTTAGATGATGTATTTAATATTTTTAAAATATCCTTTTTATCAGGAATTCTTTCTAAGAATTGCTTGGCCTGGTTTACAGATTAAAGAAGGTGGACTCTGACAGCTTTCCCCAAATCAAAGATAAGTGGGAAGATGGTGTATACATGAGAGTGGTCCATATCCAACAATGGCCAAAAGCACAGTCTGAGCAATGCAGTGCTTCAGCCACCGAATGTCCATCCTAATTTTCAGGTCAGCCCTATAAGATATATTTAGGGCAACATGATGACTATGCAGTGGTTTTTCTTTAGTGGTTCTGTGTAGATTGTGGGATGGTTGAGGAGATAAACAAGGAGACAAACAGTGTCACCACAGATACCTGAATTTGTTTTTTCTCATCAAAGGATATTCACCACACACGGTTCTCTTTATCTCTTGCCTGTCCCTAGCAAAGGCATTGACTTGCACCCTCACCTAATTCTCAAATTGAACTTCTGAAAATTTAAAATTAAAAAAGGATTTGATGCACTATTTTGAAAATTTCATCTTTTTACCTCTTTCTGTTATTTTCTTTATGTTTGTCTGCAAAATATATGATGAAATGGCCTCACCTTAACCATATCTGCTGGGGAAATGTTGAAATTTGCTATTTCTTGGGATCTAACACTCAGATATAGTTTCATAAGTCTTATTTTTCAAGTCCAAAGTAAGATCAAAAGGCTTAACTAAGATCACCCAGCAATTGAGCAGCTATTGCAGGAAATGAAATTCATAGCTACCATATCCTAGGAGTACAGAATATGAGAAAACGAAAGACCATCCACTCATCACCCCTGCTCCAATAAGTCACAAGATTAACGGGTTAGAAACAATAATGTGAAGAATTTTTAAAACTAAGTTGAAAGGTGAAAGTAGAATTGGGATTATCGTGTTTTCATAAAATTCAGATGGGGAAATGAAAGGGCTTGTCCAATAAATCTACATCCAGTCCACAAAGCTATTAACTAACCATCATGTTCACATTTCTACAAACCCACTCTTCCCTCTGCTAGGTGTGAGGAACGTAACAAACCGGAAGCATGGAGTCAGCCTGAATACCTTGCCCACATTCCCTGTCCTTCATAGCTAATCACTTTTGTCAATTAATGGGCCCATATTCAGTTTTAAATTTGCCCAACACACACACACACACACACACACACACACGTCAAAACTATGAACATCAAAGGGGAATATTGACCACAGAAGGGATATTTTATCTATTTAGAGTACTATTACAATTATATAATCAAGAATGACTGTTTCTGTTTTCAACTTAAGACATCTTTTCCTAAAAAATACCAAGACTATGAGCAAATGATACCGAATTTGTTTTTCCATGAAGATGTTTGAACTTTTTTCAACTTGGATTTTGCATCGAAGAGCCAAGTTCAATTCACACCTTAGTGTGCAGACCCTTGTAATAAAGTCAGGGAATCTTGTTTGAGCTAACAACCAATAATCCTACCCATGGTAAAGAGAAACTTGAATTTTCCCATTGTTCTTCAAGGAAGAAAGATGTAAAGAACAAACACAGCAAAACTTATTCTTCCTAATAGCAAATACTTCAGAACTATGCTAAATTCCAATGTTGGATTGCTTCCAATTTGTGGTAAGGAACCACCAATGGCAAGAAAGCGTGTTCCTCAATTCATATTCCACTTCCAGTCATTGTGCAAATGATCACATGTCCACACCCACATGTATTCTCATACAGTTTCAATTGAGAGTGGTGAGTCAGGAGCTAAAACTTTGCAGTCAATCTGCCAATAAGAACGAAGATCTTAGAAATTTAGCAGCTTTTATTAGCATAGAAGTTTTAGCCTAACAGGCCAAGGGTTGGTCTAAGGCAGAAGCAAACCATGTTGTTATCTCAGGATCCTTAATGCTAGAGCAGTTTGCCATGGAAAGTATATTTAAGACAGAGCTGTGGCACAATGTGGTACCACCCATGTGCCTAAATTTCTACCTATATCTAGAAACACCAAACTACGTGGACCGTGCTTACCTCAACATGCACAGGTTTCTATTCAATTGAAGAGGAGCTTGGGACCTTGGAAGGATGGGCAGAGCCTGAGAGAATGAAAAACATCTGTTACCCTTGTATTCTCAGAAAATAACTATAAATACACGCAGGGCTTATTTGGGAGAAGAATGTGTATAATTTAATGAGTATATAGTTTGTAGATCTAAAGCAAAGCACATGAATCAGATCTCATCTACATGGATGTTAAGGTCAGACATATTTCTCTGGAATCTGGATGACTTCAGGGCTAAAGGAGACATCATCAAGCCAGGAAAGATGCTGCCTGCTAGAATGCAAACAGCACTCATCTTCAATTTAGAAGATAAAGGTTGGGACTCCAACTTTGCTGCTATCTATGAGCCACTGCCACCATCTGTGCTCACTTTCCTTATGGATAGAGAAGACTTTGTATCAGTTGACTTTCAAAATTTTTTCTAGTGTGGAATTTTGTAGTTGAGTTACTAAACCTAGCCTTGCTATTAAGACTCCAATATTCTAGGTTAGTGGACTTCAAAGTTTGCTTCTCCATCCTTAGGGAAAACTGACTGTAACCCAAGTCTCTTTTCCATTTCCTTTTATTTGATCTTTGCGTATTCATCCATCTCCTTTCAGCAACAGTTAGTCAAATGCAAGGCACTATGTGAGATATAGAAATACCTGTAATAATTGTACCCAACTAATAATTCTCCACAGCCTTTAATATGTGTTATTTTCTTGGTGCCTCATAATAATCCTTTGAGTATAGGCAACTCAGCCATGCCTATTACTACTTTAATAATGAGGGTACGAGGAACTACTGAGAATAAGTTACTTAACAATAATTGCATACCTAAAAATGATGACAGACAGAATCAGTAACTCCATCTTTTGACTCTTAGATGAATTTCTGACCCACTATTCCAAACAACCGCACCAAAGCAATAGTCTGCATTTGTAATTGGACATTATTCCTTGTAGAATACTCTCCAAACAAAAATACTTATCTTGATCTTCACAAAATACCCACAGGTCTCTAGGAGAATGAGACCCACCCAACATAACTAAGCATAAGTAAAGACTTAAGACTCAAATATTCTCAGCCACAAACTAACTTGAGTTCAAAGTAAGTTGAAATTAGGAAGATTATCAATTATTTAGTTTCTCCATACATCCACTCTGCTATATCTCAACATATGTCTTTTTTAAATGCCTACAATAACCCTGCAATGTAGGTATTATCATTTGAGAAATGAGGAAAAACAATGAAGCTCAGCTAAGTAATCTGCACAAGGTCACAGAGGTAATAAGTGGAGTGGAACACAAACACAGAGTTGTCTGGCTGCAAAGTCCAGGCTCTTCCCCCAGTTCCTAGGGAGATTCTATGATTTTATTTGAAAACCTCAGTTACAGGTCACATCAAGCAATGCAATTGACCTCTGTCCTTCAAGAGACAGTGATTCTGAAGAAGTATCTAACTTAATTAAATCTGTATAAGAAGTGTGGAGAGGTGAAATTTGAGGGAGAACACATTCAGAACTAGAGTAATTAAATAAGTTGGGTGATAAGGATGCCTGGATCAGTAAATCCCTAGCACAGTTCTATAGAAGAAGCTATCCAGCTAGCAGTGGTTGCTATTCTTTCTTAAATTCATCACACAGCCTCCTATCCTGGCAAACTCTTCTTTAGCAAAATGATACTAGCCAGTTACATTTTTGAGAGTTCAATGCTTAAAGCTGGATGTTTCCTAGCTGTATTAATCAGAATGATTACGTTATTCTTCAGGGAGAAATTAACCCTCAAAATCTCAGTAGTACAACAATAATAACAGTTTTATTTCTCATGACGCAAAATCTTCTGCAGGTCCAGTAGCTCTCTAGGGTAACTCTTTTCCATGATGTAGATCAGGCCCCAATCTACATTACCAGTATTCTTCTACAACAACACACAAGACCTCCAGGTTGCCAGGGCAAAGAAAGAGAAAGCCACAAGGTTAAGTGCTATCCTTTAAGTGACTTAGCCCAAAAATAACATATGCAACTTCCACTCACAGTCCATTTTTTTAGAAATACTGAGGGTGCCAATAAAATGTATGCACATTTTAAGAAAAGAAAAAAACTGTATTAAAATTGTAACACTCAATATATACCAATAAGAAAACATGAGCTCACATTTGACTTCTGCAATTACAAGAGGTTCTAAAAGTGGTTATCATCAGTGTAATTGTAATACAGTTTTCTCCTTTCTTAAAATTTGTATACATTTTTTTGGCACTCTCTGTATTCACCTGACCTCACTTAGCACAAGGGGGTTGAGAAATTTGGGGGTCACATGGATGTTCAGGAAGCTTTAAATATCTCTATCAAACTACTTTTCAAGGACAGTAAATACAATCCCTAGCCATAGTGAGAATTGATTTGTTTTCCCTTCAAAAGGCACTCTTTAGCCTTCTCCATCCTACTTTGTGCCTTGGAAGGCTGAACCATACATACAGCATCAAATGCTCACCGGCTGTGTGATTCCCTCTTGTGTTTGATCAATAGGCTGTAGGAGAGGAGAGTGAGATCAAAATAATGATTCCTTTTTATTGCTGTGGCATCACCAGCAGTGGGGCTGCGGTCCTATGATTCTCCATTTCAAATCTTTCTTTCTGGGTTCCAGAAACCACTCCTATTTCTCGTCCCTTTGGGGAGGCCAAACTTACTTTTTTTTTTTTTTTTTAGTTTAAATGCTAGACAACCTACATGACCTGCTTTTCTTAAAAAACAATGCCTCTGCTCCAAATAAATAAAAGTCAAAATAAATAAAGCGCTCAAGATAACATCAGTCCCTTTGTCCTAGTCCTGGTGTGTGAATGAAAAACAGCAGCCAGTTATGGTGACAGGTGATAGATCCAAATTTGTTAACATTTTTCCATTTCTAAACCATCCTTAAAGAAAATCATACATAGGGTTACACCATCCTCACTGTAGCACACAGAGCAACCAAGCTATCTGTATTGGTGTTTTCACCAATAAAGAACTGGTAGTTTTTGAAATTTGCAGGGACATGCTGGATTTGTTCTGCATCTCCTGTAATAAAAGGTTTTACTCGTGCTGGTCTCTGCTCTTCAAGTTTCCCGTTGATTCATTTCATGTAATCTTTGATGTATACTTCTAGGCTTTTTTTGTGAAGCTGGTTTCCTGCACATGATGGCTCATGACAATATCAACACCAGTGATCACCTTCGCCCTGTCAGAGGAGGCATTTCCACCAAGGAGCGAATCATCAATTTTATGCTTTGTACTACTGACCATCTTCCCTTTTGCACTATTGACCTTTAGACACAGCCAGTCTGCAATCTCCGGATCATGTAGATATCAGAGAACATTTCATCATGGCTGAGGACATCCCAGTAAATGATATTGGTGACAGCTGGAAGGAGACGACAGCAGCACTGGCTTAGACAGGAACGTGGAGCTCTCCCAGTGAACACGATGCAGCCTCGACAGCACTCAGGGGAAGCGGGGAGCAGTAGAAAAGCAACAACCTACTCTTATGATGCTGAAAGCATCACACCATTTTTTTATGTTTTCCCCACACTCTGCCCGCATTTTTATAAGTAGTCTCTCTACTAAATGCTAATTGCCCAATTTAAGTACTCTTCTGTTTTCTGCTGAGATTCTGAGTGATACAAGGGAACTCTGAGAAAGGATTACACATGTTAACTATTAAGAAGAGCCTTTATCATACCACTTGAATTAAAAATTTGTTAATCTTTAATAGAATCTACTTATAATAACATCATAAATTGGTGTTCTTTCTCCATTTACATTCATTCTCAACATCATCAGAAAAGTTATTTATTTTTTTCTGACTGTTTTTGTCTTTATAACCATCTAGTGGCTTCCCATTACCATAGAAATATATCAAAGCCCAGATTTCAATGTCCTTCATTAATCAGTCAATTTTTCCATTAATTAGCCCAGATTTCAATGTCCTCCATTAATCAGTCAATTTTCAACTCACTTCAGATACTTTGCTCTCAATTCTCCAGCCCAAAAGTTGGCAACTACAGTCCATGGACCAAATCAAGCACTTTTGTTAAGTATAGTTTATTGAAACACCGCCACACTGGTTCATTTGCATATTGTCTATGGCTGCATTTACATGACAGTAGCAGAGTTGAACAGTTGAAACAGAGACTCTATAAACCTAAAATATTTACTAGCTGGGCCTGTACAGGAAATGTTTATTGACACTCTCCAAATTCCAATATCACCATAAACATTCTCATATCACACTGTTCCTTAGCCTAGAATGAGGAGTGCCTCTGGCACTAATACCACCTACAGTAATTAGGATCTGGTATAGTCTCCAATCTCACTTCTTCCATAAACGTTCCCAATTTTTCTATGTAGATTATCCCAGCAGCTTTTTTGCAGCTCTACTTAGCATTTACTATGCATATTAGTCACAGTTCTTCAGAGAAACAGAACCAATGGGATACACAGAGAGAGAGAGAGAGAGAGAGAGAGAGAGAGAGAGAGAGAGAGAGAGAGAGAGAGAGAGAGAGAGAGAGAGAGACAGACAGACAGAGAGAGAGAGAGAGAGAGATTTGCTATAGGAATTGGCTTACACAGTTATGGAGGCTGAGAAGTCAGCTATACTGTGTACAACCCAAACTCACTAATCCCTTCTCCAGAAGAGGAAGAAAAGTTCTTGAGTGATGTTTACTCTTTTTCTGATACCCCATAACTATGATGTAAAATTACAACACTTCAATATTAATATAAAGGCAATACCTCCTATGTTACATGATAAAGGAATAAGAAAGGAAAGAGAACAAAAATATTTGGTTAGTATATGTGTATATATACACACAAATGTATTCATAATAAAATAATAATGAAATACTCATGGCAATTACAGTGCTCATTTCTGTAACTGGTCTTGTGCTCCTAGCTAGTATTCATAACTACCTTCTTTGACTACCCATTTTGTATTCCCTTTGCATTTATCAAGCACCTCAGCTTGTTGTAGTTATTTTCCTGGTGGGGTGACCCAAGCCTTCAATCCTGAAGAGTCTGGGCCATTAGAAGTCCTTCCTGGATGGGGTTGTTTTAGTCTTCCATTGGCCTTAGTTATAGGCCATGGTGAAGACCTAAGGAGTCTCTTGCATTTCAGACATACTCTTCCTTACCTCCACTGTGGAGCAGCAGTCCAATTTTCCCTTCATAGTCAGAATCAGTCACCCTCGCCAACGTCAACACTCCCTTCTTTGTCTATTGATTCAAGGGCATGGGGAGCCCAATGTAGCTGGGTGACAATCTTAACTTCCAGTTCAATGGAACCATTGTTTTGTCTCCTGGGGGAAGCATTTCTCCCTATGGAACTAAGACCTCTAGGCCAACAGGGCATAAAGTCACAGGAACAGGAAACAAAAATCTGGCTAGTGGGTCACTAGGGATAATAGTGAGAGGAGCCACACCCATTTTCACTCCTCAGTTCCTAGACTTATAAATCCTGGCTATCAGAGAAACAATACCACATTTGAACACTACTTCAGAGCACACTGTGTTGTACCCTATAATTGATTTAGCTATTATCATGTGTGTTTATTATCATTAGATTTGAAAGAAACTTGAAGACAATAATTGCATTTTAAGCATTTTTATATCTCCTTTGAAACTTACATAGTGCCTGGCACACCTTAAATGCTGAGTGAATGGATATATATATATACATATATATATATGTGTATATATATATATATATATGTGTGTGTGTGTGTATATATATATATATATATATATATATATATATCATGTGAAAGTATCAACTGCTCTTGTAATCAGAAGGTAATGTGCACATGGGCCCCCGAGATGCATGAAGAAATTGGCATCACTTGAGTGCTCAGGAATCTAAGTGAGAGACAGAGAAAAGGGTAGAAAATTTACCAGTCTTCAAGACAGAAGTGTTGCCTGTGTGAAGAATGATGAGTTCTTCCCATTTACATCAAGCAGAACAGAACAGACGCCTATACAGGCATACCTCAGAGGTATTGTGTGTTCAGTTCCAGACCACCACAATAAAACAAATATCACAATAAAGCTAGTTGTAATCTTTTTGCTGGTGGAGGACTTGCCTTCAATTTGTAAAAAACACAACATCTGTGAAGTGCAATAAAATGAGGTAAGCTCCATATTTACACAGGAGTAAAAATAATTTATGTTAATGTTGAGAAATAACACAAAGACACTGAGGAGTTGTGTGAGCTGGAATCAGTCAGTTGGGTAACAGTAGGTCACATCGTGGGCTGTCCCAGTATATTTAAGCATACATTACAAGCCTCATCAATAATAACGACACTATTTTTCTTCCCTTAATATAGTTTTTCAGAACTTTTGATGCACTTTCACATCCATTTCTTCCTTTAAACTCATAGTTTAAGTACAACCCTGTTTTAATGTTAGGAAACAAATTAAAAAGACCATGAAAAAATAAGCTATTAACCATATGCTGATTTAACAAAAAAAAAAAAGTTAATGTAATGTAACATGGGCAGTGGGCATAATTAGGAACCTCTTGTCTATGCCATTTTTAAGTTATTTGTGGCAGTGAAAGGCATTCATCTTCTAAACAACAACAACAATATCTGAACAAATAGAATACTGAAAAAAAATTACAGGCACCTCTTTTATTTCCCTTCAACCAATTCAGATGAAGCAAAAGGAATAAATACTTGTGAGGGAAAAACCAATACACACAATATGGAGAATATAGATTATTAATGTCATTATCCTAGTTCACATTTGAATTCATTTTAAACATTCTTATTTTTCCCACTGAAAATCCACTTGTGAAGAATCGTTTTTCTCCTTTCCCATTTCCCATGACAATATCCAGGTTTAAAGAAATAAATAAGTGACAAAAGGATGCTGTGGACTGTACAACAGGATAAAATTTTGAAAGATTATCTAGGATTGTTTCCTGTCACTGTCTCATACCCATTTGATCTCCAATTTCTTTTGCCTTTGTTATCATTATACCAGTAGTAATGTTATACACTGCCCTATGGAGACCAGTTGATTTAGCTAAAAAAAAAAAAAAAAAAAAAAAAAAAAAAAAAAAAACACGAAGAGTTAAATTAAGGCATAGAATTGAAAATTTGCTCTTAAAGTCCATATCAGTGAGTATTCCTGTTAAGATGGTGGAGTAGGTAAATGCTGTGCTCACTTCATCCCCCAATTATATCAAAATTACAACTAAACTACAGAATAACCATCATTGAGAATCTCCTGAAGACTAGCTGAACAGAGGATATAACTAAGGATATACAGAAGCCCTGTCGAGAATGGTAGGAGGGGCAGAGACACAGAGTGAGCTAGTCCCACAACCACGTGTGCTGGTTCAAAATCATGAGGGTGATCTCAGCTGTGGAGGTACCCCGGAGGAGCGAGGTATTCCACCCCACACTAAGCACCCCAGACCAGGGTTCCAGCACGAGGAAGAGAACTCCCCATAACTTCTGGCTCTGAAAACCAGAAGAGATTGTGACTGAGTGAGACCATGGTTTAAGACCTGGAGTCCCAGGTCTTAAAGGGCCCATTCATAGACTTAGTTGCTGATGGACTCACTCACACTGAGTTCCAACATGGCAGCTGTAGTTCAAAAGGCACCAAGGACATATAGGGAGGAATGGAATTTTCTGGCATCAAAGCAAGGGCTGGAGGGGCCCCTTTCTCCCAGACAGAAGTGTTGGCAAAAGTCATTGTTCCTTTGTTGAACACCCCACCCCCAACATAGGCTGCACATGCAGGCGGCTGCCATATCTGTGTTTCCATTAACCTAACTAACATGGTTTGCCTTGTCCTGGTGATTCCTGACACCCCACACCACCCAAATTGCAAGTCCACCAAGCCGCTTCCAATGGGTTTTCTATAAAATCATCCTTGTTGGTTCAAGCTGTGGACTTTCCTAAAATCTCTCAAAGGTTCACAACGCCACCCCCCCAAAAACAAAATGCAGCATCTGGCCTTAGCATGCCCTGTACCTCTTGCTAAGCAGCCCCCAAGTCCAGCACTGGTGACAGTTAGCCTCCGTTCACAGCTTAAACCCTCCCAGGAACCTCCAAGCCCAGCAAAAGTGGCAACCATCTACAGATCATTTTGTAACACATACCAAGTGGCCCTGGGCAGGGCACAGGCAGTGGCTGACCTTCGCCTATGACAGAGCCCCTAAGAGACCCCAGAAACAACACACCTGGTAGTAGGTTTCAGACCACACCAGAGCACCACAAAACAACCTCCACAAATGACACTCCCAAATGGCAGACTCAGTAAGCACCACAGCCCCACTGAAGTGAATCCTACTCTGTAGGGCCATCCGCTCCATAACAGCTCCTCCACTGTAGTCATGGGCAGTCCTGACAACCAATCACCCCATGGTCAATCCTTCACGTTGATGTGAAAACAGCAACCAAGGATCAACTACAACAGGACAGCAAATGGAACCTACACAAGGGACACACCTGAAGCACCTGGCTCAGGTGACAAGGAAGATTACACCAGTGCTCCGCACAAGACACTGACTACATAAGGCCACTCTACCGAGATTGGCAAGCATACCAGCCCTACCTAATACCTAGAAACAAACACAGAAAAACAGCCAAAATGGGGAGACAAAGAAACATGTCTCAAATGAAAGAACAGAACAAAGCCGCAGAAAAAGAATAAAACGAAATAGAGACAAGCAATTGACCACACACAGAGTTCAAAACACTGGCTATAAGGATACTCAGTGATCTCAGTGAGAACTTCAACAAAGAGATAAGAAACATAAAAATGGAGATAGAAGATATAAAAAAGAAACACTCGAGTTAGACGTCATTAAAATGGCGGCGTGAGGTGAGCCTCTGTAAAGCTCCCCTGGAATTTACAACTAATCAAACAGCAATAACTCCACAAAGGACTCCCTCCACAGCAGACAGGCAAGATGAAGAGGCCCACTACTGAATTCACCTAAAGCTGGGCAAATCGCGCGAGCAGGTGAAGAGGGAGGGGGGAAGTGCAGAGACAGAGCCGCGCAGGTGCAGGACGCACACATAGCTCAGTGCTCTGAGGTCACTGCATCCCGGGACTACCACAGCTGGGGGAGAGGGAAGAACTCGGACTGCTAGGGCTCCGCTTATGGCCCACAGGACTGAGGGGGCAGCATATGACACAGCTGAACCCAACGCTCACGGCAGAGACCTCACAGAAAAGACTGAGGGAAGAAGGCTGAAAACGGTGGTTTAAACCCTCACTGTCGAGCAGAGAACAGAAGCCTTAGGCACTGAGACTAGCCGCCCCCTCCCTACGCTCCCAGAGCTCGCCCCACACCCACCTGTCCGGTGCTAGAAGCAGAACAGTAGTAGTGTCAGATCAAAAGAAGAGAATATTTGCTGTTCTGAGAACTGTGGACTGCACACACAGATTAACAGACAAACTAGTTCCGGCAAAGGGGAAGGAGCTGTGGAAGCAAGACCAACTGTGGTGGTGGTCGCCGCCATTGCTCTGGGCCACCTCTCACAACTCACCCCGCCCCTGGCCCAACCTATCTGGGTGGATCCCTGCAGGAGTAAACAGAACTGCTGAAACATACAGGCTCTAAATCTGGTGCAGGTAGAGCTTTGGAACTTCAAAAGCTCTCCACATACCCACAGGGACACTGCGCCCTGTGACTCAGGTGAACTATTAACAGAGGAGAAGCCCAGGGAATCCTCCCATTGTGTGAGAAGCTGGAATAGTGCAGAGAAAACATAGCACTACCATGTGAGAGAGAAAAAAAGGCTGCAGTCGGAGAGAAAATAAAACATTCTACCAACAAGTACTGGAAAACAAAAGAAAGTCCTCTTCCTATCAACCTGTTGCAAAAGCCACTCCTGTCGATGTCTAGGAAGATAAATAATAAATCAGTAATTGCCATGAATAACAAAGGCAACAAGACAGCTCAGAAAGAAAGTGAAAATTCTCCAGAAAAGGAACTTAAAGATATAGAAATATGTGACTTATATGACAGAGAATTCAAGATTGCAGTTCTGAAAAAACTCAACGAGATGCAAGAAAACACAGAAAGGCAGTTTAATGAACTCAGAAACACAATCAAAGAACAACATGAGCATTTTACGAAAGAGACTGAAATTTTAAAAAGAACCAAATAGAATTTCTGGAGATTAAGAACTCAATAGAAGAAATTAAGAATGAAATAACCAGCTTAGGTAGTAGAGTTCACCAGATGGAGGAAAGAAGGAGTGACATCGAAGATAGAAACCTGGAAATTACATAGATGGAAGAAGAAAGAGACTTGAGACTTAAAAGAAATGAAAGAACTCTACAAGAACTTTCTGACTCCATCAGAAAGAACAATAGAAGAATAATGGGCATACCAGAAGGAGAAGAAAGAGAGAAGGGAACAGAGAATATATTCAAACAAATTCTTGATGAGGACTTCCCAAACTTGTGGACAGAACTGGATCCTCTAATCCAAGAAGCAAATAGAACACCTAATTACCTCAATCCCAACAGGCCTTCTCCAAGGCACATTGTATTGAAGCTGTCTAAAATCTACAACAAAGAAAGAATCCTCAAGGCAGCCAGGAAAAAGAAGATGGTAACCTACAAAGCAAAGCCCATTAAATTATCATCAGATTTTTCAGCAGAAATCTAAAAGCCAGAAGGGATTGGAACCAAATATTCAAACTATTGAAAGAGAAATTATGAGCCAAGAATAATATATCCTGCAAAGATATACTTTAGATATGAACGAGGAATAAAGACCTTTCTAGACATACAGAAGCTGAGGAAATTTTCTAATACACAACCTGCACTACAAGAAATACTAAAGGAGGCTATTCGACCACCATCAACAGGGACAATTTGTGGCAGCGAAAACATAAAAAGGGGGAGAGTAAAGGCCTGAACCGGAATATGGGAATGGAGAAAGTAAGTGTGCTGAAGAAAATGGAATACTCTATATATCAAACTTTCTTTTACATAAACTTAAGGGTAACCACTCAAAAACAAAATCCAGAACTGAAATATATACTGTAATAAAAGAAGAAACAGAGGGAAATATCCTACAATACCACCGCACAGAAATAATAGACAACAACAAAAAGGCAAAGAAACAATGGAAACACAGCCTTACCAGAAAACTAAAGATAGAATGACAGGAAATCCTCACATATCAATAATCACCCTAAATGTAAATGGACTGAACTCACCAATAAAAAGGCACAGAGTAGCAGATTGGATCAAAAAACTAAATCCAACCATTTGCTGCCTCCAAGAGACACATCTCAGCTACAAGGACAAGCATAGACTCAAAGTGAAAGGGTGGAAATTGACACTCCAAGCAAATGGTATCCAGAGAAAATCAGGTGTAGCCATAAAGATATCAGATGAAACAGACTTCAGGGTGAAAAAGATAACAAGAAACAAAGATGGACATTTCATAATGGTAAAGGGGACTATACATAAAAAAGACATAACAGTCATCAATATTTATGCCCAATCAGGGAGCACAGAAATACACCAAGCAACTACTAACAGAATGAAAAGGAGAAATTGACCAAAACACAATTATACTAGGGGACTTAAATACATCATTGACAGCTATGGATAGATCATCCAAACAGAAAATAAATAATGAAATAGCAGCCATAAATGACACATTAGATAAAATGGACATAATTGACATATATAGAGCACTTCATCCTAAAACGTCAGACTATGCATTTTTTTTTTCTAGTGTACATGGAACATTTTCAAGGATAGACCATTTTGTGGGACATAAAATCAGCCTCAGCAAATTTAAGAAGGTTGATATCATACCAAGCATATTTTCTGATGGCAAAGCTTTGAAATTGGATATCAACTGCAAAAGAAAGCAGGAAAAAACACAAATACATGGAGATTGAACAACATACTTTTAAAGAACGACCGGGTCAAAGAAGAAATTAGAGGAGAGATCAAAAGATACATAGAAACAAATGACAATGAAAACACATCCTACCAAAATTTTTGAGATGCAGTGAAAGCAGTTTTAAGAGGGAAACTTATATCATTACAGGCCTATCCCAAGAAACAAGAAAAATCCCAAATAAATAACCTCATGTTACACCTTAAAGAACTAGAAAAAGAAGAACAAGTGAAACCCAATGTCAGCAGAAGAAAGGAAATAACAAAAATCAGAGCAGAACTAAATGAAATAGAGAACAAAAAGACAATAGAAAAAATTAATGTGACAAAGAGCTGGTTCTTTGAAAAGATTAACAAAATTGACAAACTCTTGGCTAGAGTCACTAAGATAAAAAGAGAGAAGACACCAGTTAACAGTATCAGAAATGAAAAAGGGGAAGTTATCACGGACAACACAGAAATACAAAGGATCATCCAAGAATACTATGAAGGACTATATGCCACCAAATTCAATGACCTAGAAGAAATGGACACGTTCTTAGAAACATATAGCCTTCCAAGGCTGAACCATGAAGAACTGGAGAATGTAAACAGACTGATCACCAGTAACGAAATTGAATCAGTCATCCAAAACCTTACCAAAAGCAAAAGTCCGGGACCAGATGGCTTCACTAGGGAATTCTACCAAATCTTCAAAGAGGATCTAATACCAATCCTGCTCAAACTCTTTCAAAAAATTGATGAAGAGGCAGTACTCCTTAACTCATTTTGTGAGGCCAACATTACCCTGATACCAAAACCTGGTAAGGACAACACAAAAAAAGAAATCTACAGACCAATATCTATGATGAATACAGATGCAAAAATCC
This sequence comes from Rhinolophus ferrumequinum, assembly GCF_004115265.2. Taxonomy (NCBI): domain Eukaryota; kingdom Metazoa; phylum Chordata; class Mammalia; order Chiroptera; family Rhinolophidae; genus Rhinolophus; species Rhinolophus ferrumequinum. The sequence goes on from NC_046308.1 coordinate 28,626,777, forward strand.
TAAACAAAATTCTAGCAAATCGAATACAACAATGCATTAAAAAATTATTCATCACGACCAAGTGGGGTTCATATCCGGGGCACAAGAATGGTTCAACATCCACAAATCCATCAATGTGATACATCATATAAACAAAATAAAGGACAAAAATCATATGATTATGTCAATTGATGCAGAAAAAGCATTTGACGAGATACAACATCCATTTATGATAAAAACACTTAATAAAGTAGGTATAGAAGGAAAATACCTTAACATAATAAAGGCCACATATGACAAACCCTCAGTTAATCCCATAATTAATGGTGAAAAACTGAAGCCCTTTGCTCTATGTTTAGGAACACGACAGGGCTGTTCCCTATCACCTCTGCTTTTCAACATAGTGTTTGAAGTCCTTGCCCAAGCAATCAGGCAAGAGAAAGAAATAAAAGGCATCCAAATTGGGAATGAAGAAGTTAAATTATCACTGTTTGCAGATGACAAGATGCTATATATAGAAAACCCTAAAGACTCCATCAAAAACTATTAGAAACAATCAACAAATACAGTAAAGTTGCTGGCTACAAATTCAACGTACAAAAGTCCATTGCATTCCTATATGCTAACAATGAAATCTCAGAAAAAGAAATACAAAAAAACAATTCCTTTTGCAATTGCAGCAAAAAAAATAAAATACCTAGGAATAAACTTAACCAAGGATGTGAAGGACCTATATGCTGAAAACTATAAGACATTTTTGAAAGAAATTGAAGAAGACACAAAGAAATGGAAAGACATTCCACGCTCGTGGATTGGAAGAATCAACATAATTAAAAAGGCCATATTACCCAAAGCAGTATACAGATTTAATGCAATCCCCATCAAAATCCCAATGGCATTTTTTAAAGAAATAGAACAAAAAATCATCAGATTTGTTTGGAACCTCAAAAGACCCTGAATAGCCAAAGCAATCTTAAGAAAAAAGAACAATACTGGAGGTATCACACTCCCTGACTTTATCTTGTACTACAGGGCTACAATAATCAAAACAGCATGGTATTGGCAGAAAAAAAGACACATAGACCAATGGAATAGAATTGAGAACCCAGAAATAAAACCACATAAATATGGACAGATAATTTTTGACAAAGAAGCTAAAAACATACAATGGAGGAAAGACAGCCTCTTCAATAAATGGTGCTGGGAGAATTGGATAGCCACGTGCGAAAGAATGAAACTGGACTGCTATCTGTCACCATGTACCAAAATTAATTCAAAATGGATCAAAGACTAAAGCATAAGACCTGAAACAAACAATAAACTGCATAGAAGAAAACATAGGTACTAAACTTATGGACCTTGGTTCAAAGAGCATTTTATGAATTTTACTCCAAAGGCAATGGAAGTAAAAGCTAAAATAAACAAATGGGACTATATGAAACTTAAAAGTTTCTGCACAGCAAAAGAAACCATTAACAAAATAGAGGCAACCTACTGAATGAGACAAGGTTTTTTGCCAACAGTGCCTCTGATAAGGGGCTGATATCCAAAATATACAAGGAACTCATGCAACTCAACAACAAAAAAACAAACAATCCAATTGAAAAATGGGCAGAGGACCTGAAGAGACGTTTCTCCAAAGAAGACATACAAATGGCAAATAGACATATGAAAAAATGCTCAACATCACTAATCATCAGAGTAATGCAAATAAAAACCACAATGAGATATCACCTCACCCCAGTCAGAATGGCTATCATCAACTAGACAAACAGTAACAAGTGATGGAAAGGCTGTGGAGAAAACGGAACCCTCATACACTGTTGGTGGGAATGCAGACTGGTGCAGCCGCTATGGAAGGCAGTGTGGAAGTTCCTCAAAGAATTATGAATAGAATTACCATAAGACCCAGCAATCCCTCTCCTGGGTATCTACCCAAAAAGTCTGAAAACTTTTATACATAAAGACACGTGTGCTCCAATGTTCATTGCAGCTTTGTTTACAGTGGCCAAGACATGGAAACAACCAAAATGCCCTTCAATAGATGAATGGATAAAGAAGTTGTGGTATATATACACAATGGAATACTATTCAGTGGTAAGAAACGATGATACAGGAACATTTGACAACATGGATAGATCTTGAGAGTATCATGCTAAGCGAAATAAGTCAGACAGAAAAAGCAGAGAACCATATGATTTCACTGATATGTGGTATATAAACCAAAACAACAAAAGAACAAGACAAGCAAATGAGAAACAAAAACTCATAGACACAGACAATAGTTTAGTGGTTACCAGAGGGGGTTGGGGGGTGGGAGATGAGAGTAAGGGGGATCAACTATACGGTGATGGAAGGAGAACTGACTCTGGGTGTTGAACACACAATGGGATTTATAAATGATAAAATACAGAATTGTACACCTCAAATCTATGTAATTTTACTAACAATTGTCACTCCACTAAATAAATTTAAAAATAGAAAGAAATGTAAATGGGACCTGTAGAATGAGGAAGAGGAAGAGGTGGAAGAGAACCATGAAAAATATAAATAAAAAATATGAATAATAATAAAATATGAATAATAAAATAATAAAACTAAATATCTATCAACAATTACTTTAGAGGCAAATGGATTAAATGCCCCAATCAAAAGACAAAGGGTGTCTGAATAGATAAGAAAACAAGACACTTACATATGCTTCCTAAAAGAGATTCATTTCATATTGAAAGACACATACAGACTGAAAGTAAAAGGATGGAAATAGTTATTTCCTGAAAATGGAAACAAAAACAAAAAGCTGGATTAGCAATACTTATACTAGACAAAATAGATTTTAAAACAAAGGCTATCACAAGAGATAAAGAAGGACCAAGTAATCCCACTTCTGGGTATTTATCTGAAGAAACCCAAAACATTACTTTGAAGGGACATGTGCATCCATAAGCTCACTGCAGCATTATTTATAGTAGCCAAGACATGGAAGCCATTTAAGTTCTCATCAATAGGTTACTGGATAAAAACAAAGTGATACACACACACAAACACACACAAACACACAGGAATATTACTCAGGCATTAAAAAAAAGAATGAAATCTTGTCATCTGCAATAACGTGGATGGACCTAGAGAGTATTATGTTAAGTGAAATAAGTCAGACAGAGAAAGATAAATATCATATGATTTAACTTATATGCAGAATCGAAAAAGCAAAATAGATAAACCAACAAAACAGAAACAAACTCATAGACACAGAGAAAATGTTGATAGTTGCCAGATAGGAGGGGGCTTGGGAAATGGTTAAAAAAAAAAGGGGGGAGAAGGACTTAGAAGTACAAATTAGTAGTTACAAAATAGTCATGTGAATGTAACGTATGAAATTGTAATAAATGTCTATGGTGTCAGATGAGTACTAGATTTAGATTTAGCAGGATGATCATTTTGTAAGTCATATAAATGTCTAATCTCTATGCTGTACACGTGAAAATAATATAATATTTTATGTCAACTGTTATTAAAAATAAAGAATTATTAGAAACTAAAATCCATATCAGTGATAAAAGTATTGGAAGTCAAAGCTTTCAAACACTTAAACCAAAATTAAGAGAGGCGGGGAAAAAAACAGAAAAGAATGCATTATGATCTAAAATTGGTTTTTCCACCCCAAAAAAGAAAATTCTGACCACAGGTAGGAAAAAGAGAATAAGAAAAATGTGACTAGAATTTTAGTACTTGAGTTGTCTGCAAAGGATTCCACCTTTTCCAATAACATGCAGACAGAGATGAAGCAACTAGAATTCTCAAGAGAAACTTTATATCCTTCTGCTAGAGGTAATAGAGGGGTGATACTAGAAAAGAAGGAATGATTGCCAAGCTTCCCAATGCTATAGCCCTACGAAGCTGAAAAACTTACAAAAAAAAAATAAAAAAGAAAGAAAAAAAGAAAAAGAAAAGCCCATTATTGACACCTGAGCAATAAAGTAGCCATTACTGAGTGTACTAGTCAATGAGAGTTCCATATATATGACCCAACGCTAAGCCTAAACACAATGAACAGAAATGGTGGTTATCTAGAGAGCTCATGAAGTCCGCACCCCATTCCAAAGATTTCACCCATTCTCCCCTTTGCCCAACAGCTAGAGTTCCCTGGCAATTACCTAGTTCAAAACCTTCTTTCGTCGTGTACACATTTTATCAAAAAACCCATGAAGAAGAAGCTATCCTCAGCAGCAGGAACCCAAAAGCATCTGGGTTACATCTAATGCTGTCAATATTGCTAACTTATTAATAACAGAGCAGATGACTAAAAAAACTGGATAAAAAGGTTATCAGCTCCTCTTCTTTCCTCCCTAGCATCTTTCCGATGGCCTTGATTGATGCCAGATTGCCTGGCAAGGAATAGAAGTGTTATTTTTAGTTGGCTCTGAATCTAAGGGACTTTTATTTCTGCTTGTGAACCTTTATAAATATTTAAGAGAAAGAAAAAGCATGAATGGAAGAACATGTGGTCTCACAGATATCCATCAAAGCTGTCTGTAGAAATTATAGATATGTATGTGTGTGTAGCTGGAGAGCTGTCTGGAGGTACAAAGCTGTTTGTCTATGAATAAAAGAAAACTCTCAAAGCCTTGGAGAAAACTTCAAAGTTAAGAGGAAATCAAGACTAATAAGGTGCACACTCTCGGCTCTTTATTCAGCTGCCTTCACCACCTTCAACCTCTGTTTCCCAGTCATAGACCAGGCACACTTATCTTCTTCCTCCTTTCTCCTAGAAAACAGGAAAGGCTGAGTGGGCGAAGAGGTCAGAGAATTGGGGTCAAGTGTTGGATTTGCAAATGCAACTCAATCCATAAACCAAAATTTCTGTGTGGCATGGACACATAAACATTAGGTATTTGCACAGACGAGCAAAGCATTTCACCCACTAGATCTCAGGGTCTCTGTATGTAAAATGAGGATAAGGGTAACTTCCAAATCTAAATTTATACTTGTAAAGAAGCTTTCTTCCTTCTTATACCTTTATCCAAATTGTTTCCTTCATTTCAGAAAAATCTCAAATGCCTTGCCTTTTGTTTTCTTGTACACCACATTAAAAAGTCAATTCAACAGGCATTTCCTGAGTGCTACACCGAAATATCCAGTCTTGGCCTGTGGGAGAAAGGAAGCTCAGGGGAGGATCATGTTCTCTGGTAGAAGATGGGTAAGATTCTCTTTGGGTCCCTTAGGTACAACTTCAAAAGACACAGCTCCCTTCAAGAGAGAAGAGTCTGTCATATGCCTTCCTTTAGGCAAAGAGCTGTAATGGATCTAAGTTTTATTCAAGATTTCACCCATCCAAAGAGATCCAGTATGGCAGAGTAGATAAACACCATGTCTGCTTCCTTCTGTGAACACTTTAAAATTACAACTAAATTACAGAACAATCAACCTGGACAATCATCTGATGTCTAGCTGAACAGAAGTTTTATAACTAAAGATAAGAAGAAGAAGTCATGTAGAGACTAGTAGGAGGGGCAGAGGTATGAACAGGCTGGCCCCAAACCTCTGTGTAGCCATTGAGAATCAGAAGGGATATGTCAGCCTTGGAAGTTTTCCCCAGGAGGAGCAAGGGAACTCAGCCCCATAGAAGGCTCAACAGCCTGAAGTACTGCTGCCAGGAAGAGGGGCTCCAACAACACCTGGCTGTGAAAAAGTGGGGATTCTAACCATCCTGGTGGGATGGAAGGCTGGGAAAAACTCAGACTCACTCACTCTCAAGGGGCCACAGACTCACTCACTCACAGATACTCACCCTGAGTCCCAGGGATGTCAGAGGCATATGGAGGGCCGAAGGGGGCAGACTGAGGTTCTTGGCCTCGAATCGAGGGCTGGAGGATAGTTGCCATTTTCCCTGAGAGGGGTCCTGCTCCCATACAGCTGGAAGGCAGGCACTGTCTTTTCTGTGTAGAGCCCTCCCCCACTTGGCCAAATCTGAATCCGATTTGTCTCGTGAGCTGCACTTCACCTTGTTGACTCACTGGGAACCTGCCCTGACCAACTTCCCCAAAACCAGAGGCATTTTCTTCCCAAACAGCCAGCCCCACCCACATTGCACTCTTTCTTGGAAACTATCAAAGTCCATGGGCCCCAGGTGGGCAGTGACTGGCCTTGGTACGTTCTGAGACTTTGGCTGAGTAGCTCCAGGCTCAGCACTGGCATCAAATTAGAATCTACATTAACCTGGTGACCACAACTTTTTCCACTCTAGTGACTCCCTGAGACCCTGCCTTATCCAAATTGCATACTTCATGAGGCTTTATCAGTGCCTAAACCTTAAGGGAGCTGGCTGCTAGCAGCAGACTTCAGGGTGTCCTGGCTTTTTGTGGAGATACCCCAGGCCAAGTACTGGTGGCAGACATCCTCAGTTTACAGAGTGGCCTCTCCCATGTGCCATCAGGTTTAGCAGAGGTAGTAAACACCACGGATTGCTTTGTAGCTCTTACCAGGTAGTCCCTGGCCAGTCACAGGAAGTGGGTTACATGGGACTGCACTGGAGCCCCTCCCAAGAGGTCCCAAAACCAATATATTTGGAGGTTGGCTTCAGACTACAGCAGAGCACTGCCCAATTAGGCCCATAAGTGGCACACCCAAAGGGCAGTCTCACCAGGGAACAGAGACAGCTGGGGCAAATCCCAGGTAGTAAGGTAAGCCCCCTGCACAGCAGCCTATAAGCTGTGGACATGGCCAAACCACACAGCCAATCAAGCTGAGGGTCAATAACAACCACTGATGTGCCAATAGCAATCAAGGCTCAACTATAACAGGAAGGCACAAACGACACCCACAAGGGACACTCCTGGAAAACCCAGAGCAGGTGAACAGGGAGACTGTGCCAGGGTCCCCAGGGCACCTACTACATAAGGCCACCCAGCCAAGACTGGGAGACACAGCAGATCCTCCTACTACATAGAAACAAACACAGAGAGGCATCCAAAATGAGCAAACAAAGAAATACATCCCAAATGGAAAAACAGGAGAAAACTTGAGAAAACAACTAAACAAAATGTAGGGAAGCAACCTATAAGAGTTCAAAACAATGGTTATAAGGATGCTCAAGGAACTTAGTGAGAACTTCAAAAAAGAGATAACAAGCATTAAGAAAAACATAAAAACCATTTAAAAAGAACCAATCAGAAGTGAAGAATACAAATAAATGAAGAATGCACTAGAAGGAATCATCAACAAACTAGATGAAGTAGAGGATCACATCAATGATTTGGAAGAGAAGGTAGCAGAAAGCACCCAATCGGAACAACAAAAGGAAAAAATAATCCAAAAAAAAATGAGGATAGTTTAAGAAACCTCTGGGACAACATCAAGCATAACAACATTCGCATCATATGGGTACCAGAAGGAAAAGAGAGAAAGCAAGGGACTGAGAACCTATTTGAAGAAATAATGACTGAAAACTTTTCTAACCTGGCAAAGGAAATAGATATACAAATCCAGGATGCACAGAGTGTCCCAAACAAAATGAACCCAAACAGGCCCGCACCAAGACACATTATACTTAGAATGGCAAAGATTAAAGACAAAGAGAGAATCCTTAGAGCAGCAAGAGAAAGGCAACTAGTAACTTATAAGGGAGCTCCCCATTGGATTGTCAACTTATTTCTAAACAGAAAATTTGTATGCCAGACAGGATTCACACAAAATATTCAACATGATGAAAAGTAAGGAACTACAACCAAGAATACTGTACCCAGCAAGGCTATAATTGAAAATCAAAGGAGAGATAAAAAGCTTCCCAGACAAGAAAAAACTAAAGGAGTTCATTACTAACAAACTAGTAATATAAGGACCCTTAGAAGGACTACTAACAAGTTTGTTAGTTCATTACTAACAAACTAGTAATATAAAGACCCTTAGAAGGACTTTTTTAAGATGAAAAGAATAAGATCAAAATAATGAATAACTACATATTTATCAACAGTTACTTTAAATGTGAATGGACTAAATGTTGTAATCAAAAGACATAAGAAGACGAAATGGATAAGAAAACAAAACCTTAACATATGCTTCCTACAACAGAATCACTTCAGATTGAAAAACACGCAGGGACTGAATGTAAAGGGATGGGAAAAGATATTTCATGAGAATGGAAATGAAAAACAACAACAACAGAAAAAGCTCAAGCAGCAATACTTATACCAGACAAAATAGACTTTTAAACAAAGGCTATAAGAAGAGAAAAGAAGGACCCAATAATTCTACTTCTAAGTGAAATTATCCAAAGAAACCCAAAATGCTACTTCAAGGGTACATATGCATCCATGTGTTCATTGCAGCATTGTTTACAATGGCCAATAGGTGGAGGCAGCCTGAGTGTCCGTCGATGGAAGAATGAATAAAGAGGAGGTAGAACATATATACAATAAAATATTGCTCAACCATGGAAGGGAATGGGTTCTTGCCGTCTGAGGCAGCATGGATAGACCTGGAGGGTATTGTGCTGAGTGGAGTGTAAGACAGAGAAAGACAGATGCAATGTGATTTCATTTATATGTGGAATCCAAAGGACAAAATAAACAAACAAAACAGAAACAAACTCAGAGATACAGAAAACATTTTGATGGTTGCCAGATGGGAAGGGGTTTGGGGTATGGGTGAAAAACGGGGAAGGGATTAAGAAGTACAAATCAGTTGTTACAAAGTAGTTATACGAATGTAGGGTATAGCATAAGGAATGCAGTCAAAAATATGGTAATAACTATGTATGGTGTCAGAGGGGTAGTAGATTTGTTGGGGTGATAGATGAGAGGAGGTTGGAGGGCAGGGTCAAAAAGATAAAGTGATTAAGAAGTACAAACTTGTAGTTACAAAATAGTCATGGGGAAGTAAAGTAAAGCACAGGGAATATAGTCAATGATATGGCAATAACTATGTGTAGTGCCAGGTGGATACTAGACTAGTCAGTGGGATCATTTCTTAAATTATATAAATATCTAACCACTATCCTGTGCATCTGAAATTAATGTAAAATAATATTGAATGTCAACTGTTATCGAAAAATTTTAAAAGAGGGGGTAAGTGAAGGGGAATAAGAAGTCTAAATTTCCAGATATAAAACAAATATGTCATGGGAATGTAATGTATAGCATAGGAAATATAATTAATAATATTGTGATAGCATAGTATGGTGTCAGATAGTTGCTGGACTTATCATGGTGAGCACTTCTTTAGGTATATAAATGTTGAATAACTATGGTGTATATTGAAACTAATATATTGTAGGTTAGCTATATTTTTAATAAAAATCTTTTAAAAAAAAAAAAGATTTCACCTGCCTTTTTCATGTCAACAAAACTACTAACTACACACCCTGCATAGCAAGAAAGGAGAGCAAGGCCCACATCCATCCAATGATTCCTTCAATAATACCGGGGGTGCCAAAAAAATGTATACAAGTGGACACTTTGGTCAACATTGCTCAAGTGGTAGTTCACCGTAATCAGAAGTGTCTGGACACTGATGGTAACCACTTTGAGGATCTCTTATAATTGCAGAAGTCAAACGTGACTGGTATTCATCTTTTATTATCGGGATACGAGTTCAGTGAAATAAGTTCGTGAACTCATCCTAGAAAAAGTGCTACATACCTCATTGCTGAATATCACTATGGTCACATTTGAAGTAGTCTCCTTGGGAAGCTATGCACCGACGCCAGCACCTAGTCCACCCTTCAAAGTAATTTTGGAACTCTTTCTGGAATGGCCATTAGAGCTGTTGTCGTATTACCCTTGATGTCCTGAATGTCATCAAAATGTCTTCCTTTCAATATTTCCTTTTTCTTCATGTACAAAAATAAGTTGGGTGAAAAAAGAATATCAGGTGAGTAAGGAGGGTGTTCCAATACAGTTCTTTGCTTAATGGCTAAAAACTCCCTCATAGACAGTGTCGTGTATTGTCGTGATGCAAGAGCCATGAATTGGCGAAAAATTAAGGTCGTCTAACTTTTTCCCACAGCCTTTTCTGCACTTCCAAATAGTAAACTTGGTTAACTGTTTGTCCGGTTGATACAAATTCATAATGAATATTCCCTCTGATATAAAAAAATGTTAGCAACAGCATTGCAACAAGTTCGTGAACTTAATTGTCAGACTTCTTATAGTGAGTATTATAATTTTAATATAGTTTTCCTTTCTTAAAACGTGCATACATTTTTTTAGCACCTTCCGTATTGATGGAGCACCTACTAAGCTAAGCACTAAGAATGTAGCATCAAAAGATCAGCAACCACAATTCCTGCTGTTATGGAATTTACAACCCAGTGAAGAATACAAGCATTAAAAAATAATTTCAAACTTGATAGGCACGTACAGGATACCATGGCATGGTAGCTCACAAAGGGGTGTCTGACCATCCAGTTTACAATGAACCCCTTTACTGATCTCAACACATTCCCATAAGATGCCACTGCCAATTCTTCAAAAGCATCACAAGTAGCTGAAAACAGCCCAGGAAATTTCTCCAAATTTGCTATCCTCTCCCTACATCTACTTCCAACCTCCTGTCAGTCCTGATGACTTAGCTCGGTGTCTCAGGTTTCTTTTATCATGCACTCCATGTTCATTTATCCTAGCTGCAGACTATTCACTGTGGTTTTCACCTGGTATTTCTTCAGGATGCCAGTTCAGGCAGCCACGTTTCCATAATTCAGGTGAGTTCTGGCAGGACCCTAGACTCTGCCCCTCAACCAACCCCAGCTCTGTGACACTATCTGCCTCAGCCACTTGACCTCCCAGACCTTAGTTATGCATGGAAGAAGGTAGCACAGCAATGAATGACCTGCTAGTAATGAAATAGGGGGTGTGAGCTCGACCCTTGGCATGCAGTGGGGCTAGCTTTAATGCCCAGCTCTTACATTCAGTATAAAATTCTGCTCACATGGGCAAAATGTCAGTAATTCTCTATGAGTGAGAAGTGCTGAGAGGACAAATGAAAGAGACATTAGTTATGTGAAACTTCCTGGGATTCCTCAGAAACACAGAATAAAGTCAGACTTCCTTTTATTTAGAATATTAGAGCAGTGACTGTTTCCTCTCTGTGTATCTTGCTAGCTGCCTTTTCCTTCCTCACTCAACAAAGTAGTGCTACTTGAGGAAACCTTAGCGCATCATGCGGTTTCACACCTTTGTGTTGTTCCACATAACTCGCACTACCTTCCCATCCAGCAAATTCCTATATTTCCACCAAAATCATGTAAATGTCACTTCCCTTGGGAATTATTTCCAGACCACCACCTACCACTAGAACAGCTAATTTTCTACCAACATTTCTCTTATATCACTTTACAATTTTATTTTAATGAATTCATTCATTCAACAGATAATTATTGAGCATCTAATACATTGCAGGACGGGGGATGAGTTTTTGGCAAAACTGTCCCTCCATTAGGCTGAACAACAAAGGAACAGAAATCATGTCTTTTGTCTTTAATGTACAGATCTAGTACCTATTTAGCACTCAATATATGCCTGGTCAATTTATGGTATACAAAGAATTATTTTTTGAAGAAGTTGATGGACCTGAATTGGCAGAAGAAGACCTAAATAGATGTCTAGGGAATTAGACTCTGTGAACAAGATGGAACAAAATTTGATTAAATGGGACTCTTGCAACATCATAATTTCATTCTGGAGTGGAAGTCTCCACTTTAGGACAGCTAAGCTCTAGTTTCTAAGTTTCCCTAAGGGATCCCAGAAAGGGATATAATGTATTCCACAGGCCATGTCCTCTTTCCCTTTTTAGTCTCTGATTCTTTGCATTGCTAAAATATTACTCCCTGAAATAAAATGACCTTTTGAAAAATAACTGAAATTATGCATTCCAGCTGAGGACAATGAACTTGGTGTTTAAAAATATAAGTTTCTGTGCCAATATAATGAACTTTTGGCTACTACATGTTCTCTCGGTTTTTGAATAAACATAGATGTGATTCCCAAACATTTGTTTAATTAAAAAAAGTTATTTTTTTCTCTCCCTACTTTAGACAAATGTTATTGAAGGGCCAGTGGGGTAGTTAAACTCTACCTTCTATCCTAGTTTGAGAGTTAACAAGATTGTGAAATTCTTGTTTCAGATCTGTGACCATCCCCCAATGACTTGTGTCATCCAAGATAGATTCAGAGATGAGTGCACGTGATAAACATTTAGTTCCACGCCACAAATGCAGAAATGAAAACATAAGGCCCTTTGTTTTGAGTCATATTGCTTCATTCATCATCGATAACAACAGCAATGGGTATTGGAACAGCACCTGACAGTTTACCAAACGTACTTCCTGTTGTCTTACATAATCCTCCTAAACAAGTAGGGAGGTGTTTGATTATTATTATAGCCTCTATATCTCACAGATGCAGAAAGTAAATTCTGGAAACATTACATGATTTGCCAAAGGAGAAATGAAAAACAAGTTTGGAAACTTGTATAGTACGGCAGAAAGTATTCTGCTCTAGCCGACAGAACTTTAATTCCTATTTCCTCTACTTACTAGTTTTGTGATATTTAACCATAACAGCCATTACAACAAATATTCATTTAATGCTCACCATGTGTCAGTTAATGTTCTAAGCACTTGGCATTTTTTGTATTGTTTAATCTTTATCAGAGTTTATGAAGTAACTTAATTTCATCACTATTCCAGCTGATGGCTGAGGAAACTGAGACACAAAGATATGAGAAACTTTCCCAGAATTTTCTAACTGATAAGTGGGAAAAAACAGAATTTGAACACAACTAATCTGACATCAGAGTCTAGGAAAAATAGTTTCCCTGTCAAGTTACTTTATCTGTGAGCTTCAATTTTCTTGTTTGTAAAAGAAAGGTAACGGTAGCTACTTTGCAGGATCGTTTTGAAAATTAGAAAAAAATATCCATCCGGTACCTAATAAAATTCCGGTTACGTAGGGAACCCTTACTAAATTTTCAGATTTTACTAACCCACAGGATATTTTTCCATGATATGCTGTGCCAGGACTTTTTATCCTGAATCCATATGTGGGTCCACAAATGAGCTTCAGAGAAAAAGCAGTCCTTCTGAAATAGCATCCAAAATTCTCTCTTCATGCATTTTTCTGGGGATACTGTCTACAGTTTTCATCAGACTCTCAAAATTATCCAAGACCCCAATAAAGATTAGCACCACTGTCCCACAATCTTGAACAAGTCATACACTCCGTCTCCACTTTACCATGTGGAAAATTATTTAGATAGTTTTTCCAGTCAACATCCTCAGGAAAAATGCCTTTGCCAGTTCAGCTTACTGTCATCCTACTTTTAAACACAGGTTGTAATAAGCTCTTTTTATTTGGGGGGGGGGTGTAACAGAGTTTGAGAACTTAAAAAAAATGAATCGTTGCTTTCCGTATTCTCCACCGGCTCAATTTGGGGGTGAAGGGATGATTTCATAAGCGCGGATGAGTGCGTGTTTACACAGGCCCTGGGGGTAAGTGATTTCTGTAAGATGAGCTGAAAGCCTGACCTCAGTTGGCTGCCCTCCACTTATCAGAAAGCAATGTGTGTGTTTATCCTGTTCCCTAATTAATTTCATCCTAGCAAACAGCAGACTACCACAAGCAACTTTATGCTTCACAATGTTTGGCAACCGTGTGGAATGCTTGTCAGTCCTTGGGGCGCTTGCGTTGTTTGTCTCCAGAGCCGGTGACACCCCAGCTCACCAGAGACTGTGCTCCATGGGTCTCTGCCAGGCTGATGATGAGAAGTGGGTGTCACTGAGTTCACTGGTCCTGCTGCCAAAGCTTAAAGAGAATGGACAGAACAAGGGAGTCCCAAACCTCACACACTATCAAAGGATAGCAAAGGAGCCTAATTTTTATGAGATTTACAAGAAGCGCAAACCAGCCCTATCCTATTTTAATGAAGAGTTGGTAGTATGATTAAAAAGAGCCTTATTGAATAAATCACCTAGTCTGAGAATGCAAGGGTAAACAGATGTTAGAAATGGTGTGAAACTATGATCACCCCTCCTGTCCTACACTTGCTTTCTCACCTTTTCTTATCTTCTATTTCTGCTTCTTTGTCACCACTTCTGCCACTTCCTCCAGCTGATTTTTGTGAAGAAAAAAAAAGCTAAGTTTAATGAGTTCCATGAGTAGAACTAAATATTCCTGAAGAAAATTAAGTTATGACATCTCCTTGAGTAAATATTCAATGGTCATTAAATGAGTCTAGGGACGTATATATAGGTTCTCCAAACCTTCTTGTTCATAAATATTTAGTTAGGGGTTTTCCATGTCAATGTGTTCTGGATCTAAACATTAAAAGTATGATTGTTTAAATTTATATAGCTCTATTTGGCAGTCTCTGACTCTATTATAATCATCTGTAAGTTATGCAAAGGAGAATAGAAAGTGACGATAATATTCTTAATTGGTATAGAGCTTTACCACTGTCCCTATTTACTTATCTATGACCTAATGTGTCATTTTTTTCTTTTTTTTTTACACATAACAATTCAAACTTTTAATAATTCTTTAAGGCCCAATATTAATCAGAGGAGTCAGGTAATAAACAAAGTTTGGTTTATTATGAAACTCTAGATAATACTTAGTGGAGGTGTGAATGAAACTTCAAATTTATGATCTCCTTTATCTTAAAGAAACTCTCTTAAAATTTGCTTCCCACTCAAACTACCATTTTTCCTCTCACCTTCCCTTCACAGTCACATTTCTATTTCTCCACCCACATATTCTCCAGCCTCTTATAACCTAGCTGCTTCTATCATCTACCGAAACTGATTTCTAAAAAGTGACTTAACAATCTCCAAATACCAACTCCCTCCCCAGACTTTCTCCTACTCACCCTCTATGAATCCTCCATGGAGATGACTACCTTGCCCATCCTACAACCTCCCCCTTACTTCCTGTCACATGGCTCAGCCCATTACTACGTTCCCTGCCACTTATTTGGACTTTTCTATTCAGATGTTAGCCTCCTGAATTAAAAAAAAAAAAAAAAGTCTTTGTTAAAGGTTTTATCTTAATTTTCCCATCAAATGTACTCATTATCTACAGTTTTGGTTCATTCATTTATCTAATAGTATTTATTAAGTGCCCAGTAATGTCAAGGATGCTTCAGACAATATGACAAAGTGAGACTGAAAATTTCCCACTAAAAAGCCCCTAGAAATACTGGGTAAATATATAAGAAATTAAACAAGGAAAAATAACCAGGAGACACCATAGTAGGAAGAAAATCAAAATCAGTATGCAAGACATTAAGTAACCCTAAGGCTGTTTTAAGCAAAACTCAAATTCACATTTTGACCACCGACTGCACAGCCTCCTTTGACTATGTTATAAAAAAACCTCATACTCAATGTGATGAAAAAAAGAGCTAAACATCTTTCTTACAATATGTTTCCTTTCATTTGCCCCAGCTTAAGAAACACAATTACAGATCTTTCAGTCAGTCATTCCAGGAATTTCTGAACCATCCTTTACCCTCCATCTCTTCAGTTCCTAGTGTTTATAACCTAGTGTCCAGTGTACCTGAGTAGTCCTGGCACCCAAGTGTCTATAGGGTTGACTCCTATAAAAATCTGTCTATTTGATAAATCCATGTGCATGGGTTTCGGTCTTGGTAATCTTACGCATTCTACAAATCCTCCACTGAGACCAAAGTCTTTCTGTGCTAAGCAGGGGCCCTGACACTATTTAATTCTTACCAAACCCTTCCTTGAGATTGTTTTGAACATCACACTTATCTAAAGATCTTGACTGTCACAATGAGCTTACAACTTCAGGTCCCCAATCCGTAGCCCTTAGCTGAGATACTGATGCCAGAAAATTTAGCAACTTGAAAAACTGATGCCTACACACATTTTCTTTTATCTTGGAAGGGAAAGCATCCTACATATAGGGAAACAACTTGAACCCAAACTTAAATTCTACCAACTCCTGGGATTCAAGTATGTCTGGGCATATACCAGGAAAACTGGTGTATATCAGATATGATCATGCCTACCCCAAATTCATATGAATGAGGATCTGATGAGCATCTTGGAAGAAAACACACACCAGAAAAGGAAGAGCTGGACAAAAAAAAAGGTCAATAAATAAAGTCTTGTTCACCCCATGAAATCCTTTGTGTGAGCTCCATGAAAAATGTGTGTCAGTTACAGGGATGAAATGAGGAAGTTTGTTAAAGGCTTCTGGTGCTGTCATAATTACATGATCGAATCCCTGGCTGCCATGTTGTAATTCAAAAATGAAAAGACATATCAAGACTGGAGTCATTGGGAGGGTTAATTGGGAAAGAAGCCATTCAATGTTAAAATATTCATTGGTTAGAAATTCTGGTTTCAAGTTCAGCATAGAACAAGAAAGTTAGAAAGTGTCAGGATGGCATGAGACGAAAGAGGATCCAGGCAAAAGCAATAGGCCCAAGAGTAGAATTTCAAGATACAGATTTGGTACTAGTAGCTCAGCTTCAAGAAGTTTTCACCTATCCCATTTCCATCCAGCAGGCCTATCTCCACTAAAATTCTCCAACATCACATTCTCACTGCACCCCCGACCCCCCTCCCCACCAACCAAAGTTGGTTATCAACAAGAAGAGGTGACAACTAGTGCTAGCTAGAACACAAGGTCATAGTATGACAAACTACTATAACCCACACATAGACATCAACAATCCCATTCAGTGTGGTTTGTTCAAGCAAATGAGGATTGCTTACTTATGATTAGCTCCCCTTATCTATTTTATATATCTTTCTCTTCTTCTTTCCTGTATCTTTATTTTTGTATTATGGTCCAAAGTGTGTTTTTCAAAGTCTCTGTCCCTCCTAATTCATTAACAATGTGCACATCGTCATACCTCCTGAGATAACTCTTGGGAAATCAATATTGCAAGTATGCCATACAAACTATTGTGATATCCTGCTCTAAACAAGTGAATGAAATGACTGGCCTAAAGACCAGCAACTAGTTGGAGACAGAAGAGAAATAATTCTAAACATCCTTTTAAACAAATGGAAATTGATCTCATATTAAATCATATCCACTTGATACTGATAAAATAGCTTACCATGTATTTGACATAGTACAAATGTCAGATGAGTAACACATGGAGTTATATCATGGCTTCATAACTCCAGAGAATAAATGGATCTAAGTATTTCTAAGCACCCTGGACAGTTCCTTTGCTCTCATAGGTTCTACTCCTTGAATCTTCCCATTTGGATAAATGGGTCATATTATCACTACACAGGTTTTAAAATCATGTGTCAGAAAGCATCTCAACTGTCATCTAGCACAATCTTTTTTTTGAGAGGTCAAGAAACTGAGACTCAGGTGTAAATTGCTTTGTCCAAGGTCAGTACTACCTTGTCCAGAAGAAAAAAAATTCAGGTCTCCTAAGTCCAATTCTGAAAATCTTCTCTACAATATATTGGGGTTTCCTAATTCCCTCTTAATAATTATTTAAAAATAAGAGAAGCCAAACAAAGTTGAGATACTTGAAGCATATTTATTTGCCAAAATAAACTTCCTTTCCTTTCTCACTCATCTTTGTAATCTGAATGTGCAGTCTAGAAGAAACCTGACATTCTTCCTATGTTCTTCATGCCTAGGTGAAGGTAAAACACTTTATCTTATTTTATCTAATTTATTTGTACATTTGTTTATTTTGTCCATGCCTCTGTAGATGATTGGGATATGCAGATGTTGGAAAATTTCTGTTTCTAATGAGCATGCTCCACATGAAGGAAATGTGAACAGATCACATTCCCTCTAAGACATTATATTATACATACATAAAATGTGGTTGATTCAAAAGATTCTTAACCCAATGGTAAATCTTTGAATGCTAAGTGAACCCTAATTTCCAGCAAACATTTGCATCAATAACCTGATTTTAAAATCACGAGGGCCTTTTACTGTTGTTGTTGTTGATAGCTAATGCTGGAGATAGTATACCCATAAGAACCTCTTAGAAAAACATTTTTATATACCATTACTTATACCAATCCATTCTTTCCTTTCTGCATTACTGCTCCATTAATAATTTTCCACTTCAGTCTGTTTCTATTAATGAATTCTAACACATCACATTTTAGGCTCTGCTAAGGTGAAATAAAATAAATCTACCTTTTCAACATCGATCTTCATTTCGTCTCTTCCCTATTTTTCTACTGCAATAAAGGCTTTCTTCCTTTTCTTTCATGTCCTTAACTTTGACCTTTATTTTACTTACCATACTTCAAAAATATCATATTTACCAATGTGACTATTCTAGAATACTCATACATATATTCTCAATTCTTAACCTTATATATTCTCCTCCTAGCCTCACCTCTCATCCTTTCTGAACAATTAAATTAAAACTTCTGCCAACACCCACACTGGCACCACCACCACGAGCTGACCTTTCTTGTCATCTGAAGGAGCAGAACTGTTGCAAGAGTTTCTGCTACTAGGAAAAAAAAGATTATAATAACAGTTGATTTGCCACAGTCTCTACCTTTAATTTACATCCCTCTCCACTCTTCATCTAAAATCCATATTATCTAGCATGTCTTTCTTTAACTTGTTGTGACCATATTGTCATCAACAGATTTTTTTTTGAGCACCAACCCTTATACAGGCACACAAAAGCTACAACACATGATATATACCACCTAAAAGCCACAGGCACTGTATAAAAAAATAATTCAGTACAAGGTATAGAGACTCAAGGATGATTCAGATGATGAACAATCCATGATGGATAAAAGCTCAGGGAAATCCTTCCAGTCAGGTCCAGGATTAGACTGGCCCTGGAAGGACAGGACATACCCAAATGGAAAGGAAGAGGGAAGTTATTGCACAGGTTATTTCTTGATTTTAAAAAATTAGTTTTATAATACTGATAGATACATAAAAATAGTTCTATTCAAAAATTTTCAAAAATGTATCTAAAAGACAAAACTATCATATATTTGTGTACATCAAAGCAAAAATTTTAACCTCATTTATATTCACTTTCTAAACATTAAAAACATAAGCAGAGTAATTATTCTTGGCATATCTTTATACACTTTAATCAGTTTCTTAGCCATGGCTGCCTCGAAAACTGTGTCAAAAATATTTTTCTGAAGAATTTATTTTTATTAAGGAAGTATTATTATTTTCAATTTTGTCCTAATGTTTCCCACAGTCTTCTTAAAAGTTGAAAAAATTTTAAAATAAACGGGAAATTACTGGCATTGTCAGCTAACTCTTCTTTTAGACCACATTATCTTATTATTGAGAAAACTCTAGGAGCTCATGTGAGATCAGAACAAATTTTTCTAAATAGAGGATATTCTTTTTTTTATTATTATTAATTTATTTTTAATTTATTGGGGTGACAATTGTTAGTAAAATTACATAGATTTCAAGTGTGCAATTCTGTATCACATCATCCATAAGTCACACTGTGTGTTCACCACCCAGAGTCAGCTCCCCTTCCATCACCATACATTTGATCCCCCTCACCCTCATCCCCCCCCAATCCCTTTACCCTCTGGTAACCACCAAATTACGTTCCCCAGATTAATTTTCAAGCCCGTGGCCATCCTATGGTCACCGATTGCCCTCCAATCCCCTCACTCTCCCCCCCACCCCCCACCCCTCCCGCCCATCTAGCAACCCTCAGTTTTTCCTCATTGTCTCCCAAACTGTTTCTGATTAGTTCATTCACTTACTCTTTTCTTTAGAATCCGCAAATAAGTGAGATCATATGGTACTTATCTTTCTCTGTCTGACTTATTTCTCTTAACATAATGTTCTCTAGATCCATCCATGTTGTTGCAAATGGTAAGATTTCTTTCTTCTTTATGGCTGCATAATACTCCATTGTATAAATGTACTACAGTTTCTTAATCCAGTCATAAATAGAGGATATTCTTAACTCTAATTCTTTGTTAGGAAATGTACAAATATATCAGTTCAAATATCTTCAAAATGTCTGTCTTTTTGTTTCCATCCAAACTGCTTTTGCTGATAAATATTTTTACAGGACCCAACTCTTCAAATAAGATGTCTCTACTAACTACTTTTTAAATGTTTCACAAAATGTAAGTGCTGCAAAATAGCAAATCTTCTCAACTTCATTCCATTCTAGTAGAAAATATAAATACATCTATTTAAAAATAAAAGTTCCATTAAAAAAAATCTTCCCTAAAGTTGAAATTTTTTTTTTTTAAGTTTTTATTTCTCCTTTATTTTAGAGAGATATTTCCATGGGTGTGGAATTCTGGGTTGATAGTTTTTTTAAGATTTTTTTTAAATTCAAGTTTATTGGGGTGATGATTGTTAGTAAAGTTACATAGATTTCAGGTGTATAATTCTGTAATACATCATCTCTATATATATCACATTGTGTATTCACCACCCAGAGTCAGTTCTCTTTCCATCATATAGTAGGTCCCCTTTAACCTTATCTAATACCCCTCTCCCCATTTACCCTCTGGTAACCACTAAACTATTGTCTGTGTCTATGAGTTTTTGTTTCTTCATTTGTTTGTCTTCTTCTTTTGCTGTTTTCAGTTTGTATACCACATATCAGTGAAATCATAGTTCTCTACTTTTTCTGTCTGACTTATTTCACTTAGCATTATAATCTCAAAATTCATCCATATTTTCACAAATGGTGCTATTTCATCTTTTCTCATGGCCAAATAATATTCCACTGTGTGTATACATACATACATACATATATATATATATATATATATATATATACACATATATATATATATATTTGTACATGTACATATATATATATATATATATATATATATATATATATATGTATATATATCACAACTTCTTTATCCATTCATCTATTGAAGGACACTTTGGTTGTTTCCATGTCTTGGCCAGGTAAATAAAGCTGCAATTGAGCACATATGTCTTTATGGATAAATGTTTTCAGATTTTTTGGGCAGATACCCAGGAGAGGGATTTCTGGGTCATATGGTAATTCTATTCATAATTTTTTGAGGAACCTCCACACTGCCTTCCATACTGTCTGCACCAATCTGCACGCCCACCAACAGTGTATGAGGGTTCCTTTTTCACCACAGCTTCTCCAACACTTGCTGCTACTTGTCTTGTTGATGATAGCCATTCTAACTGGGGTGAGGTTAGAATGTGGTTTTTATTTGCACTTCTCTGATGATTAGTGATTTTGAGCATTTTTTCATATGTCTGTTGGCCATTTGTATGTCCTATTTGGAGAAAAATCTCTTCAGGTCTTCTACCCATTTTTTAATTGGATTGTTTTGTTGTTGTTGTTGAGTTGTATGAGTTCCTTATATATTTTGGATCTTAGACCTTATCGGAGGCATTGTTTGCAAAAATCTTCTCCCATTTGGTTGGTTACCTCTTTATTTTGTCGATGGTTTCATTTGCTGTGCAGAAGCTTTTTAGTTTGATATAGTCTCATTCATTTATTTTAGCTTTAACTTCCCTTGTCTCTGGAATCAAATTTATAAAATCCTCTTTTAACCCAAGGTCCATAAGTTTAGTACCTATGTTTTCTTCTATGCAGTTTATTGTTTCAGGTCTTATGTTAATGTCTTTGATCCATTTTGAGTTAATTTTGGTACCTGGTGACAAATAGCAGTCCAGTTTCATTCTTTTGCACATAGCTTTCCAATTCTCCCAGCACCACTGTATGTTTTTAGCTTCTTTGTCAAAAATTATCTTTCCATATTTATGTGGTTTTATTTCTGGGTTCTCAATTCTATTCCATTGGTCTATGTGTCTGTTTTTCTACCAATACCATACTATTTTGATTATTCTTGCCCTGTAGCACAAGCTGAAGTCAGAGAGTGTGATACCTCCAGCATTGTTCTTTTTTCTTAGGATTGCTTTGGCTATTTGGGGTCTTTTGTGGTTCTATACAAATCTGGTGATTTTTTTCCTTCTATTTCTTTAAAAAATGCCATTGGGATTTTGAGAGGGATTGCAATAAATCTGTATATTGTTTTGGGTAAAATGGCCAGTTTAACTATGTTGATTTTTCCAATCCATGAGCATGGAATGTCTTTCCATTTCTTTGTGTCTTCTTCAATTTCTTTTAAAAATGTCTTATAGTTTTCAGCATATAGGTTTTTCACATCCTTGGTTAAGTTTATTCCTAGGTATTTTATTCCTTTTGTTGCAATTGCAAAAGGAGGGGTTTTTTTTATTTCTTTTTCTGAGTTTTCATTGTTAGTGTATAGGAATGCAGTGGACTTTTGTACTTTGATTTTGTAGCTGGCAACTTAACTATATTCACTAATTGTTTCTAACAGCTTTTTGGTGGAGTCTTTAGGGTTTTCTACATATAGCATCACATCATCTGCAAAAAGTCCCAGTTTAACTTCTTCATTCCCAATTTGGATGCCTTTTATTTCTTTCTCTTGCCTGATTGCTCTGGCTAGGACTGCCAATACTATGCTGAAAAGCAGAGGTAATAGGGGACAGTCCTGTCGTGTTCCTGAACGTAGAACAAAGGGCTTCAGTTTTTCAGCATTAATTATGATATTAGCTGAGGGTTTGTCACATATGGCCTTTATTATGTTAAGGTATTTTTCTTTCTATACCTATTTTATTAAGTGTTTTAATCATAAATGGATGTTGTATCTTGTCAAATGCTTTTTCTGTGTCTATTGATATAATCATATGAGATTTGTCCTTTATTTTGTTTATGTGGTGTATCATATTGATCAATTTGCATATGTTGAACCATCCTTGTGTCCCTGGGATAAACCTCATTTGGTCGTGATGTATAATCTTTTCAACGCATTGTTGCATTCCATGTGCTAGAATTTTGTTTAAGATTTTCACATCTGTATTCATCAGAGATATTGGTCTGTAAGTTTCTTTTTTGTGTGTTATCCTTATCAGGTTTTGGTGTCAGGGTAACGTCTGTGATGTAAAATGAGGTAGGGAGTGGTTTCTTCTTCAATTTTTTGGAAGAGTTTGAGTAGGACAGGTATTATATCCTCTTTGAAGGTTTGGTAGAATTCACTAGTGAAGCCATCTGGTCCCAGACTTTTGCTTTTGGGAAGGTTTCAGATGACTAATTCAATTTCCTTACTGGTGATCAGTCTATTTAGATTTTCCAATTCTCCGTGATTCAGCCAAGGAAGGCTATCTGTTTCTAAGAACTTGTCCATTTCTTCTAGGTTATTGAATTTGGTGGCATATAGTCCTTCATAGTATTTTTGGATAATCCTTTGTATTTCCGTGGCATCCGTGATAACTTCCCCTCTTTCATTTCTGATTTTGTTTATTAGTGTCTTTTCTCTTTTTATCTTAATGTGTCTAGCCAAGTGTTTGTCAATTTTATTAATCTTTTCAAAGAACTAGCTCTTTGTCGCATTAATTTTTTCTATTGTCATTTTATTC
The DNA here is from genome assembly GCF_004115265.2 of Rhinolophus ferrumequinum. Taxonomy (NCBI): domain Eukaryota; kingdom Metazoa; phylum Chordata; class Mammalia; order Chiroptera; family Rhinolophidae; genus Rhinolophus; species Rhinolophus ferrumequinum. The sequence goes on from NC_046308.1 coordinate 28,650,179, forward strand.
TCTATTTAATTTATTTCTGCTCTGATTTTTATTATTTCCTTCCTTCTGATGACTGTCAGTTTCATTTGTTCTTCTTTTTCTAGTTCTTTAAGGTATAACACGGGTTGTTTATCTGGTATTTTTCTTTTTTCTTGAGATAGGCCTGTAATGATATAAATTTCCCTCTTAGAACTGCTTTCACTGCATCCAAAAAATTTTGGTAGGATGTATTTTCAGTCTCATTTTTTTCTATGTATCCTATGATCTCTCCTCTTATTTCTTTTCTGAGTCGTTGTTCTTTAAATGTATGTTGTTTAGTTTTCATATATTTGTGGTTTCTCCTGCTCTCTTTGTGCAGTTGATATCCAATTTCAAAGTCTTGTGATTAGAAAATATGTTTGTATGATTTTAATCTTCTTAAATTTGCTGAGGCTAGTTTTATGTCCCAATATATGGTCCATATTTGAGAAGGTTACATGTACATTAGAAAAATATGTAGTCTGATGTTCTAGGATGAAGTGCTCTATAAATGTCAAGTATCTCCATTTCGTCTAATGTGTCGTTTAGAACTGATATTTCTTTATTTATTTTCTGTTTGGTTGATGTATCCATAGCTGTCAATGATGTATTTAGGTCCCCTACTATAATTATGTTTTGTCAATTTCTCTCTTTAGTTCTGTTAGTGGCAGCTTTGCATATTTTGGTGCTCCCAGATTGCTGGCACAAATATTGATAACTGTTATGTCTTCTTGTTGTATAGCCCCTTTCTCATTATGAAATGTCCTTCTTTGTCTCTTGTTACCTATTTTATCCTGAAGTCGGTTTCATCTGATATTTCAAGGTCTCATTGAATTTCAGAATTAAAGCTTCTACACTGAGCTCTCAGTCTCATTATACAAGATATGCCTCTATATTAGTATTTAAGATCAGTTCTTCTCCTGCATTTGTATTAATTTTCAAGATCTTGTTTGCAAATTTTGAGTTTAGTAATTGCAATTTTCTAACATCTTCAAAAGCTAAAGTTTGGTGACATGCCAATTATTAAAAAGTTTAATAAAGTATTTGGAACAAAATACAATTAAAATCAGGGAACTCATTGACAAAAAATTGAATAATGTTATAAAACATGTAAGTTGATTACATAAAGTTTAAACATTTGGAAAAATTTGAGTGATAACAGATAGTAAAGCATATACCTCCTTTTGTTCATATATTTTTATACTCACCATCAGCTTCATAAAAAATAAGTGTAATTATTTTAGCCATATTTATAAAAATTGTTGTAAGTATTACCAGCAATAAGTTTTATTTTGACTGTAGAATATTGTGACTTCTTTGGACAGACACAACTCAGACAACGTGCTCCCCACGCATCCCATACACAAATCTGTTTCATAGGATTCTTCAATTAGCAACAACAGTGATCGTATTATGGTGTGCTCCATCACACTTTGCATTTGTATTATTATCACAAAGCATACTCATATAATTTTGTCTCAATGTTGAAATTTTTAACTAAATTTACAGTAGTATCCAAAACAGCATCAGAAATTTCACCTTGAAAGAATGAACTTCCAATAGATTTATTTGATTCTATGACTAGTTGAAAATTATTTTTGGTATTATCTTTATAGAGTTTCAATTTGAAACATGTGACTCAGCCTTTTTCAACCAGGGTTCTTTAAGAGAATTAAGCTCTAATGTTTAAAGGCATTTATTTTATGTAACCATATGCACATTTGGGATGGTATTAGTTATGTACCATCTTTGGTAGAATTGAGAAAAACAATCTCTCAAATCACTTTTCTGTGTTCTGTGGCTCAGATGAGAAACTCGGTTGATCACACTAACATAAAACTGTCATCATTTAACTGCTAGTGAACATTTTCTTCTGTAAATGGAAGCAACACAGTAACAGTTATACCATGTTTTCCCGACAATAAGACAATCAGCTCTACTGCATCTTTTGGAGCAAAAATTAATATAATACCTGGTATTATATTATATTATATTGTATCATAAGACCTGGTCTTATTTTACTATATTGATTTTTGCTCCAAAAGACGCATTAGAGCTGATTGTCCGGCTAGGTCTTATTTTTAGAGAAACACAGTACTTCAGTTTTTATATTATATACACAAGAAACTTGGAGTAAAAAATAAGAGAAATTAATCCAGAACAAGAGTCATTTAAAAAATGTACAGGAAAAGTCAAGCTTCACATCATTATACACCATTTAGAACTGCAGATATTAAATTGCTGCCTTCTGGTAAGGTCTTCTTAAACTACTAATTCTCTAATGGATGCTGATACCTCTTCAGCAGATTTGTGTTTTCTTGTTTCCATGTGGTCAGTGATGGCACAGCAGCCCCACAGCGAATGGTAAATGTGGACAAACACCTTGTGCAAGTTACACATTCATTATCAACTTTCTTGATAATGAAAATTTAGTAATTAAATTTTCCTCAAACAGGTACTTTTCTCCCTTTTGAACTTATTTCTGTCAAAAAGGTTTATTGCAAAAAAAAAAAAAAAATGTATCACCAAACAATAAGCAGTGAATGAAGGGGTGAAGGAATGATTTCATAAGCGCAGGTGAGTGCGTGTTTACACAGGCCCGGGCGGTAGATCTATATCATTTATATGGTGATAAAATCACCATAGCTAAAGTTTTCACACCGCTCCCTGTGTGACCTATACAGGACAGACCAGCTTCTCGTTCATGCACACAATTCATGTTTGTAATTGATGCTGTCAACTTGTGGCCTGGCCCCTTTGACAAGAGTCATGGCAAGGCCATATCACCACTAGCTGGCAAATGGCGGACCACCAGGACAGCAACTTCCAATACCTCTCTCAGCTCCACTCAAGACCAGAAAGAATTAGCATCCCCCACAGCTTGTATTGGAACACATTTCATTTTATCAGTGAGCACATGACATTCCCCCTTAAAAACACAACATCTATTGTGACTAAATAGAGTGATTTAACTACAGGTTAAACTGAGACCTCTGTTCACCACACATGCAACTCACACACTACTCGAAAGGATCAGAGCAGAAGTCTTAGATACAAAGCAGAGGTCTACCAAAACCAGTCTAACCAACTGGCTTATTATTTTAATGCAACAATTAATATCAATATTTTGTCAAATAGTGAAAAACCCAGAGCAATTGCTAAGTAGCATGGAATGCTGGGCAACAGGCAAAACCTGGAGACTGTTGCAGGCAAACTAAGACATAGGGACACTTGTATTATAAGCAACAAACAAAATCATCTAAGCAGAATTTTTTTTTAATTTAAACTTCTACATTACAATGTTCTGTAAAGGTCATGGTTTTATTCCGTGGTTTCCTACTTTAAGGAAAAAAATAATAATCTCTGCTAAAATTAGTACCTATATACCAAATTGTTTTACCATGTATTAGGTGGAACCCAATGAAGTTATCATCTTTACCATTCAAAAATAGTTAAAAAATACCAGCAACTTTGTATTAATAATCTTAACATTTTGAGACAGTCCATAGATCAGAAGACATGAAGCTGAAGAGTAAAAAGAATTTTGGAGGAAAAACAAGAGTAAAACATTAAGAAAATAGGCACATTCCAGAAGAGAATTAGAAAATGGAAGATCAAGAGCTATAAAAGTCATATAAAGGTCTTTGCTTTAATTATGTTCCCACAACTTTATTAAGTGTGTCTTGAGCAAGATTTACCCTGAAATATTCTCAACAGGGTATGAATTCCGAAACTAAGAAGAAACCAAAGAGGCTCGTAGAGGATACCAGCAATTTGTCTGGCACTTTGCAAAGTGAGAAAGAGAATTGAAAACTGAATGGGACTGATTAGATGAGAAAAGAAAGAAAAGCAAGAACAGATTCTTGGGGAAGATTGGGCCTTGCCCTGAGGTGTACCAGTCACGCACTTAAAACCCTTTAACATCAAAACCCTGTTTAACACATGCTAACGCCCAGCTGGATATGATTTTCAATTCTCCTCTTAATTTTTCTCAGGTGCTGAACTTATGAGGACCCAACTACATGGAGCTCATGTCATGGTTGAAGCTTTCTAACTCTATGCCGTACCACAGTGGTATTTATTGCAACAGTGAGTTGTAAAAGCAAACTATCTTATTTAATTGGGGACAGCATGCAGTTTTTTGGGGAAAGGTACTGGTCTGGGACCTATGATCAGTAACAGCTCTGTCACAAACTAGCTGTGACACCCAACCCAGATTATTTCATTTTTCTAGACGTTTTCATCAGTAAAGGGGAAGCGTAGGCCAGATAAACTCTGAGGTGATGATTCTGTGCTATTTTCCTAAAATTAGGATCAGGCAAAAATATCAGACAACTTCTGTTCTGATAGTTGTATTCTTAGGTGTCTCCTGGGGAAGGGGAGGAAAACCACAGCAAAATTCCAGGAATCTTTAATTAATTTGAAGAAATTTCAGGATCAGCAGAGTCAGGGCAGGGGCAAGAAAAGGGCGGGAGGAGGAGGAATCTGTTTTCAAATTGCTTTTTACCAAGCCTAATTTTGGGAACTGTGGAAATGGAACATCATTTAAAGAGTTTATTTCTTCTTCTTGCTCAGGTTTCTGTGACTGAAATCCAGTCCTGCTTTTTTTATTCTGCTGCTGTTTTTGTTTGTTTAGAACTGAACATTTGACAAGCATCTCAACTAGAAAAATCATAAACAAACTACAGGGTAAAGTTCCTTGTCTGGAGATTCTTTCTTATAAATTACTCTCTCTCTCTCTCTCTCTCCTCTCTCTCTCTCTCTCTCTCTCTCTCTCTCTCTCTCTCTCTCTCTCTCTCTCTCTCTCTCTCTCTTCTCTCTCTCTCTTCTCTCTCTCTCTCTCTCGTGCATATTTTCCGGAACTTCAAAGCATGTGTTGTTAATAACTCTATTGGCATTTCATTAATGTTTGCAATTCTGGCTTATTAAATCTAAATGAAATCCTTATTGGAGACATCTAATATGTAGTGCAATGTGCTATGATTAGAGTAAACTATCCAAAAGGATGGAGATTAATGTCCATGCGTGGCTTTCAGGCTAGCATTTTTTTCCTGAAAGGACATCCTCCTGCCAAATAATGCCATTGTTAGTTATTTGTTGGTTTGTTTGTTTTTCCACCACACAGATATTTCATATGAAGTTAACCTGTTAGTGAATAATGTTTTCATTAGAGATATTAAATAGGCCATCCTCACTGTATAGATGGCGAAACTGAAACATCAAGGCTACCGGCTTTGCCAAAAGTCACATAAGTAGTGAGTAACATACTCACACCTCTAATTTCTGGTCCCTGGTTTATCCCACTACATAAATTAAAAGAGACTTTTGAAAGTTCCATTATCAGTCTACCATCCTAGATTTGCTGTTTGACCTTAGGTCTCATAAACATTTGATCCTCATTCTTTTGTTTTGCTCTCCAATAATGTGGAAGTTTTCACCTTCCTCAATTGAAGGTGGCAAGTTAGACTAACAAACGAGTTCATGCTTCTAAGACTATGTTAGAGAGAGTCAAATGGGAGGGGCCAGCGAGAGTACAATTAAGAGCAATTACCCCCATCCTTTTTATTTTTTAATTTATTGGGGTGACCATTGTTAGTAAAATTACATAGATTTCAGGTGTACAATTCTGTATTACATCATCTATAAATCTCATTGTGTGTTCACCACCCAGAGTCAGTTCTCCTTCCATCACCATGTATTTGATCCCCCTTACCCTCATCTCCCACCCCCCACCCCCCTTACCCTCTGGTGACCACTAAACTATTGTCTGTGTCTATGAGTTTTTGTTTCTCATTTGTTTGTCTTGTTCTTTTGTTGGTTTTGGTTTATATACCACATATCAGTGAAATCATATGGTTCTCTGCTTTTTCTGTCTGACTTATTTCGCTTAGCATCATACTCTCAAGATACATCTTTGTTGTCACAAATGTTCCTATATCATCTTTTCTTACTGCCGAATAGTATTCCATTGTGTATATATACCACAACTTCTTTATCCATTCATCTATCGAAGGACATTTTGGTTGTTTCCATGTCTTGGCCACCGTAAACAAAGCTGCAATGAACACTGGAGCACACGTGTCTTTACGTATAAATGTTTTCAGATTTTTTTGGGTAGATACCCAGGAGAGGGATTGCTGGGTCACATGGTAATTCTATCCGTAATTTTTTGAGGAACCTCCACACTGCCTTCCATAGCGGCTGCACCAGTCTGCATTCCCATCAACAGTGTATGAGGGTTCCTTTTTCTCCACAGCCTCTCCAACACTTGTTACTATTTGTCTTGTTGATGATAGCCATTCTGACTGGGGTGAGGTGATATCTCATTGTGGTTTTTATTTGCATTTCTCTGATGATTGATTAGTGATATTGAGCATTTTTTCATATGTCTATTTGCCATTTGTATGTCCTCTTTGGAGAAATGTCTCTTCAGGTCCTCTGCCCATTTTTCAATTGGGTTGTCTGTTTTTTTGTTGTTGAGTTGCATGAGTTCCTTGTATATTTTGGATATTAGCCCCTTATCGGAGGCACTGTTGGCAAAAATCTTCTCCCATTCAGTTGGTTGCCTCTATTTTGTCAATGGTTTCTTTTGCTGTGCAGAAACTTTTAAGTTTCATATAGTCCCATTCATTTATTTTAGCTTTTACTTCTCTTGCCTTTGGAGTCAAATTCATAAAATGCTCTTTGAACCCAAGGTCCATAAGTTTAGTACCTATGTTTTCTTCTATGCAGTTTATTGTGTCAGGTCTTATGCTTATGTCTTTGATTCATTTTGAATTACTTTTGGTACATGGTGACAGAAAGCGGTGCAGTTTCATTCTTTTGCATGTGGCTATCCAATTCTGCCAGCACCATTTATTGAAGAGGCTGTCTTTCCTCCATTGTATGTTTTTAGCTTCTTTGTCAAAAATTCTCTGTCCATATTTATGAGGTTTTATTTCTGGGTTCTCAGTTCTATTCCATTGGTCTATGTGTCTGTTTTTTTGCCAATACCATGCTGTTTTGATTATTGTAGCCCTGTAGAACAAGCTAAAGTCAGGGAGTGTGATACCTCCAGTATTGTTCTTTTTTCTTAAAATTGTTTTGGCTATTCAGGGTCTTTGGTGGTTTCAAACAAATCTGATGATTTTTTGTTCTATTTCTTTAAAAAATGCCATTGAGTTTTGATGAGGATTGCATTAAATCTGTATATTGCTTTGGGTAGTATAGCCATTTTAACTTTGTTGATTCTTCCAAGCCACGAGCGTGGAATGTCTTTCCATTTCTTTGTGTCTTCTTTAATTTCTTTCAAAACTGTCTTATAGTTTTCAGCATATAGGTCCTTCACATCCATGGTTAAGTTTATTCCTAGGTATTTTATTCTTTTTGCTTCCATTGCAAAAGGAATTGTTTTTTGTATTTCTTTTTCTGAGATTTCATTGTTAATATATAGGAATGCAATGGACTTTTGTACGTTGATTTTGTAGCCAGCAACTTTACTGTATTTGTTGATTGTTTCTAATAGTTTTTTGGTGGAGTCTTTAGGGTTTTCTATATATAGCATCATGTCATCTGCAAAGAGTGATAATCTAACTTCTTCATTTCCAATATGGATGCCTTTTATTTCTTTCTCTTGCCTGATTGCTCCAGCGAAGACTTCCAATACTATGTTGTAAAGCAGAGGTGATAGGGGACAGCCCTGTCGTGTTCCTGAACGTAGAGCAAAGGGCTTCAGCTTTTCACCATTAATTATGAGATTAGCTGAGGATTTGTCATATATGACCTTTATCATGTTAAGGTATTTTCCTTCTATACCTATTTTATTAAGTGTTTTAATCATAAATGGATGTTGTATCTTGTCAAATGCATTTTCTGCATCAATTGATATAATCATATGATTTTTGTCCTTTATTTTGATGTATCACATTGATGGATTTGCAGATGTTGAACCATCCTTGTGCCCCGGGATGAACCCCACTTGGTCGTGATGAATAATTTTTTTAATGCATTGTTGTATTCGATTTGCTAGAATTTTGTTTAGGATTTTTGCATCTGTATTCATCAGAGATATTGGTCTGTAGTTTTCTTTTTTTGTGTTGTCCTTACCAGGTTTTGGTATCAGGCTAATGTTGGCCTCATAAAATGAGTTAGGGAATACTGTCTCTTCTTCAATTTTTTGGAAGAGTTTGAGGAAGACTGGTATTAGATCCTCTTTGAAGGTTTGGTAGAATTCACTAGCGAAGCCATCTGGTCCAGGACTTTTGCTTTTGGGAAGGTTTTGGATGACTGATTCAATTTCGTTACTGGTGATTGGTTGTTTAGATTTTCCAGTTCTTCATGGTTCAGCCTTGGAAGGCAATATGTTTCTGAGAACTTGCCCATTTCTTCTAGGTTATTGAATTTGGTGGCATATAGTGCTTGGTAGTATTCTTGGATGATCCTTTGTATTTCTGTGGTGTCCATGATAACTATCCCTTTTTCATTTCTGACTTTGTTAATTAGTGTCTCCTCTCTTTTTATCTTAGTGAGTCTAGCCAAGGGTTTATCAATTTTTTCAATCTTTTCAAAGAACCAGCTCTTTGTCAGATTAATTTTTTCTATTGTCTTTTTGTTCTCTATTTCATTTAGTTCTGCTCTGATTTTTGATATTTCCTTTCTTCTGCTGACCTTGGGTTTCACTTGTTCTTCTTTTTCTAATTATTTAAGGTGTAACATGAGGTTATTTATTTGGGATTTTTCTTGTTTCTTGAGATAGGCCTGTAACGATATAAATTTCCCTCTTAAAACTGCTTTTGCTGCATCCCAAAAATTTTGGTAGGATGTATTTTCATTGTCATTTGTTTCTATGTATCTTTTGAGCTCTCCTCTAATTTCCTCTTTGACCAGGTTGTTCTTTAAAAGTATGTTGTTTAATCTCCATGTATTTGTGTTTTTTCCTGTTTTGTTTTTGCAGTTGATATTCAATTTCAAAGCCTTATGATCAGAAAATATGCTTGGTATGATTTCAATCATCTTAAATTTGCTGAGGCTGATTTTATGTCCCAATATATGGTCTATCCTTGAGAATGTTCCACGTACACTAGAAAAGAATGTATAGGCTGATGTTTTAGGATGAAGTGCTCTATATATGTCAATTATGTCCATTTCATCTAATGTGTCATTTAGGGCTGCTATTTCATTATTTATTTTCTGTTTGGATGATCTATCCATAGCTGTCAAATATGTATTTAAGTCTCCCAGTATAATTGTGTTTTGGTCAATTTTTCCCTTTAGCTCTGTTGGTAGGTGCTTGGTGTATTTTGGTGCTCCCTGATTGGGGGCATAAATATTGATGACTGTTACGTCTTCTTGTTGTATAGTTCCCTTTACCATTATGAAACGTCCATCTTTGTTTCTTGTTATCTTTTTCACCCTGAAGTCTGTTTCATCTGATATCATTATGGCTACACCTGATTTTCGCTGGATACCATTTGCTTGGAGTGTCAATTTCCACCCTTTCACTTTGAGTCTATGCTTCTCCTTGTAGCTGAGATGTGTCTCTTGGAGACAGCATTTGGTTGGGTTTAGTTTTTTGATCCAATCTACTACTCTGTGCTTTTTTATTGGTGAGTTCAGTCCATTTACATTTAGGGTGATTATTGATATGTGAGGATTTCCTGTCATTCTATCTTTAGTTTTCTGGTAAGGCTGTGTCTCCATTGTTTGTTTGCCTTTGTGTTGTTGTCTATTATTTCTGTGTGGTGGTATTCTATGATGTTTCCCTCTGTTTCTTCTTTTATTACAGTATATATTTCAGTTCTGGATTTTGTTTTTGAGTGGTTACCCTTAAGTTTATGTAAAAGAAAGTTTGATATTTAGAGTATTCCATTTTCTTCAGCACACTTACTTTCTCCATTCCCATATTCCGGTTCAGGCCTTCACTCTCCCCCTTTTTATGTTTTGGTTGCCACAAATTGTCCCTGTTGATAGTGGTCGAATAGCCTCCTTTAGTATTTCTTGAGTGCAGGTCGTGTATTAGAAAATTCCCTCAGCTTCTGTATGTCTGGAAAGGTCTTTATTCCTCCTTCATATCTAAAGGATATCTTTGCTGGATATATTATTCTTCTCTCCTAATTTCTCTCTTTCAATAGTGTGAATATTTTATTCCTCTCCCTTCTGTCTTGTAGACTTTCTGCTGAAAAATCTGATGATTACTAACAATTGTTACCCCAATAAATTAAAAAAAAAAGAAAGAAAGAAAGAAAAATCTGATGGTAATCTAATGGGCTTTCCTTTGTAGGTTACCGTCTTCTTTTCCCTGGCTGCCTTGAGGATTCTTTCTCTGTCGTTGATTTTAGACCACTTCAATACAATATGCCTTGGAGAAGGCCTGTTGGGATTGAGGTAATTAGGTGTTCTGTTTGCTTATTGGATTCGACGATCCAGTTCTGTCCACAAGTTTGGGAAGTTCTCATTGACAATTTGTTTGAATATATTCTCTGTTCCCTTCTGTCTTTCTTCTCCTTCTGGTATGCCCATTATTCTTCTATTGCTCTTTCTGATGGAGTCAGAAAGTTCTTGTAGACTTCTTTCATTTCTTTTAAGTCTCCAGTCTCTTTCTTCTTCCATCTGTGTAATTTCCAGGTTTCTATCTTCGATGTCACTGATTCTTTCCTCCATTTGGTGAACTCTATTACCTAAGCTGGTTATTTCATTCTTAATTTCTTCTATTGCGTTCTTAATCTCCAGAAATTCTATTTGGTTCTTTTTTAAAATTTCAATCTCTTTCATAAAATGCTCATGTTGTTCTTTGATTGTGTTTCTGAGTTCATTAAACTGCCTTTCTGTGTTTTCTTGTATCTCATTGAGTTTTTTCAGAACTGCAATCTTGAATTCTCTGTCATTTAAGTCACATATTTCCATATTTTTAAGTTCCTTTTCTGGAGAATTTTCACTTTCTTTCTGAGCTGTCTTGTTTCCTTTATTATTCATGGCAATTACTGATTTATTATTTCTCTTCCTAGACATCTACAGGAGTGGCTTCTGCAACAGGTTGATAGGAAGAGGTCTTCTTTTGTTTTCCAGTACTTGTTGGTAGAATGTTTTATTTTCTCTCCGACTGCTACCTTTTATTTCTCTCTCACACAGTAGTGCTATGTTTTCTCTGCACTATTCCAGCTTCTTACACAACGGGGGGATTCCCTGGGAGACGGGCTTCTCCTCTGTTTATAGTTCACCTGGGTCACAGGGCGCAGTGTCCTTGTGGGTTTGCGGAGAGCTTTTGAAGTTCCAAAGCTCTTCCTGCACCAGATTCAGAGCCTGTATGTTTCGGCAGTTCTATTTACTCCTGCAGGTATCTGCCCAGATAGGTGGGGCCAGGGACGGGGTGAGTTGTGAGAGGTGGCCCAGAGCAATGGTGGCGACCACCACCACAGCCGGTCCTGCTTCCACAGCTCCCTCCCCTTTGGCAGAACTAGTTGGGCTGCGAATCTGTGTCTGCATTCCACAGTTCTCAGAACAGCAAATATTCTGTTCTTTTGATCTGAAAATGCTACTGTTCCACTTCTAGCACCGGGCAGGTAGAAGCGGGGTGAGCTCTGGGAGGGTAGGTAGGGGATGGCTAGTCTCAGTGCCTAAGGCTTCCATTCTCTGCTCGGCAGTGAGGGCTTAAACCACCATTTTCAGCCTTTTCCCTCAGACTGTTCTCTGAGGTCTCTGCCGTAAGCGTTGGGTTCAGCCTTGTTATATGCTGCCCCTTCAGCCCTGTGGGCCATAAGTGGAGCCCTAGCCGTCCGAGTTCTTCCCTCTCCCGCAGATGCGGTAGTTCCGGGATGCAGCGAGCTCGGAGCACTGAGCTAGGTCTGCGCCCTGCGCCCCAGCAGCTCCGTCTCCGAACTTCTCCCTTCCCTCCACCCCCGCTCGCGATATTCGCCCACCTTTATGTGAATTCAGTAGTGGGAGTCTTCTTCTTGCCTGTCTGCTATGTAGGGAGTCCGTTGTGAAGTTATTGTTGTTCGATTAGTTGTAAATTCCAGGAGAGATTTACAGAGGCTCGCCTTACACTGCCATTTTGATGACCGACTCCCCCTTCCTTTTAACTTAAGAATTTTCTCTATAGGAACTTCTCCACTGTCCCTCCAAAGATTAGAATATTGAGAAATATGAGGGCCTGTTATTAACAAGATCTGTTATCATTGAACCAGCTTCATCTTCACTCATGTGTCCATGATGTTTTACTCACCATTCCAAAATTTTTAAAAAGTAAATAAACAAATAAAATAAATAACTCTGGAAACAAAAGTTACATATAGTAACTCATTCAGGAAACAAAAGCTGATATAGACAGAAATTTTTATTTGCAATCTTTATTCTAGTGAGTTTAAATATTCAGCAAATACTGATGCATTTGTTTACACAGTGTGGCTCCACACCCCCTTGGTTGTAATGTACTGGTATAGGCATTATATTTCTAAAATTCACAAAATCCCCAATTATAAGATATATCTGGCAATTTTGGACTTTTAAAAAATTATGAACCGTTGTATGAAAGTTATGTGCTTTCAGAGGCTTGGAAAAATTCAATGATTTGTGGCACTCAAGCGGGATGATTTGGGTCCTGACAGGCAAAAATCTATTATGAGACATTCACAGTGTCTCTTATTTATGCAGAGCATATGTTTCTTTATTATACCAGAAGAAATTACATTGACTTTCTCAGAGGGCAATTCAGGGACATTCTTTTCAAGAACTGAAAAGCCCCATAGTTTAGATGCAGAAGTAATTCTTTTGCTTGGAACATACACTTATAAAAAAACTCACAAACTGATGGGACTCAGCAAATGCAATAGAGTTAACAATTACACTAGAGAAAAATTTCTGAAATGATGTTCTATGGAAAACTGTTGAGATGGCAAAGAAAGCTGTAACTAATAATGCTTGAGAAGTCCTGAATACTCTATCCTGCTCTTGGAAAACGACAGTGCATATTAGCCTACTAATTGCTCTGGAAAATTCCGCAAAAACAATGACACGAATAATGCTGTTAGCTCATGTGACCATAATTACCACAAATAACTTATGATATCTCAAATTAGCATTTCCATGAAACAAACACTGAGAAATTTGCTTGTTACCTGTTGGACACTGCTAGCAGTTCTAGGCTCTCTGGGATTTACAAACTGTATGACAGACAGACAAGGGCAACTCAGAAACCAGAAAAGATTATAGGCACTTGAGTGGGGACATTAGTTTGGAAAACAGAAGATTTGGAATCTCCTGACCCATCACTGATTAGTGTCTTCAAATGCTTCCATTAATATCCTAAGAGATTCCCCCTGTGGCTAGAGAGGTAGAAAAATGTCCTTTATGTAAAATGTTCTGTCTGTCTTATGTTAGCTGAACATTATTTTTTTTTAATTATGGTAAAATACGTAACATAAAATATATCTTCTTAACCATTTTAAACTGTACAGGTCAGTGGCATTAAGTACATTCACATTGTTGTGCAACCATCACCATCATCCATCTCCAGAATGTTTTCATCTTCCCAAACTGAAACTGTACAGCCATTAAACAGTAACTCCCCATTCCCTTCTTCCCCTGGAAACATCCATTCTACTTGTTGTCTCTTTGAATTTGACTACTCTAGGGACCTCATATAATTGGAATCACACAATGTTTGTCCTATTGTGAGTGGCTTATTTTGCTTAGCATAAATGTTCCTAAGATTTATCTGTCCATGTGTCATAATTTCATTCCTATTTAAGACTGAATGATAGTCCATTGTGTATATAGACCACATTGTTTTATTCTGTCAACTGACACCAGGGTTGCTTCTACCTCTTGTCTATTGTGAATAATTCTGCTATGAACATGGGTGTGAACAAATATGAACAAATATCATTTTGAATCCCTGTTTTCCATTCTTTTGGGTATATACCCAAAAGTGGAATTCCTAGAGCCTATGGTAATTCTATATTTAACTTTTTTAAGGAACCATTACTATTTTTTCAAAACAGCTATACCATTTTACATTTCTACCAACAGTACACAAGGGTTCCAATTTTTCTAACTTTTCACCAACACTTAGTTTTTGCTGTGTTTTTAATAGTAGCCATCCTAATGAATGTGAGGTGGCATCTCATGATTTGATTTGCACTTTCCTAATGATTAGTGATGGTGAGCACTTTTTCATGTACTTATTGGCCATTTATGTATCTTTTTTGGAGAAATGGCTAATTAAGTCCTTTGCCTATTTATTAAAAAGATTATTTGTTTTTGTTGTTGTGGAGTTGTAAGATGAACACAATTTTTAAAAATCATTAGCTCTACATAAAAGTGAAATTCACTGCCTCTGAAGTGGTGAATTCTTAAGATTTGAGGTATGTAAACAAAAACTAATTATACCTCCTTATTAATTAAATTGATTTCCTGTATTCAAAAATGTTTATGTTCCAGTTAAAGATGCCTATTTAAATGCATGCATTTGTTGACACTTCCACTTGAAACTTATGTGAACTGGAATTTCAATAATTCATTCTACAAATATTTATTAAATGCTTGCTATGTATGTGTCAAGCCTATTCTGGGCACTGGAGACAAAACATTGAATAAAATAGTCTTTAGAATTGAAGAACTTAAACACGTGTGGTATGTGAGAAAATAGAAAAGTGAAAGCATTGTTATTTCTGAATTACAATATCTGTAGAAAGAGAATTTCAGGTAATGGAACCAGCAAGCAAAAGTTCTTGAGGGAAGAGAATACTCAGTATCTTCAATAAACAGTGAAGGGTAGTACGGCTGAGAGCAGTAAGCACAAGAGATCATGGTGGGAGATATAATCTGAGCAGGCAGAGTATATAATGTTAAGGAAGGAATCTGGGATTTTATTCTAAAAATGAAGGGAAACCATAGAGTACTTTGAGCAGTGGAAATACATGATCAGATGCAGATTTTAGAGATCACTCTGTCTACTGTGTAGAGAACATCCCTAGCAGAGGAAAATGGAATTAACAGTTAGGAGTAATTCTAGTGAGAAATAATGGTAGATTAGTCCAGGCCAATAGTTGGGGAGGTAAAGAAAAGTCAGAATTGAAATATATTTTGAAGTAAAGTCAATGGATTTGCTAATGGATTGAATAGGAACGCAAAAGACAAAAAAAAAAAAAATTAAGATAATCTGAGCAACTGAGTGATTGGTGGTGCCATTTACTGATAGGACAATGGGAGAGCAGCAGGTTTGGGTGGAGAAGAAATCAAGAGTTTGCTATTACAATGTTGAGCTTGATATATAAATGACATATCAATAGAAAATGCAAAATAGGCAGGAAGCAGAACTTTAGGCTAACTTAGCAGGGCAGAGAACAAGAAAACTTCCTCTGGCAGGAACAGAAGACTGATCTACCCTATCCAGAAAAAAATTAGGAATCGGAGATGACAAGATACCTCTGGAAAAGGTGGTGGAAAAAAAGATGGAAAGTAGAATGATTGATTAGAAGTCTTTATGGGAATAGAATCCCAGATTCCTGAATTTCTACTCCCTCCACTAAGCTGGACATCTGTGCATATGTTTTTCAGCAAAAGAATAAAGGTTTGTTTTCTGGACATGCCAAACCAAACACATTCTAGCATTGAAGACATGAGGTTCAGAAGAGTCTGGGAGTACTGTACTGAAAACAAAGAGGATTAAATTAAATCACACTATATGATAAGATCCCTCTCCGTGTTTCCCCCCCAACTTGGCTTTCAACAAGTAATCTAAATTATTCTTTCCCTTAAAAAGACCAGAGATTCCTCTTTGGGAAACTACCTAATCCACTAGAAAAGATTCTGATATATAGGGATTCTCAAAAAAATGACCAATCAAATTATTCTAAGTGAAGCACACCAATCCACAGGCCCCATTCAAGCACAAAGAGATTCCAGTTTTTAGCTCACTGCTTTTAAATATGGACAGAGAGCCAAAGAACATCATATATTTGAAGAAATTCTTTAATGTGAAAGACATAAGCAAACAAACAAAAACAATGCAGAGAGTTGAAGAAAACAAAAACTATTATCTGTAATAGAGATCCTAAGACATAAAAGTTATTAAGTCAATGGAACAAAATCATACAGCTATAAAAGGAACATTCAGAGAGTTTTTGTTTTTTTTAAAGAGCTTTGTGTTACTAAAATATCTATATTAAATTTAAAAAGTATCACTGGAATCTTTGAATGAGATTGAGAAAATCTCTCCTAAAGTAAAACAAATAAACTAACAAATAACAGAAACAAAAACTAGCAACATGTTGAATATAACTAAAAAACAGTCCAAAAGGGCTTACTTTTTTGTCCATACTGTTTTGTCCATTCTAGGGGATCCCAAAAGAGAACATGAAAGAAGGGAATTACCGAAGAAATCCTACAAGAAATTTATGTAGAACCAAAGGACATGAGTTCCCAAATTGAAAGGGCTCATGAAGTACCCAGCATATAGAGACACACCAAATCACATCATTATGAATGAAATTTTAGAATGCTGGAGGTAAAAAAAATAGATCCTAACAGCTATGAGGGGGAAAAAATACAAAGGATTCAATCAGAATGGCATAGACATTCTAAAGCCAGTCTAATTGATAAAAAACAACAAAAAATGCCTTCAAATTATCAGTGGAAATGATCTACATGGAAATCTACAGTATCCATATTATTGGTTAAATATAAGCAAAGAATGAAAAAATATTCAGCATGCAGTTTAGAACAAAAGTACTTCCAAATATTTTTTCCCAGGATCTATAGTACTATTTTTTCCAGCCAAAATGAGAGGATACACCAAGAAGGAGGAAGACATGAGATAAAGAAAATACCCACACCAACAAAGAAGACAGAAGGAAATCTCTTCTTTGGATGATGTGGGGAAGCAAGATGACATATGTATACTGGGGAAAGAAGATAAGCAGTTCAGACTAGAACAGGAGGATGGGGGAATCACAGGAAATATTTCTCTGAGGAGGCAAAATTGATATGAGTACCTGATATGTTTGAAAATACTGAGGGAATATTGATAATTTTGACAGTATTTGAGTTGATTTTATACTAAGTAAATAGAAAACTAAGCAAACAAAAAAATCAAGAAAATTATTAATTCTAAAGGAAGCAAAAATGTACAAGAAAAGAAAGAGAATCATAAACTAAGTTGCCATTTCATGGCATAGTCATGAAATGTGGAGATCAAATACTGTGCTAAGATAAATTGTCATAGAGCTATATTGAGAGAAAGGGAAAGGGAATATAGGAATATGTGTATATGGAAAAGCAGATATGAGAACAAAATCATCCTTCTCGTAGGATGTTAATAGAAAATAGTTGAACATCTGGGGCGACCAGTTGGGTCGGTTGGTTAGAGTGCAGTGCTCATAACACCAAGGTTGCTGATTCAATTCCCACATGGGCCAGTGAGCTGCGCCCTCCACAACTAGACTGAAAACAATGACTTGACTTGGAGTTGATGAGTCCTGGAAAAACACACTGTCCCCCAATATTCCCCAATAAAAATTTTTTTAAAAAAGAAAGAAAATAGTTTAACATCATAGAAAATGCATTATATATTGTATTATCTATACTCACTCTGTTTAATTTTCACTTCACTTTCATAAATACCTCAATACTAAAATCTGGCTCACACAACTTGTCAATAGCAAAAGTCACCAAGGATCTCTTTATTGCTTAGGCTAAAGGAATAGACACTTTGTAGCTTTTCTGAGCCGTCTCTGCAGCCTATGGTTCTGTTGACCTGAGGTCCAGATGTAAACATGCAACTGCCTTCTTGACATGTCATGGACATCTCAGAGGCTCCTTAAGACTGGCAGGTAAACAACTGAACTCTTTGACCACATCTCAATCCATACCACCATTCCCACTTCCAGATCTACTCCTTATCCCATAGTCCCCACCTTAATGAATAATGCACCACCATTCAAAGCATTATGGAGCAGATCAGACAGAAAGTTGTTCAAGGAAATAATTTATTGTGATAGCTAAAAGATTACTGGAAACAAATGGAGAATATCCAATCCACATCTACCAGATTTTTTCTCAGGGAGAGATGTCAAGTAAATCCCTTTTAGTAAAAGGTAAGTTTTCCAAGTAAAACCAGCAAAAAGAGATGCTCAATAAAAGTCCTTCCAAAGAGGACTTGCTTAATAGCTGTCTTTTTGTTGGTTTAGGTGGGATCAGCAAGTTTGAGGCCAGAGGTGAATTGGTTAGGACAATAGAGAAAAACCGAGAGTGTACACAAGATGAACTTCTTCTCCACCCAATGCAGAGTTCTCTAAATAAATAAATATATGTAAAATAGATGTTGGCAGAGTACTACATTATTCACCCACTGGAGCTATCCAGCTATCACAGTCTGTTTTACCATTACCCAATCTGTTGCCTGAATCATGAACCTGGGAATTATCCTTTGCCCACACCTCTCACGTGCAGTCAGTCACTGCTGAGTCAACTTTTTCAATCTCTTTTAATCTACCCATTAACTTTTACCCCCTTAACAAGATTTCCTGATTTGCCTCCTCATTTTCACACAGATTCTTTCAATAGCTCCCAAATCAACTTCTTTCCTCATCAGTGTTTTCCCGTCCTATCTCCTTCCCATCCTTCCTTTTATTTTTTAGTGAGATACTCTTTTTATTCAATTTATTTGGCAATGACTTTATTTTTTTACTTTTATTTTTTTGGCATTCAATATTATTTCATATTAACTCTAAGTGTGCAGCAAAGTGGTTAGACACTTATATAATTTAAGAAGTGATCCCCCTGACTAGTCTAGTACTCACCTGGCACTATACATAGTTTTTACTATATTATTGACTATATTCCCTATGCTTCACTTTACATTACTATGAATATTTTTAACTATGAATTTGTACTTCTTAATCTCTTCACTTTTTCACCCTGCTCTCCAAACTCCCTTCCATCTATCACCCCAATAAATCTAGTACCCATCTGACACCATACATAGTTATTACAATATTTTTGCCTGTATTCCTTATGCTATACCCTACATCCCCATGACTGCTTTGTAACAACCACTTTGTACTCTTAATCGCTCCCCGTTTTTCACCAACCCCCAAACCCCCTCCTGTCTGGCAACAATCAAAATATTCTCTGTATTTATGAGTTTGTTTCTGTCTTGTTTACTTGTTTATTTTGTTCTTTAGATTCCACATATAAACGAAATCACATTGTATCTATCTTTCTCTGTCTAACATACTCTGCTCAGCACAATACTCTTCAGGTCCATTCATGACCCCACAGATAGCAAGAACGCATTCCCTTCTATGGCAGAGCAATGTTCCATCAAATATATATACCACCTCCTCTTTATCCATTCAAACATCGATAGACACCCAGGCTGCCTCCACATCTTGGCCACTGTAAACAATGCTGCAATGAACATAGGTATACACACGTACTGTTTGGGTTTTTTCAAATAAATACCCAGAAGTGGGATTACTGGGTCCTTCTTTGCCTCGTTATAACTTTTTTTTTTAAATCTATTATGTCTGGTATAAGTATTGCTACACCATATTTTTGTTTGTTTGTTTCCATTTTCATGAAATATCTTTTTCCATCTCTTTACTTTCAGTCTGTGTGTGCCTTTTGATCGGAAGTGAGTCTCTTGTGAGCAGCATACGTAAAGGTCTGGATTTTTTATCCGTTCAGCTATCCTATGTCTTTTGATTGTAGTATTTAACTCATTTACATTTAAAGTAATTATTGATAGGTATGTACTTATTGCCATTTAATTATTCATATTTTTTTGTCTTTTTTTTCCATCTTAAATAAGTTTCTCTGAAATTCCTTGTAATACTGATTTGGTGATGATGAACTCTTAGTTTTTTCTTATCTGAGAAGCTCTTTATCTGTCCTTTGAGTCTAAATAACAGCTTTTCTGGGTAAAGTAATTGTGGATGTAGGAACTTGCTTTACATCACTGAAGATTTCATGCCAATCCTTTGTGGCCTGCAAAGTTTCTGTTGAGAAATCAGCTGATGATCTTATGGGAGCTCTCTTCTAGGTAACTCCTTTTCTCTTGCTGCTTTTAAGATTCTCTCTTGTAACCACTAAACTATTGTCTGTGTCTATGAGTTTTTGTTTTTCATTTGTATTTGAAATCTATGTAATTTTACTAACAATTGTCACCCCAATAAATTTAAAAAAAAAAAAAGATTCTCTCTTTGTCTTTAAACTTTGTCATTTTAATTATGATGTATCTTGGTGTGGGCCTCTTTCAATTCATCTTGTTTGGGTCTCTCTGCATTTCCTAGGCTTGTATGTCTATTTCTTTTGCCAGATAAGGGAAGTTTTCCATCATTATTTCTTCAAATAGGTTTTCAATTCTTTGCTCTCTCTCTGTTCCTTCTAGTACCCCTGTGATGCAAATGTTGGTACACTTGATGTTGTCCCACAAGCCTCTTAAACTATCATCATTTTTTTGGATTCTCTTTTCATTTTTTTTCAGATTGGGTGTTTTCTGATACCTTATCTTCTAAATTACTGATTCGATTTTCTGCTTCATCTAATGTATGATTGATTATCTCAAATGTATTCTTCATTTCAGTTATTGTATTCTTTATTTCTGACTGGTTCTTTTTAATGTTTTTATCTTCATTTTTATGTTCCCTATCTCTTTGTTGAAGTTCTCTCTGAGATCATTGAACATCCTTAGAACCAGTGTTTTGATTCTGAGTCTGGTAGATTGCTTGTCTCCATTTTGTTTCATTCTTTTTCGGGAGCTTTGTTCTGTTCTTTCATTTGGGACATATTTCCTTGTCTCCCTATTTTGGCTGCCTCTCTGTGTTTGTTTCTATGTATTAGGTAGGGCTAGTGTGCCTGCCAGTCTTAACAGATTGACTTTATGTAGTAAGTTGCCTATGGCACCCAGTGGTACAGTCTCCCTAGTCACCTGAGCTAGGTGTTCCAGTTGTGTCCCTTGTGTGGGTTGTGAGTGCTCTCCTGTTGTGGTTGAGCCTTTGTTACCATTTGCAAGTCAATGAGAGAGATTGACCCTCAGGCTGACTGGTTGTGAGGACTGGCTGCAATTACAGTGGAGGAGATTTTGTGCAGAGGCTGACCCTACAGAGCAGGATTCCCTTTAGCAGGGCTCTCATGCCTACCCAGTCTGACCTTTGGTTGTGTCATCCTTGGAGGTGGTCAGTCGTGCACTGGCTCAGTAGCAAGATGGGCACCATGTGTATCAGCCCTTGGGCCTCCTCAGAGGGGCCCTGCTTCCCACCAAGTTCAGCTGTGGCCTCTACCCTTCCCAAGGCCACCTGACATGAACCACAAATCAATCCTCAGATGGCCGCCACCCATGCTAGGCTTATAGGTGCCTCAAGAGGCCAAGCTGTGAACTGAAGGCAGCAGTCGCTGGGGCTGCTCAGCCAGAGGTATGGGCCACACCAAAGCCAGATGCTGTTTTGGGGGGTTTTGTCATTCTTTGAGAGATTTTAGGAAAGTCCTCAGCATGAGCCATGACAGGAAGTGGCAAAAAAGCCACTGGAAGTGGCTTGGGTGTGCCCAAAAGTTGGGTGAGGTGGGGTTCAGGTAATCACCAGTGTGGGGTAAATGAATGGTGTTAGCCATGTTGATGGAGACTAGATATAATGCTACCTGCATTTGTATGCCAGGAAGGTGGAGGGCTAAACAAAGAAACAATGGATTCTGTCAGCATTTCTTTCTGGAGAAAGCTGCCCTTCCAGCCCTTGCTCTGAAGCCAGACAATTTAGTTCCTCCCCTTATGTCCCTGGTGCCTTTCGAGCTGCTGCTCCAGCACTAGAGCTCAGAGCAAGTGAATCCATTAGTGAGTAAGTCTCTGTGCAGGCCCTTTAAGAGGAGTTCCTGACACTGCAGCAGCCCTCTGTCTCATTCATGCACAATCTCCACTGGTTTTCACAGCCAGAGTTATGACAACTTCTCTCTCTGTCACTGGAACCCTGGGCTGGGGAGCCTGGCCTGGGGCTGGAACTCCACACTCCTCTCAGGGGGTGGATCTCCACAGCCAAAATATCCCTTAACAGTCACACGTGAGTGTGGCACCAATCTATTCTGTGTTTCCACCCCTCCTACCAGTCTTGAGGTGTCTTCTTCTGTATGTCCTTAGTTGTAAGACTTTGGTTCAGCTACACTTCATGTGATTCTCAATGGAGATTCTTCTGTAGTTTAGTTGTAATTTTGATGTGGGCATGAGAAGAAGCAAGCACAGCTTTTACCTACTTTGCCATCCTGACCATAAATCTTTCCCCATCCATCTTTTATATAGGTTTCCAGAAATTTTTCTCAAATGTTATTCTGATAATGTCTCTACACAACTTATAACTCTTTTCTCAATACAGTCCAAATGTCATTACATTGAAAATGATTCTCCTCATGACTTCTACTGCTTAGTGTCACCAGAATAATCTATCGCCAATACCTGCACTGATCTGTACATACTCTGTTTGTGCCCACCTGTAAAAGGATGCACATTACCACCGAACATTTGATCGTCCTTTGGGCATCTGGGCATTCACACCTACCCTTTGCCTGGAAGTACTGCTGCCCTCACTTTGCTGATCCATACAACTGTCACTCCTACGAAGACTTTCTTGCACCTCCAGTCTGTGTTAGCTATTCTTTTGTGAATTCACAATACCCTGTGCATACCATCATCTTAAATGCAATCACATGGACTTGTAATCTTTTTGTTTGTTTTCTGACTTCTCTACTAGGCTAAGTTCTTTGAAAGCTGAATGCTTTTAATAGTCCCAGAGCCCAGTACAGAGCAATTAAATAAATTGAAATACATTGAGTGGATAGCTGATCCTCACAACTTTGTTAGGGTATGTAAAATATGTTTTAATATCTTCATTTTAAAAATGAGAAAACTGAGTTACAAGTGATGATGTGCCCCAAGCTAATAAAAGTCAAAGTCAAGCCTGGAAACTGAGTCTTA
Organism: Rhinolophus ferrumequinum; assembly: GCF_004115265.2. Lineage (NCBI taxonomy): Eukaryota > Metazoa > Chordata > Mammalia > Chiroptera > Rhinolophidae > Rhinolophus > Rhinolophus ferrumequinum. The sequence goes on from NC_046308.1 coordinate 28,673,112, forward strand.
TGACTCCCAGTGCAAAAGCCACATGTCTCTGAATTGTGTGGAAGGCTAGGCTTTCATTCATTTATTTATTCAATAAGTACTTGTTGACTTCTTACTATGTTCCATGCACTGTTCTAGACACTGAGGGAATAAAACCAAAAAATATTCCTACTTTCATAGAGGTGCCTTTCTGGATAACCTCAGATTTCTATGCTTCTAAGATTTTTTACTGTGATACTCTAATTTAGGGATTGTACATCCCCAACTTTCAGAAAAAAAAGCAAAATACCTTCCAGAGCTATGGGATTAGAAGAATCAAAGAAATGACACTTTGTTTTCTACAAGCAAAGGTACTTATGCTTCCTGAATCTACCCCCTGCAGGTTTGTGTTTATAAGGAAGATACAACTCAGGAGAATGGGACATATATGCAGAAACCACTGGGCCTAACATGTATTCGTTACTCTCCTCCTGTACACATGCCACATTTGTGCTTTTTTTGCTTGACTCTGAGCTTTTGTTCATGGTTTTCCCCATGCCTCTTTTCTTCCTTTGTATTCAAATCCTACCCAGCCTTCAAAGCTTAGCCCACATCACACCTTCTTGGCAAAACCCAACCCAACCTGAATCCTCACGAATGGCCAACTCTTTCCCAAAACTTGGCAACACCAAAAATTGCTTTAATAATCTGAGTCTATGATGTGCAGGATTTTCTTGTCAAATAACATTGAAGTTTTCTGAAAGAAGAAATCATACCTTGTATTTCATTAGAATCTACCACCACCTGGAAGTATGCACGGCATATGGGAAGTAACTAAACAGCACTAAATAAACGAATAATGGATTGCTGTTTTTCCAACCATCTGATGCTCTACTAGAAGTGTTGTAAATGTCTCCCTCTGAAAGGGACACTGTTCACCTCAATGGCAATGCAAAGCCCCCAGCCCCAGTGCTGTTGGCCATGATTCGGTTCTTCAGAGGAAAACATCAAAGGGGAGGCAAGACAGGCCTGGCACACAGAAGCCAGCCTCTCTCTTACTCCTGATACCTCAGACAGCAAAGTGCCAGAATGAATCTCTCTTCTGAGCTGTAAGGTTAATGTGGCCATTTATAGATAGAAGGAGATTAGGTATGTTGAAAGAGGAAGGTTTTTATGCTTTGCTTTTGATCCCGTCTGGCACTCCCCAGAGCTGCCATGTGCCCCACACCTGATAAATACTGTTTTATAAATGGCAAAGAAGAGAATTTAAAGCCATAAATCTATCCCCACCCCCCTTGCTTTTTTATGGATCTAAAAGATAATTAAAACCATGCCCTTGCTTTGCAAATGAAGCCTCATCTTTCTGGCAGGCCCCATTTCAAATGAGCATGAGGGCAGTGTCACTGCAAAGGACAGCCTTGTGTTGATGCTGTCCAGGCTATCACGGAGCACTCTCTAACCTTGTAGGTATCAGGGTGTGTGCACACCACCCAAGGCTGCTGCAGTGACCAAAGACCTCTACACAGCTCTACTTGGGCTTTGAACTTGTTTAATGCACAGTCCTAATGAGGGCCAGTTCAAAATCTAGTTCTTTTCAGAGAAATAAGTAAATAAAACTTTCTTCTTTGGTCACAGACTGCTGTCTCAAACTTCAACCACTTCTTTTGCTTTTTCATAGGAACCAGGGGACTGAGAGAACCAATATTAATGGATCAGGACTTCCAAAAAAAATAATGCAAAATATTATGTAGCCATTAATTAAATCATTATAACAGCTATGTAATATCCAGGAAAATGTTTATGGTACAGGTATAAATAAAAAATGCATGACAGAAAATATTTCCACATTATGATAGAGTAAAAATAAATCATTTTTAGAATGTATTTTTAATTATCAAATGATATGTGGGCACATAGTTGAAATAAGAAATAATAAAAAGTGCTTACACATGAAAGGCCTCTGCCCCCATTCCTAGTACCCCTCATTCTCTCCCCAGAGCAAACACTTTTAACTCTTTAGGCTGTTTTGTCCTGGGAGTTAGTGCCATATCTCTAGATAATATATAGTTTTGCCTCTACTTCTTATTCATTTTAAACATTAACTTTTGAATTCCAGCTATGATAAATCAGCATCTAGCTCATACAACCTCACCCTATCTTCTCCTACACTCAATATCTTAGTAAATCAAAATTGTTATGTCCTTTATTCTTTACCTTTTTTACAAGTACTGATTCTTTTTTTATTTCCTGTTCTACGAACTAAAGAGAGTAACTTTTGATTGCTTATCTCGCCACTCTGTCAGAGAAGAATATTAGCATCCCTCTTCATTCCGTCAGCTATCAGCTCTTCTACCCCCACATTTTACCTCCCAATTTCTCACATGTACATCTATTTTGTACTGTCAAAATTAATTGTGGTTACCTTTATTCTATAACCAATTTTCACTGATGGGTCTGATGGGTTGATTTTAGAAGTTGAAAGTGAACCACCATTGTCTCTGTTTCTATGACCATGTCAATGTTGAACACACCAGAATTAAGTAGTGTTTTCATGATTCTAGTTCTTTCTTAAAATGTTTTTTCTAGAATCTCAAATGCCTATTTTTGAAATTTTGTCTTTATCATACTTTAAAATTTTATATTAAAAAATCACATTCTTTTTTTTTGCATAGTTTTCCTACCTAGGTCCCACCATTCTTCTGATCCAACTTGTGCTCTCTCAGCCTTTGTTCATTGTTCTGCCTCGGATTTCTCTTTTCTCCTTTCCTGGATCAGTTCCACCATAGTACCTAGAACCTGCCTTCTTTATTAGTTTAATCCCTGGTTTGCTGCTTCATTGTAGCAGACACACATCTTTCTTTCTAACAAAATCTTTTTACTCCTATGTCCCACCCTTCTCTTAATGATCCTGTACTTTGCTAACTAAATCATGTTAACACTTTACACCTTGCTAATAATTGGTTCAGGAGTGGGCACATATTCCATTCTAGACAATGAAACATGAGGAAAAACTTGCTGAACAATCTCCGATGAAGCTTCAATTAAAAAAGAAGACTCATAAGAATAGAATTCCCTGTTTTCCTCTGTCCATTATCATTTTTGTATATAATATCTAATTGCATATGTCATCCTCTAACAAGAAGGGAACTAACCAAGGACTATGCAACTCATTCAGGATGACAGAAGAAAAAAATGGGAGTAACTTAGAACTTCGATAATACAACTGAGTCAACCATCCACTTTTAGATTTCTTGTTATTTGAAATGTTGCCTGTCTTTCAATGTAAGCCAGTTGAGTTGGAGCTTTCTGGCACTAAAAGTCATCCAATTCTGACAGAGGCGTTTCTTCAAGAAGCTTCCTAAAAATGAGTGTGAAGTGAATTTTCTGAGTCCTTAAAAGTGAAAAATTGTCTATATTTTACCAGAGTTGGGTATAGAGTCTTAGGTTGAAAACTCTTTTTCTTAAGAAATATAATGCTATTAATTCTATTTCTCTCATGTCTTCTATTTCGTTCATTCATTTTTTTCCTTTGGTATTCTGTGATTTCACAATGATAAGTCTAAGAATAACCTTCTTTTCATTCATTGTGCTAGATGCTCAAATGGCATTATGATAGAGATGTGATTTTTAGCTCTAGATAGTTAAGTTAATTTCTTATATATTTTCCCTTTATTTACGCAGTTCTCTCTGGAAAACTGTTAATCAGGTAGTTGACTTCCTGGATTCATCAGCTATGTCTCTGACCTTTTATTCCATACTTTCTATTTCTTTGCATTTTGTTACACACTCTTAGAGATTCCTTAGTCTTTATTTTCTAATTTTTTAAAACTTGTTGTATAAAATAGTATTTCTAAATAATGAGAGTTCTGTATTCTTTGATTATTTTCCGTTATCATAGCACATGTCTTTGTATCATGTTTTCTCAAATGTTTGTTCATATTTAATGAAAAAGCAATAAAGAACTGATTAGATGTTTTTAATACTGTTGATCTTTGCTATTAGGTAATCAAGTACAAACTAGATATTACACTGGGAGTCTACTAAATGAAAGTATGTTGAAGTCATTTCTTTAGGGCTGTGGTTCTCAACTACGAATGATTTTGCCTTCCAAGGAACATTTGGCAATGTCTGGAGATGTTTTTGGTTGTCAAAACTGAAGAGGAAAGAAAACCACTAGCACTCAGTGGGTGAGGCCAGGGATGATGCTAAACATTCTATAATGCATAGAACAGCCCTCCACAGCAAAGAATTGCCCAGGTGGGAACGCCTGCAGTGAGGCCATTAACTTTCTTTAGAAAGGAACCCTCCCCTACCTCCATTTGTTTGTTTGTTCTCCTAGAGAGGGAGCACCTGGTTTCTTTATGCTGCATTCATTTGGGACAGGAGACCCGTTGTTCTGTATATAAACTATAAATTAATTTCTTTGTTCAGTTCCTAGTTCATTCTCACCACATTTCTAGTACCCAAGACTCTCTGTGGTCCAAATGGACTGATAACTGCATCCTTTTACATTACCACCCACAAATTACATTCAGTTGTGACTCCCTCCCCTTACTTCATCAGTTATCTCCCTGACATGTGCTTTCTGCTAAAAATGTGTCAAAATCTGATAACGCCACTCCTGTTCTCTATCTTCTAAAAATTATTTTATCATAAGTTTAGAATACTCTGACAAAATAAAAGAGACAAATCCATGCAATCAGGCCTCTATATTTGAACAGAAAACTTTCCCTACTTAATTCATTTTTTAAAAAATATTTATGAGGTCTGACAATTAGTTTCGCAAAATCCTAGAAAAAGTTCTACATATTTCATTGCTGACTATGAATATGACTATGACCATCACTATGGTCACCTTCAAAGTACTCCCCTTGGGAAGCTATGCACCAATGCCTGCACCTAGTCCACCCTTCATAGCAATTTTGGAACTCTTTTTCTGGAATGGCCATCAGAGCACTTGTCGTATTACTCTTGATGTTCTGAATGTCATCAAAATGTCTTCCTTTCAATACTTCCTTTATCTTCGGGTAAAGAAAGGAGTCATTGGGGGCCAGATCAGGTGAGTAGGGAGGGTATTCCAATACAGTTCTTTCTTTACTAACTAAAAACTCCCTCACAGACAGTGCTGTGTGAGCTGGTGCATTGTAGTGAGGCAAGAGCCATGAATTGTTGGCTCAAAGTTCAGGTCGTCTGACTTTTTCACACAGGCTTTTCAGCACTTCCAAATAGTAAACTTGGTTAACTGTCCAGTTGGTACAAATTTATAATGAATAATCCCTCTGATATCAATTGTTAGCAACGTCGTTGCAACAAATTCACAAACTTAATTGTCAGACCTCGTATTTAGCATTGACAATGCACTAGGTTTCAGGCAGTGCTCTAAGCACTGGTCATAGAACAATACAGAAATCATAGAGTCTGCTTTAAAGATTTCTGCCTAGTGGGAGATGAAAAAAAAAGGCATAAGTATATAGTGCACTGAAAAGAATGTGGCATCTCAAACCAAAGCATTCGGGTTTTAGTCCCCATCTCTATATACCGGCTGAGTGATCTTTGGCAATGCATTTCAAACTGTATGAGCTTCAGTTTTCTCAAAAATAGAATGAATAAAATGATATTACCTTCCTTAAAGGATCAATGAGAAAATTCACTCAAAAACAGTTTATAAAACCTAGTGGGACAAATCGGGGAGGTTGCAAGACTCTGGGAAGTGGTTCTCAAACCTAACTGCACATAAGAATCATGTCTACATTCCTAGACCACTTACAACATAATATCTTGACATAGGACCCAGGCATTGGTATTAGAAAAAAATTTCCAACTGATTCCAATGTGTAGCCAAGGTCAAGAATACTGCTCTTTGAGAATCTAGACAGTCAGTTCAGTGTCACCTCAAAAATGGCTTGGGATAGAAAGAACACACAGCATTTAGGAGGCAGGTGGCTAGAAAGATGGGCTTTGAGGCTGTCCTTCTGGCTCCCTTCAGTATGTATGTATGTATGTATGTATGTATGTATGTATGTATGTGTGTGTATGTAAGACAAGGAGGCTTGAAGCTCCTCAGATCCCAGGATGGGAGTGGTGAGAAAAGAGGAAAACATGGAGTCTCTATCACCTAACTAGTGGAGACTACAAGCAGACAAGATGGCTAAGATCAGGGACTTTAGCAATGGGAGCCAGAACAAAGACCAAAGAGACAAAAAAGAACCAATCTTGTCTCATTGGGCATCAGTACAGCTTGATGAGCATCCTGAGCTGTTCAAATCAGCCTCTTTATAAAACAGAACAGCAAGAGTTGAGCCCAGCAGGTAGATCTGAGGCTTTCTTTTCCCCACTGCCATGAGGTCACATGAGCATTCTTCTACACCATCTGAGGGGAAAGCAGAAAAAGGGAAAGGGAATCTGAAAGACTAGGTAATCAACCGAGAGCCTACTTATCAAAGAAAGACTCTTTAAAGCAGAATTCTTGGTGCATTGTTTTCTGACAAGTGGAACACACACACACACACACACACACACTGACCCTACTAAATTGACAGTGACTCATGCAGAAGAATAAATTAAAAGCGGTATTTTACTATGTATCAGAACACACTGCCTAAATTGAGGTTTCAGCTACACATGCGAGGGTTTATGTGCACACCTACAGCCATATATATTCAATAATGTATCCTTCAGCTAGTCTAACAAACAGTACCAAGCATTCAGGGTTGAATTCCTTTAGAGATCCTAAGAGACCAATCTACTTCACTTTCCAGTAAGAGCTACCATACTGCTACATATAGCAATGTTCTTTAGAGAAAGATCCAAACAATTGGAAAATTCAAACTTGCTTCTTAGCCAGCAAGGAGGTCTTGGTGTCTTTTGTTTCCTCTCAATTCTCATTAAAATATCCCTCTCTGCCCTGCTCCTTATATGCTTTCCTGACTGCACAACACTTTCTCCATCTTTACCCACTATCCACCCACTATATCTCACGGAATGTAGGTTGAAATAGTTCCAATCTATTGTGCACACATTATATACCAGACTCTGGGCTAGATAGAGTACATAATAATCTAATTTAACCATCCAGGAAATATGAAGATCTTTATTTTACAGGTAAGAAAACTGAGGCTTACAGAGGTTAAACTTATCTAAGTTCACATAGCTGGAAAGCAAGAGCCTGGACTGAAACCCGGATATTTCTGACTCTGAAGGTTTCACTACCGAACTCTGCTTCCTTTAGGCCTCACTTATGCACTCCTGTGTTCCCCTCAGTTCAACAAAGATATATTTTCTAAAGCATATCTTCTTTCAAATGTCCTGTACAATTCTCTCCATAAGCACAGTAATTCAAAACAACCAAGTCTACTTGACAGCAGCCCCAGCTCCAGTCACAGCCTTGTTATGCCCTGTTTGGTTTTTTTTGTTTAGTTTGGTTTTATATTATTTTTTATCTCAACCTCACTTCTAGCGCAAGCAAAGGCCCATTTCTGCCGGGAGAATCAATTACGCTATATTTTGGAACTCAAATTCCTTATATCCATCTGAATATTCTTGACAAAAGAAATAGACTTTTTCAACTTTCTACTTACTTCTTCATTTACCTCTCTATTATCTCTCTCCCAAATAAACGGTAAGCTCCATTAAAAAAGAATCCATGGCTCAAACACAAAAATCAATGTGTGTGTGTGTGTGTGTGTGTGTGTGTGTGTGTGTGTGTGTGTGTAGGCAAGCCTAGCACATAATGGACATTCAATAAATGTTTATGGTATAAACAAACAAACATGTGTACAGTCTCAAAGGGCAGCAGATACATTCTGGTGCTTATATTCCAAACCTCGCACATAGGGCAAAATTTTCCACAGATTTTCACACTTTCTAGAGCAATAATAATATCAAAGCAAAGTTGTCCTGGCCAGTCATTCTGGCCCAGCTGCAGTTCTGCACATAGGCACATATTTTCCTCCCTACCACCCCTCCTCCCATTTTATAGTCTTGTTTGGGTTTGGCTTTAGGGTGTGAAAATCTGAATTGTTTGGCTTTGTTGCAGAATAGAGGCCTATCTCAGTGACCCTTATTGCTCACCTGCAGTCACCCTACCCCCCTTATCTGCAGCCCGTGTTTTTGATCTCTGTGATACCAGCAACATTTTCCCAAAACCTCCTGGAATGAGAAAACTGGCTTCTAAAGTGAAAACTGATCCGTGCTTAGCACGCTCTGCCCTGACGGCCACGGCTGGCAACATCAGACAGCAGGACTTCCACTGAATAGAAACTTGGACAATTGACAAGGGTTTACTTTTCTCACCCCTCACCCTACCTACCCAGCCTGATTTTCACTCATATGTCACCTAATTATTGGGTTACAAAGTTTACATTTCATCTTTTCTTCTCTTCCCAATGCATTAATTTATACAGAATATGTATTGATCATCTATGAGTGGCCAGTCACTGTATTGAATGCTGGGAATATAATACACGCACTCATACACACACACACACACACACACACACACACACACACACACACACACCCTCCATCCTTACAAATTGACCTCAACTTCCATTTTCTCCAGGCAGCCTTCTCAGATCTTCACAGCCTCCATGATCACTTATTACTAAGTGCCAATTAGGCACTTAATAATCTCTTCCACATGGCTTGCCATGGTTTCATGTGGGTTAGATGTATCTTCACAACTAGATTATGAATTCCTTGAGATCATAGACCACATCCTATATTCCTACTGGGTTTCCTTAATAACCACTAATGTAATTATGATGGGCTCCCTCACCCTCTAGCCAATTTTTGCAGTGAACATGTCTTTTATGCAAGTCCTTTGGGATGAAGTAGACACTTCCCAGAAGGAATAGAAGGAAGAAGAAATGAAAGAAGACTTGGTATTCTCTCCATTTTACCATAAACAATTCAGCTCTGCATCTAGACATGCCCCCTCAACAATGACCTACATGATTAAGGAGGGAGAAAGAGGGGAGGCGGGGGAATACGTCCAGAAAATATGTAGCTCATACAATGCTAATGTCAAGAAGCTTCCCTGAGTTCTGACTATTGGAAGACCTAATGCTTCTAGCAGATTAGATTTTTTTGCTACATGTGCATGTTGACATTCTAAGACCCAAAGGTCAGGATGAGCACATGTGTGTGGCAAACAGGCACACGATGAGAGTGGAACCAGGCTGGTGAGGCCAGAATGTCCAGTGCAGGGAGATGGCCTCAGACTCTTGGGCCACAGTATGACTGCCAGGACCCCTCAGAGTCTAATCAGGGAACAGAGAGCAGCCCTGGGGGATGGGAAAAGAAGAGGAGTTCCCCTGTCTTGAGCTGGAGTGAGAACCAAAGTGAAAGGGGAAATCATTGGGCCAAGACAGTAACCCAGAAGTCCCAGCCAGAAGTAAAAACAGATGTGAAACAGAAGCCGGCAGTATCCTGTGAGCCATGGGTGCCTGCCCTGAAGGAGATGACCCCAAGTAAGATACACTGTCATTGACTCGTCTTCCCTGGGCCACTGCTTGGCAATTAGGGCTGAACAGCCAGAGGCTTGAAGAACTGACCAGAACACACAAGATACTTTGTCTTTCTAAATCAGCATGGAAGGGACTATGCCCCGTTAGAGCCTGGAGGAGCAGCCTCCTTTCCGATAATTCATTTATTTGACAAATATATGCTGTGCTCTTTATTGGTTCAAGGAACCCAGGGATTCTGAATTATATAAGACACAGTCTTTGTCCTTAGGTTGTATATTAATCAGCCATAACCATGCCAGCAGAATAATTCAAAATTGTTCTCTTTTGCCTGAGAGTAATAAAGAAAACTGGATCTGTGGAGTGAGGGGCCTCCAAGGGAGAATTGGAGAGAGACCTGACCACAAATCTATAAAATCTTTTTAATATATCTTTCATGATCACAGATCAGAGACTCAGTCTCATTTCTGGGCTGTAGTAAAGCATTGGCTTACCTCTAAGAAAAGAAAAATACAGCCCTTCTATTCCTGATTTCCCTCTATGGCCACCCTGCACTCAATGCTCCTTTTGTAAGAGAAGCCAGATATTGCAGTAGTTTTTCTCAGGATGCACCCCAACAGGAACTCCCAATTCTCATGCTAAAATCTGCAAAGTATTTCCCAGCTGGGATTTAGAAGGACCCAGACTTACAGCCTTACTTTTAGCAATCATTAAGATTTGGTTAGTACTTTATTTAGAACTTAAAATATGTGTTTCACATCCACTATTTCATGTAATGGTCATGATATTATATATTATCCCCATTATATAGAAGAGAAAACTGAAGTTAAGTAATTCAGTTTTAATTTATCCAGTCATTCAACAAGTAAGAGACAAATTTGATTTCTGAAATCTAGATTTTAACTTCCCTTAGTCCTCTATCCTTCTGCACAACTCATTCCTTCTAGTCATGCTTTCCTTCTTCTCCTGACAAACATCTACTAATCCCAGATTAAATGCCCAGGTTAAATATCATCTCCTATTCCTTCTTTTAAATGTTCGCTCTTATTTGTTTAAAGTATACTAGCTAGCAGTGATTTTTAACATTGTCTCGTCACTATTTTTTGCACAACCATTCATTTTCCTGCTATAAATTTTCAGAGAAGTTTGGCTGTGTTTTATCTGTCCTAGTGTCTATCTCAATGGTTGACACACAATAGATGTTTAACAAATGTTTGTTGAATACGAATCTTTTGGGCTCCAAATCTCAGCTTCTTTATACAACAGAAAACTTTCTCCCTACTCCCAAAGAAAAGGTAGCTCCACCTACTACTAATTATATTCAGCTCGTTTCTCTTGGCTTAGCTCATTAGATCAAAGCGCCTGAGTAACAACAACATATCTTCCCCCAGGCTCAACTCTAACATTTGAGAGCCTTGGGCAATTATGTAAATGAGAGCAACTGGCCATAAGTCTACCTATTTCAGCTTGAGGTATACTCCTGACTGATCTATCCTTCTATCCTGCCACATTTGCCTTCATATCAACACACAAGGCCTGGTTCAAATTCAGAAATCTCTATCTCCTTCAACTTCTGCACCGAAACATGGAAGTATGCAGACAGTCCATCCATCCCTGGCCCCCTCCGCATCTCTTCCCATCTCTTCACACCCCTTTCTCTGTCCTCCAGCACTCAGTCTCCATGTGCACTCCTACAAAGAGCCACCCCTTGGTCACCCTTCAGACTTAAGATGTACACACAATCTACCTTCCAGGAAGGGGCCCAGAAAACTGTGGAAAGAGGCTAAAGGCTGTTTGGGCAAACAATACCCTGGGTGTGACCTAGAAGGAGCAGTATGGGACCAGGTAAAGAGCCAGAGCAGTGACCTCTAAAACAGGTCCTATTAGGTGCTAATTTTCCTATCTCTTGAACATATATCCAAAAAAAGTTCATTTCACTTGAAAATGACTGACAGAGTATAGCTCAAATTCCTGCTCCATTTCTGATGGAGTTTAATTCCTGAAAAAGCTGTGTTCCTGTCCCCAAAGAGGAGGGAGCGCCCAGACTACTTGTTCTAGGGGTGAATTGAAGTGAAAGCTGGTTAGATTTATGTTATCTAAACTGTTCTAGTTACTGAGATAATAGGTCTGAAGAGGGAGGGAATTTCAAGAGCCAACAGCCTGGGGATGCAATCTGTTTCTCCAATGTTTTTCCAGATAAAAAAGAGGTGGAAAAACATAAATGTTTCATATCATTGCCAATGAGTTTCCATTTGATTTGGGGTGGGGGGAGGCAGTCAAGAAACTTCTATATTTTGACTTGGAACTATGAACTCAGTCAGCAGAGTGGTAAAAGCCAGCTGTTTAATGCCCTAGAAGCTCTTTAGAGCTGCTTCCAAATTTAAAAACAAACAAAATGAAAAAAACAAAACAAACAAACAAAAGAAAACGTAAAGAAAGAAAGGAAAGGAAAAAAAAATGTTTTAAATTACTCCTTTCCTGACAAATTGCATGATGAGCAAGGGAGCTCTTTTTGATAAAGGGTTGAAAACAAGTCTTGATAGGAACTGAAATCTCAGAGAAAGTAATTTAAGCACGTGAATGTAGAACTGAGAACAGGCCTGCCATCATCTCTCTTCTGCCACAAGGCCATCCTGCTCAGCTTCCTGTCTACACGGCACAGAAATAAGCAAGGTAAACCCAGGACAGGCGGGGAGGTGGGCGTGGCATGAGTGGAGCTCAACACTGTCAAAAATTGAACAGGAATTTGAGCCATACTCTTAGGAGTCCAACAAAGTTTGTCGCATGATATTTCTCTATAAATATTGGAAGATCCCATGGATTCCTACTGAATTTCTGTTGTCCTGTTGGACTCAATGATTTTTTAGGATATTTTAAAAGACTCATTCACTAAGGTCCTAAGGCCTTGCCAACCCATGAGTCACTCTTAATTAGATGATCATTATTCATACTTTAGAGATCGTTCTCATATAGAGAGGAGCAAACTAAGAATATTTATGACAGAATATTCATGAAGTTTTGCCTCCTCATGAGATGGTCGTTTCACATTATCTACAGACTCTCAAAACCCTGTCAATCCATTCCCCCATGTCAGAAGAGAAAATTGGCAAGAGTAATTATTTAACAGAATGATTTCATTGTTTTGTTTCTTCTGATTTCAATCTTTTGGTTTGCTATACAAACTGAGTGAATTTTCACTTGTCACATCTAATTCATACAGACAAACTGCATGACCCCAGTATTTTAATACTTTATGTTCTTTATGTCCTTCTTTAATTTATACATCTGTGCCATATCTATACCACTGATCCCTATGGTGTCAATGGGTTTGTTCATAGGGGTCCATGTGTCACAAAACACTAGTGTTCTGCTTTTCCTTGTGACTTTTGAGTTGACATTCAAGGGAAACTAATAGCAGAAGGGACTTTGTGCTTCTGTAGTAGCTTTTGCTTTTTGACCTTGGTAAGAAGGGATGTGGCAGAATATGAGGATATGAAGAACTGAAAGGCAGGTGTTGGCAAGTTATTAAAAGTCCCAGACCAGATTGGGGATTAGTGGAATATTTGGGGCAGAAATTAACATTCAAAACCAGTTATATAACTTATTTCATTCACTTCTAACATATGTATCATGTTTACATTAGGTAATAGATATACAAAAGGAGAGAAGGCCTAACAGAGAAGCTTTGAGTTGGCACTGGAAGAATGAGTCAGATTTCTATAGTCAGAATTACAGACAGAAAAATAGCTGCCCAAAGGTATAGAGGCTTAAATGTTTAAAGAAATACTGAGCAGTATTAAGAGGAAAATTAATTGGGTATTTGTGAAATCCAAAGGTTTCTGTCTTTGGCCAAACCTGTCCCACAAGGAAGAAAAGTTTTATGGATGACACTTTTGCTGCTTATACAGCTTTTCCTACCTCAGAACAAAAAAGAAAAATTAAGAATTTCCTTTCATTCCTCCAGCTCTTGCTGGTTTCTCACATCCCAAACTATGTATGTGCATGACCACACACACGCACACACATACACAGGTACATGCATGCACAACGCATGTAAACATGTTGCCTTGTACTAGTAACCTGTCCTACATATGCAGTGTTGTCATAGTAGTAAGAAACAAGATTCTTGAGGACAAAAGTCAGTAACCATCTTTCATCCAACTGTAAACTCCACGGTCTCGAGCAGTTTTAAGCATAAGCACACACTTAATAAATATTTGGTGAGTTGAAGTGAATGAGATCAGCTGGCGGGATAAGACATTTGTATGTACAAAGATTTCTCCTGGGCTTCTTAGATTTATATTCATGACTTTGTTCCTAAGTATACAGAAGACTGGTAGGAAGCGGGTGTGATCTTTGTCTTCGTTCAAGAGCAAAAGAAGGAAACTAACAAATATTCGTGTCTTCTAAATATTTTACTTGCACTCATTTCATTTTATTTACCTAAAATTTCCTCCATGTTACAGTCAGAAAAACTGAGTCTCAAAAAGGTGATGAAGCTTTAAAGGCTGCACAGCTGCTCTGCAGCAGCGCAGGATTCCAAGGGCCTGGTGTCAAAGGCTTTGCACCTTCCCCCAGTGTTTCCTGGGAATCTGAGCAACCTTTCATTTTACTAAAATGAAATTCTTGATGTTCCCCTTTAAAATGAAAGGTTTTATCTCCATTCACAAAAAGAAAAAGGAAAAAAAAAAAGAAAGAAAGAAAGAAAGAAAGAAAGAAAACTTCCTCTGACCAATGGAAAAAATAATCCATTGCTTTGCTTACTGGCAAAATGCCCTATCGTGTGGGCCAGGCTGTGAAAGAGAGGGAGAGAGATTCTCATGGACAGCAAACACTCCACCCACTCATATTTGTGTTTCTCTGAGGTTAACCCAGGGCCCCCCACCGCCCAGTACATCACTCTGGTGACTGTTCCCACCATCAGCATCCAGATAGCAGAGAGGGCTGAGGCATTAGAATCTTATCACCCTATTAAAAGATAAAACCTAAAATTCAACCCTTATCAATATCAGCTTCATGCACTCCATTCAGCGCGTTCAAGGAAAGCAGACAAAATGTTTCTGTTTGCTGCTCTAGTTAAACCCAGGCAGCGCTGGCATGGCTAGCTCAACCTTGAAAAAGGTAATTAAAAACAGAGTAGTCTGCTTTGTTTTGATATTGGCCAGACATTCTCTTTAGGAAATATATGGTAATAAAATAGATGAAATGGGGAGTAAAAAGAATGAAATCAACATCCTTTCTGAAAGTCAAGCAAATGCTTTGTGAAAAATTCATGTTTCTTCCATGTGAACTGTTCACAGTTATCATCCCAGCCTCGTAAAGCTCCTTTGCCCAGGCATTCATTCATTCATTCATCCATTCAATGCATGTTTTTGAAATGTTCTCCATAAATGTGTATTATGCTGACCACTGAGATGTAAACTGAATAAAACCAAACCCCTTCTCTGAAAAAGAGGGCAGGATAAGGGATGTAAACAAGCAATTCCTTAGTGATGGATCTGCTTCTCCCTCTCTCTCTTTGACTCTCGCCACTTTCACCCTCAGCCTTTCCTGCCCCTTCTCCCCACCCCCTGGCAATGGTTTCAGGCTATGTTCTCCACTTATCTTGATAACCCACAGCTTCGCTAACATGCCCTCCCTTCTCTTGCCATCCACATGTGCCTGACATTTCTCCTTTTGCTATTAACTTGCTCTTCTGCCCTCTCTTTCCAGTTAATTCTTATTCATCCTTCAAAGCACAGCTCAGATGTCAATTTACTCAAAAGTCATCAATGACATCTTCTCCCAATAGGTTAGGTGTCTCTTCCGTCTGCTCCCTGAGTATCCCCAAAATGTCCCTAATAAGCCCTTTACATACTTCACATTGCAATTTTCTGTGTATTTTTCTTTCCTCTCTACTAGAGGGAAATGGGCCATGTTAGACTTGTCCTGGAGCCCAGAAAATGTCCAACATAGAATAGATGCTCAATAAATGTGGAAAGAAGAAATTAATAATTTATTTTAATAATATTCATTTATTAATAAACTAATAAGAGGCATAAATATAGCACAATGGAGAAAGTAATCAACTTTGGAGGAAGGGTACAGATGGGGTCAGGGAAGGCTTCACAGAGAAGACTATTGAGCTGCTTCTTGAATAATTAACATGAAATCACCATATTGACAAGTTTGTGGAGGAAACGTTCCAGGCAAAGGCAACAGCATGTGCAAAGCCATAAAGAAAGAAAACATACGTTCAAAGAAATGTTAAGTATCCTAATATGGCTGGGGTGTAGATTATCAAGTGGTAAAGTAGAAAAAGATAGGCATGAAAAAATAGGCATGGAGTAGACTTTGGCATGAAAGGCTTTTAATATAAATATAAGAAGTTTGTATTTTATTCTACAGGCATGCAATAGAGAATTTATTCCTTACTTTCTCTCTCTGCCAGCATATACACACAAAATCATTCTAATAGTGCCACAATACCCATAACACAACATGAAAAGTAAATTTAGTGTAGGAAAAATTGTCTGTATTTTATCCTAAATACTGGTTTTGATTATCCATATTCCTACTCAATTCCAGAAACATGGGTAATGATGGAATTTATTTAAAACCAAGAGTAAACAAACAAAAACCAGTTGTTTAGGCTTCACCCTGAATCAGAGCAATAGATTTGGGAATATAGACATGCATGTTCAAAAAAAAATTTTTTTTTCACAGGTAATTCCAATGTGCACAATAATTGAGAACTATTTGAGCAAACTGGGCCCATGAGAATACAGAATTTCTGAATCCACTGTCCTATCATTTGTCTTCACTAATGCGTTAAAATGATGGGTTTCAAGTCTGGCAAAATGACATTTTTCTCTTGCTCACTTTGGTTCTCAAACTAGGTTTTAACTCAACCCATTTGATATATTAAGAGACTGAGTGAGACAGACTGCCAAGGTCATAGCAGCAAATGTCATCTTGGGAACTGAAAGATGGATGCATGTTCAAGGGTGATGTGATTCTCTTTCTTGTATTGGTGAAGAGCCATTAGACAAACAAACCATTGGGGCAAGTGCAGAGGTGTTGGACCAGGCACAATCTGCTAATGTGCTGATCATTGATGGACATCAGCCAGCTGGCAGGCAAAGGCTCCAGTCTAAAGGGAATACCTTACACTCAATTCTTCCTCAACAGAAACT